>NC_090916.1:354878-1007164 GCF_040956055.1 Brachionichthys hirsutus | reverse complement strand
CCAGCCTGCACTGGTCCACACCAGAGCCACGGTTACCAGGGAAACCATTCATCCTGAATGAGTCAGATGCTCCACCTCAGCGAGGCCAGCTCGCACCGGAGGGACGCTCAGCCTGGGAGGCTGTCGATAATCTCTCACAGTAAAAGCCTTCGTCGTCCCCCCACACCTCAAACTGCATCAGTCACCTTCTGTGTGTGTGTGAGAGAGAGTGTGTGTGTGCGTGTGTGTTTCTATCCTTTGTTTTCTCCCGAGTCCATTTAGTGCAGATAAACTGTAAAACTGCAGAACTCCGGCCTAAGCAGGGAAGCCCAGACTTCCCTCTCCCAGGCCACTTCTTCCAGCTCTTCCGGGACACACACACACACACACACACACACACAGTCTCTCAGCGTGTCCTGGACGCCCGGCCCCAGGGAGGAGGAGCAGCGGCTCTACTCCCGAGCTCCTCCCGGATGACCGAGCTTCTCACCGGATCTCTAAGGGCGAGCCCAGCCCCCCCCCGCCCCCCCCCCCTACAAAGGAAGGCTGAGGAGGAGCTTAACGCAGTGTTCAGAGAACAAGCACGCTTTAACTGCAGTTTAATGGGAGAACACAAGCACAATACATACGTATCCCAAAACGCCATGCACATCTTCAGAGGAGGAGGAGAGCAGAGCGGCGCTGCCGTGCAGCAGGAGCGCAATCAGCAGACAGGAAAACCTCAGAGCGAGGACACTTTGTTCCCACATATCCTCAGCTGAACGCAGGCTGCTTGGACCCGAGCACCACACATAAAGCGCACGCCACGCAGCCTCCCCACTGCCCCAGGGCAGGATGGGAGGCCTGAACCACGAGGAGGACGGAGGGACAACAGGAAGGAAGAAGGGAACCGCGCGGACGCTCCGACTTAGAAGAATCAGACGGTGCGAGAGCGACTTCGATGAAGCCCCTTCAGCACGTTGTCTCTACCACACAGAAAACGTTTAAAACGTCGGGATGGAGGCACCACGCCATGGTGTCACCGCCCACCATGGACGCCGACGTGGGCGTGACCGAAGCATCAGTCAAACGAAACCAGCACGAGTTCACGGAGGCTGTAGAAAGAAAGAAAGGAGATGATGAAGGTTCGACTCTCCTGAGAGTCAAAAAACCGAACGGTTTACGTCCAAAGAAACACTTCAGGATGTCCTGGGGGGGGCAGCAATCTGCAGCAGGAAGCTGAAGGGGGGGCTCCAGTGCCACAAAGGAACCTGCCCCATTATCCCCACTCACCAAAGACGACCACCTTCTTATTGCTCAGGCATGCAAGGGTGGGGGGGGGGGGGGGGGGGGTGGATGTAGGTTCAGAGAGGAACTGATAGGACCGAGCGCAGAGGGAGGCGTGCGGCGGGGGTAAGGGTCAAAGGGCAGACTGGCTCCTGTTGTAAACATCTCCTCTCTGCCAAGCCCTCCTCTGGAGAGCAATCGAGGACAGTAACCCTACGACGGGGGGGGGGGCATGGAAAACAAAAGAATGTGGAGAGCAGGAGAAGGAGGGGAGGATGAGGTGCAGGAGGAGGAAGGCTGTGGCTCGGGGGGGGGGGCACAGGTTCTGGTCCAAACCGGTTTAAACTTCAACATGTGAAATAATGATGACCTTAATGTCTGCAGCACGATCAATCAGCCCAACAGCACAAACTGTACAGGAAGTAGTTCCACCGCCGCAACTGATCAACATGGCGTTAACTACGACTGTAGCACGGAGCAGGCCCCGCCTCCTGATGCGTGCGGCGTGGATCGATGGGCAGAAAGGAAATGAGAAGAATTATTACTTGATTACAATCACATGAAGCTGGATAAAACTACCCTGGTGCGACTTTAAGACGGAGTCTACTTCATCGTGTTATTTCTGTCCGGTCGCTCAGACGCCGCCGACAGAGAGGACCACTGAGGTTGGCGAGCTCGTTGCCATCGACAACCCAGTGTCTACTTTGCGTTAGCTTCATCCTGCTTTTAACATTTTATCAAATTTAATAAGAAAAAAATAGTCCAACAACAGAAATATTCATGGTGTGTATTCATTTGTATACTGGTGTGATATTCACGGTGTGTGTATTCGTTTGTATACTGGTGTGATATTCGTGGTGTGTAATTGTTAAACAAATATGATGCACCTCAAGAAGAAGAGGAGGAGGAAGAGGAAGATTTAAAAAAAACAGGACAGGAAAGACATCATAAAAAGACTCGGCACAAAGAAATGGAAAACGATGACCACGTCGAGTGCTGGTTGCAGCCGAGCGGTTGCCATGGTGCCCGGGGTGAGTGTGTGCGTTTGTGTGTGTGTCCGCGCTGGTTCTCTGGCCAGACAGCAGCAGAGATTTCAGAGCTCCTCCTGCCCTCCGTATCTCAGCTCAGATGAAATTTGATAGTCACAGCACGTCTCGCTCTCCATCGCACATTGGGCGAGCGAGGCTCACAGACGCGCTCGCTCTCCTCCCTCGTTCCAGCCATCCACTCTCACAGGGACAACCATGAAGACACAAAGAGACGCCGATCTGCAGCGGCGATGCGGCGGGGACTGGAGCAGATTACGGTCCAGGGACAGCCCAGCAGAGGGGGGGGGGTCGACGTCGGAGCCCTGGATCCCCCCCCCCCAGAAGCGTGAAACAGTCAGAAAGAGCAGGCGGTCAGCTGAGCAGCAACGACCCGCCCGCTTCATCAGGGACGCAGGCTAGCGTACATCAGCTACAGTCTCAGCTATTTTTAGAGTCGGCTTCCGGACCCCCCCCCTGACTTTTAATGAGCCTGCCCCCCCACTGACTGCACCGACATGCTATGAAACTCTGGGTGCCCACTTAACTGCAGGTCCTAGACTAGGAACAACGACAGACGAGAGCTGATCAACATTCCTCAGCGATCAAACCCCCAAATGCCAGACGCAGTGCAGGACGGCGTGCGTGCGTGCGTGCGCGTGCGTGTACGTGCGTGCGTGCGTGTGCGTGCGTGTGCACGTGCGTGTGCGTGCGTGTGCGTGCGTGTACGTGTGTGCGCACTGCAAAGCCAGGCCTCATTTAAGATCCTCCTTGGATGAACGGCCCAGCACGGCCAGTTCAAAGCGAGTCACGCTTCCCTCGGCCAGTCTTAATCCGCTTTGTTAGTTAGTTAGTTAGTTCTCCTGCAGAGGTGCTAATAGCTTCCTTTGTTAGTTAGTTAGTTCTCCTGCAGAGGTGCTAATAGCTTCCTTTGTTAGTTAGTTAGTTCTCCTGCAGAGGTGCTAATAGCTTCCTTTGTTAGTTAGTTCTCCTGCAGCGGTGCTAATAGCTTCCGTTGTTAGTTAGTTAGTTAGTTCTCCTGCAGAGGTGCTAATAGCTTCCTTTGTTAGTTAGTTCTCCTGCAGAGGTGCTAATAGCTTCCGTTGTTAGTTAGTTCTCCTGCAGAGGTGCTAATAGCTTCCTTTGTTAGTTAGTTCTCCTGCAGAGGTGCTAATAGCTTCCGTTGCTCGTTTGTCCTCTCGATAGTTATTTTATTAACGACCTCAAACCTTGACATTTCCTTTCATCTGTAAAAACAAAACACTGCTCTGCACTTTGGTGAGCGGCTCCAAACCGGTCTGCAGTGTCACTTGTTGCACAATTAGTGTTATTATTTTTGTTTTCAGTAAAATAAGATTGGAACATTGTCAGTTATTTAAATAATCCGTATCGGCAGGTCAGGACGTTCTACAGATCGGTGATCGGTGATCCTCTCCTTGAAGTGAGCATAAACCGCCGGTACTGAAGGAGTTAATGGATCTGGGAGGAATTCCTTAAGATGCATTAAGGGTTCCCCTGGAGAGAGCTAAACCTGGGGGGTGAGGACCGGAGCGGAGGAAGAGGCCCTGCTTATTCAGGTCCATTGGTCACGCACTTCCTCCTCTCCTCTTCCTCACACACACTCAATAAGGGACCGAAACGGTGCGCCTCCTGCTGTCCCGGGGGGGCCGGGGGCCGGGGCTCGTCGGTGTCGGGAGTGGAGATCAATGCTGTGAGACTTCAAAGTTTAGCACGTACGTATAATATTGATCACAAAGAGTTCATCTCCAGCAGGCAGGCCAGACAGACGGTAAGGGAACAGCCAGGAAGCAGAGCGCTGAATTCCTCCGAGCTGATTGGTCGGAGCGAGCATGGCTCGGGTCAGGGAAGGACAGGAACACAATGCCTGAGGTCGTAGGCAGAGCCACGTGGTGCAACACACACGCACACACACACGCACACACACACACACACACACACACAGGAACTGTTACAAGGTGCCTCCTTTTCTAGAGGCGGTTTGTTTCCGAGTTCCAGAGAAGGAGAGGAAAAACAGAGTCCTCCGTGCCTCAATGCGTTCCAGATGGCGAGCAACGAGACTCCCGGAGACGCCGGGCGACGCCGACCGTCACACGGGATGCACAAAGCGAGCAACGAGACTCCCGGAGACGCCGGGCCGACGCCGACCGTCACACGGGATGCATAAAGCGAGCAACGAGACTCCCGGAGACGCCGGGCCGACGCCGACCGTCACACGGGATGCATAAAGCGAGCAACGAGACTCCCGGAGACGCCGGGCGACGCCGACCGTCACACGGGATGCACAAAGCGAGCGACGAGAGCCCGACTGAGAATCCGCAGAACGCAAACTACAAACGTTACTGCGTCCTCAGGAAAAACAGGGCGACGGAAACGAGATGCAGCCGCCGAGTTCGTAAAGTTTACAACGAATAAAGATTCCACCGGGACACGGCAAGCGTTCAACCGTCACACAAATATCAGGTCTAATCAGAGGCACACACACACACACACACACACACACACACACACACACACACACACCACCTGTATTGTGATCAATACCTGGTTCCTTTTGAACGACGGACCAGGAACTGGATATCCATGTTTATCTCTCGACACAAGACAAAGAAAATCCTTCTGCTGGTCATCGATTGGTTTTTCTGAAGCTCATTATTGATTCCGGTTTGGTTTAATAAAATCAATCACCAAACTGTACAGTCTCGTTTCTGTGCCGTTTCCAGTGGATTTATTGTCCTTGAATCATTTTACCCGGGCTGCATCTGCTGCAGTGTGTGTGTGTGTGTGTGTGTGTGTGTGTGTGTGTGTGTGCACGCGCACATAGCACCCTCACATTAACGCAACCGCACGAGAACGTGCACGTTTATGACAGCACCAAAATAGAGCCGACACCCTAACCCCGTCACCCGGTCAGTACTGGGGGGTCAGTCCCAGTCCCACCAGGTAAACACGGCTGGGGGGGGGCAGAGCAATCACCAGGGGGGTAGTCTGTGGTGATAGTGGGGCAGGACGGGGTATTAGGGTACTCAGAGTGCTGGGCTGGACAGGGACGGGGACAGGGACGGGGGCGGGGACAGGGACCCCCCCAGAGGTTCTTTGTTTATCCGTGTTGGCTGTGCAGCTCTGCGTCATTCACGCACATCAATGGAGACTCCATCAAACACTGCGTGACTCTGATCCGAAGGGGCCGCCCGCTGAGGCCTCGCCTGCCCGCGGGCCACAGGTTGGAGGCTCGTGGACAGTGGGAGTGGAAACAAAGCGGGGTCACCGGGGGGGTCCAGAACCGTTAGATCTCGCCGCCGTGACGCGCCGGTGCGCGTGTCCGAACACGCCGCAGGCAGCACAACCACAATCCGCTCCAACAATGAGACACGGGTCGCCTTACCGGAAGGGGTCGCGCCGAATATCCGCACCACCGGAACTCTCCTCACGTCGCTGCGCCTGAACTCGGAGCAGCAGACGTCCAGCTCCTTCACGGGACTCGCCAGATAGAAGTCGGCGGTGACGATCCGGACGGCGAACATGGCTTCCTCCAGAGAGCGGACCGAACCCCCAAACTACGGTCCCGGGTCCATGGGGGGCGGGGGGGGGGCTCACCGGGCGGCGGGCGGGGTGCTGTCACGGCGGTGAAGCGAGCAGAACGCGGCGGGGAAGCGGCGGGGAAGCCCGGCGGTGTCGAACAAAGATCCCCGAGGAGCCGCCGCGGAGCTAAGCTCGACGACAGCGGGTGGTTCCCGGAGGCTCCATGCCGGTTGCTCCCTCTGCGGTGCTCCCGGTCTTCCGGTATCTTATCGGTATCTTTCCAAATCACGCCTCAGAACTCGTCCCGGTGACGCAGACGCTCCGCGGAGCTGCTTCCATAACAGACCACGCTCGCGAACCAAGGCGGACGGAGCTAGCCGGAAGCACACAACGCTACTTCCGGTGCTGTTTTTCACAATAAAGGCGAAGCCGATGAGACAGCGGGGCCGCCGTTAGATTATTTATTTTAGGTGACTCATATTTGGGATATTTCGGCGGCGCTTTCATCGCGTTACTAACAGGTTGTCTAAATATATCGTATATAAAGTCACATCGTCAGAGAGCGGCAGATCGCATTCGTTTTATTAACCATAATTTAACGAATGTCCGGAAGCAATAGGTTTGAATAAACACTGATTTGTTGTCCCAAAGATTCAAAAACGCGTCATCGACGTTTTATGATTTTTTTGACGTCTGCAATATCCTGTTCCGTATTTTCAAAATAAGAGCAAACAAATCTCAGCAATTGAACTCGATTATTGATTTACCCAATAAATACAATTGTTTTACTGCTTTTACTTACAACGCTTTACTGACATTTCAAAATGGCTGTTATAAATTCATTTTAGCGATATATATATAACAGCCAGTTTGAACATAAAACGGTCATTGTCATCAATAACTCACTGCGCATTAAATAATAAAGAAATAAAACAATCAGTCCCATGGGGACAATATTAGCACCGAACAAAGCCATTGTGTGAATACTTTTGCAGTCTGCAAAAGAGTGATCACTGCTCAGTGGTATCTGACGGGGCTTTTAAAACCAGCTGTTACAAACATGTGAACTTCCATTCATGAGAGCTCATCTGTTTTTAGTGGTGGTGATGAAGGAAGTCAATGGGTTCAGAAAAATCTTGTTTGGCAAAAATTCCAAACTCAAGTTCCAACCATTTTTCAGCACAGCTTCACGAAGTTTGTCTTTGTCATAAGGAAAGCTCAGGTATCATCACAATCCAGTATATAATAGCCGTATGTCATGGAAGGGAGCCCCTGTGGTGATCATTTGGTTATTTTAATAGTGTTTCTACTCAAACTGTACTTGCCTTCATCAACATTTTTAGGTATGTGATGTCCCATGTTTATGTGCTTGTTTGTATATAAGATACCTAAAATAGTTATCAATAATTAATCAACAATTAGCTTTAATGTAGGGTTGGTGCTCCTAAGAACAATGAATGAGATTATAAAATAAATGTGTGGAAGTCAAGCTAATTTCTCACTGAAGTAAAGTGAGCATAGCTGTAGACAAATATGTATTGTTTTTTAACAATACGTTAGAAATAGTTGAAAGTATTTATACACACATAATGTATGTATGTATGAAGTATTTTTATCTTGATAAATAAATAAATGAAACTCAAGTGTGGAAATCCCTAATCAGACTTTTACCTCCGAAACCCGACCCTGGATAAGCGGAAGAAGATGGATGGATGAATGGATGAATGAATGAATGATATTTAGCCTCTGTGGCCTTCTTCGTCTTGGCTTCTAAAAGTCTCCATTTGAGGCGTTTGCACAGAGAGTGTGATTAAGAAAGCATTTCCATATTTCAGCAGCATTTACATCACATTTCTATGATGATTTCTCACAAAAATGTTGACCTTCTTGCTGTGAAGCAACAGCGCTACCCACTGCACCACCACGCTTCTTTTAACAGAAACATGATGGAACATATATTGACGTTTCCACAGACGAGATGACCCGACATCCTGTCCCTCTGATTGTGTAACGACTCCTTTGCACTGATGGCAGTGAGACGAACCACTGGACTACTTACTAGTGCATCGAGGGTTCAGCCCCACAGCTGCCTGCCCCTACGTGTCCCCTCCACCCTGGTGTAAAATGTCAAAATAGAACTGGCAAAGTGGACTTGCCATCAGACACGAGTCAGACCTTGAAAGCTACTTAAGCCCCACCAAGGCTTTATTGTGCATTTGCCGGAGAAAGACTCGTAAAGTGAGTCAGTGCTGGGAGTGTGTTTAACAAGCAGCAGGCCCGATCGAGAGCCGAGCCAGGCTCCTTTTGAGGAAGTCTCCGTCTGGCTGTTTGGACTCACCAGAAAAGGGCGAGTCTAGCAGCACACAAGTCCTGGGACAACAGCGGACTGGATCTAGAGCCGCTGGCAGGACTCGTGTCCACAGAGCGGATAGAAACCTCACCGGAGCTCCAAGCTGCACGTCATTTTGTGTCAGGTCTGCTGAACCGGCTTGCAGGACTGGTCTTCTCAGCCTGTCTGGGAGTCGGACCCGTCCTGGAGAGCGACTTCCTGCTGGCCATCGTTCATCACGACGCTGCTGCAATGATCTCATGCACTCATTTCAGTCATAAATCACATCGGTTTGGTCAAAACAATGGCATTTATTTAAAAGTAGTGCAAACACACACACACATGCGTGCATGTGTGTAAATAATTAGGACATGCTGCCACCCTCTGGTTGATTATAGTCCTCACCAGGAAACACAAGGAATAAGGCTTCACAGCGCTTATTATGATTTATTACATTGTTAATAAATTAATAATGTTTACATTAATAAGCTCAGCTCACCTCCGATCCTTTCCCTTGCCCTGCTGCAGTTAAAAATACATTATTTGCTCAAACGTCATCAATATTTATTCATCAATTATCTACTGAATAGTTAGGTTCAAAGGTTAATAAGATCATTCTGACTGTAGAAATGTGTCCAGTAGTTTTTACAAAATCCTGTTAAATATTAAACCAACAAATATATTATTTGTTGGTTTATATTTGGAATTTTAAATTCTAATGTTCTAATTTAAAGAAAATATGTGTAAAGTTTTCATATCTATTTTTTAATAGGTGAAGGTTTAACGCAAACTCTGACAGTTCCATGATGGGAGGTGAATAACTGGCAAACATAAAGTATAAAGGTCTGAATGACGTAAAAAGAGACTCTTCAAATGGAAGTAAAAAAATAAACAGGCTTGGGAGTAACTTCAGCAAAATGAGGAAGTCTGACGGACGAATTTAAATATATATCTGTCAATAGCAGGAAGAGCCCATGTCCCCCCCCCCCCCCCCAGCATGTTGGATGTTCACAGAGCACCTCGTCCTCATAGGGGGCGGACAGTGAGGGTGAGATCGCCCCCCCGCTGTGGGATGATGTAGCGCTCCTGTCTGAACAGACGCAGCAGCAGGTCCGCCGTGTCCTGGGGCCAGCGGTAGATCTTGGTGCTCTGGAGCCACCTGGGGACATGTCTCTGCAGCACAGACAGAGGGACAGGACAGACAGCGGGGCGGGGCAGACAGAGGAACAGAACAGACAAGTGTAGCATAACTATATACTGTATAATGAAAAAAGGTTTTAACTTTTAGATGCAGATTAGTGGGGAAAACTATTTACCATTAAATTGAAAAACAAAAATTTAAATTTGGGGGCTTCCTGGTGCAGCAGTAAGTCTGGGACAAAGTCACTTTGTAATATTAACCCTTAATCGTCTTATTTTATCCTCTCTGAGCGTATGATGCATCTTCTTTAAGGGATCCGCATTGTTCCTACATTACTTAAAAGCACATGAACGCACTGAAACGACAACAGCAATTTCCATTTCATGAATCGGGATAATCCAAGGAACCATTTCAGTGAGACACAGTGAGACCCCCCCCCCCCCTCTTTCCACCCGACTTACCTTTGCTGCGTTGGGAAACAACACGGGCACCAGTCGGAAGTTTCTGCAGCCATGCTGGATGAATTCATGTTGGATCTGCATGAGAGAGGAAGATCAGCGCTTATAGTCCTGACACTGGAGGACAGTAACCGAGGGGACACAAATGGACGGCCCTGTTTCCCACAGCCAGGAGACAACCCCTCGTCCTCGTCCTCGTATGAGAGGAGAGAATCTAATGACATAATCCTGCCACAGGAAGGCGATATTTGACAGTAAGGCGAGTTCCCACCTGGTTGTGGATGTACTTGGTGTGCAGGCCGTGCTCGTCGTCTCCGTCTCCCTCCACATCCTGCTTGTACTTCGGGCTGATGACCACGATGATGAGCACCGATTTCTGGGAAAACAAAATCTGACCTTCAGTTCCTGCAGATTGCAGCTGGATTCCTGCGCAGGCGGGTTCAGCAGGCCGGCGTACGTCATTCAGAAACGTGTCCATCCATTTGGTGGTGTCCATTCTTCGGATGGGATTATCAAAGATGTCGATCTATCGGGAGACAGGAGGCGGATGCTCGCTTTACGGGACGTCTCTGGAGAAGCGCACACAAGAGCGCCGTGACAGGACTCACCGCCGTTTCCAATCCCTGATCCATTAACAGTTTTACAAATGGAATGATGTCTCTGGCCGTGTCCGTGGAATACGTGATAAACACGTTCCCTGTCGTTGAACAGAAAACACCGAAACAGAGCCTTAGATTCTCTGAAGCCCACATTCCACCGTCCTCTGCCCCTGGGTGCTATTTAATCATCTGATTAATACTAGATGGTACTGAGGTCGCAGGACATCAAACGTGCGGTCCTTTAGCTCCATGGTGTGCAAGAGAAGACCCCCCCCCCCACGTGCCCCCGTTAATCGCGCTTACTGCACTCAACAGGCAGGTTGATGGTCCTCCTCATCTCCCATGTTCCTGCTCCTGGAGCAGGAGTGTAGGAGCGATCCACGCTCACCTCATGCATCACATCTCTAGGATGGGTGGCAACGTGAGGGTCAGACCCCCGGGGGCTATTTGGTGCGCCTCTAAATTGCCCCTGATCATTCGGGGGGTGTCTGTGGAAGGAAATAATCAAGCTGAGATTGACAGGCTGATTCCACGTTGAGAGCACAGACAGGTCACAGTGATGATGGGAGTCGTTACCGTACCCTGGCTGGAGGTGGCGCTCAGGCTCCTGCTGAGGATCAGCGAAACGCTCACGTCTGTCCTGGTGATAATTACTAATGGGGTGCTGCCGATTAGCTGGACAATGACATCGACACTGTCTGTGAAACGTCCCCTGCGTTGGGTTGGGGCCTGCAGAGACATTCAGAGACATGCAGAGACAGGCAGTGACAGGCAGAGACAGGCAGAGACAGACAGAGACATGCAGAGACAGGCAGAGACAGGCAGAGACAGACAGAGACAGACAGAGACAGGCAGAGACAGGCAGAGACATGCAGAGACAGGCAGAGACATGCAGAGACAGGCAGAGACATGCAGAGACAGGCAGAGACAGGCAGAGACAGGCAGAGACATGCAGAGACAGGCAGAGACATGCAGAGACAGGCAGAGACATGCAGAGACAGGCAGAGACAGGCAGAGACAGACAGAGACATATAGAGACAGGTAGACGTCAGGTTTCCAGTGTGGACAGAAACTCATTCAGCAGCTCCTCACTAACGGCTCAAAGCGCCGGGGAGGAAACGTGCAAAACCCAAATTGATGCTAATCTAATCTGGGGCGGCTCGGTGGCGCAGTGGTAAGCGCTGTTGCCTCACTGGTCGCGGGTTCGTCTCCGACTTGCGGCCTTTCTGTGAGGAGTTTGCATGTTCTCCCCGTGTCTGCGTGGGTTCTCTCCGGGTTCTCCGGCTTCCTCCCACCTCCAAAAACATGCAGCCTAGGCTGATTGGTGACACTAAATCGTGTGTGTGTGTGTGTGTGTGTGTAGCGACTGGACACGCGTGTCTCGGGGCGCACCGGGTGTAGCGACTGCACACGCGTGTCGGGGGTGTCTCGGGGTGCCCCGGGTGTCGCTACCGTCAGACATCAGGGGGAGCGGCGGCTCCAGGACGCCTCCCTCCTCCACAGAGCGATCTTGTAAGTCTGAAGGGCTCCAAAAGCCTCTGCTGTGGTTCACATCCGGTTCGTACAGCGGCAGCAGCTCGCTGAGACCACCAGGCCAAGCCCCCGCAGGGTGAGGGGGCTTCACCTGTCCCGAGTCCGGAGAGGGGCTGGGGCGAGGGACGGGGGCATCGCCGGCAGCTGCTCGGGGTTCATGCTGGTGCCGGCTCTCAGGGAGTCTCCACCGGCCGGCATCGCGCGCTGCCCCCTCGGCTCGGCCGTCGCTAGCTTCCTGCAGATGTTCTGCGTTGGCGCGGCACCGTTCACAAGCGGGAGGCCAGGCGAGCTCCAGAACGGAGGACGTCATGCTCTCATCCACCTCAACAGGAAGGCTCTGATGAGGACACGGACCCAGCAGGAAGGCAGAGGAAACACAGTTTCCCTTTGCGCTGACGCTCACACCAGTTGGACGAGCTCCAGAATCCATTTTGTCCGCCGAGGAAAAGTGTCCCCTCTGGTGAAGCGAGAAGGAAATGTTAAAGGCGTGGAGCGTTACGACTTACGGACCCGGAGCAGAAACACGAGAGCTTCAGACGGGTCAAAGTATCAGATCGACGTCGGGGAGAAAGGCACACTTACTTTTCCTTCTCACAGAGTGGGTGTGGAAAAATGGACTCCAGAGGTGAGTGTGACTGAAACGGGACACCAACGCTCCAACCCGGTTCAAAGTTCACAATCACTGATCTGCAGGTACGTCAGGGATCAACGATTAAAGCCAAAAGGGAGACTTTCCAGAACAGTTCTCAAGCTGCATTCTGACGCAGACAATAAAGGCGAGGCTTCCAGTAATTCCACACCTACCTTTCTCACCAAGCGCACAAACCTGTTCCGAGGAAAGCAGGAAGTGAATGGAAGGGGTGGCCTATTTATGCAAATGCAGTGAGGCTGAAGGCGGCTACCTGGCGACAGGTCGGCGTTGTGAGCGAGGAGGCTGAAGCATCGTAAAGGCGGGGGCCTCGTTTTCATCCAAACACCATCAGAAACCACGATATTCAGCTTTGAGTGATACACACAGAGATACTTTTATTGTGTACAGATCAGGGTACTCTTAACGCCGTCGAGCAGTTTTAGGTCAGCGTGGTCACAGCTGGAATCATTGTCGCCCTCATGGCAGGGCTGGAGAGAAAGGCCCGGATCTTCGGGGAACCATGACCATCCGTATCCAAAGCTTGGCGACTTCGTCCGGCACATCGAGATGAAGTAAAACTGTCGGACATTACGGGCTCGCTAGCCGCCATGTGGAATAGAACGTCTCCAGGGTTCATCCTCTGCGGGGCATGAACACCTGCACCGCGTTCAATACACAAAGGGCTGGGATGACACGCCATGCTGTTACTACACAATGAAGTCCTTCTCGTCGTCACGACGATGGCTCTGAAGTCTAAATCGCCTGATGATCAGGAAAACTGACCGAAGAGGCGTTTGTGTTCTGGACCGGTGCTGTCGGTCCGTCCGTCCGGATCCGTCTACCCGGTCGGTTTGAGGCTGGTCAGCACCACGGCCCCCGGGTCCCTGGACGGCGAGGCCTTCGGGTCCACAACCGAGAAGACTTTCACGGTGGTGCGGGTGAGGACGGAACCCGGCCCGCCCGCCTTCGCCTTGCAAGCCACGGCTCGCAGCAGCTCCCGCCGGAAGCGCCGGCTGGCCACGCAGTAGAGCAGGAAGTTGGTGGTGGAGTTGAGGTTCTGCAGCATGTTGGCCAAGTCTCCCGCCACGTTGATTGGGACGCCGTAGTCGTCCCGGTCGAAGCTCTCGTCGTTGTACTCGGTCCTCAGGATGCAGTAGGTGACAAAGCGGGGCAGACTGAGCGCCACGAAGGCCACGGAGACGACGCCCAGCAGCAGCACGGTCCGCCGCAACGCGCCCCGGGAGCTCCTGCCACGCATGACGCGGCGCTCTTCTTTGGTGAAGAGGTTGCTGGCCCGGCAGAGGTGGCACCCCACGAGATAGTTGAAGACGATGACCAGCACGATGGGCACCCCCCCCGACAGGAAGGTGGTTATCCACACTATTACCGTAGAGTAGGCCTCGTCGCGGTAAGCACACCTGGGCAGAGTCACGTCCTCGCCGTCCACGGTGGCGTTGACCCGAGAGACGACGTTTATCCACGCCAGCGGGACGGACGCCAGGTGCGAGACCAGCACCACGGCCACGCACGTCAGCTTGGTGACCCCCGCCCGGGAGAAATGCTGCTTGGCCGTGGCGCTCCGGAGGACCAGGTAGCGCTCGATGGTGAACACCGCCACAATCCAGGAGGAGCTGTACAGCGACCCGTACTGCAGAAAGCCCAAGAGGCCGCACCAGGGGCGAGCGTGCCAGAAGGGCTGCTGCACCCAGAAGGCCAGGGTCAGGTCGAGGAGGATCACCCACACCACGTAGAAGGTGTCCACCACGGCCAGGCAGCTCAGGTAGACGCCGGCTGCGCCGGACATCCCGCAGTCGCGGAAGCGGATCACGTAGAATGTGAAGAGGTTGGCTGGAAGGCAGGAAGACAATCGTTCAGACGGAGCCATGGCGGTCAGGGTCAGACAGAAGCGTGAGCAGAACCGCGACGCCACAGCCTCGGGAAGAAGAGTCGACGCTCAGATTTATCTCCGGATTATCACTCGGCGCTCCCGATGAACGGATGAATTCGTGGCTCGGTGCCGAGACGGTCGAGCGCGGCGGGTTCAGTCTTTTACGTTGATTTACAAATAAAGGAAATTTGGGGCCCAAACATTTCGGTAACGTTTGGCATAGCATCGAGAGCTGAGCTGGTGCAAACAAAGCCTCTCAATGTTTAACCAGACTAAACGCAGACACGGCAGGACTCTGTTCAATCCTTCACCCCTTCATCGTGTGACCCTCAAAACCAATCCTGCGACTAGAATCTGGATCGCATCGGCGCCAGAGTTAGTTTGATCTCACTGATATGGAGCAACAACTTTTAATGACACGTTAGATTTGATCTGTTATCTCAAAGCCCTGTAAATTCTGGATTACCAGATCAGATCCGGATCAGAGCCTCCCGAGTCCTGGATTGCTTCCAATCTTAGTCCCGTCGACTGTCTGGGAGCTTTAGACCAATTACATTTTTGAACACTCAATAAGCATAGTACAGTATATAATGCTATTATCATATTATAACAAGTATAAGTACATAATAAGCCATAAATAATGTCAACCAGACGACAGACCTGGAATTCCCATGATGCAAAGCAGTGGGTAGTATATCTTCTGAGCAATGATGAAGATGGTGGCGCCGGCTTCTTCCATTGTTCTTTCTCCCCCAGGTGACGGCTCACATGCTAATACCTGCAATAAAGCCATTGATTGGAGCGATGGAGCAGAAGAGGAGAGGAAGGCTGTTCTCCTTCTCTGAACTGGAGCAGGTGGATCAGGAACAGGAGCTGGAGGGAGGCTGCTGTTTCTGGGAATAGACCGTCGTGATGTTGGTCTCACACAGATCCCGTCTAGCGGATGCTTCATGGTGATTGGGTCGACGTAAAGGTCGTTGGTTTCATCCCTCTGGCTGCTTCCATCAAACATCTGTTACAAATACCCAAAGAGCTGAACTCTTACCTGGTGTCTGCTGGACTTTGTGTTCCGTAGCTGGAGGTCTCATCCTCTGTGGTTCATGCCTGCTGCTCGCCACCAGGATGTGACCATGAAGGGCGGAGGGAGGGACGGATGAGGCAGCTTCAGGAGGGGCACGCATCACCTGACAGATCGCTGGTGAAACCCTCGTGGACTTTGATCGCTGTTGACGCCTGATACTTTGTTGTGTACTTTTAACATGTATTTCATGTTTCCCCGTCCTCGGGAGACAGTGGTTCTCCCAAGGTTCTGCTCCTTTTTTATGGTGTCTTTCTGAGGGCAGAGGGTGTTACCCTGTACGGATCGTAAAAGCCCTCAGAGACAAACTGCCATTTGTGAATTTGACCGATGCAAATAAAATAGGATTGAATAAGAATTCTGGTGAGCCACAATTTAATTCTAAATATTTAGAAGCATGCTTTAATGCTCTGGACAGGGGATCTATCCACATCTAACCCCCCCCTGGTCATTCAGGTGTGCAGCTCATAATTGGTTTCTTCATTTTGCTTTTGAACTTTTCCCAAGTCATTCTGTATTCTTCGGTTTTATGATCCAGAATAGTTTGTACTGTAGTTACAACAATGCAAGTATGAACTTAGCTAAAGTACCAGGAAGCTACTGCTGAAAGTATTGCCCGATTTGATCGGTAACCAGAATAAAACTCGTATCGAGACTTGAATCACCTTTGACCTCACCTGGAGGCCGGCGACTTGAACGTCTCAAACTCCTATAAATAGGTTGTTGGAGGGTTTTACTCAAAGTCACACATCAGCTGCAGCCCGAGGAGCTCGGCACAATATGCTTTAGATATTTAAGTCTGACCCAGGGCCCAGTATCGACTAGAACTAAACCCCAAACGTCTGGTTCCACGGTTCAGACCAGAACCCCCCAGCAGTGAACACAACGACATATGAGAGATCAATAGAAATACACCGGACCAAGGTGAATTAAGAGAAGAGCTGAGGAGCAGGAGAGATGGACAAATATTAGCTCACGTCCCACAGCATCGATCCAAAACTCAAACAGCAGAGGACAAAGCGAGGCGGTGACATCAGCCCTCCTCATAAAAGCCTCCTAATGCGGGGCCCGTTGCTGCAGCGCTTTGTACGTCTGTAAATCAATGCCGCTGACAGAGACGCGTCCAAGCGGACTCCATCAGCTCTCACGAGGGCCCCGCGTCCACAGATCCACGTTCTCACGCCGATCGCTGCAATTCATGAAACACGTCAGAGGAACACGTGGGAATGAAGCGTCTCACAAAGAGTGTAAAATGTTTATTGTTCTTTTCTGAAATCACCAAAATAAAAGGGGCGAATGAAAGCGATGAAGACGGAAGGTTATCCGTGTAGCTATTCTATTAGCGAGACGTTTCCATCGGTGCCGACCCAATCAGCATCAAGAGGGCCACGTTCCATTCATTCTTTCCTACTGGCTTCCTTTATGGCTTCACCCAAAACCTACTCTGGCTCTGAAAGGATCACTTTAAAGGGTTAAATAATCCTGAAAGAATAAAACAATAAGGTGGAAGCAGCAGTGGAGGTGAGGTGCTCCAGGTGCAGCTGCAGGGAGGGGCTCTGCAGGCTCAGGTGGAGGAGGTGAGGAAAACGCAGGTGACCACGCCGACAAAACACACCTCCTCTCTTCTGAAAAGAACTTCATTTCTTATAGCGGACAAAAAAAGTGTTTGGTAGAAAGACAGAAATGTTTGTTTCAGTCAGGCATGTGGAGGGACGAGCTGTAATTTACAAATGTGAGATTTGTAGCGCTCAGAGGAAAAATGAGGGCAAATATTTTTCTATTCTTTTTTTATGTTATGGGAAATAAGATGAAACTTAATGAGGCCTCCAATGCAAATGAGAACTGAACATATGAGCTACAGTATTATACAGGTTCTGAAAAGGTTCTCTTCCTTTAACAGTTTTATAATTACTTTACGCAGGATAAAATAAAATCTGGAACAGAAGCAAACAAGACGACGTAATGAAGCATTTCGTATTTACATTGAATCACCACGACCCCCACTTCACTCCTCCACCTCCTCAGCTTCCCTAAACGAAGGAGTTCAGACACTAGGGGGCGTGTCAGACGCTCCGGCCACTAGGGGGCGCGTCAGACGTTCCGGCCTGTGTTCTAGGGGGTTGCTGCTGGAACCGAAATAGCTGTACAAGTCCAGGCTGGATGGGAAGGCTTCAGAGTCAATCCTGCCCCCCCCCCCCCCGCCCCAGGCTGGCCCCCGAAAGGGGAGGGGCCTTTAGAGGTTGTCCCCGGGCTGGTACTGAGGCTCAGTGGCTGTGAAGTAGTCCTCCAAGAACGCTTGCAGGTACTCAAAAGTAGGCCGCTCCTCGGCGTCCTTCTTCCAGCACTGCAGCATCAGCTCATGCAGCGAGGTGGGGCAGTCCTGGGGGCACGGCATTCTGTAGCCCCGCTCCACCTGCTCCAGCACCTCCCGGTTGTTCATGCCTGAAAACACACGGCAGAAAGGTGAGTGGAAGCGCCGAGGGATGCCTGAAACGCAATCCATCCCACAGGTGAGACGCCTTCTGACAGGCAGCGGCGAGCGAGCCAATCATGAAAGAACCCGAGGGAGGGACCACTGTTTCACTTTATCGACGTCTTGGAACCCCTCCCCCGCCTCACCTGGGTAAGGTACCCGCCCCTTGGTGACCAGCTCCGTCAGCAGGATGCCAAACGACCACACGTCAGACTTGATGGTGAACTTCCCGTACAGCGCCGCCTCGGGGGCGGTCCACTTGATGGGGAACTTTGCACCTGCAGGAGAGCAGAGAACAGGCGCCGCGCTGTAGGAATGCAAAAACAACCTCAGGGCGTCCAGTGAGAACCGCGCTGGCGACTCATCCCGCTCAAGAAGCAACGCAGTCGCGCAGCCCGAGTGTGTGTGTGTGTGTGTGTGTGTGTGTGCGTGTGTGGGACAGCGAACGGGGCGTCCCCACCTTGCCGCGCCGTGTACTCGTTGTCCTCGATCAGCCTGGCCAAGCCGAAGTCGGCGATCTTGCAGGCGAGGTTGTCGCCCACGAGGATGTTGGCGGAGCGCAGGTCTCTGTGGATGTAGTTCATCCTCTCGATGTAGGCCATGCCCGCCGCCACCTGCAAGCACAGCCGCAGCAACGCCGAGTCAGCACGCTCGGAGCAGCACGGGGGGGGGGGGGGGCGGACCTCTTCAACAGGAGAACCTTTGATCGAATTATCGATCTGTGAGAATCGCTACGGGCTGCAGACGGGCCACTAGTAACTAGTTAATGGTCGTAAACTCGGGACTAACAAACACCTTTGTGATGTGTAAGAGGACTAAATCATAATTTCAGGGCATGTTTGAGTGACAGCGACATAAAATAAGTCATTAAAAACTACATGGAAGCAGGAAGACTCGAAAAGGAGAAGCCTTTCTGTTGCTGCGGTTCAGCCTGAAGGGTTTTCTGAAACTGGAAAATCCGGAATTTGGGTTTTAACAATCCTCGTTAGGAGATTTTCTCTAATGATCTGATTTTCATTGAAGGCTTGACTGGCCGAGGGTCAGACGCGTAAACACGCACGTGTGTGTGTGTGGTGCCACTGCATTCTGAAAGTCGATACTTTAATCATTACTTTACCTTAAACAGCAAAACATTTAATCACAGCATCCAGATAGCGACGGTGCTTTGCTGCAGCACCGAATGCATCAGCCCAACAACACGCTGATCCGATGCAAGGGCCCGACTCCCCGCAGCATCGCCACACACGCGCCACTGCGTCCGCAGGTGAGGCAGGAAGGCGTACCTGTGCAGCCATGTCCACCAGGTTCGGCAGCTTCAAGCCTCGACCTTCTCCGTCCTTCAAGAAGTCCAGCAGGCTTCCTGCAGCAGAGCGGAACACAAGCCCGTGATGAACATCGGTCAGAGAGGGGGCTGAGGTCCAACCCCCCCCCCCCCAGTCCCTGATCCAGCGAGAGCAACACGGCTTTGATGATGCATCCTTTCACTCCCACTTTACTCCTCCCACATGCTGACAGCTGCAGAAACCCCCGCAGCTGACGCCGGAGCTGCTGCTTGAAAGCACACTATGTGTTTGAATGGGCCGACGGGGATGCGACAGACGCAGCGATGCACATCAAAGCCCATCAAAGCCCGCAGCTCGCTCTCGCTGGGGCTTCTCTAAACTCCACTGTTTTGGAGGCCTTAATCATCTTCAGCCTCTTTGAGAAAAACGACACCACGATAGTCATTATTCTGAGTAAAATGGAGCAGAAAGACACAATTTAACGAGCGTTTTGCAAAGTTAGCACGCATGTGTGTCTTAGTTTTAGATCTTTTTGTCCTCTTTTTTTAAAATTGTGCATCAGTTTTTTTTTCATGTGAAACAAAAGAACAAAACTAATCCTACCATTTTCCCCTCATTATACAGACATCAGACAAAAACCTTTCTTTATTGTTAGTTCCCAAATCCTGTGCATGTTATGTACTTTGTCCAGCAGTAAGTGCAGCTTCCTAACTGAGGGAATACTGGGAGTGGCTGCAGCACTTAATAACACGAAGTTACCGGGTTGGGTTTAGTTACCGGGTTTAGGCACTGCAAGCAGACAGTCGTCAGCATATGTTGAAAAGTGCGATAAGCTAACTGTCCATGTACGACATGGGGGGAAAAAAAGCAGCAGAAACAAAACTCTGTCATCCCCAAATTCAGTAGAACCAACTTGAGTTGGTTCTAGAATCTAGATGCACCACGGCAGAACTCGAGCTAATGGGTTTTTAGATTTAGATTTAGCATTTTACCGAACTCTGAGCTTTCTCTAGCTTCAGATGAAACGTGTGCGTTGAACAGAGATTTAGGTCCCTTTGGCGAAGCGCTGTCTGGACGCACGTTGGCGAGCAGCGTTGGTGTACGTGCGCACCCCCCTACCTTTCCCCATGTACTCTGTAACAATGTAAATGGGCTCCTCCGACACCACAGCGTAGAGTTGCACCAGCTTGTCATGGCGCAGCTTCTTCATGATCTGAGCCTCCTCCAGGAAGGACTCGGGGGACATGGTGCCGGGCTTCAGAGTCTTCACCGCCACTTTAGTGGTGCCGTTCCACGTTCCTGGCACAGACACAGGCATGCTGGCGTCATTACAATATGTTCACAGCCTCCCGTTTGAGCCCAGGCGCTCATGCATGCAGCACAGAATGAGATTAGGTGGCGACGATGAGAATCGGCTCGTCTCATCCTCGCCGCACGGAGGTTGAGCTGAAGGATAATTAAAAGGGTCGATTTAGAGAGGACCTCGGTTTGAAACGGCTTTTAAAAGCCAGGAGGCATGCAGCCAAGCGTTGAGCGCCGGAGCAGCCAATCCGTCGTAAGGATGATTAACCGAAGCGCCGCCGTGTGACCCTCGCCGGCTGCACGCCAGTCACACGGCGGCGCTCTGCCACCGGGCCAGCGTCGCCGCCGTGTGACCCTCGCCGGCTGCACGCCAGTCACACGGCGGCGCTCTGCCACCGGGTCAGCGTCGCCGCCGTGTGACCCTCGCCGGCTGCACGCCAGTCACACGGCGGCGCTCTGCCACCGGGTCAGCGTCGCCGCTGTGTGACCCTCGCCGGCTGCACGCCAGTCACACGGCGGCGCTCTGCCACCGGGTCAGCGCCATCGCTCCAGCTCCCCTCTGATCTCATTCTGCGACAGCGAGGGATGCAGGAATGTTAGTCGTGACCCAGAGGGAAGCCCGTCAGCTAACTGTCGGTCTGCAGTTTCTGTATTTCAGGGCGAGCGCGTAAACCAGAGGCCGGACCGGGCGGGTGACTCCTCCCAAAAGTCCACCGTCTGTCCTTCGGGGTTCCTGTCCTGCTGTTTCAAGTGAAGCCCTTTGAATTCTTCTGCCATTCTAGATGAACTAAACTAATCAACCAGTTCAGGAAGTGACTGAAGGCTGTGATCGTCACTGATAGTCACATTGATCCCTTCCTCTGTCGACACCCATCTCTGTGTGGCATCCAGAGGTGGATTTTAAAATACAATTTAGAGCTAAATGTTTAGCTCGCCGACATTACCTTTGATGCAGTGGAAGAACTACTCTGCAGTAAAACCAGTAAGTACACCGTGTGTAGAATGCAGTGATCCTATCACAGGGAATACAATGTTTAGTTCTGTAATCTATTTAGTCATTTTTTATTAATATTTATGATCCTCAAAACAGTATTAGCAAACAAAACTGGGTTTTACAAAAGGTTGAAAACGCATTTATTGCTAATCTGTGGCAGAAAAAAGGTTTAATTAAATTAATGTTAGATCACAGAGAGTGTAACAATATTGCCTTTAAGTTTTAATGTACTGATTGCTCAGGAAGCCGAGCGCACTAAAATAACAGTAACGCAAAAAACCAAAGTCGTATCTGTGACAAAACACTAAATGATATGTTCTGAATGACATATGATAAATGAAACCGCCACATTTTTCTTTCCAGGGTGGCCCAACGTGGGGATTATGGGATGGTCCTTACCGTAAAACACATCAGCAAAACATCCCGTCCCCAGCCTGAGCTCCAGCTCGAGTGCTTCTCTGTTGATCTCCCAGGCATCATGACCCAAGCCCAGAGTGTCAGGGGTGTAGTTCACACACACGCCCGTTAAACTAAAGCACAACCCATCCGCACTCTCTACAGGGGGGGGAGGGGGGGGAGGCAAGGCACACAGGGTTAACGACTGGGACCATGCAGAGAGGGGCATGGAAGGGAGCCATCTTTGGACGGACAGCAGAGTCTGATTTCAGGAGGCTTAGAAAATAGAATGATTTCCCTGGCAAAAGCCCAGAATCCCCGTCCCCTGCGCTCATTGGACGCCCTCCCCTCCAGGGCTCGATGATGTGCTTGTGTTTTGGGGTTGTTCTCTGCGGGCTCAGTGTGGTCCCTTCCATGCTGCCCTCCGTTTCCGGCGGCGACTGGATCCGTACCCATCCAGACCTCCCCAAACTGCCCATTCCCAAGACGCTTAATGAGTTGCAGCGACTCCCTCGGGATCTCCCACACGTCTTTGGTTTTGACGGAGAGGTCGGCGAGGCGGGGCATCCCTTTGTGGCAGGGAACCACCAAGCGGCAGCAGAGCCCGGCAGCTCTGTCTGGAGGGCGCACGGCGATGCACAGAAAAGAGCAGAGACAGTCAAGCCCCAGAGCAAGCAGAGGATATAGAAAAGCTAACAATCACGCCCCCCCCCACAAGCTGATTCCAGATCAGGGGATCCCTGTGATCTTTATCAGCCGCGCGTGCCGTCAGGTCGTTCAGCTCGGATTCACAGGAACCACCAAAACAGAGTTCCAATGCCTTAAAGGGGAACTCCGTCAACATCGGCCCCCCAATGAGGCTGCAGGAAGTCATGTGACTCTGGAGTAGCTTTGATAAATCTGCAAAGTAACCCTGATGTTGGGTTTTGAAGCTGGCATCTAGTGAGGCACCCCCCATTCCTAAAACGGCAGGGACAGGGACCAGCCTCCCTCTGAGCTGCTAATAACAAGGCTGTTTGAGCAGGGTAGTAAAGACCAGATAAAGACCTGCGTCTCACCCGGGGGGGGGGGGGGGGGGGGCTGCCTGCATCGATACAGCTCGATGTTCACTTTGCTGGCCGTCATGAAACCGATCAATACGTGGCTGCAGGAGGAAAGCGTCTCGCGTCAAACGCCGCTCCGTCCATCGCTCGGACAAACCTCATCGGATTAAAGCACAGAAAGTCTCTCGGGGCTCGAGATCGGCGTCGCTGCACACGAAGAATTTGAATTGACAAGAATTGGTCCAATATATTTTGATGTCCTGAGAAACCGCTGTGACAGAAATGGCCGCTCGCTTCCCGTCGTAGCTCGTCTTGCTTTAAAGGCGAGCGACATCCTGAGAGCAGCTGCTCGAGGCCACACGTTGAGCCGTTCCCTCGCGTTCAGGAGAGGAACAGCTTTAATATGTGGAGCTGGAAATGCTCGCCAGAAGAAAAGAAAAATGGAGGAAAGCAAAAAAAAAGCAAGAAAAGCGCAAGCCCTGAAAAGAGTCAAAGACGTGTTGCCTGCTCCGCCCGTCATCCAGAGGGCGCTGATGTGCCGCGACACAAACACATTTTAGGGCTTCAACGTCCCTCTGGACGGGATGACACGATGGCAAAGAGATAAGAATGAGAGCTGAGATCAGAGAGACGACGGACACAGAAAGCAGGAAGAGCATCCTGTCCAACGAGACATCAAACGTGTGTAGGAGCAGGCGGACAGTTCACCATCTGGATGGGACCCTATCTATCTATCAATCTATCCATCCGTCCATCCATCCGTCCATCTATCTATCTATCTATCTATCTATCCATCCATCCATCCGGCCGTCCGTCCGTTTATCTATGCATCCGTCCATCCATCCATCCGTCCGTCTGTCCATCTATCTATCCGTCTGTCTACCTATCCATCCATCCATCCGTCTGTCTGTCTATCCATCCATCCGTCCGTCCGTCCATCTATCTATCAGTCTATCCATCCATCCATCCGGCCGTCCGTCCGTCCATCTATGCATCCGTCCATCCATCCATCCGTCCGTCTGTCCATCTATCTATCCGTCTGTCTATCCATCCATCCGTCCGTCCATCTATCCATCTGTCTATCCATCCATCCGTCCGTCCATCTATCTATCCGTCTATCTACCTATCTATCCGTCCGTCCATCCATCTATCCATCTACCTATCTATCCGTCCGTCCGTCTATCTATCCATATATCTGTCTATCCGTCCGTCCGTCTATCTATCCATCTATCTGTCTATCTGCTGGACATGTAGGACTGTCGTGTACTCGTGTCTGTTTAATGCATCCTGCATCACTTGGACAGAGGAGACTCGGACGTTGCCATTCGGGCTTGTGTAAATGCCAACGCTCCATCACATGACTGCACAGCAGCATCTCTTGCCCTTTTTAAACAGAGGGTGGGCAGCACAACGCTCCATGTGCATCCTGAGCACGGTGGCTGAGCTACATCGCGCTGCCTCTCAGGGCTCTGGTTGGATACCAGAGGGTCACGTTGACACGATGTTTTTCACCTAAAAGCACAAACTCATTTCTGCAGCTTGTTGGAAAAGCAGTGCTGCATGACGTTCCTAAATGACTAAAGAAGAGGGGCAATTATTGAAATAATAAACAATCCTAATTCTGAAATGACCCGTACGGCTTCAGCCTGCAGGAGTCCAGAGGATAGAAAAGGATTTTAAAAGCTGAACTCCTCCCTCTTACATGTCCTACAGGTGAGTAAAGGCAAAGAGAACAAATATACTTCAATATGACCTAAACTTATTCAGAATAAATGTACAAATTAGAATCAGAACATGTTCTAAAATGGACTATCCAAGAGTTATCCAGAATTCACCCTAAAACAATGAGAATAGTGACTACAGTGAAGCAAAATGCATATTTAATATGAACCAGAACATTTCCTAACATGTATTGTAATTTATGTAATTTATTGTCATTCATTGTAAATTTATTGCTAGTTTGCATCTGTGGTGTAAAATTATTTTTAGTTTTCTAATGTAATTTAATATTGGTTTTATTTTTATTTGTATTGTTAAATGTGGATGATTTACGTACGAAGGACTTTCAACGGAAACAAGACCGCAAGGGCTTTTCTGAAATGCTCCTCTTAGACAGGATGTCTGACTGTACTTGTACTGTAATACATGCTACTGTGTGACTGTACCTGTACTGTAATACATGCTACTGTCTGACTGTACTTGTACGCTAGCATTCTATCTAATAAATATCTTCATCATCATCATCATCACCTTCTCCATTTAATGACATCGGCCTCCATGAAGAGCAACAGTGGTCACTTTATCTGGCCTGGGTGCCTGAAATCAGCCGGACGCACCCCGGCCTGCCTCAGCGTGCTCGTACCTGAGTAGTGCTGGACCAACTGCTGCAGCGTCTCGAACTGAGCTCTGGTGGTGATGTAGTAGCCGCCGCTGTCCAGTTTGCGGATCTTATAATGCTTGACGTGGTCACCTTTCACGTCGTCCCAGTCCCGTATGGACAAAGAGAAGGCACCTGGAGGAGCCACAGTTCAGCGGATGGGTCAGTCAATGCTAAAAACTCGCACCAGGAACAAGTCTCAAGAAGGAAACAAGACATTTGAGTGCTTGGCAATGCTTTTACCCTTCGTGGTTTCACTCTCCCGGATGAGATACGTCCCTCGAGGGTTGCCAGAGGACAGCAGCTGCCTCTCTGCATCCTTACGGCCCAGTTTACCAAAGTACCAGCTGCATGGACAGGAGACGACAGAGACTTAAGAAACGCTAAAAGGTCAAACTCCCTGTCCACTAATGTGACGCTACATCTCGCATGCTCTGGATGACAGCGGCTAATCCAGAACCTCCACACAGCACTTACTCCTCAGCCTGGATGGAATCCACCGGAGCCACGTAATTACTGGGAATGTAGCCGCTGCCACCGGTGGTGAGCGAGCGAGCATCCCACCAGTCCCCTTCACTGAGGGAGAGAGAGAGAGAACAGAAGAAGCCCATTAATACATTTCGTTTTAGATTAGCGGACCTGGTTGGCAGGCTCTGCCAGAGTGTCCTTGCTGAAAGACATAGAAGCGTGCGAGTCTGTGGCGAGTGAAGCAGCAGCTGCAGAACGGGTACGATTAGCAGAGCAGGTTCTCCTTCATTTAACTGCCATGAAAAATACATTACTTTAGACGCACGACGTTAGCTCTGATACAGCCTGCCTCTACCTGTAGTCACCAAGCAATGTTCCCACAGCAACACCAACTGACTGGTTACAGCTAACAAACCACGGTAACCTGCATGAGGACGTCTGGAGGGGCAGAGAAGTGTGTCTGAGGAGCACGTGAGCGCACCGAGGCTGGGGGTGAATGCTAAGCTAACCTGAATAGTGGATGTTCTAGTTCAGGGGTATTCAACAGAAATTTAAAGGGGTCCAGTGAGAGAACATTTCTGAAAGCAAAGGTCCAGAATGTAACGTAAACTATTTATTTCAGAAAAATATAAATAAAATGAGCAAATCTTTAATTACCCTTTTACTGTTTCACATCTTGACTCAATAGTCAATTTTACGGATAATAAATCCCAAAACGCGTCTTATCAGTTGAACCCTTCACTTTCTTTCCCCCCCCCACTGTTTTGTTCAGTGAGCTCCAGCTAGCAGCAACTAAACATGGAGGAACATGCTAAAGTTAGCAAGCATGAGATCAATAATCTGTCAGCAGGAATAAAAAACATGAAAGAAATGGAAACTTTCCTTCATTCACTCACGTTTCCCTCAGTAGTACCACGACGGAGCACTAAAAAGAAAACACTCATACTGTGTAGTTTTGATATATTCCACCCTTGACCTCCAACAGGATGCGACACCAGCCAGCCAGCTTTCACCTGAACGCACCATCAGACATGGAGATTACCTGCCTCCATCCCAGAGCTCTGAGAGTCTTTGTGACAGACTGCACCACCCAGCGCATCTGTAGATGTGCATGAGAGGGATGCCAAAGACGAGGGAGAAGAGGCCCTTCATCTCTGCTAAATAAAGACACGAGCATGACAGCCAGCGGAGGACGTCCCAGGCAGAAACGGGCATGCTTCCCTTTGTTCCCGGAGGATCCCAGAGGAGAGAGGGAAGATAAAGCCTCTACAGCGTGCCTTCGGAGAGGGAAACGTATGCAGCGGTGAAGGATGTGAGGACGGCGTGTCCTTATGTGTGGAGCCAGAGAGACGTAAACTGACAAGGTGAGGTGGACCTCAGTCTGTCCCGCTGTCTCTTTGGTCTCCACAGACAAAAAGCAGCTCCGCTCTCCACAACAGGAGCAAACGAAGACGCTCCCTCCCGTCCCGCGGAGAGAACAACCAGAATCAGGGCAGCAATGATGGAACGAACGCAGTTCCTCCCGTCGGCTGAGGGGGCGCTGCTTCCTGGGAGCCCAAGCGTCTGTCAGTCACACCCTGCCGGAGCAGAAGGGTTTAGAGCTCGTCTGCCTCCGTCCAGCAGGGGGCGGTGTGGCCACCTGGAAGCAGGCAGGGTGACGCAGGGAGGGGTGGCCAGACAGAGGGCCGAGTGGCCGAGGAGGAAGACTGAGCTCTCTGGTGATACAATAATAATAATAAACTGGAAATACTATTAGAACATTTTACTAAGATTCCTGATGATACTTCCTTCCCTGTGATTTTTAAACACCAAATTCGGTTTAGTTAGAAAGTTTATAGCGAAGCCGAACAAGCTGGAAATGGAAAGGACATTGTTGATGCATTATTAGGATGTTTCTAAATAGCGGTTGTAACACGGCACTTCCTGTCTGTCACGCTCATCACCACTGGCGGGGGGGGGGGGGAGACCCTGCTCCACCCTGTGGAACCGTAAATAACGGTGTTTACCGGTGATTGTCCAATTACATGTTCTAGTCGCTGCTTTCGCCTCATTTCAGGTGCTTTTCACTCACCGTTGGTTTAAACAGCTGGGAAAACAGTTTTAGTCTTCTACGTCCACATGCTGAAAGTTTTATTTTATTTTATTTACATATCCTGTTCAAGCTGCCACTTTCACCACATTCAGAATGCAGCGCCGCCTTTCCACCAGCAGCCTCCGTTCAGTGGCAAAATATAAAACGGCGTTTCTCCCGAGCGCGGCCGGCACGACGAGAAGCTGCGGCGACTCACGTGCTGTTGATAATCTGGAAGCGTTCTCCTTTCCTGAAGCTGAGGTCGTCTTCTGTCCGCGCCTCGTAGTCGTAAAGTGCCACGAAGAGGGTGATTCCTGCAGGGGGGGGGGGGGGGGGGCACAGTGTCAGCAGTCCCGAGATTAGCAACACAAAGAGGGGCTCAGAATCCTTGTTAAGCAGCGACACTCAAGCTGCAGCACACGGAGCAGATAGGAATAAGGAGCCGATAGGAATAAGGAGCAGATAGGAGCAAGGAGCAGATAGAAATAAGGAGCAGATAGGAGCAAGGAGCAGATAGGAGCAAGGAGCAGATAGAAATAAGGAGCAGATAGGAGCAAGGAGCAGATAGGAGCAAGGAGCAGATAGGAGCAAGGAGCAGATAGAAATAAGGAGCAGATAGGAGCAAGGAGCAGATAGGAGCAAGGAGCAGATAGAAATAAGGAGCAGATAGAAATAAGGAGCAGATAGGAGCAAGGAGCAGATAGGAGCAAGGAGCAGATAGGAATAAGGAGCAGATAGGAATAAGGAGCAGATAGGAGCAAGGAGCAGATAGAAATAAGGAGCAGATAGGAGCAAGGAGCAGATAGGAGCAAGGAGCAGATAGGAGCAAGGAGCAGATAGGAGCAAGGAGCAGATAGGAATAAGGAGCAGATAGGAATAAGGAGCAGATAGGAGCAAGGAGCAGATAGGAGCAAGGAGCAGATAGGAATAAGGAGCAGATAGGAGCAAGGAGCAGATAGGAATAAGCTGCACGTTGTTCTCCGTTAACGAAGCTTTAGTAAATTATTAACCTCACGTTAACCGTTCCATCACTTTGATCCGTGCTGAAATATCTGGACAAGTATAAGATGAATAATGGAAATATCCTTCAAGATACTGTATATCTCTTTGATGCACTGGAGCAGATTCCCCCCCCCCGCCCACCCACACACAACCATCACCTGACCCAGAGACAGTCCTCATTTCAGAATCTGTCAAATACAAATAAATCTAAGCTGTACTTTAATTTAGCTCTCGTAAAAATAAACATGACAATATGCTGATATTCTTTAAAGCCGCATTTATAAGTGAATGAGAATATGTGGATCGCGACAGTATCCGTAATCTGGATCCGATCCGGATTACATTTGGAGACCCCCACCCTACATGACTGTGTCAAATTCCATAAACATCAGTCAATAATCAACAGAGATATTGAGGAACAAATGTTGAAGCTCCATTGAATGCAATGTTAACAAAAAGTTCAAACTGATCCAGAATCTCTTGTGCATCAACTTTTATCACCTGTTCCAGGTATGATTCTCAACATTTCCTGTAAATTTCATCAAGCTCCATCCAGAACTCCTTTTTTGCATGCAGAGGACTGACCGTGACTTTCCATTTCAGGAAATGACATCAGCGAAAGATCAACTGATATGTTAATGAACTTTAAATGCAAAGCAAAAGATGCAAATACAATTTATGATCGTCTGCAGATTGACAGCGCGAGGTGGCCGTTATACCAGAGGCTGAGAAGGAGCGGCAGTTTATGCTAAACGCCTCTCTGCTGCTTTGTGGATTTGGATTATAATAATCCACACTGAGGAAGAGGACTCCTGTAAGGTTGAGTGCAAATGCTGAGTTCCTCTGAGTTCCTCTGAGTTCCTCTGAGTTCCTCTGCAGAGCAGCCTGGGCCTACTCGAATACAAAGGATATCCTGAGAAGGAATACTCCCCGAGTAAACAATGAGCCTGGTGCAAAAAGCTGTTTGTTAATGACAGCCGGACGTTCCTGACAGGGCTGCAGTGGAGCTATAGCGTGTGTGTGTGTGTCTGTGTGTGTGTGTGTGTGTGTGCGTGCACGTGGCCCTGCACCAGAGAAGTTGCAGTTGAACCACACGCAAGCGTAGGCTTTGCCTAAACACTCATGTAGAATGTGAGAAAGGAGCTGGAGCAGCAGAACGTTCCCCCGTTGTGGCGATTATTCCACATTGCCAGTCATTTGGTGTGCTAACATGTGCTATCGAGGGTCGTATCATTCCTGATGCAACTCTGCATTCATCCGGGCTGGGGACCGGCACAAGGGAGAACCTGGCAATGCTACGTTAGCTCCTGCTAACCGCACTACCCATGGAGCCGCATTCTGCACGAGTGTAGAAATGTGATACCAACAGAGAAGCTCCATCAATATTATCCTAGCAATACGTAACCCCCTCCCAAACAACGGTTAACTGTACAAAGCCCTGTGGGAGGCTGCCAGCTGCTGTCAATCAAACACGGACCAACGCCTGCTCCTCACCTGCGCCACACACCAACCCTTACCTGTCCCGCCACGCGTCCTGAGGGTTCCGGTGTGAGACGAAGTGCTGACCCCACCGAAGACGGTCATCCCCTGTCCGACAGGGGCGTGGAAGTTGTTGTAATTGGGGATGGCAGCGACCCCGAAGCTGGGGTAGTGCTGCGGCGTCGGGTCGGCCCCATAGCGGTAGCCCCCTCCCTGCGAGACGCTGGTCTCTCTGTCGTCAGTGAGTTTAGTAGCTTCCTTATCCTTGCATTGCACACAGCCCATTATCTAGAATCTGTGAATGACATGAGAATAAAAGACACAAAAGACACGAGGCCGGTTAAAGACTCGCCTGGATCAACGGACAGATTGAATAATCTGAGTAAACAAGCAGACTAAAGTCACTTTAATGTTCAATTCACTCAGATGGACAGCGCTGTCCAATTCTTGGTCAGAAGAATATCAGCTCCTTCATGCCTGAACCCAGAGATGCTATGCTAGGAGGCTACATCACACCACTGAGGAACAGTGAGAGATCAAAGATGCTCTACGTTTCAGTCCATCTTTACATCATCTCAGATCATCCTCTTTGTTCCACTGCGCCCAAGAGAGGCTACAATTTCCATTTTCACCTTTAGAAGCAGAAAAGCCTGTGATAATGTTTCCTTTGAAAAGATTAGACTTCACTCTCTCTTTCAAACTTGTTGAGAACCGCTTCCCGGTGTTTCATCTCATTGGAATCTTCTGCCATTTTTGCAAATTAATCCCTTATCAATTCCAGCGGGCACGACTGACGTCACTACGCTGTGTCGTGAAAACCTACTGGCCGGTCAATCGATCAAAAGCTTGACCTTCTTGGCAAAGGCATAAACATTCTCCCAAGGTTTAAAATTTGAGTGAGCAAAAGTAAAAGCTAAAAATGATAAACATTGGACAAATTTTGCACATTTTAACACCGGAGGAATAAATGTCAGAATTTGTTCCTCCGCATTAGTGGGATGGAAATAACGAGACACTCTGGGTGATGCATTCAGGCGCTCTATGGAAGACAAAGCGCCGGCCTGGCCTTCATCGGCAGCTCGTCGTCACTCCGTGTCGCGTGACAATCTAATTCACACTCGGTCGCCTCAGCTCATCGCAGCGACACACAGGAAATGCATTCACGAGTGAAACGACCGTGAGGGCGACACGAAGAACGACGGAGGCTGAGCGGGCTTTCCCTTTCAGCAGCAGCAAACAAGCGAGAGATCCACAGGAAGGCCGTCCGGCCGGCAAACAGGCACCGTGATCCGTCGCTACAGAAACAAAATTGAACTGAATTGAATTGTTTACCCTGTAAAAATGAAATCATCGCACTTATATGCTGGTAGTTGAAACAATTCATTCACCTTCTTTATCCAATCGTCTGATCAACTACAATGATTGTTTGAGCGATCAGATTACTGAATTCATGTTCAATACAACCTGCTTTGGTCCACAGACAGTTCTACGCCTTTCCAAGAGCTCATCACTGACCGCTCCCTTTGAACTGAAGGCTCTTTCATCTTCTTATCTCCCCCTTCCTACCTTGCATTTCGCTAAGGCCTCGCCTCTAATTAATGATTCTGCTCTGACCCAAAAATAAAGCTGCCACCTGCTTGCCTTGGGGACATTCTTCTGCTTGTTCTCATTTGAGGCAGTTCAAAGTTCAGTCTTGCTAAAAATCAGCGGTTGAGTGTGGACAATGCACGGCTGGTGGAACTCTAGACCCAGCATGGCCTCAGACCAAGAAACTCTCGTGTTCAATATGCAATCAATGAACCAACCGGGACAATTCCAATCCCAGAGAACCAGACAAGACCAGTAGAGAATTTAAATCCATATTTAGTTCGACCAAAAGGCTAGTTCTATCAGACTAGACGGATGGACATGAAATACGGTGCCGTCCATCTATGCTCCACACTGCGTTGGGTGGGGGGGGGGGGGGGCTGCCCACATCCACGGGCCAGTCTGGGTGAATAATTCACGGGGCAGTTGAGCAGGGCTGAGGTTATGCTGTCACGTCTGGGGGGAGTCATCAAGGGAGATGCTGCATTTATATTGGATGGGGATTGGTGGAGAAGAGGAGGTGGAGGACAGATGTCCCCTGGCTCAGGGGACGTTTCCTCCACCTCTTTAGTCGCTGGAGGACTGACGTCAACCCCCAGCGGGACGGTGTGTCTGAGAACACCCCCAGTTTAAGGAGAGTGGAAACAGATTGGGGAGGGGGGAGGTGGACAGGTCATTTGTCTCACACAGACCGGGACACATGTGGAAGCAGATATTAACAGATGATTGTCTTGATGGACTGAGACGCAGACGGGCAGCAGGGAAACGCACTAACCTGTCTCAGCATACGAGGACAGACTGTTAGACATTAGCAGTAGCTTCACTAACCGCGCCGGATTTCTGCTCCCGGTCCCAGTCGGATCAGAGCCCGGGTTTCCACGCATCCATTTATTAGCCGTTTCCGACGGCAGCATAGTTAGCCTCATAGCATAACGGCCAAAGCCATTCAACATTCAAATACGACGTAGGCTCTTATGCTATTAGGCTAACGATATCAACCTCACACCAATGATCTGATTCATGTTTCTCACCCTAAATGTGGCAATACAGGCAAACAGGAGGCCATTTACGTCCCAGACAGTGTTGTGTTTGCCACCTGGCCCTTGACGACGGTCCCCGGGGGTCTGTCTGTCTACGCGGCTGCCGGACGCTCCACGGCCGTTTAAGGCCGCTCTTTCCTCCTCCCGGTACAATTGTCACTTGACCCGCTGGTGCATTCCATTCAGGTTATCCTAAAGGATGAAGTCACATCCTCCTTGAATTTCCAGCTGCCGCCCGCGTGTTGCCGGCTGCCAGATGTTTTTCAGATCAGACAGCGGCGGTTTAACTAAGCATGATTAAATCTGTGAGCGGCTCACTTCAGAGTCGGCGTCTGGCTCCATGAGCTGCCAGCACGCATCTTGCCAGTGACCTAGTCAAAGCACATTCATGTATATTCATTCACGGAGACACGCAGCATAACTGCTAGCACTCTACTGTACAGACAACACACCGTTAGATAATCACTTTAGACCGCCCTCACGCCGTTCATAAGACCGGCGGGGGAGGGCCGTGTGCTCAGACACTCAAAGGGGGAAAGCTAATGGTGGGCTCTGGGTGTCAAATCTCTGCATTCAGCAACCGGCGGGGACAGAAAGCGTTCAGTGCTCCGTGCATGCGATCGGCCATGAACCCGGCAGCAGCATCCCGACACAGAGCTGCCCCCTGCAGCCGACGCCAGCTCAGCCAGTCTGCTGGTCTGCCACTGCGGAAAGGGCAAGAAGTAAAGGATCAATCAGCATCGGTAAGTTTACCACCACAGTCTTTCCAACGAGGGTCTGTTAAGATCCGTCAGGGGCCCCGCGGACGCAAAGCCTCTGCAGCAGCAGCCGTGATCCCGGCCTCCCGCCTCCCCCGGCGCAGCCTCACCAGAGACACACGAAGCAGGAGGATCGGAATCAGTCCAGAGTCGCAGCCACGCGTCCCCAACGGCAACACGACGGAGCCGAGCGTTCCATGCTCCCCCTCCGTAATTCAAAGACCAGCTTTCAGCAGGGCAGCGTTTCTGTTGATTTCAAAGAGGCGGCGTGGAGCTCAGCCTGTAACGTGATGGATCTGGGATCAATGATCTTGTTTTCACAGCTCTCTTTCTTACGACTCGTGTCCCTGCAGGAGGTCTGCCCGAGGACGCTCCAATGGGATTATGAGCTGTGACCCAGCAAAGAAGGAAAAAGAAGCGCTCCTCTGCCGCCTTCCTGTGGCTTTCGGAGACGCCGCATGCCCGTCTCCATCTCTTTCTCCTTGCTGAGTCCAGGTCACAACACAGAGGCCCAAGCCACTTCTGCTCCCATGACTCCCTCTCCCTCTCTCTGTTCTTGCCAAAGAAGTGAACGCTCCCGTCAATCAAATCCCCATTAGGGAGGGGCAACGGTGACACCATTGTGTCAGGGCAGCTCAGCATCAGCAGCAGATGCACCCAGGAGCTGAGCGAGGATGACGATGGGCACGTTGTGAGACACCGAGGAGGGGATGAAGGAGGTACAAAGTGGGATTGAGCCCAGCAGTTATTCTCCTCAGTCATTTATACGTCGGGAGGCCTTTATAGCTGATGATGGGACCCCAAACAGGCCTGTTAATATCCTTTAAGGCAGGGGCCGTCAACTGGTGGCTCGTGGCTAAAATTAGGATTAAGTGTGGCTTCCGTCTGGACCACAAAGCTTTTTGACACGCAGACGAGGTGCACCACACCCCAGATGAGTCGCCAGCCCAGACATGAGCAAACTACGGCCCGTTGGGCTTTTTAATTCTGCCCGCCGAACTTATCCAAGTTATATAATTAAATTGCATTTTATTATAATTAAGCCTCGTTCGTTTGATCTTTTCCCTGTTGCACAATGAGCCTTGCACATTCATGCGTTGCTACCTGTAAAAGGCCAAATGTTAGAACCCGCTGTGGCCTGCGAGTCTGAAGCAGCACATCTCATCACTGCAAGGATTCTTCAAAAGCTCTGAGTGTGACTGGCTGCTGAATCCAGCTGATCAGCTGATTGACATGTCTTCTGACTCCACCCTGAGGCCGAGGTTGACATCACAGACATCGAGTGTGGAAAGGGAGCGTCCACTCATTGGACAGAAAGCTGTGAACATTCTACCCGCCTCTGAGAGACGGGCTTTTCTGCTGCTGCTGCACTAAAACAAAGTGCAGATCCCAGCTTAACACCGAGCAAGAGTTAAGAGGAGCAACATCAGGTTTGAAGCCCAGATCTGAACGTGCAGAAAGGGCTCACTGCAGCCACGAAATACGCAGACTCGTCTCCTTCCCAAATACTTGCACAATATCATCATTTATTTGCTCTTTGAGATTTACTGCATCTGGCAGAGTGATGGCAAATTGTATTATTTAATACAATACAATTGTATTAAATTGTATTGTACTAACCCTAACCCTAACGCAATCATTTAAAACAGACAAATGCAGTTCAATAAGTTTGAAAGAATTGAATTGTGAAGGTTAATTGTGTTTATGTATTTTTTTAAATGCTCAAACTGGTGGAGTTGACAGTTTCAAATGTTTCAGGGTTCAAAGCTTTTGTTTTTTTATTGTCTTCTGATAGATAATATGTTCAGGGAAAGTAAATCCAAATGTTATGCACATTTCATCCCTTCTGATACGCTAAACTATAAGCAATGTTGTTGCAATGCTGTCCCATAGTGGGGGGGGGGGGGGGCGTGACAGAAAATAATGGAGGAAGACTGTGGGGCATCCGGAACGAGCACAGAGAGCCAGCCTATAGGGGAGCACATGCTGTGTCGCGATGATGAGCAGAATTCAGTCTGTCGCCAAGACGACGGGCGGATGAACATAATTAGGCAGAGGAGGAGAACCAGGCAGACCTAAAAGGAGCACCAGACGCGTCGCCATGAAGGAGCAGCTTCACGAGGTTCATTAACGGCACCACTTCTCCTCAGCGACTGCATCGCCTCACCGCGAAGGTGCAACAGTTTGAGGGAGACACCGACGTTTCCCTTCATTGTCCCAGCCAATCACGGCGGGAGAGGACGCGCGTGCAACAGCCCAAACGTGAACGCTGGTTGTGCAGAGCGTCAGAGGCCAGAGAGCTGATCCCTTCTCAGGGAGAAGTCGAGGCCTGGAAGCCAGACCGCACTCGTCTGGTCCTTCTCTGCCTCTCACAGAGAAACGCCCACAGAGAAACGCCCACAGAGAAACGCCCACAGAGAAACGCCCACACCGTCACACGTGCACGGCTGCTCCGCGCTCGCACAGCGACGTTGCTCTTGATGTGCCATCTCTGCAGAGCTTCTTCGGACAACCCGCTGTGTGCTGCGGCACGTCAAACATGCCACAGCAGCTCCTGCACATCCAGCAGCGCTTCGGAAAGAAAGCCGATCTGCTCCTCGAGAAGCCCCCCCACCCACCCCCCCGTCCTGGAGCTCCATGGGAAACGAGCACACATAATAAAGCCGCTATTACGCCGCGATGACTGAGCCCGCCTCACCAAAACACTCGCTATGAATGTCGCATACGCGGCTTAACGCAGCTTCCTGGAAGCACCCCTTGTTCGGCTTCTTCACTAGCCCATTGATGAATTCCAACAAGCAGCCCTCCTCCCCATTCACAGCCGCCCCGGGTGCTCAGCTGGGCTTTTTTTACTATGCGACTCCTTTGTCTGCGGGGCTCAACATTTCGGAGGCCCCACTCCAGAAGAGGAAGCCGCACACTGAAATGCCCCCGAGTGGGCCGGACCTGGATTCACAGAGCAAGTGTAAATAACCAAAGGCTGGCTCGCTGCCGCTCGGCAGACATATAGAGCACGTTTCAGCGCTAAAAGACTCAACAAGCTGGAAGAGGAAGTTAGAAAACTTGGGAAGCTGTTTATGTTCCTGCCTCCAGATGACCATCAACCGCCGTTGGGCTACCTGACAGCAATGCTGCAACATCTCTAAGCACCAGACGTCCTGCATATTCTTCAGCCCTCCTCAGACTCATGCAGGGTGACAAAGAACATTTTTGTTGGTGCCATGTTGAGGTCATGGCACCAACAAAATGACTTGCTGCCATTCCCTTTCATGAGACATGCCGCTGTGTTGGACAACAGTGTCCACAGGTACGAGCATCTGGGACAGCAGGCTGGCCCCTGGCGAACCTTCTCAAGCCGCCGGTGGCCAGCTGGTTCTGCCCCCCCCAGCATGAGGCCTCCTTCTGCTGCCCGTGTCTGTGCGAGGCCAGGCTCATACGGCACACAAGCAAGTCAACCCGGCTGAGTTCATCTGGAGGTGTGTTGGTGTGAGGGAGCAAATGAGCGTGAGCTTTTGAGTCCCGCGGGGGGGGGGGGGGGTGTGGCGTCATACCTCTGGATTTCAGCGTAGCAGGGTTTTTATTTCCTCCACATTGCTTCGGGTCCCACCAAAACACAGAGCCTGCAGGGACACAAAGACGCTCAGTGAGTCAACATCCCATTCTAGAAGTCATTCAAGAGGACTGAAAGTGCTTCTGGACGATGCCAAGGGAGCGTCAGCGCTCTTAACTTCTATTAACAAAACGACGTAATACCTCCAGCTCCTCCTCACTACCCTTTATTCACAAAAGACATACTGTTTCTGCCGCCAAACATCTTAGATGCTGATTTGACTTTAAAAGCTCAGCCCCACTAATCTAATCTAATCTAATCTGTGTGTCGGGTCTGGTGACTGCTGAAGTGTGCCGGTGACGATGCTGCAACCGCACGCAGGCTCGGTGCTGCAACGAAACCGTTTGCTCTGCAGCAGCAGCGCCCACGTGGAAACGCTGCCGGTGGTTTGGGTTAGCGCGGGTCAACGAAACGCTCGTTTCCTGTTATTGGCTGAAACGGGTCTCAACAGAAGAAAGCCTCATCTGGGCTGAGCTGACGTCTGATCAGCTGACGTGATGGCGCAGCGGCCTGACTATCTCAACCACAGCCGAGCGGTCCAGATGTGGATGGAGACAGTGAGGAGGTGGACTGGTCCGTCCTCTCAGTGTCTTCACAGATGAGATGGAACAAAGGAGATGCAGCAGAACAAGAGACAGCGAGGAAATGAGAAACCAGGGAGAGAATGAGAACAACAGGATGATAGATCTGGTTTGACACCAGTTAAGGCTCTGGTGTTTAAAAAAAAAAACAGATCGCATTTATGATGGTCCCCGTGTTCTTCTTTCCTCTGAAGAATTGAATCCAGAAGTTCAGGAAGTCCATTTAGAGGGAACTTTTATGATAATGAGTAACTTACCACCAAGACTCAAAAGCCAAAACGAAAGCTGCTTTTTCAATTGCATATTCCATCCGGTCTATTCTGGGGATCTGTCCCTAAGAACTGAAAGGATGTCCAAAAATACTCGCGCTGGCCTCAGTGTGTGTGAAACATGTGATTTAAACAGTCTTCACTGGCAGACGATTGCCATTTGGCTGCTCCCCATGTCCGCCTTCACCGTCTGGCCTCCTTCTTGCTCTCTCCCTGCCGCCTGGCATTCATGTCGGCGGGTCCAAGCAGGCTTTATGGGAGTTTTTGAAGGCAGAGCTGAAGCCGTTTTTTTCCCCCCATCAGCAACCTTCTGCAATAAAACATAATGGCACTGGGGCTGCAGAGTCACTGAGCCACACAATGGCCAGCCACAGGCCTGGACATTCTGCTGCCACGTGGCTACTGATCTACTGACGAGTGTTGAGTTGTCCCTGAGAGACAGTGGGCAGGAAGGAAGTACAGTAGGGCAGAGAAACTAGACTTGGTGCCGATTTGTTTTACATTATTTCCACCTACTGGTACTCTTGTCGTCAAAAGGAAGTACCAGGTGTAAATGAACCAGATGTAAATGAACCCACTCTCCGTGCTGTGGCAGGTGGGCTAAACGGCCCCACCATGGTGGGGGTTGATGAGAAAGGATATCCGCTACTCTGGCTCCTTATTTGAAGGAAAAAAGATAACTATGAACTACATTACTTTGCAAAAACAAGGCTAAGACCGACATTTTCTCCGTTTGGGTTTTTCATGCGTGGATTTTCTTTCCCACATCATTTGCTCCCTTTGATTTTGCTGCAACAATGACCCAGCGGCATCTTCCCAGCTCGCAAGCATTAACATCTGTTAAATGGAACTGATGGATCGTGTGAAAAGCTAAATAATAGGACAGTGAAAGCTTTCCAGTCAGAGCGGAGGTGCCGGAGGGGCGGCAGGCATTCAGCGCTGATCATATGATCAGTAGTTCCGCTCTCACACGTCAGCATCCCCCCCGCCCCCCCCCCGGTCAGAGCCTCCATTCATCCGTGCTCCAACATTTACTCTTCTGTAACAATAAGTTCATTTCAGCCTGTGAACGTCACAGTTCCAGCAGCAAAGAGAGAGAGACGCATTTCATCCCTGCGTCCACTGTGAGCGTGACAGAGGACAACATTGTCGTGGCGTGTTTCTGACCACGGGGGGGGGGGTTCAGCCGAGGAGATCAGAGACCTGCTGACTGTTCTCCCCGTCTCAAGCCCATGAGCTGGAGTCATCTGACAGCATCGACTCCAACAACAGACCCTCCCACAGGGATCTCTATCTGATGACGCGACCCGATAGGCTGGACAAAAGCAGATCTCACATCAAGTCAGTGGAAAGCTGCATTTAGACTAGAACTGCACCAGATGAATGAGGTGCAAGTTGAATTCCTGTGACGGGAAAGCCTATCAGTGTTGAGAGTCCCGGCGTCACGCATCTGGACATCAGTAAGAAGCTAATGCAACAAGTGGGAGACGAGCTCATTGTAGCTGCGTCTCCAGATAAAGGGGATCCAGACATGACAGCATTCCGTCTGCTAAAAGATATCGATGACGTTTACAGCAAACACAAGGCTGCAATGGTGACAGCAGCCGTGGCCGATGGCCCGTTGGTGTCGGTCACGCTACCCACGACAGCGACGCAAATGATCCTGCAGCGGCGTTCGGGAGAGCGACTTAAAGCACGGACAAAGAAGACCCTTAAGTTGTTGGTCACCCCGTCGTCCACTGACGGGGTGATCTCGTTTAGGAACGGCGTCAGGGGGCTGTGAAGCTGTTTAAATCGGACTCTCCAACCGGGCCTAACAAACGGGGCTTTCATCAGTGGTACTGAGCACGCCTCACCAATTGTGTAGCACCGAGTATAAAAAGCACAGACAGCAAGACACAACTCATCCCGACAAGAGCGGCGTTTGTCCGCAGAGAGCCGGGAGTCAGACGGGGGGGCCACCGGCAGGACAGAACTTCACTGCGAAGCTGCCACAAATAACACAAACCGAGAAGGAAGGGTTTCAATTTGCCATTTTCCAGAATACGGGCTAACGCTAACATGATTATGAGTCACAGAATTCGGATCTCTGGACCCCGAGGCACGCCCTCGCGTCATCCGCACAGTTTTGTCTCAAACGTTTTAAACTGCTCCAGCCGCTCGGGGACAGAGCGGTCCTCACGACGGTGCGCGGCGCTTCCGTGCGCGTACCGGTGCACGCTGCACCTGCAGCGGCTGAACCCAGCAGAGTGACAGCGCAACCCTGCAGCAAAGCAAAGGAGGGGGCAGTTGCATTCGCTTCTGCAGCTACAGTCATTGCCGTCCGGCGCATGCAGAAGTGAGAGCCGCTTTCATTAAGACGCACGCCTCGAGGGGAGACGCTCTGGAATGAACGCTAACGTTGGACGACAGCAGCAGTCCAGATGCGGCCAGGCTGAATGGATAGAGAGGGGTGGTCGTCAGTCTTATTTAAAAATGGCAGATGGGGCAACAAGAGCACCTTGACTGAAATGACAAAAAGGAGAGGAGGAAGTAAACGAGAAGCATGCCCTACAGGAAGGAGGAAGAGGAGGGCCGCCACCACACGGATGCACCTCAGCAGAGTGCAACGCATCCGTCAACGCATCCGTCAACGCATCCGTCAACTTACGAGCGGTTCCGAGCGCTTCGTCCTAAACCGACTTGTTAAATGTTAAATTACCGTAAGTGTAAAACATCAGCGTAGAAAGACACAACGTCCTCTCGGTAGACATCGTGGGTGAGACAGCAGAAACTGTCGTACACTCGATTCGCTCGCTTTCCGGTGAGCCGTAAAAACACCTCAAACAGACGAAGAGCTACCACAGTCACACGACCCCCCCCCCCTGCATACAGAATCACACAACACAACAGATCTGCCCCCCCAAAATGACTGCATCAGAACCATCCCTCATAAGAGACACATTTACAAATCAGATGCTGCTAAAATACTGCGCTAACCTAAATGGTGCTCTGTGGACCCAAGAAACCAACCTGGCTCTCTGGAGGAGGAAGAATGAAGCTGAACCTGAAGAGGAACCCGCTCTCTACACTGAAGCATGGCAGGGGGGGGGGGGGGGGGGGTCGGCGGGGCTTCGCCTCCTGATCCACTGGAAGAAGTGGATCAGAATCACCAAGTATCAGAAAACGTCTCCATCAGCAAAGACGACGAAGCGCGGACCTTACTGGACACTCCAAAAGGACATCGGTCCGAAGGGAGACCTCAGAGTCCACCGAGGCTCGTTTCCAGAAGTCACTCTGGAGGCCCGATCCAAGAAGGGTGGCAGCAGGTAAACCAGGAACCCTGGAGAACTGCAGGATTCCCAGGAACGCTGCCTGGATCAGCAGCAGGTCAAAGCAGCTAAAGGGTCCATCGAGTACAAGCAACGCTGAATGACGTCGACGTGACGACACACCGCGTCACACACACTCGTGTGGAGGAATGCAGGCTGGTGCTGAAACGTCACGCAGCACGAGTGAAGCAGAAGATGCGTTCCTGTTAGAGGATGCGCCCTTTATCGGACTCCCCTCAGCATCAATAGGAGCTGCTGATGGGGGAACCCGGGGGGGGGGGACCCGGGGGGGGGGGCATGGTAAACAACCCAGCACACCGACAAATGCACGCTCTGGCGGCTAAAGGGCTTACGACATAAACACACAGCAAATATCATTGAACAAAGTAGTTTCTTGTGCTGCTGCTTCATCCCGTTTAGGCGAACAGGGACGTGAAGCGGCGCGTGTCCCTCCGCGCGTGTTCCTCCGCGCAGCAGCCGCCGCCTCACCCGGGCAGAAGGGCGCTACGGCGTTAGCTAGTTAGCTAGCTAGCTAGCAGATGGAGCGCCTTTACGTTAAATGTGTGTCATTCACAACCGGACATCAAACAAACCCAAGTCGTTCGTCCCGCTTTAGGGAAACACGAGAGCAGATTAGAAGATGGAGACTCTTACCGGTTCAAACGCGTCTAACAATCCGGAGCGCGATAATCCATTGTTGTTTTAATGTGATATAATTTGTCAGTAAAGCGGACTGCGCTGTTGTGGAGCCGCTACGTTGATGGCGTAGCTCTGCAGGGTCACAATGAAACTACTGCTGCCTTCAGGAACTGTGGGAAATATGAGCACGACAGAGTCAACGCAGGAGAATCCCTCCATCCCTCCATCCCTCCATCCCTCCATCCCTCCATCCCTCCTGTTAGGAGAAACATTCAGCAAAGCATTTGTAATCGTCGAGACGGGTTCTGAAGATTTTAACTTCACATAAATTGGCACATTTATTTACCTAAATTGGTGTGTTTTTCTCTTTTACGCTACGGTCGGACTCGGAATTCATGATATTACTTGTAAACTTGTAGAATCTAACACTTTTGGCTTTGCGATATATATATATATATGTAATCAATACAATTGTCGCTACTGATATCTATGTTGTTATAAAGGTTTTATTGGCTCATAAAGATTACGGAACTTTGTAGAAATCAGAACAGACCCGATTCTTTGACTGACAGAATTTCTGTCCAATCAGATGGGTGGGCGCCTGGTCAAAGTGGTGCGTGTGTGTGTGTGTGTGTGTGGGTGTGTGTGCGCGCGCGCGCGTGTGTCCTAAAGCTATGGCAAAGATCAGGGGCATTTTATATTTTATAGAGTGGAGGTGGCAGTGTGGTTACTTTTAGAGGCCTTTTAAGGGTTTTAAAAATAAATAAATAAAAAATTGAGAAGCCTCAAAAGTGAAAATAGTTAAAATTCACAAATGTTATAATACATCTGTGGTTTGTGACCTGCTGCAAACTGACGGGAAGAAATGAATAGCTGGGCGAACCGTTATGTTTCTTTATTTAACGCTGCAGCGACACCTTCTGTCTGCTTGCAGAACTACACGATAGTCCGTGGATGACAGACAGCTGAAAACAAGGCGGAAGGAATGGAATCTTGTTAACCTGTTTCCATTTTGGTTGTTATTGCAGTTAAAAATTACGTTATCACCTAATATAAAATATATTTACTGAATATGCTGGAGTTTCTTCATATTATAGTGTACAATAATATAAAGTCAAATAATGGGCTTTCATGCTGAACGTTGAGATGTTGAAATTTGACCCGGAATGTCACCACCTCCCCAGAAACCATATCTGATCAGATACGTAGAAGCCTGGAGATTCAGAAGAGTCAATATTATTGATTGGACGTCGTCGTCACTGCAAAATCAGTTTATGTTTATTTAAATCACCTTCAGTTTATGTGGGAAAAATGGCTCACTTTCCACCAGAAATATACAAATACACAGAAATATACAAATACATCTCATTTTCAAAATGAAATATCAGTGGTTCAGTTATTAAAATGACAACGACACGTTTCTTTTCCCTACAACGATACACAGAATGTCCGATCAATAGAATCAGTCCTCCACGCCGCAGACGCAACAAAATGGAGACGTGATCCTTCTAAGGCACCCTGAGGAGGGTGAGACATCCAGGACAGAACCTGGTGGCTCGGGTCCTGAAGAACTGGCAGCCGAGTACTCAGCCATCTTCACTGAGCACTGCTGCACGTCTGGTTCACCGGTACTGATGGATCCATCTTTAACTGCATCTGGTTCCTCGGGACGTGAGACTGGTGGTGTGTCCCCCATCTTAAATCCAGGGCTGGCTCATCGGGACTTGGGAGGTGGTCAGACTGGAACAAAGATGGCAGTCGGTTTACGAATCGGTCATCAATCAAACCATCAATGCACCGAATATTATGGGATGTCCGGGACTAGAAAGCGGCGTCTCTACTAGGCTATGCTGTCGGGGGTGTTTCTGAGGTGCTCCATAGTGATGAACGGGTGCTGGAGCGCCTGACAGGGGGAGAACCGCTGATCCGCATCAACACGGAGCAGCTCCTTCAGGAGGGCGATAAAAACCATCCTGTCCTCATACTCCGCATCCTCCTCTTTCTCATAGATCTGGATTAGAAAACAGACCCGGCTGAGTTCCTTCAGTCCCTGACCTCTCAGACGTCACGAGAAAGCAACGCAGCGCTCACAAGAAGCAGGTCTTCGACGGAGTTGGGCAGGACGGTGATGCTGTTCAGCTCCTCTGGCGTCAGGGAGTCAGCTGCACCGAACTCTTCTGGAGTCTAGAGAAGCACACGAAAACAGAGAAACGTTCTAACAGGCTGTGAATAGAATGAGGTCAAACGAGGGGGGGGGGGGGGCATGGGTCGTCAACCTTTAGCCTCCATCTTGGCCTGTCAGCAGCTTCTTCTTCAACGTAGAAACGCTGGGTGTACAGTCCAGCCCGGAGCAGGCGGTCCCCCGGTTGACCCACAACTCGCACAATGGCCTTCATCTGCAGAGGGGCAATGCAGTCAGCTGACATCCGACCTAAAGCCTCCGCTCTGCATGCGTGTGCGCTCGCTGACCGACCAGTGGATAGCCGGAGCCAAACGGGAAGAGGTGTGCACCGAGGTAGAGGTAGGCCAAGGTGCACCCGACCCCCCAGACATCTATGGCCTCGCTAAATGGCAGGCCAAGAATAATCTCTGGTGCCCTGAGGAGGGAAGACAAGAGCAACACGTGATGACGAGAACCACGGCGATCGTTAAAAGAAGGAAGCAACTCGGACAACCGCAGAATGGCGAGACCTGTACGCAGGTGGTTGAACGTTCATGCCGGGGTGGACAGCAGACACTGGAAGGGCGTTGCCGAAGTCAATGAGCTTCACCCTGAGGGGCTGGTCATGCACATTCACGAGCATTATGTTGTCGAGTTTGATGTCCGTATGCACAATACCGGCAGAGCTGAGCGCGTCCAAAGCCACAAAGAGCTGCAGGGGAAACCGGAATGGACACGTCACAGATTCAATTTACACGTTCGTCTTCAGGATCGGGGTTCCGGTGGGAGTTTGCTGCACTGATGAGTTCCACAATTAATACATTCCAAACTACAGTAGGACAGACCTGCTTTGCAATCGGCCTGATGGTCTCCAGAAAGAGCGGCGTCCAGCCCGTCTCTGCGTGCCAGTCCTTGAGAGTCTTGTCCAGCAGTTCAAACACCAGACAGGTCAGGCCCTGCTCGTCAAACTGCTCGTAAAACTTGGCAATGTTGGATCTCTCCAGATCAAGGACATTGATGGTCTCCAACATGGCCGTCTGGGGGGGGGCACACCTCATATTACATACTCCGATGGAGAGTTTGACTAATAAGTATCGAACTAATCAAAAGTACTGCAGAGGCATACCTCTCTCTCCGCGTGCAGCTTGTTCTTAACAAACTTCATGGCCACTGTCTCCTCTGATGCCAGAATTTGGCATTTGGCCACTTTGCCAAAATGGCCTTCACCAATGATCTTCATCACCGTGTAGTGGGAATAGTTGCCACGGAGACTCTGACCAGGTTCAATTTCAGGTATTGTTAGCGGACCTGTGAGGAAAAATGGTGAATGAAGATAAAATCTGTGCATTCATTAAATCAACACAAAACAATCAAGCACACACCTGAACACACCCGTCCATGTATCTCAACGTTAGCTTGAAGACAAATGTATTAAATACAGATTATTTATGACCTTATGACCTTTTCTATTCAGTAATATTTCCAACCAACTCTTCACTGGCTTCTCTGTTCTCTACAATATGTCTTATAATTTCCCTTTTTTTTTTTTTTTTTTAACACAGAGATGTTCTGTCCTGTTGCGTTTAAGGATTAGATGTGTGTGTTTTAGTGTGTTTTAGTGTGTTTAGTGTGTTTGTCTTACTTAGTCCGCATGAGGAGTCCCAGCATGACCAAGATGATCCTCCTGAATTTGCCATTTTAATAGTTAGTCTGATTTTGGGTTTAAACTAAAGATGAAGCTTCCTAAATTTCAGAGCGCTGTTTGCAGACGCCCTGCACGTTACTATGTAACGCGACCAGAAGACCGTTAGCGTCGAGTTTGTACCTGCGTGACGTCATAGAGACGTTTTGTAACAGAAATATTAATTTGCTGTTAAATCCAATAACCAAAGCACTCACAAAGTGTAGAGTAGGCAAAAGCCAAAGCGCGAATAACTTTTTTTGGGGGGGAAATATTTGTTTTCTGTTTTTTAATAAATGCGTTTTTTTTTATCTGCCACACTCTAAATGCAGCGCAGTTGCGTGACTTTTATTTTGAAATGTGCGCTCTTATTTTGTAGAGCAAGGAGAACGCACTACAACGCTGGAGTCTGAAGAGCGATCTACGGGCGGCACACTTTATTACAGCACAGACACCCGATAATAGGTGATATTAGGTGATATTAGATAATCTCTCATGGCACTCTGATTGGGAAATACTGACCTACACAATAGCAGTACACCAGATTTACACATTCAACATGTACACGATACACGATACGATACACGTACATAAATAATAATTCTTCCAGTATGAGTGCAAAATTATTATATCATTTCAAGGTGTCCAGCACAGTCCAAGAAAGGCGGGTCGTTGTCCTGAACATCTTCACGGGTGAACTTGATGCTCTAATCCACCGTATTGATGTAGTCCGTAAAGGCCCCCACTTCTGTTACCCAGGTGTCCTTCAGGCATAAAGCAGCATTCATATTGACAGATCTCGCATGCCACAAATACATTTAACATCTTGCCTCTGCAGTGCAGTCTCAATACATGCAGTAAAGGATTCAGTCGTTACCGATTCTTTCTCACGCCAGCGTAAACTCAGGAGAAGCATCTTATTCTATAAGCTCCACCGCAAAACAGAGCAGCAGTATTCTCTAAAGAAGATAGTTAAATGAAGTTTAAAAATTCACATACACCGTGATGCAGTCAGTAAATACTCAGTTTTGATTTTTGGGCGAAGCCTCCTTTTAAGGCCTGAAATCAGCTCCTGTTTTTAAATGCTCTGCACAGATCTGTTATCTGAAAGGACAAATCAGACATAAATTGTTGCTCTGACAGCTGGAAGGAGGTGAAGCTAGTCGTGGGTGCACTTCTGCATGAGTTGGGGAATCTTGCCTGTTGCAGAAGGTTGGAGGTCCCCCTGCTGTCGGGAGAGCCGAGTGCAGAGACTCCAGCTCTGCTGTTATCAGTGGATCTTAGAGGTTGGATCACAGTGATGATGAACTCACCTGCCCCTCCGTGCTGTTATAGTGTGATTCATTTACGGTTAGCACCGTAAAATCCGTCCAGTGTGCCGCTGATTTCCGTCAATGTTAACAGGGTGCAGGGTGAAGTGGTGGCATGTGGTCCGGAGGCGGGACATAAAGCTGATAAAGCAGACAGGAAACATTGGTGATAAGATGATAAGATAGCTCGACCGACTTTTCGTCTAACACAGCGCTGCTTAGATGCTGCTGATGCTGCAGAGCTGGTTTAGCAGCACCAACACAATCTAACCTTTCCGGGAGGTTAATCTAGAACACGGCGTGTGGTCAACATTTTTCTCATGAAGTTTTGAGCTCGTATCATTCAATCTCTGAAATGCTCGTTATCGTCCTGCTAGCATTTGGAGTTCTTTATCTGCTCACACCGAGGAGTCCGCTTGACTCTAAACAACAACTGACTCACGGTGGAGAAAGCCACCCTCCCTCCTGGGCCTGCTCCTCTCCCTCCTGGGCCTGCTCCTCTCCCTCCTGGGCCTGCTCCTCTCCCTCCTGGGCCTGCTCCTCTCCCTCCTTTGCCTGCTCCTCTCCCTCCTTTGCCTGCTCCTCTCCCTCCTGGGCCTGCTCCTCTCCCTCCTTTGCCTGCTCCTCTCCCTCCTGGGCCTGCTCCTCTCCCTCCTGGGCCTGCTCCTCTCCCTCCTTTGCCTGCTCCTCTCCCTCCTGGGCCTGCTCCTCTCCCTCCTTTGCCTGCTCCTCTCCCTCCTGGGCCTGCTCCTCTCCCTCCTTTGCCTGCTCCTCTCCCTCCTGGGCCTGCTCCTCTCCCTCCTTTGCCTGCTCCTCTCCCTCCTTTGCCTGCTCCTCTCCCTCCTTTGCCTGCTCCTCTCCCTCCTGGGCCTGCTCCTCTCCCTCCTGGGCCTGCTCCTCTCCCTCCTGGGCACTCTGCACTGGCTTTTAAAGGTGTGGTCACATCCTTTGCAACAAGTGTCGTTGCGTTTCCTGAATGAAGTCAGGTGTGTTCATTGTGCTCAGATTTTGCATCACATGAGCTTTTTGCAACTTGTGTTTTAGCAAGATAAAATATGTTTAGATTTATGAGAAAAGGAGGATTGCGTTTTGTGACTTGTGTCTTCATGTGAAATGTGTTCATGGTTTTGGCAAATGGGGGCTAGTTTTATTAAATGTGTTTAGAGAATTGGGTTTTGTGTTTTAGCAATTAAAAAAACCTGTTCTCAGTCGTAAGCAATGAAACCTCAGGTTTTGATTCACACTAATAACTGTATTAGTAATTGCGGTAACTGCTTTTTGTTACCACGTCTCATAAATCCTGCTGCGCCTCCGAAACATGTCCGAGCAGGACGTCCGATCTTCAGTGAAGCCTTCATGGCTGCCCAGACATGCAGCTGCGTTGGAGTTGGAGGCATGCAGAGTTGAGTGCGAGGTTAACCCCCTCTCCTCCTCACTCAGCGCCGTGCTCCTCCCGTAGGACACAACATTCCATGCAACCTCATTTAATGTCCCTACATAGAATAGATCATCGGCGGCAGCACTCCGGCCGTATCCCTGTGCCCATCTGTAAATCCCAGGACTCCAAAGCTGGAACCTTTTCTCTAAATATACCTCTTGAAGCTCTAAAGCGAGACGCTCTCGGCTGTCATCCATGAGAACGTGCACAACGCACAGTAGCTGACGGGAGCGACCAAACCCGCAGAGCAGCAGCCTGTCAGTTCTCACAGTTTGAGCTGGGAAGCAGCAGTCGGATTTGGCTGGCCTGTGTGACTGTTTTAGCAGCGCCTGTGTGACTGTTTTAGCAGGCCCTGTGTGACTGTTTAAGCAGCACCTGTGTGACTGTTTTAGCAGGCCCTGTGTGACTGTTTTAGCAGGCCCTGTGTGACTGTTTAAGCAGCGCCTGTGTGACTGTTTTAGCAGCGCCTGTGTGACTGTTTAAGCAGCACCTGTGTGACTGTTTTAGCAGCGCCTGTGTGACTGTTTTAGCAGCACCTGTGTGACTGTTTCAGCAGGACCTGTGTGACTGTTTTAGCAGCACCTGTGTGACTGTTTCAGCAGGACCTGTGTGACTGTTTTAGAGGGCCTGTGTGACTGTTTTAGAGGGCCTGTGTGACTGTTTTAGAGGGCCTGTGTTACTGTTTTAGCAGCGCCTGTGTGACTGTTTCGGCAGGCCTGTGTGACTGTTTCAGCAGGCCTGTGTGACTGTTTCGGCAGGCCTGTGTGACTGTTTTAGAGGGCCTGTGTGACTGTTTTAGCAGGCCTGTGTTACTGTTTTAGCAGGTCTGTGTGACTGTTTCAGCAGCACCTGTGTGACTGTTTCAGAGGGCCTGTGTGACTGTTTTAGCAGCACTGTGTGACTGTTTCAGAGGGCCTGTGTGACTGTTTTAGCAGGCCTGTGTGACTGTTTTAGCAGCACTGTGTGACTGTTTTAGCAGCACTGTGTGACTGTTTTAGAGGGCCTACCGAGGCCTATCGGGGTTCTCTCTCAGCACAACAGAACTTTGCAGATCTGAATGTTGAATCTTAGTTTCGTTTTGATTAAAGAGACGGTCGTCTTTTTAGCATTGATTTTGCAGGCTGCTCTTTTCCATGGCAACCCCCATTGGAGCCACACCAGAGAAGCAGTCGGTTGACTCACCTCCCCAGGCTACAAGGCGGAGCATCGGCAGCAGGGCTGAGCAGCGATCCAGAGAAGTCTCAGCCATTTGTTTGCACAGTGAGATAACGACTACCAGACCGGCCGCCGACTCTCACAAACGAAAGACCCAACCGGAGCTCTGGGTCGCTTTCAGATCCAGAAACCGGCCTGAGAACCCGAGGAGGAATTTAAACCCTGCGACCGGACGGGAACCCGAGGAACGCGTTTGGCAGGATTTCTGCAGCGTGAACGCTCTGATGGCGAACTCTACTTATCAGCTCATTGAGGACTGCGAGGCGTCCAACAAGGCTCTGTATAAATTCTACGCAGCCGTCATGATTGTGATTTTCATCCTGGCTTTGCCTCTGAACGCATCCGTCCTCCACCTCTTCATATTCAAGCTGAAGTTCTGGAAATCCAACACCAACAACATCTTCCTGTTCAACCTGGTGCTGGCCGACATCCTGCTGCTCTTCTGCTTGCCCATAAAGGCGCACAACTTCATCGGCGGGGAGCGGCGGAGCGACAAAGACGCGCTGTGCAAAGCCATGCTGTTCATGCTGTTCTTGAACCGAGGCGCCAGCATCGCCTTCCTGACCGTCACTTCCATCGACCGCTACTTCAACGTGGTGCATCCCGGCCGGAAGAACCTCCTGAAGGCTCTGAAGAAATCCCCTCAGATCTCCATCCTCATCTGGCTGCTGCTCCTGCCGCTCACTGTTCCCACCATGCTGAAGAACTTTGATTGCTGCAACAGCCACAAGACCAGCAACGACGACACCTTGGTGAAGGTAAGGCGCACGTATATTTTGTGCTGGTTCTGGATCAGCCCCGGGAATCTGGGAACGCACAGAACGCAGGAAGCAATGACAAAGCGTCCAAGCGAAACATGACTCATCAGAAAATCATGTCTGAGAAATCACAGTTGAGGAAACGCTGATTTATTTACTTTTGCGCAACTCTCAGTTCACACACTGGTGGGGGGGGGGGGGCAGCCCCCACAGAGGGCAGCTCTCGGATGCAGCCTGTTTGCTATTTTTGCACCGATCCAGACGCTCTGCATTGTTAACATGTGAGACCTGCACCACAAATAGCAAGCATGCGAGTCTGAAGCAAAGCATGCTGGTTATTTACACCTCACAATACAGGAAGTACCTAATTACTGGTGGAAGTACGCACTTTACTTCCTGTTAGAGGACCCCTCACAGCTTCATTCATTTCCATTCGGCAGGGACTAAAGCGAGGAGACTGCAGTACTGCAGTTGGTACAACTCTACTGCATTACTGTTACTTATATACAAATATTACTCGCTGCTACATTAGAGTTTGCATTAGAATAGGCTTGTAAATGGGGGGGTTAACCTTCGTAGGGCCAAGCAGAAGTTGTCGGCCATTAATGCCGGCCCCCTTTCTTTTTTCAGGACGTGGTGGACAGTTTGCGAGAAGCCGTCTTCTTCACCCAGATCGTCATCCCCTTCGTCATCCTGGTCTACTGCACGGCGCGCATCGTCAACCGGCTCAGGAAGAAGTCGGTCGGCGATAAGACCAAGCTGAGGAGAGCCGTGTTCCTGGTGACCACCGTCATGGTGGTCTTCTCCATCTGCTTCCTCCCCTGCACCATCGCCAGAATGGTTCTGCTGATCGCCCGGGTCCAGGAGGTGAGCGAGAGAGTCCAGGATAAGGCCGCCGTGGCGTTTGACGGCCTCATGGTCCTCTCCTACGTGGACTGCCTGCTGGATCCGCTGGTCTACTGCTTCTGCAGCACCAAGTTCAAGGCTGTTTACCTCTCCACCTACTTCCCGTTCTTCTTCAAGGACGCTCAGGTGCCGTTGGACAGCTCAACGGGGAACACGCCGAATCCTGCGCGCAACAGGGTCATTTGAGATGGACCGCTGCTGTCAGGGCGCTGGGTGGCGGCACGGAAGAGTCGATGTCCGCCCTGAGAACGCTCCCTTCTGTGCAGCGAAGGCGGCGCATGCAGCCGTTATGTCTGCAACCGTTGCCTCTATCAAATCTAAAGTAGTTTTTTGAGGTGCGTCTGTAAATAGTGGGGATTCCTACAGTTCTGTCAAAGTTCTGCTCGGCACCAGTAGCGATGCAGCAGCAGGTTTCAGTTTGTCCCACCACCTCTGGCTTTCTGTTTGTCTTGAGTCCATTAAAACGTGTTAAGGGCCACGGGACAAAGGGATCAAATCTCACACCGCCTCCAAAGCCGCAGTCAAACGGAGACGCAAGTCAGGACAAGTGTCTCTAAGTTGGGCTCGGAAAGCAACGCAGTGTCCCCAGAAAGCGTTTCCAGCTCGTCTGATACATTTCATCTGAAGCCGCAGCTCATCGGAACCGACCGACGGCGGGCGGCGTGGCCGTCCAGAGGATTCACAGGCATGGATTCCTGTCAGCTGGTCCTAAGAAGAGACGCCTGATAAGCCTGGCCCCTACATGAAGCCGGTTTCTGTGACATCAGGCTTTACGTAGGGGCCAGCACAAAGCTGATCATCAATATGGATTCATTCCTGTTGTTATTTACACGCTTTCTGCCTGAGGTCATTTCCTGAAAACAAGATGACAAACCTTAAAACTGGGAAATCTCCGGAACACGAAAACGAAAGGATTTACTTTTGCATCGTCCTTGCGTGACTCACCTGGACGTCTCACCGGGGAGACATAAATAGAGGATTTACTGGCGAACCAGGCGCTGTGTATCACAGCACGGTGGGAGTCGGGGAAACAGAGCGTCTTTCTGAGGACGCTTGAGCAGAGACATTGGGTCAGCTGGGTCGGATCTGAACACGCCCAGTTTTACACAATTATAAAATCATTTTCTTCCTGTTCCGATCTCATTGCATGCTCACCGCTAAGGTGCGCTAAACTCTACATGATGAAGTGCTGGCTTGTTAACTTGAGACATTATCATATGACATTAGATTATTATTCAAAAGGGATTCATAAGAATTGATCGCACCCTATAAAGTAGTTCCTGTATGGGAGCGAGTTCTCCTGATGTCACACATGAAAGACTTGAATGATTGATCCCAGCATGTTATATTCCTTTATTTATTTCAGTGAATGTCTGATAATCATTACAGCGCTGCATCCTGATGCTATTAAATACATGCCTTGACCTTTGTGTGCTTTTACTGCAGCTGTCATCTATGAAATATGGAATGTTCTTGTCTTGTCTTCCTTCTTGTCAGAAAAAAAACATGCTGAGGTAAGATTCCGTTGAGACGTCTCAACTTGTTGGAAAGCGGTTTGAACTGGTCACAAGCTGGGCGCTCGACATACCTGAAACGCCCACCTCACCGCCAACCTGGGAAAAACATGGGTGCGGTTGTGTTGAGGAAGACGAGTAGCCGACTTCAGCCCTGCAGAAAGCTGCAGAGCGCCAGTTTGCACGTGTGGAGCGCCGAGTGATGAAACGCTTCCCATCAGAGCCCACCAGGCAGGCGTCCAGGCAGGCCTTCAGTTAGGCATCCAGGCAGGCCTTCAGGCAGGCGTCCAGGCAGGCCTTCAGGCAGGCCTTCAGGCAGGCGTCCAGGCAGGCCTTCAGGCAGGCGTCCAGGCAGGCCTTCAGGCAGGCGTCCAGGCAGGCCTTCAGGCAGGCGTCCAGGCAGGCCTTCAGGCAGGCGTCCAGGCAGGCCTTCAGGCAGGCCTTCAGGCAGGCCTTCAGGCAGGCGTCCAGGCAGGCGTCCAGGCAGGCATCCAGGCAGGCGTCCAGGCAGGCCTTCAGGCAGGCCTTCAGGCAGGCGTCCAGGCAGGCCTTCAGGCAGGCGTCCAGGCAGGCCTTCAGGCAGGCGTCCAGGCAGGCCTTCAGGCAGGCCTTCAGGCAGGCCTTCAGGCAGGCCTTCAGGCAGGCGTCCAGGCAGGCGTCCAGCCAGCCACGGTGGACGGAGCTGAAGACGAGCGAGCATCTGTCCAGACTCAGAGGCGAATGTGGAGCAATGGAATTAAGTGTTATTTCCTTGATATAAACTTGTAATTCATGATTTTGGTAGAAATATGTAGGGACAGAACACAGAGTCTGATTTTAGTTACATAATCACATCATGCTACTTCATTAATTTCCAGGAAGGGTTTCTCAGCGTTGGCCAGCCTATCTGACACTGGATCTTTATGACAGGAACAATAAAACCGCCGCCTGCCGAGTCAGAATACACAGAATATTCTTCTGTGTTGCTGCATCGCCTTTTCAAAAACACATCATTTTAAATGAATAGTTCAATATTAGATTTTTCATTTCTAGTTGGTTTAGGTTGTACTTCATTAAGTTTGTGCTGCATTTAAGCAGCCAGACCGCAGAGTTGCCCATTTGTATTCCATAGATTAAAAATACTTGATAAATACTCAAATACTTGCTAAGTATTTTTCTGACAACTTTGTATTTTTACTTCTTTCCTCGATCTGTAATTACGAGCCGGATGTTTGTCTGTCCCGATTGTCCGTCCGTCCCTCCGTCTATCTGTTAGCAAAGTAACTCAAAAAGATTTGGATGAATAGTGATCCAGAAGAGATCCTGGATTCTGGATCACTTTGAACTTTTTGTTAACATTGCAGTCAATGGAGCTTCAACATTTGTTCCTCAACATCTCGGTTGATTATTGGCAGATGTTTATGGTATTTGACACAGTTATGTAGGGGGCGGGGGGGGGGGGGGGGGGGGGGGGTCTCTATCTTACTACCGGATTTCATCTGGATCATAAACAAAATGGAGTCTGTAAAACTATTTAATTTTAACAATAAACCCATTTATTGATTCAAAAATCTGTTAAGCTTTTCATGGTTGGTGTATAAAGATACCAAGAACAATCTAGAACCTTTTGGTGCTGATCCAGATCACCGTGTGGACGGTGTAGACCCAGTTAGGAGGGGAACGAGCTACTTGGTGCATGTCTGTGCTCTCTGAGTGCTTTTCTAGTTTATACTTGTTATACTTTTAGATTATTTTTATTTTTCATCACCCATTTCCTAACATCCAGATAGTTTTGAAATAAATCACCAACTACACACCAAAGAGATGAACCTTAGTTTAGTAACACCCTACTCTAATGTGTGTAAGAGAACCGAGCACGTCTGAGACAGTCGGTTGTTCAATCAACTTGCTTTCATCTCCTTTATTTGCTAATCTTGGTCTTTAAAAGTCACTGGATGTCATAAAAAGTCTAGATCCTTAAGAGGACATAGCATCACTTGTTAGAATGAAATCTAGGTCAGATAAGACCGGTTGTTTTGTCTGTGTAGAAACAGAAGTAATGCTGATTAAGTTCTTATCTGGCCCACTTCTAATCTAATGAAGGAAACATAGCCGGGAGTTGTGACGAGGTGTGGAACGGGAGTGGGCTACGTTTATCAGACATTTGAGACGAGGTGTGGAACGGGAGTGAGCTACGTTTATCAGACATTTGAGACGAGGTGTGGAACGGGAGTGAGCTACGTTTATCAGACATTTGAGACGAGGTGTGGAACGGGAGTGGGCTACGTTTATCAGACATGTGAGACGAGGTGTGGGACGGGAGTGGGCTACGTTTATCAGACATTTGAGACGAGGTGTGGAACGGGAGTGAGCTACGTTTATCAGACATTTGAGACGAGGTGTGGAACGGGAGTGAGCTACGTTTATCAGACATTTGAGACGAGGTGTGGAACGGGAGTGGGCTACGTTTATCAGACATTTGAGACGAGGTGTGGAACGGGAGTGAGCTACGTTTATCAGACATTTGAGACGAGGTGTGGAACGGGAGTGAGCTACGTTTATCAGACATGTGAGACGAGGTGTGGAACGGGAGTGAGCTACGTTTATCAGACATTTGAGACGAGGTGTGGAACGGGAGTGAGCTACGTTTATCAGACATGTGAGACGAGGTGTGGAACGGGAGTGAGCTACGTTTATCAGACATTTGAGACGAGGTGTGGAACGGGAGTGGGCTACGTTTATCAGACATTTGAGACGAGGTGTGGAACGGGAGTGAGCTACGTTTATCAGACATTTGAGACGAGGTGTGGAACGGGAGTGAGCTACGTTTATCAGACATTTGAGACGAGGTGTGGAACGGGAGTGGGCTACGTTTATCAGACATGATTATGACTTCATAGTGATGATGATGATGATGCACAACCTCAACTAGACGCATGTCATCAAGCGTGATGAAGATCTTCTGCTATGACTCACTATTACTGTAAATAATATCCTGGGATGACTACAGACGGGAAAAGCCCATTTTCATTTTGTCCTTGTTTAGAAACCGATTTCCTTCACACGTTAATGAATGAGGCTCGAAACCTGTTCAAACGGCTTGTTTGGCTTCATTTCCCACATATTTATAGTAAATGTCAAAGTTTCATGGAGTCCTAATCGAATATAAATGAACTTCTCAGAGCTGATGCTGTCGCAGGAAGCACACGGACCAGGGTCCACGGCCGGGACGTACAAGACCTCCTCAGGTCCACGGCCGGGACGTACGAGACCTCCTCAGGTCCACGGCCGGGACGTACAAGACCTCCTCAGGTCCACGGCCGGGACGCACGAGTCCTCCTCAGGTCCACGGCCGGGACGCACGAGTCCTCCTAAGGTCCACGGCCGGGACGCTTAAGACCTCAGGTCCACGGCCGGGACGTACAAGACCTCCTCAGGTCCACGGCCGGGACGTACAAGACCTCCTCAGGTCCACGGCCGGGACGCTTAAGACCTCAGGTCCACGGCCGGGACGTACAAGACCTCCTCAGGTCCACGGCCGGGACGTACAAGACCTCCTCAGGTCCACGGCCGGGACGCATGAGACCTCAGGTCCACGGCCGGGACGCACAAGTCCTCCTCGGGTCCACAGCCAGGACGCACGAGACCTCCTCGGGTCCACAGCCGGAACGTACGAGACCTCCTCGGGTCCACAGCCAGGACGCATGAGACCTCCTCGGGTCCACAGCCAGGACGCATGAGACCTCCTCGGGTCCACAGCCAGGACGCTTGAGACCTCCTTAGGTCCACAGGTCCATGTTTCATGCAACCCTCAGCCCAGAAATGCTCCTTGCTGTTTCCATAGATAACAATTCTAATATAATTAAAGCTCTTCCAGAACACCTTACTCCAAATCCAAATTAATGTCAACAACTCAGTGTGTATACTTATATACTTATACTACGTACAGTATGAGCAACACGTCCATTCTGTAACAAAAGCCTGGAAAACATTTAGAAGAAATCAGGATCTGTTTGCTGCTCAAAATGAAACCCAGCGGAGATCTGATCTGAACAGCGATCAGGCGTTATGCAACACGCGCGTCTTCATTCCTTAAAGCCTGACAACATCTCAGGCTGCACAAGCCTCCATCGAATAAGGACCAATACATCTTTCACACCAGTGGCTGAAGAACACAACAAGGGAAGCGGGAGATGATGAGCTTCATGTGGTTTCCATCCATCAAAGCCAATTAACTGGGACACAAATGACGGCGTTCACATGTAAACGCCTTCTCTGGCCTGGCACGTCCGCCTCGGATATTTTTATCCATGCTTGGGACTTTTAACTCAAATCCTTCAGGAAGGCTAGACGGCCGAGGCTGAAGGCACAGGAAGCGCTCTTCATGAAAAGAATTCTGGATCTATTTGAAGAATTGTGACTTCATTTTTGTAATCATGATTTAAATATCAGATTTAAATTCTTTGTCAATAATCCATGCTTATTTCAAACCAGGACTCGCTTCCGTCGAACCCTTTTAAGCATTGATTTCCGTTACGTGGTGACGGTTGTGGCGCGACTGCTAATGTGTGTTAGACTTAGAACCGCTGACCGAAACAAGCTGAAGCCAACTAGATAACCTAGAGTGGTTGACTTACCCACCTGCCGCAGGTAAACTAACTAATGTTACAAGAGGAGGAGAAAAAAACAAATAAGTGAAGGGGCGGGGGCCCCCTCTGGCACCAGCCCTACAGCCGCCCATGCTGTGACCGCGATAGAGAGAGAAAAACTCTCCTTCCCGGTCGTGATGCGTTTAATGGATTCCCTGACGAGTACTTCACTGTCTCATTCTCTGCAGCTGTTTACTTCCTGCGTGCTCTATTAACCCTTTGCTGCCACTAGTCTGACTCTTCACCACCGCCTTGTGGTTTTCTCAAAGTCAGCATAAATGAGCGTGATCAGCAGACACCAGGGTCACTTTTCACCCTTTAGTGAATTAGTTGGCGGCTGAGAGCTTTAACGTGGGCTGATTTCAGCTCTGCCTGTGGATGGCCATTGTGCTGAATCCCCTCCCGTGGCAGACTCACGTTGCTGCCACGCACATGCTGTTATTTTGACACGCGTGTCAGCATGCATGACGAGTTGCGCTGTTTGCTTCCCTTTCTGTGTGTTTAAAGAGAACAACAGCGATGTAGCAACGGCTGCGCCGAATTCCGAGTGCTGCTGTGGTCAGATTTGCAACAGGCCACACGTCTGTGTACATTTGCCGCGTTTGGACATGTTCTGTTGCAGAAATAATGTGGCATTGTTTACTTTTGCACAACATATTTCCCAGAACAGGCGTTGACAATGTGTGACAAAATGTCTAAAAGCTTGCCGTGGCAGTCGCTTCGCCTGCGTCAAAGTTTAACCTTTAGTGTGCGGCCAGTTAGGTTTTAAAGGACGGCGGAGGTGAAGAAACACGGGTTTGAGTTAATATGTGAAATGAGTGGGACGTGACTGTCCGGCTGGGACTGTCAGCCCCCCCCCCCCCCCCCCCACGTTGGTCTGATCCAAAGGTTTAAATCGGCCAACCGTGCTGTGAAACGCTCTGAATGAACGCCACGTCCACTGATGCAGAAAGTAGTTCCGTTAGCAGAACCTCCGTTAGCATGCACGGATGTTCCTGCAGCACCGCTCCCGGCCCGATCACGTCTCTGCTGCATCTCCACAGAGGTCTTAAAACTGAATCCATGTCGCACGGCTTTCAGAACCGTAGGGGGCCGTTACGTTTTCACATGTTTGAGGTCTCTGTTGCGGTTCTCATTGGATTTGAAGTGGGAACACAGTTGTGCAGCAGGTGTGACGCTAACATGACTGCAGCCCGCAGCTGCTGATTCAGAATTCATCTGTAAAACTACTTCAGAGTTCATATCCAGCCTCCCGTCTGTGCCATATGATCCCTTTCATTTTCATCTCTGTTTTAACGCCACCTGAAGACTTCCCTCCGTCTGCTGGGAAAGCACCTTGACCTGCCAGTTTCCCCCGCCTTCTTCCTGCATGCATCATTCATTATTCCATTATCAGGCTGCTAAACGTTGCATCAAAGCTCCAACCGGCTTGTCACGCTTGCGCTGCGCTGCTCAGCCAGAAAAGCCTCTTCCTTTAGGCCCCTCCTCCGGCTGATTATAAATGCTTCCTCTCTGAGAGATCGGCCTCAGCCTCACGCAGAAGGGCTGGACTCTCGTTCCTTCTTCTCCGGCGCTTCCCAGTTCGCAGAACGTGTTTCCTCTGCATGTTTCGGCATGGCCAGCCAAGTCTCAGCGGTGGAATCGCAGCAGGGCTCCCAGAAGGAGGCTGTCCGGCTTGACGAATCACGGTGAGGAGGGGGGGGGGGGGGGAAGGTGAGAGAAGCGAGATCCTGCAGCCGCCTCCTGAGCGAAGGATTTGCCGTTGGATGCTGGTTCACAAACGGCCGACAGTCGGACTTCTACAACCTTGACCTGCGTCACCACTTCCACCATGTCCAACCAAACCGCCATGACCACAAATCCACAGATTGATGACTGCAGAACGCCCAGTCAGATCACATATGAGATCCTCTCGTGGCTGATGGCTGCAGAGTTCACGCTGGGTCTGCCTCTGAACCTGTCAGTGCTGTACATCTTCATCTTCAGGTACGAAGAAGCGTTCGCTTTATCCACACCTTTTCCTCGCCTTCCGTTCAAGCGTTCCGATTCAGAAGGCCTCGGTGGAAAGGAAACTGGGCAGCGCTCCGAGTCGTTCCCGTTTCTGTGAATCATCAGCCGGTGGGGGATTCTGACGGCGTGATGTTCGAACATTCGACCTGTTCAACGTGATTCGATTCGGGCCATTTCATGACTGTTGGCGGGGAGGAAGTCCGGATAAATGAGCAGAAGCAGACATGATAAACATCCTGTTTGTGTTCACATCTGGATTTAATAACAGAGCAATAATAACGCCGAATACGACGAAGCCTGCGTAGGGAAGTCGAGAATCCTTCAGATCCGCGTCTGCTGCGTTGTAATAAACACAGAGAGATCATCGCGTTACACCGAGAACACGCCGGAACCGGCGCTCAATGTTCCCGTGGGAACCCCTGCCGCCGAAACGCACGCCAAGCCCAAACCCACAATCATCAGAGGACATTTGATGAAAGACAGGCCGCTCTATAGCTGTTTAGAGTAAATGTTACTACAGCGTTATTACCACGTGTTGCAGAATAACCTCCAGAGCAGTGAAATAAATAGCGCTTGTTGCTTCGCATCCTCTTCAGGTTCAAGTTCTGGAAGAACAAAAGCATCTTCCTGTTCAACATCGTGGTCGCCGACTTCCTGCTGGTGGCCTGCCTCCCCGTCAAGGCCTACCACTACCGCCACAAGCTGCGGCGCAGCCAGGACCCCGTGGCGTGCAAGGCCATGCTCTTCATGCTGTTCCTCAACCGAGGAGCCAGCATCGCCTTCCTCATCACCCTGTCCCTGGATCGCTACTTCAACGTGGTGCATCTGGGGCGGAGGAACTTTGTGAGAATGCTGAAGAAGTCTCCTCAGATCTCCATCATCATCTGGCTCCTCCTGCTGCCCCTCACCATCCCCACCATGGTGAACACCTTCGAATGCTGCAACAGCCACGGCCGGGAGGTGGAGACTTACTACCACGACGTGACGGACACGTTCCGAGAGGTAGCCGCCACGTCAGCGTTTTCATGCCGGTTGTGTCTGAAGGTTTCGTAAAACCTCGCTGTTGCTTTCGTTTCGTTCCTCCAAGGTGGTCTTCTTCTCCCAGATCCTCTTCCCCTTCATCATCCTCGTCTACTGCACAGCGCGCATCATCAGCCGCCTGAGGAAGAAGACGGTGGGTGAAAAGGCCAAGCTGAGGAGGGCGGTGTGGGTGGTCATGTCTGTGGTGGTGGTCTTCTCCATCTGCTTCCTGCCGTGCACCGTGGCCAGAGCGGCGCTGCTGGGCTTCAGGCTGACGAGCCGGCAGGCGGCGGAGGACGTAGCGGTCCAGGTCTACGACAGCCTCATGGTTCTGTCTTACCTGGACTGCCTGCTGGACCCACTGGTGTACTGCTTTTGCAACTCTGGGTTTAAGGATGCGTATATATCCACCTTCTTCCCGGCGTTTCTTCAAAAGAAACTGCAGAATAATGACTTTGGCCTGGGAACAACGACCACAACGACCACAACGACCACACCGATATCTGGGAATAGAACAATCACTCTGCCACTAACGGAGCAATGACTCGGAGTGCGACCCGCTCGGAGGGGACTATTTATTCACCGTTTGGCTTCTGCTCACATAGATGGACGTTATCTTTGGCTTCTCTGGAAGATTAGATTCTGAGAAAGGGCATTTCCTCAAAGGGTGCTCACATCCGATCCGCCGATGCCGCTTGAATTCACGCCTCCTCCGTCAGATGTCATCAATCTGCCTCACTGTAATCTGATTACACTCTGATTGCTGCATGTGCTTGAGATAAATGCATATAGATTTTTTTAAAAATATTGGTTTATACTCGGATTCCAATGTGGTTCGAACAGAAAAAGCTTTGTGTCCTTTTTTCAAGCTCTTTCTGATCACCCTTTGAAGAATAGAAGCTGATGCTGGTGCAAAAGAACGACTTCCAGGTGCTGTTGTAAGGCAGAATCCGTCGCCAGCGTTCTTGTGCTGTCAGTTTAAAGTTTGCAGCTAACAATTAACCCACACAGGTAAATATGCAAACACTGGTGCGACAGAAGAAGCCAGTTAGGCGTGTGTCAGCCTGTGCATGTTCATACAGGCCCGTGTGCAGACTGGGCTGCATCAAACAGGCTGGCTTGCTTCATTTCATGCCGATCAGTGCTTTAAATGTAAATACAGTAGTCCCTCGATATAATGCGGTTCATTTTCTACGACTTCGCTGCTTCGCGGAGTTTTTTAGTGCAATTTCAGATTTTTTTTTTGCACTTGAACGCGCCTTGAAACAGCGCAAGAGGAAGGGGCGCGGTCAGAGGAACTGTGAAATACGTGCGAGTTGCTATTAATAACTTCTCATGTGTTCAACCTCGTAGGTTGATCATTAAAATTAAATTCGTTATTTCTAAAAGCTATCATGTTTATTTGTTAAGCGTTTGTTTAATAGCGCTCTTATTCTCTGTGTAAAGAGGCTTTTATTTTGTAGGAGCATACACGTTGTGTCCCTTTTGGGTTTCGTTTCTTCCTGTTTATATATGTAGCCGCTGCCGTTCCGCTGTGCTAAGCTATCCAATAAAGCAGCTTGAGAGGCTAAAGACAGCACGAGTAGAATATTTGTTCTTCTGCACTCCAAGCGGCTCTTTCCTCGGCCTGCACGCCCTAACATTATTAACAGGAAAACGTTTACTGTACGTACTATGTATTTATATTTAGTTCTGAAAACAGGTTCTGATCTTTGGTTTCATTCTATAATACTGAAACAATCTATTTAGATTAATGCCTGACTGTTAAACGTGTATAAAGTGTGTGGTGAGGGGTTTTACAGCCTTAAAACATTTATGTACATGTATAATAATTGTAAAAAAAATAAAAATTACTACATTGCGGATTTCACTTATTGCGGGTTGTTTTTGGAACGTAACCCCCGTGGAAAATGAGGGACTACTGTACACCTTTAAAGTTCAGTCAGCGTGGACTAGAACGAACTTGGAAGGCTGTTTACGGCAGCTTCATTCACACACCGTTTGCCGTCTGGTCAGTAAAACCACGAGTGTGAACCGGCGCCACCCACTGAAGAGCTTTGTGTATCGCTTCTGTAAATATACAGAACGCAGGTGCGGCTGATGATCCAGCACTGCAATCAAAGCAGTTCCTGTGAAACCACCTTCATGTTCATCGGAAGGTTTGACACGACCCAAACAGGAAGACGGTGTTGAACGCTGCCGGCGGGCCTGTAGACTGGATCCAAGCCAATCCAAACAGTCTTAAGGATTATTCCTCATCAGTGACGAGCGGGAAGGTTCAGTCCTCTGAAGAATCACAGCTTCCATGATCCGCTGGTAAGACTCAACGGTTGCTTGGGAACACTGTCTTTGTACTTCGTGAAGCCGCAGCAGTCGGGATGATTGTGTCCGGACATGGGAATCTTCTCATCACGCTTCCCGGGATTCTTGTGGCTCCAGCTGGAGTCGACAGGAATTTTTAATTTGCAGCATGTATAATAAATCACCATCCAGCGCTACCGATCAATGCTGACCCGTTCCTCGTTGACCCGAAGAAATAGGACTGTGGGAGGACAGGCTGGGTCCGTGTGCCAACTGAACCATGTCGTACCTTGAAGTCACCACTGGGTGGCAGCACAGACATGGATGTTTTGGGCTGTGCCTGGTTTGCCTGTCCTGGAGATGTGTCCCAGTGTGTTGCTAGGTTGAAGACGGTGATTAACACCTGTGGGCTGTCCACAGAGTGGAGCAAAGCAACGTTCTCCACTTCACCCTGTCCTTTGCATCGTCCTCCCCAACACCAGCCACTCTCATGTCCTCCCTCACTACGTCCATGTATCTTCTCCTGGGTCGTCCTCTAGTCCTGTTCCCTGGCAGTTCCATCCTCAGCATCCTTCTACCGATATAGTCCCTGTCTCTCCTCTGGACATGTCCAAACCATCAAAGTCTGGTCTCTCTGACCTCGTCTCCAAATTAAGATAACTGAATGTCAGGAACACACGACTAAGTGGTTGGCCATCGTCGCTGTGTGTCAGGTCTGGAGCTGAGACATTAACCAAAGCAGGGTAATAAAACCGCAGTTGGATCCCTGGTTCTCCCTAAACAAACACAGATTTCACCATGTTAATGAAAGTGACAAAGAAAACTAAAGATCCAGCTCCTGATCTGGATCCAGTCCCAGATGAAATGGGTTCTTTCCTGCCACGTGTCTGACCCTCCCACAGAGTTCCACGAAAAGCTGTTGAGCAGTTTTTGTGGAATTCTGTTGACTGAGAAACAAAAACCTCTTTGACAAAGGAAACACAGGAATGAAAGACTTTGAAAGAATTTTAAATACCCAACGCCACCTTAATCCCAGCAACACCAAAGACGGCATTCATCAGCTTTCTCCCAGAACCAGTGGGAAGGTTCCAAAAGCGACTGATCGCTGCAAGCTGTGTTTTTTTAATCTTCTGGGCTGTCATGGCGACGCCATACTTTGGACAGCTCGGCTGCAAGCACACTGTCTTCCATCAAAACACTGAGAACGCAGTGACGAAGAGGAGTCATCGACTGGAACATTACTTCAGGCAAAGCTCAGATGAAGGTCATCCAGAACCCTCCCCCAAAACGGAACGCAGACTCGGCATGAGACACACGAGGACATTTTCTGTGGTCTCAGTCTCACATGGTCCTACATAGTCTGCGTATCTTAAGGCATTGGTGCATCCAGTGGATCATGAAGCTCGCACAAACCAAGTCACAAAGACGTTGTGTGATTTATCATGTAATTTATATTTCAGCATCAAAGTCAAAACAGGATTGTCTTAAATAATAATTTAGAAAGCAGCAACAGTAAAAAGATTTCCTGCAGTCACAACTCAAACGGTTTGCCAAACCTTTGCTGTTAACACAACAAACACATTTACTGTATCTATTTAAGAAATAAAAGTATTTCATTGGATGGAAAGCAATCATTTCAAGGCTTTTATTATGGGATAGCTGCAGAAATGCACGCTCGAGCGCAAACTACTGGCGTCTTCGCTCCTTCTTTAGTTGCACTAAACCCAAGTCACATCTTATTTACATTTGATTACACTGTTAGAACAGTTACCCGAAAAGTTACACCCTTTTATGGACTCAGTCTGAATGGTTAAGATAAGTGTGCCACCTAGTGGAGCAAGTAGGTACTTCGGTTCCATGATTTTCTTGATTCCAAACTGGTTGGACATTTTTCACACTGAACCTGAACCTACTGGAGAGAAACCGCAGCTGTGTCCAGGACACGAACACGCTAGAGAGAAACCACACACCTTTAGCATCGGTTAGCACTTCAAACCAGAGAGGAGGCTGGGGGTTTGCTCCTGTCCATCACTCGTCTCCTATTGGACAGGAGACTCCGGTTCCTCTCAGAGCGCAGTAGCCATCAGGGTTCTTACTCAGGTACTGCTGGTGGTAATCCTCGGCGTAGTAGAACGGCTTGGCTTCCGCCATTTCTGTTGTAATCGGGCCAAAACCACCCGCCGTCAGCAGCTGGAAGCAGAAACAGTTCTGGATTTAATGAAAACACGATGAGAAGCGACACAGAGAAAAGGAATAACGCTTCCATGATGCAGAAAGGAATCAGTTTTAACAGCAACGCGGCAAGAACAAAGATTTAATTTACCTAGTAAGTGTCTCAGACTGAATATTAGAAAATTTAAGAACAACACGAGCTTGTGGTTCTGTAAAAAAAACGACAGAAATCACTAGAATTAGTCGCTGATGGCACCTTCTCCTCCTCCAGATAAAGATTCCACAACCAGATGGTGTGTGGGTAAATTAGAAAACAAAGAAACATGGTGAGCATGAAACACGCACGCACACACACACACACATGGGCGGGGGTGTTGCTGTTTTCTTATCATGCATGTTTGTATTAAGCTTCTTATTAGATTTGATTTATATCTCCAGCCTCTGAAATAAAAAGCTGCTTAAACGTCTTGGAGCTTGACGCATCACCATCCACAGACTCCTCCCTTCGCCCGGGGAGTATGTGGCCGTCTCACCGCTACACGGAAGTTCATGAACGTGTTTTCAATTGTGAGTAATCCCTGAAGTCAGTCACTGAACAGACCTTCAGCATCCTCGCCGTCGCAGAAGCAGAAAGAAGAAAGCAAGCGCCATCATGGCAGGAAACTCATTCACGTTCAGCACACACCTGATCAATCTGCCGATCAATCACGCCACATCGTATCCATCAGGCCACGCTGACTTTAATTCAAGTCACACCATCAGCGTTTGCTTCCCGGAACACATCCATCATCCGGCGCTCCGGACCTCCATCCAGAACCCGTAAGCCGGACGTGAAGCAGGCCTCGGGGAGTCTGGCTGGACCGAAGGCCTCTGATGGACCTTCTGCTGACGTGGAACCATTACACGGACCCATGCGAGTCTGTGTTCGAATCCCCGCCTGATTCTCTGTGTGTGTGTGTGATGGAAGCTGGGAAGCTGGCGAGCTAACAGCTAACCCTGCAGCGCTAGGGTTCTATCAGGATAGGAAGTTGGGTCAGGGGTTCCAGTGCCGTGGATCGTAGCGTAGCTTCGTGCGCGGCCGTCCAGCCGTCCAGCTGTAACACGCCTTCCATCGGCGGGCGGCCGTGTGACAGCGAGACGCACGGACATGAAGAAAGGCAAGCCAGCCGTCGAACAGGAGCAGATAGGAAGCTGTGCAAATGTGATAGGAAAACCGTGACGCCTCCATTTGTAGGCAAGTTGACTGTCAACTCCAGTTTTGAATGCACTTGCAGTTAAAGTGGGAAAAAGCTCCTCGGGGAAATTCCGAAAAGTTCTGTTTATATATTTAGAACAAACAAAAAACCCAATCAGCCTAGAAGTGCTGCTGGGTAATTTCACACACTGGTGCCTCTAATAGTTAGTGAGAGGTAATTGTTTGAAAAGCGTTTTAACTCCATTGACGTCAGGGCCCGATACGAGCCGACCCGGAGGGTTGGTGCTGCTCCCACGACAGACAAGGAGACATAGAAAAGATCCAACGTCGGCAAGTTGGACTTTTAACGGCCAGCGTTTGCTCCCTGCTGTTTGATTGATCGCTTCACTGACACCGAGACTTCATTTGAGTACGGTGAGGGGAGGTTCACCACAGCAGGTTGGTCGGAACCGGACTGTCCTCTCAGCGGCGGTGTACGAGTCCGAGTGGACGGCCGGAGTCTTGCAGCCGGAGACGGCTGAAACAGCATCAAGGGAAATCACACCGATCGTCTCAGAGCAGAAATGAACTGTCCACTTATTGAGAAACGGGGCTTTAGTCATAATTACAGTTTTAAGAGTGTGAAAAGATCAGAAGTTATTGTGTATTGCAGAAGCTACAGACTTCATGCTAGCCCTGTGGTAACAAAGCAACGAAGGCCTGAGCCACGAATCGGGTCTCGAAGAAAAACACGTTTTGGTTTAAAATGCCTCAGAATTCGGAAAGGTTTTCGGAGTTCGAACACACGACTGGAGGCAAATCAAAGACACGCGAACGAAGGCGGAGTCGACCCGAGTAGGAGAAAGACTTCTAGCGTTAGCCTTTATCTATAAACACATTCAATCAGACACGGTGAATTAACCCCAACACTAGTAATAAGTAATAAAACAGAATAATAACTGTACTTGGATCTCTTTTTCGGGAGCTGCTGACGTAACCCTAAACCGACGCTACTGTAAATTAAGCTCTATTGTTCACCATGATTCTCTGTTACTTTAGTCGTTGTTCATTTCTGCTTAGATGACGGGCTTTTATTTATTTATGGTCTTCATTTCACGTTTTTAATGGATTCTACCGGTCGTGTTCTCCTACAGCTGATCCATTTCTCATAGTAGTTGCTCGGTTCAGGGAAGTGAATAAACCGGACACCTCCTTCCAGTCGTTCGGGGTACCGGTCGTCATGGTTACACAAGCCGTGACTGCAATGTTTCACCATTTTCTATAAATTGTTTTTGCCTTTGTGCCACATGCAAACCGAAGCACGCTGAGCTGGTTTGTCTGAGGAAGCGAACATAGACGGATGCACGTGGTGCCAAGAGATGACGTGTAGCGTCGTGATTGGTCGACCAAGTCATGTGGGCCTACGAGACGGTAAGGTCAATTTGCGGACGACACCATTGGGAATCATTGCAGCTCCCGTTCGATCTGACCTCGAGTCAGCTCGAACCCAACAGGGAATTTAACCCTTCATTTAAACTGACGACTGGCCAGAGGTCGTCGAAGCCTGCGAGATGGATCAATCCGAAACTCCGCCACAGCCACGATGGCTGCGTTTCCCATCGTTCCTCCATCCTCCCTGCGTTCGCTCCGGCCGGCGCTGCGGCCGCGTTCGCAGCCTGCTCGAAATGCATAATTTACAGCCATTTCATTTGCCTGTCAGTAGATTTCTCATTTGAAATGCAAATATTTCAACTGCACTGGTAAAGAATGGAAATGTGAACAATACTGATAAGAACCCGGAGAGGTGGAGGGAGGGAGGGAAAGCCGGGCGTGTTGGGAGAGAAGGATTTCACCGATGGCGGAAAAGGAGGAACGAAAAGCAGCCGTTTGGTTTCAAGAAGCAGATTTGTGAACGCGTGTGAGAGAGATAGCAACACAGCAGCGGCCATGATGCACACATTATTACATGAAGCAAGCATGAACACACACACACACGCACACACACACACACACACTCCGCTTTCTCAGCCATTTTACATGCAGTAAAAACGCTAATGATGGGTCTGAGACCAGAAAAGAAGAGGGAGGCTCTGTTCTTGCTGCAGACATCCACCAACCAGCTGTAAGGACGTTTACCACACACACACACACACACACTCCAATCAAACACTGTCCATAGCCTGACTCCATCACCATTCCCAACGCTCCTCTCCTCCTCTTTCAGGCCTCCCTATGAACGCATGAAGGTAACGCGTTTGGAAACACTCGAGTAACTGGCTGTGGGGATCCAACACGGATGAGTGGATTACACAAATTCAGCTTCTGCCTGATTGGCATTTCCAGAGAAAAAACCCTCTGATGCATTTAGGAAAAGGAGAGACGGTAGGTAGCGAGGAACAGCGGCAACAGCTCCAGGGAGGAAAGGGAAGAACGCCACCTCCAAAACGCTTCAGAAGGAGGGAGGCCGATGAAGCGTTTGGAGAGCACACATTTCTGCACACGCACTGCTGCACTAACACACGCAGGGTCAACGCATGGAGCTGCACACATTTCTGCACACGCACTGCTGCACTAACACACGCAGGGTCAACGCATGGAGCTGCAGAGAACGGATGCCAACGGACTCAAACGTTCTCGTCTTTATGGCGTAAAATGTGAATACACAGGACGTATAGAGAGTGTAAACGGACACGCATACATAGAGGCCTTAAAAAAACAGATCCAATATGAACAGTCAGTGTCTGCGTGTGTGTGTGCATGTGTGTGTGTGTGTGTGTGTGCGTGTGCGTGTGTGTTTACTAGATCTGCAACGAAAGAGATTATTGTGGAGGACAGATTTAAGGCCCAGATGGTTTGGCATGGAGTGTGTTTGCTACAGGCCAACTGCTCACACACACATTAACACACACACATTAACACACGCGCACACACACATGCACAGATTGGAGAGAGTGGGGGAAACAATCTGGTAAGAAAAAATGAGAGAAAACTAAAAAGGATTGATGGGGAGATACGGTGGATAGATTCTAGACACCAACGGAAGCTTTCTGTAGAACTGAAGGGAACGGTTCATCTGTCAGGACACACACACACACACACACACACACACACACACTCTACCAAATTATATTGTTCTGTCGCCAGTTTCATCGTTAACGCACCTTTTAATAACAAGAATAAGCATCGGAAGATTTATACAGAAAATAAAATGTAATATGTTCATTACACCTCAGTAAATAAATAATACAATATTTCAAACTACGCTGGTAAAGAATGGAAATGTGAACAATGCTGATAAGAACCTGGAGAGATGGAGGGAGGGAGGGAAAGGCTGGCGAGGGGAAAAGGTGAAGGCTCTAGACATCAACGGCACCGTTCTGTTCGAATGTTGTGGGAGCAGATCACACGGGGCGAGAGAGAGCAAGAGAGAGAGAGAGAGTCTAAAGAGTGAGTGGATGGGTCCGAGGTGTCTATTTACATAGTGGTGTACTAGTGTAGTGAGCTAAGAGGCGAGACACACGATCACTAGCAGCCCGGACTGATCCCGGACTCGGATACAATGAAAAAAAGAAGAGAAGAGTAACCTCCTCCTTGCCAGTTTCCATGGAAACCAGCCCTGCTGGTCTGAGCAGGAGAGTGGAACAGACATTAGCCATCACACTTCACCTCTCCTGTCCTGAGACAGACAGAGGGAGCGGCAGCAGAGCTGAACGCTGGGAGATGAAGTCCGAATAAATGAGAGGAGCAGTAACGGAGGGACAGGGAGAAGGAGGTGTGTCTAGAGAGGACAGAGGCGTGAGCTGTAAAGACTGTACCTTCTGGTACTGATCCCTGGAGGCCAGCGCTTCCTCCAGCTGCTGCTTCGTGTAGGTGTAAACGGCGGAGCGGTAGGTCGTCCCCCTGTCGTTCCCCTGCCGCATCCCTGAGCACACAGCCATGACAGCATCAAGGCCTCAGCCGCTGGGCGGAGCCTTCATCTTTGTGCATCCGTCAGCTGTACCTTGAGTCGGGTCGTGGCTTTCCCAGAAAACCTTCAGGAGGCTGGCAAAGCTGATCTGCTCCGGACGGAAGACGACTCTCACCACCTCCGTGTGGCCCGTCCTTCCTGAAAAATACCGGAGCTGGGCGTTTACGTTCGCGTCTGGAAGACAACACGACAGCCTCATCCCAAACCTTTGACCTTTGAAGGTGGTCCAGCTAACAGAAGGCTTGAGCCGCCGTGGCTCCCCGAGGACCATCCGGAAGCTCGGGAACACGTCAGCAAGTAGATCTGGAGCTACGCTTGTTTTTAAAGGGTCAAAGTTCACCTCAATGCTTGTAGCTGTGATGTTACAGACGCACAACGAAACGGCTCCGGTCTCTGCCCTTGAAACGCCCTTGATTATAATGTTAAAGCAGCAATAATGAATGAGGACAGAGAGCGGCTGCTGCCGGTAATGAGTGCGACCCATTACGCTTCGCCTCATCCTCCTCCTGCCTCTCGTTCTCTCCCGCTCGCCCTCTTATTACTTTTTTAATATCGGGAGTTATGGATTTTTACCGTAGATATTGGCGAAGTGAGACGAGGCCGGAGTCGATATTAAATTAATGCCTCGCCAGGCCGATCCCGCAGGAATAAATTCATTTTGGACAATATGAGAAATAAAGGGGCGGTTGGAAGCAGAAAAGAGGAGCAGGAAGCTGCAGAGAGTAGAAGTCCACGGAAAGTGGGTTTCACTTTAAAGTAAACATACATCATCTTTACATAGTACATAGTACTTCAGAGATACACTGCTGTGTATAAAGTCAGGCCTGCAGGTCGGACTGCTGGAGCGTGGACATCATCTTTGCACGCGATAGCTGTTTTGTTTATCCTGCTTTTATTTCTCGTTATTCTCGCTAACTGTTAGCATACTGATGCAGACACTGCTTCGTGAGGCTTAAGGGGTCCGTTTGGATCATCGCCACCGAGATGTAGAAACGGCTCGGTCATATTTCAGAAACTGCCTTATCAGCGTTTCGGATAAACGCGCGCCCCTTTGAATGAACCAAGATCAAGATCGAATCTGATTGGCAATGCTTCGGGCCGATCAGAAATAGATGTACGGTACGCAATCTATTTGAAAAGCAACAAAAATATGTTTTTTTGGAGAGTGGCTCTGCACCTGCGACTCACTTCATTAACCTTTCGTCACAAACCGGTCACGCCTTTGATTCAGCCCATCCTGCAGTACAACACACAGATTGCGCCGCCTGGTTTGAGGGCGCCATCACTGATCGTGTGCAGTCTGTACGAGTGGGAGGTTACCAATCTGCTACTCAACCGATAGCCACGGGCGTTCCTCAGGGGTCTATCCTGGGTCCAAACCTTTTCCAGATCTACATAAATGACGTTGTACATGCTGCTGGCAGTTCCCACATACATTTATATGCTGATGACAGCTCTATAAACGTGTAGTCCATCGCTCAACGCAGCATATCTGCATTACAAATCTTTAATCACTTACAAAATGCTTGCTCCAGTCGTTCACATCAGACTCCCCTCCACTCAAACGTCTCCTCTCTGGGTGGCGCTGTGCTGCAGCTTGTCAGCACCTATGAGTATTTGGCTTGACTGACCTTTGACAGCCACATTAGTACCGTGTTTGCTGAAGTTAAAGTTCAAGTTTAACGGACGCACGCTGCGCAGGAAACAACAATCTACTCCTCAGAAGGGGATTGCTTTACAGGAAGTGTGTTAAAACCAAGTTAGAGAGGAGAGGAGACAGGTGGTGATGCAGGTATAATGAGTCGCTGTGAACTGGCCTGGCTGCAGGAGTCACTGGGAGGTCTGGACATCCATCACACACACACCAACACAGCCTGCTCAGGTTGGTCAGGCATCAATAGGAGCCTCGTGCACACCCCAGTATAATAGGGCCTGGGGGAAACCATTCACTCTTCGGGTTTCTGTTTTTCCATCTATTGATGCTCAGTAAACAAAATACAATGCAGGACACGATGTAGAATAAAAAAGGTAAAAGACGAGCCCTCGTTAGTCCCAGAGGTAAGAGGTGAAGAGGACAGCACAGCAGCAGGAATAATAAATACACCTTTGTGGTCTATATAGCGGAATTAAGAGAGCGCTTGATATCCGGAAGCTTCCTGAAAGCCTCCCTGGGGAGGTGTTCCGGGCATGTCCTGCTGGGCGGAGGCCTCGGGGACGACCGAGGACACGCTGGGGCGACCGAGGACACGCTGGGGCGACCATGTCTCTCGGCTAGCCTGGGAACGCCTCAGGAAGAGCTGGAGGAGGTGTCTGGGGAGAGGGAAGTCTGGAAACCCCTGCTGAGACGGTTGCGTCCGCGACCCGGCCCGGAATAAGGGGGGGGGGATCTTGATATTGCACAAATATACAGATAGTGTTGTTTTGGCAGCAAAGGAGGACCCGCATGGAGTAGGACATCAGAACATGTCCAACCCCAGTGACAGAGGACGGGACGGGACGGGACGGGACGGTGCTGAACCACACGCACTCTGTGTGTGCAGGTGTGTGCTACCTGTGCAGGTTTCCCTGTAGGTGGGGTTGGGTGTGTATCCTCCTGCGTAGCCCACTTGGGTGGAATAAACCCCTTTTTGTCTCCAGAACTTCCTCTCCGCTCCCCAGAAGCAGCCCATTCCTTCAGGAGAAGACAGAATCACTGATCCATGCAGTTCACCCTATGCTACGTTGCATTAGCTTCAGAGCTGGACCTGCTGGACAAAGAATATTCACATTTCACTCAATATTCTACAGCTAGTTGGGTACATTTTCATTGTTAGCATGAGAAACAACCAAAATGATGTTAAAGACACAAACACGAAGAAAGACAGACTCACTAACTTCACTGCAAACTCTTCCTAGCGAGAAACAAATAAAGTCAGTCCCGGCTGTCTCCACGGAAACGGTGATTGTAGAGGAGAGGCCGGCCTGCAGACACCTGGCCTGTCCACCTGGCGAGGAGGAGTGACCCGAGAGGAGCGGCCCAGTCAACAGGCGGTAAGCTTACAGCACTCACACTTAGCCACGTCCAACAGAGACCAGGAGTCAGAGGGACAGAAGACAGGATGCAGATCCATGAACATGTTCTCGTCTGATTCTGCCCTCGTATGTGAATCCATTTAAGTAGATTTTAAAAAGCTGCAGCATGATGCATGAAGAAGACAAAGCATTCATTATTTAGGTCAAGTCGGGAGGAAGGAAACTGTCCACCACTTCCTGTTTGAGACACTCACCAAACATCACCATCTCTGTCCCCTCGGGGAAAGGTGGAGCAGTCCGGTTCCCATTCACGGCATGTTTGGCTGTGAGAAGGAGAACGACAGAATAATGTTATGAACATCGAAATAAAAAGGACACACACACACACACACAGACACACACACACACACACACACACAACAGCTCTGCCTGCGTCTGTCACCTACTCGCCTCCATCCTAGTCCGGACCTCAGACTCCAGCCCCAGTCATCTCAGCTCTCCTGCCTATGTCACCAAACTAAGGTCACGTCAGCGAGTCACAAGCACTCCGGGAAGCTCCATCGGGTCTCACAGAGCAGCCGCCAGCACGTCCGGGACACGTCCAGGACACGTCCAGGACACGTCCGGGACACGTCCAGGACACGTCCAGGACACGTCCAGGACACGTCCGGGACACGTCCAGGACACGTCCAGGACACGGTCCTTTGACACACACAGATTCTCTGGAGAGTAATTATTCCGTGCTGCTCTCCTTTGAAATGCTTGTTCCCACGGCGACCGTCATTTCTCTGGGAATGTCTCTTGATTCATTCAAATTCACATTCTAGTGCGCGGCCAAAGCAGCTGGACATTTGGGGGACTCCAGTCGGGGGTGTTTAACCTTTTACCGGCTGTGCATCGTTTCACTCCGACGACGGGCTGACAGGAAAATCACGAGTGGCGTATGTGTGTGTGTGTGTGTGTGTGTGTGTGTGTGTGTGTGAGCCAATTAAAAGTCGAAAGTTAATTACGCTTTAAGATAAAGCTTCATTTGACCACTTTCTGCTGGCGCAGCATAAACCAGAAGACAAAATGTCTTTGCATCAACTGTCAAACAAAGCTGAGTCAGGCTCCTGCGTCACCATCTTGTTTTTCCTCCGTGAGGAGGAGGAGGAGGAGAAGGAGGAGGAGCATCAACACTGCTGCTAATGCTTCCTGTCCTTTTGCCCTTATTTATGTAAACAGATGACGTCATCAAGTTCCTGGCAAGGCTCGAAACAAGGACTCTTGCTCTTTCTTCTTGTCCCGTGAGGGGTCGCCACAGCAACCCAACCTTCTCCACTTCACCCTGTCCTTTGCATCGTCCTCCCCAACACCAGCCACTCTCATGTCCTCCCTCACTACGTCCATGTCTCTTCTCCTGGGTCGTCCTCTAGTCCTGTTCCCTGGCAGTTCCATCCTCAGCATCCTTCTACCGATATAGTCCCCGTCTCTCCTCTGGACATGTCCAAACCATCAAAGTCTGGTCTGTCTGACCTTGTCTCCAAAACGTCTAACCTTCACTGTCCCTCTTATTGTCTCATTTCTAATCCTGTCCAACCTGGTCACTCCAAAGGAGAACCTCAGCATCTTCATCCCCTCCACTTCTAGCTCCGCCTCCTCAGAGACACTGTCTCTAAGCCGTCCATCATGTCTGTCCTCACCGCTTGTAGACCTTTCCCTTCATCCTCGCTGACTCTCTCCTGATACTTTCCTCGACCCGTTCCAGCCTGCCTGCACACGATTCTTGAAATGAAATGAAATGAAATACTTTTATTAATCATCATCTGACACACACAATGAAATCGAACAACGGGCCCCTTGAAACAACCACACACTAATACGTGTATCAAAGGGCCCACACGGAGAGGGTGAAGGCGCCGCCGTGGTCGGCGCACCTGGAGCCGTTGGCGGGGACAGCGCCTTGCTCAAGGGCACCTCGGCAGTGCTCTGGAGGCAGACTGGCCCCTCTCCAGTCACCAGCCCACACCAGAGCTGGGACTCGAACCGGGGAAGCAGCGGACTTCTCCGCTTCCCAACCCCCTGAGCCACTGCCGCCCATTCTTCACCTCCTTTCCACATTCTCTCCATCACTCTGCATCATATTCCAAGGAGCTTCCTGTCTCACCTCATCTGTTAGTCTATTCATCACCATGACAAACAAAAAGGGGCTCAGAGCTGATCCCTGGTGCATCCCACCTCTACACTTTCATTTTCCTCATTCATTAATTCCTCTAAATACTCCTTCCATCTTCCGACACACTAGCAAGACACAGAGAGAACATACAAACTCCTCAGAGATTCGAACCCAGTACCTTATTGCTGTGAGGCGACAGCGCTAACCACTACACCACCCCCAACTTTGTGTAAATGTGAAAACCCTAACTCTGGGCCCGTGTCTCCACTGCTGAGAGGATCGACAGCCCCGCCTGAGCGTCCAGAGCTGCTCCTCCTGCTCCTCCTGCTCCTCCTGGAGCTCCAGACCTGACTGAAGAACGGACGACGGCAGCGCTTGTCTGGTGAGGGGACATTGAGGAGTCGACACTCTCTCAGAAAAGATTGCCTCAACTGCTACGCAATTAAATCTACCAAGTAGCCCCCCCCACCTCCTCTCTCTCTCTCTCTCTCTCTCTCACACACACACACACGCTTCTTCAGTTACCTCCTGCTCCCCCTCATGCCATCACCGTCCCTTTACATCCTCCTCCATGCATTCCTCCCTGCTTTGCTCCCGTGATTGCCAGCGTGGTTTTTATTACTGCCCACCAGCGCTACGCTGATTGTTCTGCTGCTCATCTCCTGCGCGTCTTGATGAAGTGGCTGTAATGTGCATCCTTAATGTAGGAACAGACACTTTGAGATTTGAAACATCCTGTTAAATTCAAATAAATAAAACATCTATTATGATCTCTTTTACATTCTGAAAAATAAAAATATACAGGAAATGTTTCTCTACTGAATACTGAATGGAATAAAAACTAATAAGACTAAGATAGCTGAAATGACAAGTCCTCTTTCGATCTCGACCTCCTCCAACCCGGCGTGCATGCACCGAAGGTTCCGTTCTCCTGGTGAGTCAAGTCGGTATTGTTCCCAACAGAGTGGAGGCCAGCCTTCAGTGCGTTTCGTCACAATGTGGAAAGGTTGCTACAGAAAGAATCGGATCGGGACTCGGTATCCGGATCCGGACTTGGTATCGGTTCAAAATCAAATGACTCTGACTCGGGGGCGGGGGCAAAACAACCGGATCGGGACATCGCTAGAAATAACCCGCCATGCACTTTGCTCTACACTAGCGATGGAGAGACGAGACGTCCACTGTAATAAGGTCGATGCTATGGAACTCCTTCCTACTGATGGACTCGGCGTAACGATCGTCAAACAGCCGTCCGACCTGCTGAACGATCCGGTTCCGACACGGAACACCACCTCTGCGCCTCCATCTTTTCATCGCTACCTCTCTTCTCCTTGCTCTGCCGAGTCCCCTCATCGGGCATGTCGCTCACGTTCTCCCACAATCGACCCTCATTGTGCCCGTCAAGGTTATCAGGCGATTGTGTAAACAACAGAGAGCTCCCCACGCACACACACACACACCTGCTATTGATGATGTGAAATGTATCTGATAATGTCGTTAAAGGTTAAAAGCTGGATTTGATTTGCTGCCGTCGATCTCAATATGAACAATTTTGGAAATCAATTGATTTTTCTTTTTCTACATTCTGCTCATTTTCCCAAATAATTGATCGTTTCCTGTTTGTTTTGCAAACTAAATCTGGATTAGTCCACACAATATCGTCACGGTTACCCACAAACAGTAGCGACAACTTCAGACAGCTTGTTCCACCCACCCACCAGTCCAAAAACATAAATAAGTGCTTTAGTAAATCACTAAAATTAATGGATCCTTTGTCTTTGGTTTTACTGCAGTCCAGTCCTACTTTTTATCAGCTTCTGATACAGCTCAGTGAATTCATGGTGACTCGGCTGCAGCTGGAGTCGCCGTGGGCAGTTCCTATCCTAGACGGAGCCAAAACAGCTGGCCAGGAGGCTTCCTGCTCTCGACCAGCGTGTGGTGCCAAGGAACAACTTCTCTTTACAAAAACCTGGATGGCCCAAAATTAACTCAAAAATTAAGCCTTACTGGCACAAAATCAACCCGACCTTTAGATGAACTTCGCAAATGACACGTCACTGCAAACCGTAATAATAACGGTTTCTACCTGCTGATGGACAAACAGCTGCTGGATGTCTGAAAACATCTGTGCTGGGCTGTAACGAGGACCAGTTCTTCATTAGGCCTCAGTTCTGTCTTCTCCCATCTATGTGTGTGTGTGTGTGTGTGTGAAGGTTAAGTAAACTAAGACTGGTCTTACGAGTTACGTGAGGAGTTCTGTTCAACACATTCGTCCTGCATGGCTAATATTAGGGAGGTTAAGTGTCTGAGTCATCGTTCACTCTTTACAGAGTGTGGTTCTGTTCACTGCGAGTCCAAATCTATTCATCGTGTACCAGAACTCTGCACCCTCACTTCTAGTGGAGAGGGGGCAGGTTGGTGCCAACTGCCCCGACCGCCAGCTCGGCCATCACCGTTTTTACACACAAAAATCCCGTTCACACGTTGTCTACGTGTTAAACTGGTAAATAACCTTCAGAATAAATAAACAAATCAACAGATGTGTGGATTATCAAATACTGATGCTTAATTCATTTTTCTCCCCACGTAGACACGGGGAGAACATACAAACTACACACAGAAAGGCTCCAAGTGGGATTTGAACCTGTGACCTTCCTGCTGCCACTGTGAGACCCAATATATGACATCAACACAGCAATGGCCGATAACAAAGACAACAATAGGATGATCATGTTTCATTTGACATTGTTTTACAGCATTCTTATCTTTAAACAGACCATTCTGTAATTAATTTCCAAATCCTACCTTCCTAGAACTTCGTGTTTTTATGTTATAAAGTATACGGATGCAATGTATTGTGCATTAGCAGTATACAGTATTCGTGTTTAGTTATAAACACACACACATATAGCGGAAGTATCTAAAAATCCAACTTTCCGAGTTGTAATGCGGCCGGTTGTTATCATACGTCCAACCATTCCATCCAATCGGCTTTGTTCGACTGTTTTCGGTTAATTTCGACAGCTGTCACTCCTCGTCTCAAGCCTGCTCGGTTTAAGAATGTATTCCTTTAACGACGCTGTCCTGCTGGGCGAGCCTGGCTTGAAGCCTCCGTTAGCGGAAGAACCACACGCACCGACAAACACACAAAACGCCGCCTGACGGCCGCGGATCTGCGACTTCGTCGCTGCTGTTAGCATGCTAAAGCTAGCCGGGGGTCGCTCTTACTGGACGCTTCGCTGCTGCTGTTAGCATGCTAGTTAGCCGGGGGTCGCTCTTACTGGACGCTTCGCTGCTGCTGTTAGCATGCTAAAGCTAGCCGGGGGTCGCTCTTACTGGACGCTTTGCTGCTGCTGTTAGCATGCTAGTTAGCCGGGGGTCGCTCTTACTGGACGCTTCGCTGCTGCTGTTAGCATGCTAGTTAGCCGGGGGTCGCTCTTACTGGACGCTTCGCTGCTGCTGTTAGCATGCTAAAGCTAGCCGGGGGGGTCGCTCTTACTAGATGCTTTGATGCTGCTGTTAGCATGCTAGTTAGCCGGGGGTCGCTCTTACTGGACGCTTCGCTGCTGCTGTTAGCATGCTAGTTAGCCGGGGGTCGCTCTTACTGGACGCTTCGCCGCTGCTGTTAGCATGCTAAAGCTAGCCGGGGGTCGCTGTTACTGGACGCTTCGCTGCTGCTGTTAGCATGCTAAAGCTAGCCGGGGGTCGCTCTTACTGGACGCTTCGCTGCCGCTGTTAGCATGCTAAAGCTAGCCGGGGGGGTCGCTCTTACTAGATGCTTTGATGCTGTCGCTTCGGCCGGGCATTGCGGTTTCCGGAGTCGGCATCTGAGCTTTAGCAGCCATGTCGCCCATCCTACTGTTTACAAAATGACGCCAAAGCAGACGGAGCCTGGAGGGGGAGGAGGAGGAGAACATGGAGCCAGCGCAGACACCTGCCGCCTCCTGCTGCTCGCCGGGGTTAGCTCAGCTAGCCACCCGGCGGCTGCTACGTCACTGTTCTATGGAACTAACGCCGCTCAACAAACGATCCCGAATAATAAATGCAGAGAGAGATTCCTGCTATTTCACTGCTTCCACTTGTTCTTTCTGCCGTTTGTAGTATTTAGCACGGCGGCAGGACGGATGTAGTTCGGTGATTGGGGCTAACGGGGCTAACGGGGCAGTGCTAGCACCGGAATGTCGGGGAGAAGCGGGGCAATGCAGCAGAGAGAGGATGCCTCAGGCGGTAAACTGAGCCTGTGTCCCGCAGTGCTCTCATGACTACATCGTTATATTATGGGCTGGAGTTGTGGCTGCATTGCAGTGACACACGATACGTCAACCGACGTGTTCCCGGTCTGTGATCAGGTCTGAGGGAGGATGTGCAGGTTTCCGCCTGACTGCGGTCTCGTTTGTCCTCTGCTGACCTCTGAGAATGCCGGACACAATAAGCTCAAGGTCATCAGGCCCTAATGGCCTAATCAAAGCTACGCACCCACCTTTTATTGTAGGCAGTCTAATATTGATCTGTATTCATGTAGCCCGTTTATTAATAGAGAAACTGCTGAGCAAACAAATGAAATGACAGAAACTAAATCCTCTGAATGAACGGCCCGTGCGTGTTTGTGTGCAACATATGCACAATAGATTGTCTACAAATGAACAAAAATCCCTCAAATATAAATAAATATAAATCTGGTTGGAGAAACAGCGTTGGTTACAGCCGGATTAAGAAAGTCCGGCTCGATACGGGTTCACTAAACGGGGAGTTTTGTTTACCTAACCCTACCTGGACCGTTCGGGTTAAGATTAGGACGCGCTCCCATATTCCTAAATTAATGATGATGATGAATATATTTATTAGATAGAATGTTAGAGTACAAGTACAGTAATGCATGCTACTGTTTGACTGTACTTGTACTCAATCTAATACTCAATCTAATAATTGACTGTATTTGTATACAAGTGCAGTCAAACATCCTGTCTAAGAGGAGCATTTCTAAAAAGCCCTTGCGGTCTTGTTTCCGTTGAAAGTCCTCATAAATCATCGACATTTAACGATACAAATAAAACCAATATTAAATTACTTTGATGCAAAATAACAATAAAAAAAATCATTTTTACAAGATAACCTGTCACACTTAAGACAGCAAAATGTTTAGCATTAAAACCTATTAATCTTTGCAGTATTCTTTGTGTATTGAAACCAGGCTGAAAGTTCTGGTCCCGCTCAGGTTCGGTTTCTCGCCTGTTTAAAGGTAACGATGAGCTCCTCGTCATTTCTTCCCTCCGTCATCAGAAGATGAAAAGAAGAGCCGGAGCTGGAGCTGAGGATGGAAGGACCTCCTCCTCCTCCTCCTCCTCCTCCTCCTCCTCCCCCTCCTCCTCCTCCCCCTCCTCTCTCCTCCTGACTGCGCCCAGCTTCTCTCCCTCCATCCACCTCATGCCTGCAGCCAACTCGCACCACACCTGCGCGCGGAACGCGCAGGATGCCGCTTCTCTCCACGCCCTCGTGGATTTGGACTTTTCCAGATTGAACGTTTGATGTTTATAAAAAAAGGACATCAATGCTTCTTTTTTTTTTAGCTCCGCTTTTGAAGAAGGACGATCCGACCCCCCCCCCCCCGCAGCATCCCTGCGTGGACATCCAGAGGACAGCGCCGCGCACCGGGGGCGCGCGCAGAGGAAAGTGTTTAATCCCGGGACGAACACGCGCACGCATCGGTGCGTTTTACAGCCCGACCCTGCTGCCGTCAGACCGCATCAACGCGCAAAGGAAAGCTGCGCTGCGCCATTTGTCCCGCACCGCGCTGCTGAAAGGTATCGATGCTCGGTGCTCGCACGCAGTCCGTGCACGGGCCTGGTGTGCGTGTATTTGGCTGCACACTAAGCCTGCGGGACGGCTCTCACGCACGTGGAATATTTCCTCTGATTCGGCTGTATTATTGTGATCGTTTAGATCACGCACTGTGATGTGATGCGGGGGGGGGGGGGGCACGCAACTGTTATTCGCCCTCATTGCGTGGGTGCAGCTGCGTCAGATCTATAGCCCCCCCCCCCCCCCCTCGTTGTAGCCTACAGGAGCTATCTGGGTCATTAGCATTTCAGAGGTTAATGAGACTGCAGACGGGTCCTCCTCTTCCTCCTCCTCCTCTTCCTCCTCCTCTGCCAGGGAGCCGTTGAGCCGCAGCATTCCTCCAGCTGCTGCACCAGGAGTTAAACTTGTGATGTGCGTGAGGAGCAGACGCGCGCTATGGCTGATGATGATGATGGTGATGATGATGGAGGACGGCGCTTCATGGTCCGCAGTGCTGCTCACACGTCTCAGGCATTCTTCCTCCTCAAGTTGCTTCCTCATCACTTTCAATCATTTTCATGTTTTCAGTTTGACACATTTTATTTTAAAGCAGTCTTTGAGTTAAAATGGTTATATCGTAAATACATTTCCGTCACGCCCAATGCTTCCTTTGTTCTTCAGTACTTTGTTTAATGTCCTCTGCTTTAAAATAAAAAGATAAGATAACAAAGAAATGACAACCGGAGGCTGCATGGATGGAGCAAAAACATAAAAACATGTTTAAAGAAAGAAAATATAATGAGAAAAAATGACATTCAAACATGAAACGTGTTTTTATTTCTCTTTTACACTCCGTTATGATTATCTTTCTCAGTGAGGGTCTTTAAACAGGCAGAGACGAGTCGGGCTGCGATTCTGACCTTGGAGCTGCCTCAGCAGCAGGGGGGGGGGGGGGGGGGCGGCCAGCGGGACATCCTGGGTGGACACACACACATGGATGGATGGTTGATGGATGGATGGATGGATGGTTGCTGGTTGGATGCTTGATGGATGGATGATTGAAGGATGGTTGATGGATGGTTGAAGGATGGCTGATGGATGGTTGATGGTTGATGGATGGATGGTTGGTTGATGGCTGGTTGATGGATGGTTGATGGTTGGCTGGATGTATGGTTGATGGATGGATGGTTGATGGCTGGTTGATGGTTGGCTGGATGGGTGGATGGTTGATGGTTGGCTGGATGGATGGTTGATGGTTGGCTGGATGGTTGATGGTTGATGGATGGATGCTCTATTGCCGTTGGTGGACGTTCTGCTCCGTGTCTCAGGCCGTAGTTTAGTTTAGTTTTATTAATACTCATTTACCGAGTAAAACGGCGTTCTATTTATTTTATTCTGACACATATAATAAATGCGTCACTTTTGATTTGTGAATCAACACGGAACCCGTTTCCACGCTCAGCGTCGTAAACGAGTGTTTTATGTTTTACGTCTCCGTAACTATAGTCGATGTAATTCTGGTCTCCGCTCGGTGTGATAAACACAAGAGGCCAGATTTAAAAGGAAATAGAGCTGCTTGAAGCAAACGAAACAAGCTAAAGGAGGAGGCGTGCGTAGCTCAGCAGGAACGGCTCCTCTCTCCTCGTGTTCACAGCGGACCTTGATTTAAATCTCCACACAATTAAGGCACGCGGTGAATGCCAAGAGAGAGACTGAAAAGCAGCAGCGAGCCGGGAGGCAGACTTCGGTCCCGGGATGGCTGGACGTTCTCCTGAGGAACACGGGTTCCAGCAGCAGCTGCTCCAGCACCTGGAACCCGTCACACACGTCTTGTGGTGAATGAAATGCACGTTTTGACAGTTTTGGTGATTTTTCCAACAGTTGAGAAGATAAGTGTGTTTCTCTGAAGGCCTGGTTGTCAGAGCCTGCCGCTGCACTGGGTTCATCCCAGCAGGTGGTACCGAAGCCTCGAATCAGCTCGCTGATGGATTCCGTACAGACAAAGAGGATTTGCAAACACTTCCGTGGATTGAGGAATTTCTTGTCCTGAAATTATGATGTAAAATTCAACTATAGTGGCAGGAAGTTTAAAATCTCTTGAAGTAAATGATTTCTGCGGTGATTCTTTCGCGCAGTTTCCGCCTCCCTACTGCGTCACCAAGGTAACGATTCACGTGATGTATTGGACCGTTTCTCTTCGGTCCACTTGCGTACCATTTAAGATTGTTAAATTGTTACAATAGTTTTAAAAAGTCTAATTTATTTGAAATATCACCAAAATGGGTCGCTTATACAAATTCTATTGTTTGCATTAAAAAAATGAATAAAAGCATTTTAAGTAACTTTTTTCTGTCTTTTTTGAACCGAAATGACATTTTAGCTTACCGTTACACCCCTACGCATCACCTGTATTGATGTTTTTCCTCTAACGTGACGCTCATTGGATCAGCCTCTGACATCATCATCATCATCATCCTCCCAGTTTCAGTCTTAACGAAGGCCAGACTCCTGATGCTGTTGCTATTTGTGACTTAATTTTGATTATTTATACAACTTTGATAGAACACGTGTCCAAACTAATAAAATATGAATAGGCTAGTCCGCCAAGAGGGCAGGTCACAATCACTACAAGAATAAAATTGCGTAGAACTCTAACAGTGACTGACGTTATGTACGTTGTCGATGCACGAATGCAGACAAGGTAAGAAAAAAAAAAAGAACACGTGTCCAAGACTAAACTCCTGCATGTCAAGTTAGACAATCGTCTCTCATGGTCTGATCAGATCAATCATGTTGTGTCCGGGATGGGCAGGCGTATCGCTTTGGCCCGAAGGTGTGCCCCGTACCGCCCACCCTTGGCCATGAAAACAGTGGTCCAGTCCCTGGTCTCGTCGCACCCGGAGTACTGCTCAGGTTTTTGCTGGACGGGGACACTTGAAGAAATTGCAGCTTGCCCAGAATAGAGCTGCCAGGGAAGCCCTCGGCGGTTCTTATAGAACAAACGCGAACGAGATGTTATTAAAAAAAAACCTTTAAAGCTAAACTATATGAATGAACTTAAAATATAGACAGAGTGATTTTGATGTGAATCTGTAAGTGTATTGTGATTCAGGAAACGCGGCGTCGGCGGGAGAGCAGGAAACCTCGGGAGCTATCGCTTCCTAATGCCTTTTCCCTAAACATAAGCCGCTTTTATTGATCGTGGATATAGAGTTCCTCTGCCGGGAAGGAGGCGATGAACTCATGATGCATGTGTGGTCCAGACGCAGAGAGGAGGGCAGGACTTCTGCTGGATGCAAGACGGGCAGTGCAGATCCGGAACGCCGTACGTTCCGTGGTTGACTGCTTTCATCACGCTCTGAACACGCTAAAAGAACCAGAGGCCCAGTCGACTGGATTTTGATTTCTTTTAATGCGAGACTTTGTAATTCGCAGAATATCAGAATCTCATTTCTCCAATAACGTTTAAGATGTTTATTGATTATGTCCATGAACCAGGGAGATTATTGGGTAGGAGACAATGTTCATCCCTTGGTAGGTCATTTTCCAGTTGAACATGATGTCATCATCCGATTTATCAATAAGCTGCTATTTTTTAAACAAAGTTCCTACTGTGTGAAAATCTAAGCCCATGTTTATCTGTGTTGTGTTCATGGAAATCGGTCAAACCTATACCAAATTAAATGTTGTGCGTTCCTAGTGGTGTCGGCGTGTAATTACGTTGTGGAATACCATTTAATATGGAAATTCCCTACAAGGCAAAGAAATAAACGAGGTTTTTGTGCGTTTCTTCCCGTTTCCTTGCAGGCTGTGATGATCGCTGTCGAATATTCTGAGCACTTATCCCCTTTCTTTGATTCCGGCGGCGCCAGGCATGAACTTTAACAGCACAGACGCGTGACTCCTCCCACGGCGGTGAGGCATGATGACTTTGACCGTGTGGAACTGGAATCCTGAGTGGGCATTAGTGTGCAACGGTAACGACGCGCTGTTAGCATGTTAGCACGCTGAGGAGGCATGCAGCCCAAACAATGACCTCATCGCTCTAACGGATGTAGCCCCTCCCCCCCGTCACTTGGTCAGTTTCCTTCTATACTATTTATGACGCTAATAAAACACTGCACATTAGACGTTTCCTGTCTTTCAGTCTGAGCGTTAACAATAAAATCGCATTCACACACACAGCAATTCTAATATCGCCGCCTTTGAAGTAGCAGTCATTTCAGTTTGATGCATCAAGACAAAATCAAAGTTTAAAACGTCCCTAAGTTTGGGCCGTCTTCCTGAACCGATCCCATTTGTGTACTTAATGGTAACTATGAAGTACAGCGCGTACTCAGGCCTCTAGTTCACATACTGCGTGTTTCTGCTGCAGAAAAGACAAGACACTAAATAAATCCTCCGTTAGCAACGAGGACATGAAAGAAGACGCTCATTGCTCCAGACCTGAAACGTGATCGCCGTTTATTTACGAGTCCGAAACCTTTCCTGACAAGGGGATGGACCTTCAGTAACATCTGAACGACACGATAAATAACAATATTCTACTTCAACAAAATACATTTCATGTCAAACACAATGAAGGCACTGCCAGACGAGCACAATCTGCTGGAGTAGAACCGATTAGCCCAACAGAACCAGAACCGCAGGCTTGACTCAGCCGCCGGAGGACGGGAGGAACAGAAAGGAATGGCCTACGCATCCGAGCCGAGGACGCTACGCTTCAGCCGTCAGTGGAAGGCGAACGCAGACGTGGGCAGGCCGCCGCACCACCTGCTGATGAAGCTGAGGACGTCCTGGCACTCCGGGTTGTGAGTGGTCTGCATGGGGGAGGGGGGGGGGGGCAAGGACACAAGCAGGCTGAACACGCGCCGTGACTTGTGACTTGTGACTTTCATAAATGCGATGCAACACAAGCTGCTGGAAAGTCAGGACGGCACGTCTGCTTTACCCGAACGACGAGAAGCGGCTCGTTATTCTACAGTGAGCATCAGAGAACAGGAGCGCCCCGCCCCGCCCCACCCCGCCCCGCCTCCTCGCCTCACCTTCGTAGCCGTGATGAATTGGTTCCAGTCCTCTGTGATGGCCACCTTCCCCTCAGACGAGAACTGCACCTTGTTCCCCAGCACCGGGTAACCTGGAGGCGGGAGCAGCGAGGGAGGAAACGCCCTCACACACTGAGAAATCAACGCCACCGTTTCTGGCTCATATTATACGTCTAGAAATAGTTCAGAAAACCTTTGAAAGCATTGAACGAAGGGACGAAGACAAATGGTTTGCTCGGATAAGCAGAAGAAGAAGAACAAGACACAGAGAAAGATGAAGCACCGTTAGAGGAAATCATCAGCTCCCCAATAAGAGTGGAATGTACGACCTCCGACACCAGAGGGCGCTGTAATGGCGTGTGTGTGTGTGTTACCTGAGATGATGCAGGGCAGGGAGTAAAGGCCGTTGGTGGCCAACAGAGAGGCTTCGTAGGAATCCCTCTCGTCACACGGCAGCACCCGTTCCAGCTGGCCGCAGATGCACTCCTGCAGGACCCAGTCGCGGATCTCCTCCGTCTGCTCGCGCTGCGACACGCACGGACACATAACACAGGTCCGATTGGAGACGACGTCTTTCAGGGACATAAAGGACAAACAGGACAGCTAGAGTTCTCACAGCGTTAGCGGGCGCGAGTGGATGTGGATGTGACGGCACTGACACGGGATCAGTTTAATCATATTAATGTTCTGATTATGTGACATTTGGGTCCTATCCGGGCCTCCTTTGGACGTCCACGACCCCGAACGCCCGCGTGCGACGGCTACAAAGACAGATCGGGGACACTATGATGCTAACGGATGCTAACGGATGTCTTACCGTGGCACTTGGCTTCGTGGGACGGGGAGCGTCAGTGGGAATGTCGGTGCCCACGAAATAGGAGTAGTTAATTTTCACCGAGTCGTCCTCAAAGGACTGAAGACAGATCAAACACACAATGGACACGAGTACACAAACACAAGTCCTCCTCGCCGTATCACGTTGGAAGTCAGAATGTCCAGAAGTCAGATTCTGCAGGCCGAGGGACTCACGCCAGACAGATCCAAGTAGTGGTTGAGGAAGACGAAGCCCATGTTCTCCCAGCCAACAGCCTGCGAGGGTTAAACAAAGGAACGTGTCGTTAGTCTGGCCCAATAATCAGAAAGGAGGACCTCCTGTGTGACCCGTGGACCCACCCTGCAGGCCTGGCCGGCCTCGAGGAAAGCCCTGTCCACAGGAATGAGCTCAGTGTGACGCAGCAGGGACACGGACAGCTTGGTCGCGACCTTGGCCTGGAGGTGGAACACAGCAGAAGCTCTTTTCATCGGGCCGACCCTCTCAGGAAGCGGAAGCCAGGCGACCCGGCGACGCTCAGCGTACCAGCTGCTGGACTCCTCTGGCTGCAGAGCGGGCGGCGTGGTAGTGGGCGATCAACAGCATCTGCTCAAAGTCCTCACGGGCCTCAGACGACGTGGACAGGTTCTCGCACTGCAACCATTAAACAGGAATCGCATGGGGAGCCGAACTCCTGCTTCACACGGCGCATTTCATCTCAACGGGGAGCTACCAGCTGCAGCAGGACGTTCCGGAGGTCGGCCCACATCCGGTAGGAGTCTGGCTCGTCAGGAAGGACGATCACATTCCCAAACAGACGCCTGTAGAGGTCAAAGTCCTGGGAGTAAAACGGCGACTGGTTAGTTCGCTCCCGTCAGTGAGAAAAGGACGACTTGGACTTGGAGGAGTTTGGAAGAAGACGTTTCTGACTGCTCCAGAGCGGCTCGCTGTGAACCGGGGGCGGGGCGTGGGCTACCTGCGGGCTAGCTGGGGCTCCGTGCTTCACCAGGAGCTGCAGAGCCTTCTGAGCCTCGGTGGGGAGGAGGCTTGCAGCGCACAGCGCCACGTACTTCTGGAAGACTTTACTGTTCTGATGAAAGGCAGGCAGAGATGCTGAGAAACAACCGTCTTCATCTGGAGAATACTCGGAATATTGCTTCAAAAAACTGTATGGTAGTACCGGTAGGTCATATGGAGGACCAAAACTGCCACAATTATAAATGCATATAAATGGGGGGGAAAACGAAAATAAAGAAATATACACATAAATAAATTAAAAACAGTTAAATGTGTCTTGGGTTGAACTGTTCTCCTATTGGTTGATTGACGAGGTGCTCTTCACATATGGAGCTGTCCAGTGCTGATCCTGAAAGTTTTGTATCGATTCTCTTTGTTCCTGCGTGATGATTGCATTTGAATGGAACTTTTACACATTATTAGATGTTAATTTATTCCCATCATAAACTTTGGTTCATACTTATGATTTTTCTCATTTACAGTATGGCTTTATCTCTAACAATTTACAGTTACAACCTTTTAAAAATTGATATCAAAACTGATTATTTTATTGCAATTACTGTGGCGGCCAAAGAGTTAAGACCCGCCCCTCATTTGAATAATATTTCTTGCTACATTTTTCTTCTGTATCATGAAAAAAATAAATAGAAGAGCAAAGCGCTTTTATTTGTTTATTGATATTTAATTACATTTATATATTTATTTTCACCATTTATATTTACTTTTCATTGTGGCAGTTTTTCCCTCCATAGGTCTAAGGCTATAAATAAACAAACAAATCTAAACAACAGTCTAATTAATATTGATGATGCCGTCTTTAGCACCTGTTTGGAAGCTGTATCAATGCATTTGTCCCACTGGCCTCTCGCTGCATACATGTCCAGAGCTGCGATGATGTCCACACTCACCAGCTGGACAGAGACACATAAAGACGTCTCACGTTCACCGAGAATCCTTTAGACAGCCGTTTCTGTTCACCCAGCGCCGAGCTTCATGATCAAAGGGTAACATTTCCTGCAGAGATTCTACAAAGAGCGTAATGGAGCGTGTAAACGTGTGTGGCGTGAACTCACGGCGTCTGCGTTGCCTTTGCTCTGAAGGTGCTCTTTGTAAAGCCGGTCCACATAGCTGGTGTAGCTGATCACAGCAAAGACACCGGGTGTTAGAACATGCACAGCGACGCACACGACGACGCACACGACGACACAGCAAGCCTGCCTGGCTGCGGCTCGGCCACATCCTGCAACGTCCTTTTAGAAACCGAAGGAGTGAAATGATCGAGATGAGCGGCCGTACAAAATGTCCCCACAAAATGTCCCGTGTCGCTCCTTCAGGCTACGATGCTCGTCGCCGTGTTGGAAAGTCAACACTGTTTCTTTGTTTTTTGGATGGATGCGGGTTTTGGGTCAGATGGGGACGCTACTCTGGATATTTGATAAATATTAGTGAAGTAATTCTTGTGTTAACCTTCACTGTTCTGAATCTGATATTGTAGATGCTTATTCGGGTTCGTGTTCCTGATAGGAGGGTGCGGAGCGTCTGTATTCATGTTTCATTCTCTAAACTGTGTGTGTGTGTGCGTGTGTGTGTGTGCGTGTGTGTGTGCGTGTTTCTACGTGTGACCGGCTTGTCTAACCTTGGTTCCAGCCTGCTGGAGATGCTCTTGGCCTGGTTCCACTCCCCAGCCTCGATGAAGACATCGATTGCTTCTTTGTAGAGGTCCACATATAGATACAGATCAGCAGCCTGAAGCACAGCAGGGGGCACACGCCCCTCTGTATGATGTCTATGAAGAACGAGTGTGTGTGTGTGTGTGTGTGTGTGTGTGTGTGTGTGTGTGTGTGCGTACGTACACCCTTGTGGTTGCCCAGCTGCTTGAGTCTTGGTGCAACCACCTTGATCACCTCCAAAGATTCATCTTCACTGAGGAACTTAGTGGATATTTCTGCAGCCTGGATACACAACAACAACAACAACAACAAGTCACAAACAAACCAATGCAGGGCCACAAGGAAAACATTGATAAATTATTTGACAGTACTTGTTAATACTGTTTTATGACAGCTGTTGTAATATTTTTATACTCTAACGCAGACATGGGCAAACTACGGCCCGGGGGCCATATACGGCCCGTTAGGCTTTATAATCCGGCCCACCGAACTTGTACAAATAATATCATTAAATAAAATGTTATTATAAATCTCATTCATTTTACCTTTTCCCTGTAATGCTTCCTGTAAAAGGCTAAATCCTTTCCTGTGACGGCTTTTACATGTCATTTATATTAGTTCACGCAAACACTCCATTCATCTGTTCCTGGCCCGGCCCCTCTGTCAAATTTTAGAACCTATTGCCTAAAATCGAATATCATCATGATGATCATCATGAATATCTTTCTCATTATTGCACAGAATTTTCCTTTGCAGATGGTGAAACATTTGAAAATTAACCAAATTTGTTTGAAAATGAACAGAAAAAAACATCGTTGAGTATCAAAACTGTGGAGGCCAATTAATTCAGTGCTAAATAATAACGTGCTAAACGTCAGATCGCTGCTCAGATTTCTGCGTGTTGCAGAAGCCACTCTCTGCCAGAGCCAATCATCTGCAGCACATTCCCCAGCGAGCCGGAGAGAAGCCGAGGTCGAGGCACCGTTTCTGCTCATCAACATCTTTCAAATGAAGTCACACCAACTGTTCAATTCTCAAACACGAATACTCTATCCACCCCAACGGGGGGGGGGGGGGAACTATTGATCTTTGAGACCCTGTGACCTTTCTCTTTCAGGGACAGCAACAGACCAATGATCTCTTCTCCATAGCAATCGATATTCCTCGCCCTCAGTGGACAAAATGTATTTAATCCGACCAGAGTTTGGATTAAAATTATGATCGGATGCGCTGTGTTCATGAATCCTAAAAACATTGATGCAATTTTATTTTTTATTTAACCTTTATTTAACCAGGTAAGTCAATTGAGAATGAATTCTCTTTTTCCAACAACGACCTGGACCTAAGCGTTACTGGAGTCTGTCCCAGCTGACTACGGACGAGTGGCGGGGTACACCCCGGATGAGACGCCAGAAATGTATCTTCTACCTTCATCCAGCACTTCATCATCTGGGCGGGGTCGGAGTCGTCCTTCACCTTCAGGTAACATTCCACTGCCTTCAGGTATTCTTGTGACCGCTCCCAGTCTCTGGCCTGTCGCAGAAGGACGTTCACGCCGCTGGAACGAGAAAGACATCGAGTTGAGGACATCGGATCAGGAACAAAAACGTTCAGCCAGCTTCGACTTCGAAGTGTCGTTACTCTGCCACGCTAGGAGATCGAGCACTGTCATTCCAGGAGGAGTGCATTGTGTGAAACGTGTTAATAGGTCTGAACACAGCCCAGATCCGGATCCAGATCCAGATCCCATCCCAAGGGACACTCCTGTGTGAACTTCAGCTGAAATCCTTCACCATTCAGGAATATTCACCTGATTAGAAGGACACATGTCCACAGCTCATCCCTTTTGATCATGAGGCTTTTTATTTCTCCGCCTCTTCTTCTTTCTTGGTATTTTTCATTGCCTTCCTGCCATTAATATTAAAGTCACGATTCTCCTAAGAAACAGAACCCCACGCATTCTGGTGAGCCTGAGATGTAAATCCCTGCAGGAATACTTTAGTGTTATTCCACTTCTACCCTCTTACTCATTAGCTTCTATTGGTAACTTTGATGTTTTCCTCCACAAGTCATTGAAGAGGCAGAAGCAATGGGAGGAGGACGAGCACTGCACGCTGCCGATCCGCTGGCGAGCTAATGAGCTATTCCTTGTTGCTAGTCTAATTTTTTCACGGACCGGGGGGGTAATTAAATAAAAAAGAGGAATATGATCTTACCAATAAACTTTATATTATGCACAATAACTATTAAACAAGTATTACACCAATATCTACTCACCATAAATTGTGGTCTCAATAAACGCTTCTATCCATCATGTTCACGTTTTTTGTTTCATAATTGACACATTCCTGTTTTTTACTTCAGGGTTCTTGTTCTCTTTGTGCCGAAGCAGGTTTGAACCCTTCGTTGCCTTGTTAACGAAGCTAATCAGCTGTAGATAAACCGAGTTTTAAGTCTGACTCCTGGTTTGTCTGTCAAGACGTTTTATATTCTTCCTCCTCTTCTTCCTCCTTAGTTGGACTTTCCCATTAGCAAATAAGCTCTCCAAAGAAGTTCTTTTTTTAATTTAATTTTCACTACTTCACGTCTGTTTTTAGTAACGTATCACGTAAAGCAGGGGTCCCCAACCACCGGGCCGCGGCCCGGTACCGGTCCGTGAGGCATTTGTTACCGGGCCGCAAAGAAAGAACAACTAATGTATACAATTTCTGTTGTATCGATTATTAGCGTCTAAAAGGTGTTTTATTTTGAAAAACGGCTGGATTTTCTCCAACGTAACAATCGCGTCTTGATACGTTGCGAAAAAAAACAGCCGTGAACTCGCGAAAATGAATAAAAAAAAACAAAAGTCTTTGGAGAGCTTCTTCGCCGAGGAAAAAAGTCCAACTGAGGAGGAAGAAGAGGAGGAAGAAGAGGAGGTGATGACCTCCAAGAAGAGAAACCAGGACTAAGACTTAAAACTCGGGTTTTAACAGCTGACTGGCTTCGTTAACGAGCAATGAAGGGTTCAAAACTGCTTCGGCACAGAGACCAAGAACCCGGATTAAAAGACAAGAATGTGGAATTTATGAAACAAAAAACCACGAAGGACAGAAGTAATTATTGGGACCACAATTTATGGCGAGTAGATATTGATATTAAATATTTATTTATACCCCCCCCCCCACCCCACAGTCCTGCCACGGTCCGTGGCAGGAAAAAGGTTGGGGCCCACTGACGTAAAGCATGAAAATTCACAGGCGAATGTTACGTTGGAGAAAATCCGGTCATTTTTTCAAAATAAAACACCTTTTAGATGCTAATAATCAATACAGCACAGCTACAGCATCCGTACACACGTGCTGCGTGATGCCGGTCTTACCCCTCGCCCTTCGCGGATGTCTCCTTCTCATATTGTGTTTGGAGCACAGACAGCTTGCTTGGCAGATACGCCTTACACACCCGCATGGCATCGACCCACATACCTGCATTCTGCCGAGAGCAAAGGACGCCATTAACAAAGAGACGCTCGAATAGTGCAGGCATCTCCGGCTCGGTTACCTTGTAATATTGAACAGCGAGGGCGGGTCTCTGGGCTTGGAGGAGGAGGCCTTCAGCCTTCTGGAAGTCTTCCTGTTCAAAGCAGTGCATGGCTTGGTCCACCAGTACCTCAGGCACACTATCTGGGTCGTGGCCTACAGCCACCCGCTGTGCACTGGCCCAGTCCCTGTTGTGGACATACCTGGAACAGTTCACACACACACACACACACACACACACACAAATGATACTAAGAACAGAACTTTTTTAGCTTGTGTAGAGATGAAAAAAGTACTGATGACACGCTGCAAAAATACAATATAAAATACAAAAGTAAATATCTGGCATTACATTTACTCTAGTAAAAGTGTGTAATCAAATACAGGACATAATACAATATCAAAAGCTGCATGGCTGCATCAACAGAACTGCTCCTGGTGAGCCAACAGCGCTCACATGGACACGGCCTCTTTGGGTTTCCCTGCTTTGATGAAAACATTCTCCGCCTCAGCAAACTTGCCCTGGAAGACAAAGCAGCAGCAGAATATCCAGATTAGAATTCCACCAATCCTATTTGTTTCTAACCTGGATTAAACGATCTTGATGCAGAGATTATTGAGCGCAGGGGTTTAGGAGAGGACACAGAGGCACACCATGGACTACATGTAGTCTCCAGTAGCAGCAGGTAAGCAGGACGGGGACAGCCCTACCTCATCCTTCAGGTAAAATGCATGCTCCAAGTGGACCTCAAGAATCTTCTCCTTACATAAGGAACGAGCCAAATCATAGGCAAACTCAAATTGGCTGGGAAGTAAATGAGAAAATAAATCAGATTCAAGAATAAAAGAAGGGACTGATGAATAATTATTTATCATGATGGATAACTGGACTGAGATGATGAGAAGCAGCAGGCTGACATCCTGAGGGAAGCCGCTCGGCGCGCTTCTCTTTATGCCCAGATCTTACATTGCGTTTAGCCCAGAAAGCTCACAGTGAATCTCGCCTTTATTTCAGCAGCACTTATGATTCACAAAGGTTTGACCACCCGACGAGCGGCGGCCTCTCCAGCTCTGGGTCGAGACGTCCGGATGCTACTCACCATTTCTCAAAGCAAAGCTCGATGCTGTATTCCACAAGGCCAAACTTGTTGATCAGCTTGACGGCGGCCTCCCCCCCCAGGCTTCTGGCCCACATGAAGACCACGTCCTTGTGAACATCTCCCTCTCCATGATTCTTAGCCACCTGACACACAAAACACACATGGATGTATTTATATAGCTAGAAGTGTCCTGCAGCAAAGGTTCCCTTACCACAGAGACGGGAGTAGAGAAATCAACATATCCTGATGGGATAAGATTAACAACGAGTAACCTGAGCGCACGCACCCGGTACGCCTCCTCCCACAGGCCATTGTTCTTGTACATGTGTACTGCAGCTGTCCACTCTCCAGCCTTCAGGAAGTAGTACTCTGCCTCTGCAAACTTAGATTCAGTTTGCAACATCTACAAGAAAGAGAGCGATCACAGGTATCAATGCTGTAACAATCAAAACTCGAAGAGCCCTCAGAGAGCACAGGCCTCCTCCAAGCAGCTCGTTCCCCCCCTAACTGGATCTACACCGTCCACACGGTGATCTGGATCAGCACCAGAAGGTTCTAGATTGTTCCTGGTATCTTTATACACCAACCATGAAAAGTTTTTTTGGGGGGATTTTTGAATCCATAAATGGTTTTAAAGTTAAAACTAAATATTTTTTCCTGACTTCATTCTGGATCCGATCCAGATGAAATTCGGTGGTGAGATAGAGACCCCCACCCTACATGACTGTATCAAATGTCATCAGCATCGGTCAATAATCAATTGCGGGACAAATGTTGACGCTCCATTGACTTCAATGTTAATGAACATTCCAAAGTGATCCAGAATCCAGGATCTCTTCTGGATCATCACCAAAATCTAACCAGCTGTTCCTGGTAACATTCCCAACATGTCCTGAAACCTTCATCCAGATACATCCGGAACATTTTGCGTTATCTTGCTAACAGACGGACGGACAGACAAACAAACGCCGGCGATTACACAAGCTCCGCCTCGCCTCGGCGGAGGCTATGACATCATCACCTCCTGGGAACGTCTGGGACTTTGGCTTTAGCTGCTCCCATCGAGACGGCCATCTACCATCTCCAGTTCCCCCTGCAGTGACGGTCCCAGAGTTCTGTGTACCTTTGCAATGTTCTGGAAGGTCTCCATCAGCGAGTCGGGGTAATACTTGGCCACCACACGGCACGCGTCATCAAACAGCCCGTTCTCCTTGTACATGATGATGGCGTGGTCAGCTTCGTTCACTGTGACAAAGAGTCTACACACACACACACACACACACACACACACACACACACGTTCATCTCCCAGCAGCCACTGAGGAGACAGATCACTCTATGACGTGATTCCTATTTACCGCTCAGCATCCTTAAACTTCCCATCTCTCTCCAGCTCCCGCGCTTTGCTGACGTACAGCTCCTTAATTTCCTCTTCAGTCATACACTTCACAGCCAGCTGCAAAAAAATAAATAAAATGCACCCATTTCATTTGTTTCATAGCGAAACCAATATCAACAATACCCTTTAAAAACAATCTCATGAGTGTTTTTAAAGGTCCATCTATGAGCGTCTTCTGTGAATGCAGGTCAGCTACGGTGGCTAAATGCCTTGCTTTTACCACAGGTGCATATTGACCTCACTAAATTGTGTGTGCAGGAGGTCTAACTCACCTTGTAGGCTTCCTCCCAGCGCCCCGCTGCGGTGTACATCCCCACAGCATCTTCAAGCTTATCTCCTTTCACAAAGAGCTGCTTGGCCAACTTCAAGACAAGAAAGACACAAAATGAACACAAAATGAACTTGGATGGAATGAAAGGTTTGCAGAAACTCATGTTTAGCCTTATTTTGGGATGTGCCTGTGGAAAACAACAGTACTTAACATATTAAATGACAGTCTTGGAGGGTGCGCTGAACACAAATAGCAACCTGTGCTAATGACGCATTCGTGGTTGGTGCATAAAGTGCCGTTCCATAATCTTGTGCTGCACTGGCATCAGTGCAAATGTTCGTTCATCCTTCCTCATTCTTCATTGTTTGAACTTGCACTAGTTGAAAGCTAAGCTACCATCACAGGAGCAGAAAACGTGTGCGTCATAGATCACCTGCTCCCATTTTAAGCATCCTGTCTTACCGAATAGTCCTGCAGGGAGGCACAGTGCCTAGCTATGGTCACGTACCGTAGTATTCACAAAGGCTGGGTCATCTTGGACATTCAGGATGTGTCCTTAAAGCACGTCTAAAGTCTAACAAACTTTGTCTGGCTGAACTGATAGGTATAATTGTGTGTCATCTGCATGGAAGTGGAAATTTATGCTGTGTTTCCTAATAATGTTACCTAAGGGAAGCATATACAGCATGACTAAAATAGGTACAAGCACCAAACCCTGTGGAACTCCATATTTAACTTCTGTGTACGTAGAAGATTTATCATGAACACGTACAAACTGAAATCTATCAGATAAATATGATCTAAACCAGTTCAATGCAGATCCTCTAATGCCTACTGAATGTTAGTAGCCCCTTCTGCTCCCATTTTAAGCATCCTGTCTCACCGAATAGTCCTGCACGGCGGCATAGTGCCTAGCTATGGTCACGTAGTATTCTCGAAAGGCTGGGTCATCTTGGACGTTCAGGATGTGGATTGCCTTCTTCCACTGACAGTCCTCGATGGCTGCCTTGATGGCTTTAAGCGAACAACTTGAGGGAAGAGAAAGAGGATAGAAACATTCGACTATAGGTGTAAAGCATCAATACTGAAATATAGATGATTTGCCAATTACAATCAGATGAATTCTGGTTCATATTTCAGCGGATCTGAATGTTTCTGTTAGCGCCGGGTCACAGGCCGAAACCTTTCTGAAAGGTCATTTTCAAGAGAAGCAGCAGCTTCCAAAGCTTCATCTGGGTGGAGAGTTTCATCCGCCCAAAGACAAAATTAGGTTTCAGATCGTTTTCCAACATGAAGAGAATAGAAATGTGATGCAGATATAATATTTAAAGACGTCTTACTATTCCCATCTCTGCTACATGGTGTTTGTGTCCTCTTTGCTTTGCTACTCTACTCTACATACCCTGCTTCAATGAAGTGGTTGATGGCGGCGTCCAACCGTTTCTGCTCAACGAGGAAGTCTCCCCAGGCCTCCTCCAGTTTCACCACCTGGGCAGGTGAGGCATGGCGAGCCAGCTCCACCGCTACAGGAGGAAGAAAGCAGGAAGTGTGATCTACCTGCCCTGAACCCTGAATCACTTTGATTGACATTTGTAAGCCTACGGCGTTTTTATGTGCTCGGCGGCTGTGTTTTGAGCTCAATGTTAACGTTAGCATGCTAACACGGTTACAATGACAGTTACGACATGTGGAGGTTGACCATCTTACTTTAGCACTAGCATAACCAGCATTATTTATAATTATAACCCTATTTATAATATATATACCGGTACCCTGATTTGCGTTAATTATGCAAAGCGGCTAATAGCAATTAGCAGCTCACTGAATGAAGTAGGAAATCGATGGAAATGATGGCGTCTGGAGAACATCACGGATCCTCTAGCCGTGTGATTTACCTTTCCCGTAGGCTTCTCCTTTGCAGAAGCACTGCAACGCTTTCTCGCTGTGTCCCACCTTTTCATACAAATCTCCTGCCTGCTCAGACAACACAGGAAATATTCACCTTAAAGACAAATTCACTTATTAACCAAATCCAATATGAGAATCTCTGTGGCCTCTGTGTGTGGACACATCTTCTTGGGAAGGCTTTAATCTGCCCTTTTTAGTTTCTGGTCGGGTAAATGCTCCAACACAGACAAACCGATTATCGATGTCAGCATCTTCTCCTGTGAGCCAGATCTGATCTCCCAGCGTCGGTGTCCTTAACTAATCCAGAGGTTTGTGGTAATCGATGGATGCACAGGCTCCAGCTATCATGCATGGGTGTACAGTAACGTCCAGGTGCCCATATACCTTTGGCTCAGTGGAGAACCTTCTTCCACAGCTCCTCATTAATTGGCTTTTCTAACGTGTGAACAACAAGATGCAGAATACACTCACAATGTCGGCGGGGTAGTTACGTTCACACATTGCCAGCATCCATACCCAAAGCAAAGTATCTTAAAGCACAATCACGTGAGGCACCAAAGCTTACTTTCAGGTTTTGTTCTCTTTCCCACCTGCTAAAGTAGAAGCGTCGTCTTAGACGAGCCGCTACGGAAAAGAATCCACAGACAAATAAGAGCTAGCTAAAGTGAGACTGACTGCAAAACGGAATAAACAAAGAAAAACGCCGTGCCTTTTTTATTCCCCTCCTTCCTGGACATCTGTTAGGAAGCCAGACGCACAGCAAAACGAGACTTCACTCACTCGTTCATGAAACTCTGCCTTGATGAGGCAGGCAGTGATGCGGCGGACCGTCTCGCTGTCATGGATGATGCCCGGTTGGTCGAGGGCCAGCCGGGCGGCTTTAGCGGGCAGTCCGGCCTTCAGGTAGAGGTTGATGGCGCCCAGGAAGTCTCCCTGTGCCTCCTTCACCTCCCCGGTCTTATCATGCTGACCCGTGTCCGTCAGCCACCTGTAATATTTCTGCCGCAGGTTTTCCAGCTCTGGGTGGCCCTAGAGTCAAACATGGGGTGTGGGAGATGCGAGAACATCAGCGTGAGGAATTAGGAAGCGATTATTAACTAGCAACAGTTGGAAATGATCCCATTGATGCACCTTGTAGCTCCCACAGGTAAGGCGTTCGCTTCTGAACCTCTGATTGACAGCTGGACTCATGAGAGTCCTCGATTCAGAACTACGACACACTGGCTAAATGGCTAGGCCGCTGAAAACATTACAGTCGCAAGGACAAAATGTCCCTGAGGGAAAACGGATAGATGTAGCTGCCGTTACCTTGGCTTCGGAAAGAGCGATGCATTCATCCCACATGTGAAGCTCCTGATACATCGCTAACGCTTCATCAATGGAATTCTGCAGCACAGAAATCAATTGTCAGGGGTTAGTGCAGCAGCAAGAGCCATAATGAAACGTTTAATAATGAAACGATGCTTTACCCAGAGCCACGCCCGTAAAGCCACGCCCAAGCTCTCTGTGTGAAAGCCGACCATCAGCTCTTTGATTAGAGCAAACTGCCTCGACAAAGTTACGTGTGCTGGTCAGAGCAACGTATTTATTTATCGAGGGTACCGGTGCTGGTCCACTTCAAGTCCGTTACAGCTTTTGGTTTCTACAGCTATTTGGGTTAGCTACTTCGGCAGTGATACGACACTCTGTGTTGTCTTTCTGTTTGTGGTCGCTGATAGATCGCTGATAGATCGCTGATAGATGGCTGATAGATGGCTGATAGGACGCTGATAGATCGCTGATAGGCCCGTCTCGATTAATAGCCGATGTAAAGTAACTAAACCTAGCAGAGAGTGTGATGTTCGCTGACACGTCAGTCACACAACAGGGGTAACATGGGGGGGGGGGGGGGCACGTCACCAACCTGCTCCAAGTAGAGCATCTCGGCCAGTTTGAAGTTCTTATCCAACATGGCCATACGGGCTTGGACTTGAAAAGAATCTGTTCCTGTTCCACCCTGGTCAGACAAAACACACACACACACACGCACGCACGCACACACACACACACACACACGAGCCATTGCATTTTGTTTCTACAGCACCAGATCATAACAGAAAGTCGTCTCAAGTCACTTTACTGGAGTAGCAGGGAAAGACAGAACCCAACTCGTGGAGGCAAATTCGAGGAGGCAAGGAAAAACTTCCCTTTAACAGGCAGAAACCTTGGACAGAACCTAAGACTCATAGTGGACGGCCATCTGTCTGGACCGGCTGGGTTGAGAAGGAGAGAGAGAGAGAGAAAGACCGAGAAACAATGACAAGGACAGGTAGGAGGAGAGAGAGAGTGATAGAGAGACAGAGAGCAGGAGCAGACAGAAACATACCATCTAGGCTGCTGAACAAGATACTGACTAAAGAGCTGCTATATAAAGCTATAAACGCTAATTATAAAGCAATTATTGATATTTAATGAAAATAAATTGCACCGGGACTGATACCGGTGGAATTTTTGCAAAAATCTATTTGACCTAAATTCTGTATTTATGTAAGTATTCCCCTCAAAGCTCCTGTACGTGCTGCCAGCATGTACGTGCACGTGCACGTGCACGTGCAACGTTGCGTCCTGCATACGTGCTCACCGTTTCCTGTGAAACTCGATCTGCAATCTCGTTTGTATCGCGGAGGAAATACATGGTTGCAACGTCGCCCAATGCAGCGCAGCACCTGGAAGTAGAAACGGAAGACAAGAGAGAACAAGAAACACAGAAAGAAACATTCAGTGGGATGAAGCCGCAAAGACATCCGGGCTGGGAAAGTGCTGAACGGGAGTTTTTAACGAGCCGAGATCAATTCCAGCTTTTAACTAGCCCTGGGACACGCTGCAGTCCAAAGGGCTGCGAAATGAAAAGGCAAATGTTACCATTTGGCCCCTTTATTGCCAACTCTCTCTGAACAGTTGCATCAGATTAATGAAGAAGTCACGAAAGAAGAAAGTTCTCTCTCTCACTAGCCTCATTAACGTCGCCCACGCCAGACAAAACACTTTCTTTCCATAGTTTCATGATGTATGCAAATCAAGCCCATGCTTCATGAACAGCATGTGCATTATTAATGAGGGAGACTTCAGAACTCAGATGTGAAAGGTTTCTCAAAACAGAGATGAGAAGCTGAGAGAGAGAGGAAGAGAGGGTGAGGGAGGGAGGAAAGAAGAAAAGAGGTTAAGAGAGAGAGAGAGAGGAAGGAAAGAAGTTGAGCGGGAGAGAGGGGAAGAAAAGAGGTTAAGAGAGGGTGAGAGAGAGGAAGAAATAGAGTGAGAGAGGAAGGAAAGAAGTTGAGCGGGAGAGAGAGGAAGAAAGGAGGTTAAGAGAGGGAGAGAGAGAGAGAGAGAAAATGCCTATGAAGGCAAGTTTTAAAAGACTTTCTTGATGACTTATGTAGTCCGAGTCATGCAGGGACACGGTTGTCTGCTGTGTGTGTGTGTGTGTGTGCACGTGCGTGCGTGCGCGCGCCACTGACCGCTCTGCAACGTGCAGCTTCTGAGCCTTCTGCGCCAGCTTTCCCAGCATCCTCCACATGGCTTCAGCCTCCGCTGACATCTCCAGCGTCTCCAGGAAGGCAGTGGCTCTGCAGACGAGCTCAGAGTTAAAGGCAGAGGAAGTGCAGCTAAACATTTGTTTGAGGAATATAAATATATAGTACGTACAGTAAAGGTTTTCCTGTTAATAATGTTAAGGCGTGCAGGTCGAGGAAAGAGCCGCTTGGAGTGCAGAAGAACAAATATTCTACTCGTGCTGTCTTTAGCCTCTCATGCTGCTTTATCGAGGGACGACTGTACATCTAAGAATGCTACTTCAAAGAGTGTCTTACACATATGACCCTTCTCTTATCCTAGATGCAGCTCTGAGCTGATGAGAAGGCATGAAAAACAGATCAGAGACTGAAATGTGGCCCTTCCGGTCCCGCTCTGCTCCGCCCTGCTCCGCCCGGGCGGCGTGCCGCGGGTCCAGACGCACCTGTTGTAATCCTCATCGTAAACAGCTGTCCCGAACTCGATGAGACCTTCATCCAGCACGTACGACACGGTTCTGACCTCCTCCTTCACAACCACGTCGGTCTTCCCTTCAGCTCTCTCCACACTCACAACGTCCCCCTAACAAAGAGAAGTGAAAGCAGCACGAATGTACAGGAGCCCGTAGCGTAGTATTTGCACAGAGTACTGTTAGAACTAGAGCTGGGCTTGAGATACTTCTTACACTGCTGTGAATGTGAGGCGATTTGTTTTCTCTCTACAAAGGCCTTTAGCATAAAAGGCCGCTACGAGTCCAGGTGAGCTGTAAAAGCCGACGACACAAACACTTCAGCCACGACCCAACCTGTAATGGGATATCCCAACCTGTAACCGGATATCCCAACCTGTAATGGGATATCCCAACCTGTAATGGGATATCCCAACCTGTAATGGGCTCTACCTTGATTGGGAACGTGGTGACGCTCTCTGGACTGTCGACGCTGTACAGCACACAGAGGTTTCCTCTGTTCTGGGCGACCACCACGTCGCTGCCAGGCACCCACTGGACGTAGGAGCAGAAACTCAGCACGGCGGCTTTCACGCCCGTCTCTATGTCGTACAGATGGAGCTGAGGGGGACGAGGACGAAGAGCAACGTGTCATCGTATGACCTGCCTGCGTTCTCTTCTGTCACATGGGCAAGCTTCTCCAAGCTGGAGTCATGAGACAAACGGTTAGCTTAGCACACGTACCGGACGCGGCTCAAGTTCATCGGCCGCCGCACTAAACGCCGACGACGGAACGTTGCATCTTATTTAGTTTAATAATAACTTGTTAACTACGACAGCCATTTGTAAATATATCTTAACCTTCTCCAAACTCGACCCTGCTACCGGTGTGTATCCAAAACAGCTCGCCGATAATCCTTCAGTTTCATTTTAATACATTCATATGAGGACATCCTACGTTTACGCACCATCACTGCTGAATGAAAGGTTGAATAGGAGAACCTAGCGCCACCTGGGTCACAACCGAGACATAGCAACCGTCCTGCGCAGCAGAAAACCTGAAACATTACTCGTAGTGTGGATTTCTATGTGAATAAGAAACATTCCAAACACGTAGCCTGCATCTTCCCAAATAAAAACACATTCTCGTCACTGCATGCTTTACGGACGCAGCAAACACTCCAAATCCATACATCCTCCCACCCCAGAGGAGAGAGAGCAGCCGTGGGACGGCCTGCGAGATGGAGCACCAGAGCAGCATGCAGAACAGGCGATGAGAAAATATCAAATAAGCAGCAATCGGATCACCCAGAGAAGCAAAACTGCAGTAAAACATGTTCTAGAATGGCTGCCGCTATAACTTTAGAGCCCAAAGGCCCCCAAAGTGCTGACTCCCCTAATCATCATCCCGCGCCGCGCCCCCATCCCTCTCTGCAGCGCCTCACACTCACCCGCAGCTTCTTGTCCCGGAACAACAGTTTGCGTCCGGTTTCGTTGAGCTCCAGCCAGTCGATCTTTGAGTCGTGGCTGATGGTTCCCAGAGCGGCGCCTCCGGCCAAGTCCACTGAGAGGAGGGAGCGCAAGTGAGCAGTGTCTCCGTCGATAGCGATGGTAGTAATAATAAGAATCATCCAGCATTAGCAATCAGACAGTCACTTGAGAATGAGTAATGATTCCATCAGGATTAAATTGATATTTTTAGTCTGCTGAACTTTTTAATTAAAGCCAAGGTCAGTGAGGGCCACTGAACATCAGGCACACAGACAGTTTAATAGATAATACCCTGCAACCATTTTAGCTGTAGAAGTAAAGGAGTTTAATATTTGTTGTTATTAATAATAATCACACGTGAAAACATCATTATCCTGCGAAAGCTACAGACTGAAAATGTTCTCCAGTCAAAGGCCTTCAATGGACCCGCATGACAAATGCCTACTTGGATGCAAAGTACCTTGTAGTAGTACCTTTAGTAGTACCTTGACATACGAGTACATTTCCTTCTTGGACTGAGCTCGTAACTCAAATCGCTCGTATGGCAAATCGATATAAAATAACTGAACACAATTGAATCCGTTCCGGCGTCTAAAAACACAAATGAATGCTAATAACGGGAAGACTTTTGTAATCGCGATACAGATACACACACACAATGATATAATACATAATTTACAGTATTACTGTAATATAAAACGTGGTTTTAGTACGAGATTAACTTCGAGACAGACGATGGCGCTAACAGCGGTGAGCAATGAGGAGAAGGACGGTACGTATACACTTTATGCAGTAATTGTACCTTACAGGTACATAACCGTAGACATAATCCTTCTGCCTTTGGAAGGCTTTGTGTTCTTGATTGTACATGTGGTCGATTTCACGCTTCATCGTCGTCATCATGCGTCTTTTCTTCTCACTTCCATCCTCACCACTCGCTTTCTTTGGACCCATCACTTATAAAGAATATTCACAAATACTGCACGACCCAAATCAGCGGACGAGCGACGCACGCCTGGAAGCTCTCGTGTCTCAAAGCCAAACGTTGCTGGCTGGTTTGACAGCGGAGCTTCAGGAGTGATGAGCGGCTTTCTGCTGAAACGTGCACCCGAGCCTCCAGCGGCTCTTCTCACAAGCACCTTCTTACCGATTGCAATGGTCTTCATGTCGATCAGATACGCGAGCTTCTTGTTGTCTTCAGCTCCTTTCCGTGTCCTCTCATTGAGACGAATGCTACACAAACGCACAGACAGAGCAGCGAGTGAGACCGAGCTGAACACAGAACCTTTCTTCACAGCGCAATACCGCCACCAAGTGGCTAGAGCTGGAAACAAGCACCACTTATGATTTCCTCAAATAAAATACAAATAAAATAATTACTCTCAGCAATTCTAGAATTCCAAAGAGTTTGAACCACTATCAGAAATATGCTACTCAACGGTCCCTAAAATAGAACATTTAATGTCTCAAACATCAAGACGTTTATTTGAATTTGAGCTGAAACATTTCTCAGTAAAACTACTAACGTCCTGAATCAATCTGAAATGTAATATTTAAAGTGACACCATTTCTGCATTTTTATTTTGGTGTAACTCAGCATTTCTTTTTAACCTCTTGAGGTTAATAACTTAATAAAATGGGCGGCACGGCGGCACATCGGCAGGTTCAAGATGGTCGCAGGTTCAAGTCCCACTTGCGTGTTCTCCCCGTGTCTGCACGGGTTCTCTCCGGGTTCTCTCCGCTGTGCGCCGGCGACTGGACTCACCTGATCAGGTGCGGGTTCATGAATTCTGTTCGGACCGAGCCCAGGAGTTCGTTGTTGTTGTACTCCACCAGGCTCAGCTCTCCAGCATTAAAAATCATGCAAACCTGAAACACAAAGTGGAATGCAATGCGGAAGAGGAATAACCTAAAAACATAAACCCAGATTCATTATTAACTTAATAACATCAAACCAAGTCCGTTATCTGTTATTAGAATGCACAGATCTATCCGGTAACAGCCTCCTGAACAACAAGCATGTGCACTTACTGACTCGTATTCGAAGAAGAACTTCTCGTTTCCCCCTGAGCTGGGCCACGGGACCTGAAAGCGCGACGGCAGAGTCAAGCTGTCATGTGAGTGAACCGTCACCTCGGCTTCCTGCGAGGACGCGCAGATAATCACACGGTACGAGACTCAAACTCGCTTCCAGTGGAACCAGCGCCCAAATACTTCATTCTCTCCCCCAACCAGAACAGCCGCTGCAGGTTCGCAGGGAAGTGATTCGGGTCAAGCCGTCCTTTCAGTCCTACCTCGCTCAGCCGATTGGTCAGCATGTCCCCCAGCAGCAGCGTGTCCGAGGTGTGAGCCACCAGGTAGCGTTCCTTGCCCATGATTTTGACTTCCTCGATCTCGTAGCCGTAATAGGACTTGAGGATGACGCGCCTACCTGTTGAGAGGTTCTTTACGATCACCTGGAGGGGGGGGGGATTGAACAGTCCATCAGGAGACAAAGAGAGAGAGAAAGACTCAAAGAAAAACACAAAAAAATCATTTCTCCTTGGATCCATTTGAATTTCTGAAACAATAAGATGCTGCTGATGTTTCGTATGATTATCTGCGCGTCCATGTGTCCATGTGTCACCAAACGAAGCTAATCTAACTCCTCCTCTGCCTCTGATCCGAGGGATAAACGCGCTAAACCCGTTCTGTTCACGGCTTTGGTGCATTTCAAACGCTACCTGGCTCAGGCCGACGTAGGTCACCTCAAACTTGTTCTTGTAGACAGTTCTACGCAAGCAGCAATCAAACATTTCCACACCGCCACACACGGTTCCCTGTAAACACACACACACACACAAAATAAGTGCATGACACACCATTCAATAAATGATTTGTGTTTTTGGTCTTTCTATTATATTTGGGTAATTAGCCCACAATTAGAGTCGAGCTAGCTCCTATCTACAGCCAGGGTAGACAGGAGACCAGAGGAATCCTCCATCTACTGCGGAAGCACTCGGCTCACATAACGGGGACAGGCTAGATATTTACGGCACACAGGCGCGATCCGTCTTTCTTCCAGGAGAGGCTGGTGATGGTGTAGAGGTTGGGAATCTCTTTGGGCTTGGCTTCTTGCCACACCCCTTTCCTGGGCGCCCAGCTGAAGACCCGCAGCCTACGGGGAAGACAAGAGAGACAACGAGCTGAACCGTGTTCAGCCCCCCCCCCCCCCCCCCCCCCCCAGGTGCCGTTCTGAGCAGGCAGGCGTCGCGCCGGCGTCTGAGACTCACCGATCATAACTGCCAAACACCAGCGACTGTCCAGTGGGGCTGGCGGCCGCCACAGTGAACTCCTTCTCTGTGGAGTCGTGGGTATAGTCGAAGGTCTGAAGGACGCGGCCCTCTGTGGTGTAGGCCACAACCTTCTTGTCACAGCCACCGGCCACGATGCCGTGCACACCCCAGGCCAGCGCATAGGGAGCGCACGGGTGCTTCAGCAGCCTGCCCTAGGTCAGAGAGCCGATTCAGGAAGTAGCCCAGTGAGCGTGGGGGATGTGCGGCGGCGGTCTGCGAGGCTCGGGGTACCTGAGACTCCTCTGAGCCTTCCTCTTTAAGGAAGAAACGAACGACAGTCCCGTCAGCATGGCCAGACAGGAAGCCCGACGCAGAAACACTGGAGAGAAGACAAAAGGGGGGCCTTCAATTAGAAAGGACAACAGGAGGAAATGGCAATTTGAAAGAGCAGAATCCACATTTACTTTGCCACCAGCGACACAACGAAGGACTCCGTGCCGTACAGGGCGGACGATTTGTTGGTCTGGGTGTTGGCAAGGCGAACCTGTAGGGAATACACTGCTAAGAGTCCTGCTGCTGCGCGTACGGCGGATTCTCCTCTACTACAACAGCCTATTAGCACATTTAGCAGTAGCGCTAACGATTATGATCAGACGGAGCCTGCTGCGGACTTACCTTGCCGTCCATCAACCCGTGAACAATCGCGTGCTCTGCAAGCCAAAGCAGGCGCATCACAGGACTCTGCAAGACAACGAAGAAAAGGTGGCGTAAAAGACCAGGAATAAATAAGTGGTCCGAACATCTGACATTTGTTCTTCATGTCGTCTGCTGTTGTTGACTCACCGTCTGGACAAATTTATTACAGATTGCCTTCTTCTCACCCCTGGGAGAGAGGAAATAACACCGATTAAATCACAAATCATCAAATCACGACAAACAGAAGTGGCGTCCGGAACGAGGCAAAGGACATTACCAATCTTCTCCCAGTCGGTACACAAATATGATGCTGTCCGATTGGCCGATGGCTAATTTGGTGGAGTCTGGTGAGAAGGCCATGTCGTTGACGACGTAACTATTCTTTCCACACTGACAAAAGAACAGAAGTGATTACAATCGCACGCCTCGCGCGTTTCATTTGAATGTCTCAGGAGTCCAACGCTGATTGCACTTCACGCAGAGAAGAATAGAATCAAACGACGTGCCTCACCACTAAACTGTAACGCAAAGACAGCATCTCAAAAAACTCCTTTAGAGTTAAGGCGTTACCAGGAAATGGACAAAGCGGTTCAGAAGATGAATGCATGAAGAAATATTACTGTTGTGAAGCCCAAATAATCAATAACTTAGCAGCAACCTGCGTTGGACTTATTACAGCATGTTTAGGGAGTTCATTAAACCGGATATGTCTCTGAATGTCGGTGCACCCTGCTGAGAACCCACCTTGGGGTCTTGGGGTTTGGTGGAGAACTTGTCTCTCTTCTCTCCGTGTTCATCGTACAGCAGCACGACTGCGTCGACGGTGCAGACCGCCAACTTGGCGTTGTTCGGAGCCCAGGACAGACATGTTACCTTGGCAACCGACGCCTAGGACAGCAGAGCAAACAGTCAAGCTGCTGCCTTAGCCTAGCATCTCCAATGCTAGTTTTAGCCTAACCTTGCATCTCCACTGCTAGTTTTAGCTTAGCCTTGCATCTGCACTGCTGGTTTTAGCTTAGCCTAGCATCTCCACTGCTGGTTTTACCTGAGCCTAGCATCTCCACTGCGGGTTTTAGCTTAGCCTAGCATCTCCACTGCTAGTTTAGCTTAGCCTAGCATCTCCGCTGCGGGTTTTAGCTTAGCCTAGCATCTCCGCTGCTAGTTTAGCTTAGCCTAGCATCTCCGCTGCTAGTTTTAGCTTAGCCTAGCATCTCCGCTGCTACTTTTAGCTTAGCCTACTCTGACTCAAGCTGCTCCATTTTGTACCAACATGGGTTCACGCCAAACCACATTTAAGATGCTAACTAACGTGTAATTTGTATTAAGTTTGGCTTTATACGGGTCATCAAGACCAAATGATTTAATTCATGGCGTATTCGTAGCACTTATCCCGACTAAGCAACACGTCGGAGTGTCGAACATTAACATAAAGGCACAGCCACTCGCTTCACTGCGAAACGAGAACGATGATATTTATGCTGCAGAATGATTTAAAGTCATTTTCGTGTGTCGTCGGTTACACCGAACTCACCTGGGGTGTTAAGATCGTCTTAAGGTGCTTCAGCTGCATGTCAGAAATCGCTACGACGCCCGTGTAATAACACTTGCTCTGAGTTGTAGAGTTAGCGGAACATTTTTATCATTATCGTTATTTGGTCGCATGCTAGCAGAGAAGACATCTTTGTTGTTACTAGCCGATCGCCTAGTAACCGTGGGACGGGGACAAAACATGGACATGGACATCTAAGAGGAGGAGACTCCTGCTACACGCGCAGGACATGGACTAAACATGGACATGGACAGGACCATCGGTTGAGACACACTTTGGATTCACAGCACATTTATTTCATGTGCGTTTAAATTTGTTTTTGTTTTTTAGTGTTTTTTATTATTATTATTATTAAGAGAATCTTTTAAACATTATATTTCTGCATGAAATACTTTGCAATTATCATATCCCCATATGAAGAATAAATGGTCTGTTTTATAGTGGAACATCTGAAAGCCTCTTGTTACTTTTATTAGAATATAACTGTGTACTAGAATACAAGAACACTCCGCTACGCTCACTTGTGTACTATATGTGATTAAAAACATTGTACACTTGTTTTCCTTTGGTTGCCTATTTTCTCCATTGCTATATGTGTTTTTCTTAAACATATTTAAAAGCTTGGCATCTTCACCGGTTGTGTGAAAAGCTGCTGAACATTTTCTGTTTGCAGACAGAGGAACACGTCACATGTAACTCCACAGTAATTACAATAAAATATTCAGTTTTGATATCACTTTTTTAAAAGGTTGTAACTTAAAAATTGTTAGAGATAAAGCCATACTGTAAATGAGAACAATCATAAGTATGAACCAAAGTTTGTGATGGGAATAAATTAACATCTAATAATGTGTAAAAGTTCCATTCAAATGCAATCATCACGCAGGAACAAAGATAATCGATACAAAATCAAAGCAAAACCAAAAAGCCACCACCGTGTCTCGTCATGGACATGCAGAAACCAAAAAAAAACAACCGAAGTGGGAAAGATAAAGAACATTCCCCGAGTCAATGCCGCAGAAAAGACGTCGCTCTCAGGATCAGCACTGGACAGCTCCAGATGTAGCCCCCACGTCTCCAACGGTTGGACACATTGTCCATGTTGACGTCCTCGTCTCCTGCAGCTTTGACTTTATGCATCGGCTGCTCCAAACACTTCAAGAGCATTTCTGGATGCTATTTTAATACGCTTCATTGAACTAAGTTCTCTTTCTCATTCTGCTCTGGATGCTTGAGATGCAGCACAAACGGCTGAGATGTTTCAGCTCCTAGATTTTAGTGCTGCAGCAGCACGTCTGAGAAGGTGCTGATTGACCCACGTTTAAGTTCTAGCCTCATTGTGGACTCGAATTCAACACATTCACGATTAATGACCAGCAGAATGTGGGTTCTGCAGAACAGCTTCACACGTCTCTGCCAGTGCAGCAACGTCTGCTGCTCCAGACTCAGAAGTGACGTCTGAGCTCAGTGCCTGGACGTCAAAAACAGACGACTCCTCTTTCATCCTCTGGAAAACGTGCATCGCTCGAAAAAGAAAACATCTCCCCCGGTCTCACCGTTTCTTCTTCTTCTGTTTGCTCCATCTTTAACACTCGGTCTACCAGAATTCTGCAACTACTAGAATGACCATAGCAGTCATCATTTTGACTGCTCGGACATTATAATTTGGATTATTGTTATAATGATCTAAGGAAAAATAGGTGGAATAGGTAAAAAAAAAGACATCAGGCCACTAAATGAAAACTATAATGATTGAGTGTTTTATTTATTTCATTGACGCAACATAACGTCTCTGCAACGACGCACGCCGACTCCAACTGCAACAATTATCTCTGTGAAGAACAAAACAAATGTATCCTGCTTTCAGAACAGGTTGGAGTCATCATTAGACCTTATTACAATAATTACAATGCTAATTATTAACTATTATGAACATTCCAAAATGCTGTGAGGGGGCGGCCCGCCAGCTGAAGACACTCTGCTGTTGCGATGCCAATTTGCTTTGCTTATTTGCGTGATGCCGGATTTGAGATAAAAATGCTGTGCAATCCCGCACGATGCGGGACGACTGGTCACCCTTCATTAGAGTCTTCCTCACCAAGGCTCTGAAGCAAGGCTAAAGCCTCCATAACTTTAGTTTTATTTCTACTTGTCATTTTCGTCTCTTTTGGGTTCAGAGTGAAGCTAGAACTCGGTTTTAGCTTCACAGAGCCTAAAGAACAAACAGATAGAGCAGGAGAACGTAGCAAAGAGTGACACACGAGGCCCTGTAAAACGCATGCAGTCAGTCTGACTGCTCTGGTCACTCAAGGTAGTAATAAAACAATGTTATAATAATATATACACACATTTAGGAAAAGTCAGGATCCCATTGGCACATAGTTTTTTTTTAAACCAAGTTATAACGTTGCAAATTTTGAAAGCAGTCAAAATGGCTGCCTTGGTAGTTCTCGTGTTAAAGAGTCTCGTCTCCTTTTCACTCTGGCGTGCTGAGATGACGTCACCGCCCGTTTAGAGGGGACGTTGCCGCAGGTATCCTGGACGTCTGAGCAGATGTCAGGGTCTGTGTCTTCACTTCCCTCCTCACCAAATTGGTGCAGCTTTCTTGCAGCTTGAGAAACTGGGGCGACACACATCTCTCCCACAGCCATGCAAAATGAGGTTCTCAGTTCCACTCAAGGATGGGCTTGCCACTAGTAGCGCTCACCCTGCCCACTTTGCCGTTCACTAACTTGATCGTGTGATTCATTGGTAATTTCCCACGCACACACACACGTCTACAATGAGTGTAGCATAGAGAGCAGGGTCTCCTGTCCATTCCACATGCGTGATGTTAGACTAAACAGCAGCTGCAGCTGCACACGCTCCTTTCAGGGTGTGTGGAGAGAGACTCCTTGAAGGTCAACACATGGCAATAAGGTGATATATTCCTGGGAAAACGACAGTGTGACTGAACAGAGAACCACAGATAGCATTTATTTGGCAGCATTAGCGACATGGAATGCATGAAAACCAGCAACCCCTGCCCCAATAAATGCACCAACCTCTGGTGCAAGAATCAACCAGAAACCGGATATGTACCCCATTGACAGTGAACTTCCTCCATCCATACACCTGCTGCTTTTCTGCTCTGCGTCACAGGAGGGGGCGGAGCCTATCCCAGCGTGCTATGGGCGAGAGGCACATGGCGCATTCACGTAACGTATTATTTTATTTTACCTTTATTTGAATGAATAATAACGACCTGGACCTAATTTGCATGTTCTTGGTGACGGGTGAAGAGAACCCACGCGGACACGGGGAGAACATCCAAACTCCTCACAGAAAGGCCGCAAGTTGGATTTGAACCCGCAACCCTCTCGCCGTGAGGCAGCGTTTGCTCACCACTGTGCCGCCGTGCTGCCCAAACATGTATAAGCACAGTCAGAATGTCCGGCTTCCTCCCACCACCAAAGACATGCAGGCTGATTGGCGTCACCAAATTGCCCATAGGTGTGAGTGTGTGTGTGGCTGGTTGTGTGTCTCTGTGTTGCCCTGCGATGACCTGGCGGCTTGTCCAGGGTGTAACCCCGCCTCTCGCCCATTGGCTGCTGGGATTGGCTCCAGCTTGGCCCGCGACCCGATAACGGAATAAGCGGTTAGAAAATGAAATGAAATGGATTGGAACTCCAGCATTGGAGAACTGATTGTGCAGGTACGCCCCTGCTCCAGGACTAGCGGGGTGACGTCATATCGACGTCGTAAAAACGTTCTGGTGATACCGGAAATAAGCGATTTGTCTTTCAAATTAAGGGCGCACACGTGTGGCCACTCGGCTTGAGTCGACGTACTTTCATTGTTAAATAAAAAAATAAAAATAAAAAGATAAGGTCAGAAAAATATGGTAATTACTATGTAAAGTGTATTTTGTAGAGTATTGCTCGCTTTATACTTGGTGCACAAATGTCATGCTTCATTATTGCATTGAATGTTGCACGTTTTCCCGCCTCACTTCCACAGATGCGTGATGTTAAGCATCGCACGTTACATTTCCAAAGATGTGCAGCGATTGGTTCGGGTCCCGTTGAGCACAGTTATGTCTCCGGGACAGAAACTGTCCCTCGGTCCGTTTGTCCTTGTAGCGTCTTCTAGATTTATGAATCAAATAAAAAAAGATTTGGCATCATGAACTCGAAAACTACTTACAAAGATATGAATATAGATGAAAGAATGTGACTCCAAATGACAACAAAAGACAGACAGGGCAAAGAGTGTTTTACTTTGAAAAGCCAGACCGGAAACCTACAGTGACGCTCCGTTAGACGAACCGGTTCGGGCCGCGGACTGACTTCCACGCTGGTGGCAGCGTGGAACGCGTCGTGTCTCCGAGCTCCGTCCGACCTCCGGCGAACCACGCCGTTTCTGCCCCGGTTTCTGCCCCGGTTTCTGCCCCGGTTACTGCCCCCGTGCTCCGGACTCGTCGCGCCGCTGCCGGATCCCTGCTCGCCGGTCCCCGCCGTCATTCTCCGGTACATTTGGCTCGCTCTGGTTCGCACCGCACGTGGACGCCGGGCTCGCCGCTTCCCCGACGCATCCGCCGGTTCCCCCGTCGCTGTCGCGGAAGCCGCTCGACGAAATGACAACGACGGCCAGTTTGGTTCTGGAGGACGGGACGACGTTCCGGGGCCTCCTGTTCGGTGCGCGCGCGTCGGTGTCGGGAGAAGTCGGTAAGTCCTTGACCGACTGATTCGAGGCTGCGCACGCAAGATCCTGCTGCGCCGGCTCCCTCCGGGCTATTCGCGCCGCTGCTGACGTCACACATCCTCTACCTGTGCGTAAATGTGGCCGAACCCCCCCGGATCCCGGTAGTCCCGCTCTTACCGGCGCTGCCGGCGCTCCGCCTTAGAACCGGCCGTGCCGGTCTGTCCCAAATAACCCGGTTTACTCTCCGACCGGTGTCGGTTCAACTCTCAGGGGATGCAAATATAGTTACACGTTTGCGTATTTATACACACAGTGGGAGTGTAGAATATTGAACACGATCAGCAGTACCCTGACCCCCCCAGGGGTACCTTGCCCCCCCCAGCGAGTACCTTGCCCCCCCCAGCAGTACCCTGACCCCCCAGTGGGTACCCTGACCCCCCCAGCAGTACCCTGACCCCCCAGTGGGTACCCTGACCCCCCCAGCAGTACCCTGACCCCCCAGCGGGTACCCTGACCCCCCAGCGGGTACCCTGCCCCCCCAGCGGTGCCCTGCCCACCCCGGCGAGTACCTTGCCCCCCCCCCCCCAGCGAGTACCTTGCCCCCCCCCCCCCCCAGCGAGTACCCTGCCCCCCCCCAGCGGTGCCCTGGGTCGCCTCCCTGACGACGCAGTCTCTGGGTGGCATTCGTTCTGTCCCCCGTCCGGTTCTCGGCAGCATGCGGGTGGGGCCTTGCTGCCATTCCGGCGGCGTTCTGGTCCTGGTCCTGGTCCCGGTCCTCGTCCTGGTCCTGGTCCTGGTCCTCGTTCTGGTCCTGGTCCTGGTCCTGGTCCTGGTGCCTTCACGTCTCTCCAGTCTTTGTGCTTTTTTATTATAAGGATGGATTATAATAAACCGAAGGGGTTTCTGTTGACTACTCTCTGCTGCCCCCAGTGTTTCAGACGGGCATGGTGGGCTACCCGGAGGCGCTGACCGACCCGTCCTACCGCTGCCAGCTGCTGACCCTCACTTACCCGCTCGTCGGTAACTACGGTGTCCCCGACGAAGAGGAGGGACCGTTCGGACTGAGCAAGGTGATCAAAGGGAGGATCGGGAAGTAAACAGGCCCCGCCCCCTTTCTGTGATTGTTCTCCTACGTCGGGTTTAACTAAAAGAGCCTTAAACCGAGACGACGGAAGCCGCTACCTTCATCATCATCTTCTTCATCGCCGTGGCGCTCTCTCTCTCTCTCTCTCTCGCTCTCTCTCTCTCTCTCTCTCGCTCTCGCTCTCTCTCTCTCTCTCTCTCTCAGTGGTTCGAGTCTTCAAAGATCCACGCCGCCGCTCTGGTCGTCGGGCAGCTGTCGGAGAGTCCCAGTCACTGGAGCTCCGTCAGGTCGCTGGACCAGTGGCTGAAAGAGCAAGGAGTCCCCGCGCTCCAAGGTCAGGAAAGGTCAACGTTTTAATGTGACGCAATTAACTCATTCAGTGCCGACACCTGCATGCCAGCTGCACTCCCTCGCTTTGACCCGGAGTTCAAGACCTACAGAATATCGTGTACTACGAGTATATAAACGGGGAACCTGTCCAATCAGAGTGTAGTCTCGTCTTTCATCAGGAAAAAGACGTTAATGTATTTGAGCATCAAAGCATCAGGCATGAACTGAAAATGAACGAAATAAACAAACGCATTTTCAGAAACATAAATACAGTCGTCCCTCGCTATAACGCGCTCCTATCGCGGGTTATTTTTAGAACGTAACTCCGCGATAAATGAGGGATCACTGTACATGTGAAACTCGTAAAACCCTGCCCCCCCTGCACCAACGGATCAGCTGACAGCTGTCATAAGCACATATAAATACTTAAATATCATGTATTTGTCCACACATAATAGACATTTTTATGAACTTAACTTCTTTTGAACACAAAGGCGCTCATTTGCTCATCTTCGGTTACCCACTGTCTCCGGGGGTCTCAGGCATCGACACCCGCCGTCTGACCAAGAAGATCAGAGAAAAGGGCACCATGTTGGGGAAGCTGGTTGTGGACGGGACCCCCGAGGACAGCGTTCCCTTTGACAACCCGGATCTCAGGAACCTGGTCGAGGAGGTGTCCATGAAGGTAGCCGACCCAGACGCCTCTCTTTTATCTGACCCCTAACCCGCGAGTGATCCAGCACGGCGCCGCCGATGTCCTTCTCTGCTCGCTGCCACCAGGAGACCAGGTTGTTCAACGCCGGCGGGGGCGTGAGGATCACCGTGTTGGACTGCGGCATCAAATACAACCAGATCCGCTGCCTGGCTCAGAGAGGGGCCTGCGTTACCGTGGTACCCTGGGATCACCCTCTGGACAGCGCAGGTCCGTCCCACACCTGGGCTGTTTGATTTCTCTTTAGAGCAGGGGTCCCCAAACCTTTTCCTGTGGGGGCCACATCACGTTTTCAGGAAATAAATAATAACACTATTAATAAAATAAATAATAACCAAATAACCCTTCACAGAAAAGAAGTCAGGAAATAAATAATAACACTATTAATAAAATAAATAATAACCAAATAACCCTTTCCGGGTTCGTCACAGAAACAAAGTCCGTGGAACATTAACTTTCTGGTCGTATGTGATCATCACTAAAATTATCCCAAATGAAAGGAAGGCTGCTTTTCTTCAGAATATTAATATATTCTTTCCTATCAATATTATTTTTAGGAAGCAAAAGATTGGATTAATGACCCCTTTTAAATGCACCCCATACCATTATTGATCCACCGGCGGGCCTTGGTTTGGGGACCCCTGCTTTAGAGCAAGGCAGCGGCTGGGGTTGCGTGTGCCTTGTTTATCTGGCTGTTTCATTCGCAGCCAGTCTTGACCGGCAGTGATGCAGGTTTTTGTTGTCTCTTGTAGATTTTGATGGTTTATTCATCAGTAACGGTCCCGGTGATCCCAAACTCTGTCAAGCCACCATCAGCAACCTGAAGAACGTGGTCTGCGTCCAGCATCCAAAGCCGGTTTTCGGGATCTGCCTCGGACACCAGCTGCTGGCTCTGGTCATTGGATCCAAGACCTACAAGATGAAGTTAGTGCCTCAGACAGAAAACTGCAGTTGTGTACTTTATAATGTTGTCGTGAATTTCAACAAGCAGTGGATTTGACGTTTGGGTATGCTCTACAAACACCGTGATGTTGATTCGTGTTCTTGTTTTATCCATGTTAATACTAGACTGTATAATGACACAGAATCTATAGAAAGGCTCAGACATTGCTGAGGCCTCTCCTCCTTCACTCTGGATGCTGCTCTGTTCCCACGTCTGGAGCTTCCTCTTCCTTCACTCTGGATGCTGCTCTGTTCCCACGTCTGGAGCTTCCTCTTCCTTCACTCTGGATGCTGCTCTGTTCCCACGTCTGGAGCTTCCTCTTCCTTCACTCTGGATGCTGCTCTGTTCCCACATCTGGAGCTTCCTCTTCCTTCACTCTGGATGCTGCTCCGTTCCCACATCTGGAGCTTCCTCTTCCTTCACTCTGGATGCTGCTCTGTTCCCACGTCTGGAGCTTCCTCTTCCTTCACTGGACCGATGCTCTGTTCCCACATCTGGAGCTTCGCCAGCCTTCGGGGCAGGTCCAAACATTAATGTGCCCTCGCTGGGGCCAGATGTTCTCAGCCTCCTGGCTGCACTGTGGTTTCGTCTCTGGGAGTGTTGACCTGATCCCCCTCGTTGTTATGTCATGAGCGGTGATAAGGTGGTCTGCTCCTCGCTCCTCCAGACCCTCCAGACACGGCGCTGGGGTGGGAGGTTCCTTTCCCCCTGAGACTCTGTGTGAAGGACACGGTCGCTGGCGTCTGCTTCAGCCTGCTGGAATGTGGCTAGCATCCAGACGGCCGAAGAAAAGAGGGAGAGAAAGAAAGCCTTTAATTGTCATTATATGTTACACACTTTTTACACTACACAACGGGCCCCTCGAACAACCACACACGCATATCTGCATCGGGCCCTAGCATGCAGAGAGGGAGTAGGGTGAAGGCACCGCCATGATTGGAGCAGTTGGGGTGGGGGGTGCCTTGCTCTAGGGCACCTCGGCAGTGCTCTGGAGACGGACTGGCCCCTCTCCAGCCCACACTCCACATTTCGTCTCGGCTGGTGGACTTCTCTGCTTCCCAGCCCAAGGCCCCGCCCACTGAGCCACTGAGCCCCGCCCCCTGGCAGTGCGATTGCACTTGCAGGTAGTTCCGGGTTTCCAGAGATGGCGCTAAGCGTTTGCAGAAAGGCAAAGCACCGCCCAGATGTCTGCGTAATCCTCCCCACACCAACGAGGTTCTGCTTTCTGCTTCATGCTTTTCGTTTGTTAGCGGAAGTGGAACGTTTCTGAGACGTGCTCCGGTCTGAAAAGCGGCACTCGGTACCGGTACTAGTCATCGACCGTCTGTCTAGCCCTCTGACCCTCCGGAGCGTCCGTGTTTCTCAGGTACGGTAACCGTGGTCACAACCAGCCGTGCATCCACCGGGGGACGGCACGGTGCTTCATCACCAGTCAGAACCACGGGTTTGCCGTCGACGCCGACACCCTGCCACCAGACTGGGACGTTCTCTTTACCAACGCCAATGATCACACCAATGAGGGACTGGTGCACAACACGCAGCCCCTGTTCAGGTACCGGTTTGGGAGGGGGGCGGGGCAGCAGGGGATGTGAATAAACGGTGTGGTTTGAGTTTGTGATGCGTTTTTATTTTCGCCCCCAGTGTTCAGTTCCACCCGGAGCACAAGGCCGGTCCCACGGACCTGGTCGGCTTGTTCGATGTCTTCATTGAGACAGTCAAAGACCACAAGGAGGGCAAGGCCGGCAAATCCGGTGAGGCTTTACCGGCGTTTGGGTTGGGCTTTGAGCCTCTGCCTCGTTTTTACTTTGTGTTCGACGCCCATTTCTCAGATAGGTCTCGCTTGTTGAGCTCTGCTTGTGAGAGTCCAAGCTGGTCATTTCTGACCCGATCCAGATGGTTGGAATTATAACTGCCTTTACGAGTCCATTCCGTTTTTTTTACAGGAGGTTATCGCAACATGGTATTAGTTCTAGTCTTTGCTTCTGGGGCTGCTTTGCATAGTAAGGTCAAACGTTTTTTGGGCTTTTCCAGAGATGAAATGTCCTCTTCTCTTCCATAGTCAAGCAGCGCCTGATGGAGCACCTCACCTTCCCGGGTTCTCCGAAGCCCGAGGAGGTGATCCGACCCAGGAAGGTCCTCATTCTGGGCTCTGGAGGACTGTCCATCGGCCAGGCGGGGGAGTTCGACTACTCCGGCTCCCAGGTCCGTCAGCAGTCTCCCGATGAGAGCGACGCAGATGTCCTGCTGCAGGACCCCCAAATGAGTTATTTTGGGATGTTATTTTAATGGTTTTGCATTCTAGGCTATTAAGGCTCTCAAGGAGGAGAACATCCAGACCGTGCTGATCAACCCCAACATCGCCACGGTCCAGACCTCCAAGGGCCTCGCTGACAAGGTCTACTTCCTGCCCATCACGCCGGACTACGTCACTCAGGTGGGGAGGATTTCCTTTCATGTTGCACAGTGACAAATAAAAGTCGACTGTCGAGGCATTTCAAAAGAAATGCAATATTCTATTTTCGTTATTTGTGGAATTTGTGTGACAATAAGATGGAATATTTGTTTTGGACTTCCACTGTCTGAAGCACAGTTTGAATGTCGTTGCTACTCAAGCTTCATCCATTCTGCTTATTTTTTTTGTTTGTCATTGCCACCGTTTTCCATTGTCAGGTGATAAAAAACGAGCGTCCCGATGGCGTGCTGCTGACCTTCGGCGGCCAGACTGCTCTGAACTGTGGCGTGGAGCTGACCAGGCTGGGCGTCCTGCAGAAGTATCAAGTCAGAGTTCTGGGAACGCCTGTCGCCTCCATCGAGATGACGGAAGACCGGAAGGTCTTCGTGGAGAAAATGGAGGAGATCAATGAGCATGTGGCTCCCAGCGAGGCGGCGCTGTCTGTGGAGCAGGTGAGGATCCACTCGGAAGCACCATTCCTTTAAGACCTGGTATTTTCTAAGTCCCCCCCCCCCCCCCCCCCTTGATTATAGGCAGTGTCCGCTGCTGAACGTCTGGGCTACCCGGTTCTCGTTCGCTCAGCGTTCGCCCTCGGTGGTTTGGGCTCCGGCTTTGCCAACAATAGGGAGGAGCTCACCTCTCTGGTCGCGTCGGCCTTCGCTCACACCTCTCAGGTCCTGGTGGACAAATCCCTGAAAGGATGGAAGGAGATCGAGTACGAGGTGGTCCGGGATGCCTTTGACAACTGTGTGACGGTGAGTATCGGCGAAAGCCTAAGACTAAAATAAGAAGCTCAGGATTTGTTGGGACAGTTTTAGAAATCATTTTATTCTGTTGACCTCTGACCTCTTCCCAGAATTTGCTGATTTTCTTGCACCGCCACACAAAATGAAATAGTGTCTCCTTCTGCTCTAAACATTTGGTACATAAATCTGATATTTTTATTGTATTGATTTAACTTGACTGGCGTGATGTTGTGATAATCCCAGTCAAGTATTAATCTGTTCTAGAATTCACAGTCAATCATCTACTGTTTAAATCCACATTTAGATCTTCCTTCCATCCATTCCTTTTCTAATCTGAATTTTCTGTTGAGTGGGACATTTGAAATCTGCGTTTCTACCTGGACTGGATTCAATGATTCTCTAACTATTGCTAAAATGGAAAAGAGGGCTGGGCTTCATCAAAAAGCAAACATCAAGGCGGGGAAGCACGACGCACATCAAACGGAAGATTCACACGTAACAGAAATAAATGTGGAGATCTTACATGACATCAAAGTCCATTCAAAGCGGCACAATTTCAAGAAGAAATCCACCCTAAAAATCCAAACGGCTTAATCTATGAATTTACTGCAAATCACAAAACGATAGATTGATCTGTTGGAGTCTAATGAAAAAATTAATCTGAATATACAAAGAGAAATAACTGGAGAGAATGAGACTGATGAAAATACAATGATGGGCTTGTTTAAATGATGAACTTTATTAATCCCGATTTTACACTCCAGCCACCCTACGGTCTCCAAGCCGGGTCCTCGTGGACCCGTTTGGGTTCCGTATTGCTGAAGTTCTAATCCCGCGCTCATGCCCGTGCTACGATTCTGTAAAAAGCTATTTGGTTTATTTTGTAACTCATTCCGTGACATGCTGAGCTGGGCGTGTCCTCCCTCAGGTGTGTAATATGGAGAACATTGACCCGCTGGGCATCCACACCGGAGAATCCATTGTGGTGGCGCCCAGTCAGACGCTAAACGACCACGAGTACAACATGCTGAGGAACACGGCCATCAAAGTGATCAGACACCTGGGCATCGTCGGCGAGTGTAATATCCAGTACGCTCTGAACCCCGAGTCCGATCAGGTACGACCGCGCTAGCCTGCGGCGCAGCGATGGCCTGCGTCACGTTCGGGTGTCACGTGTGTGTGTGTGTGTGTGTGTGTGTCTGTGTGTGTCTGTGTCTGTGTGTGGGTGTGTTCGGCAGTACTACATCATTGAGGTGAACGCCCGCCTGTCTCGGAGCTCGGCGCTGGCCAGTAAGGCGACCGGCTACCCGCTGGCCTACGTAGCGGCGAAGCTCGGCCTGGGGATCCCGCTGCCACAGCTGAAGTAGGTCTCGCTCGGAGGGCGGCGGATGAGAGGCGTCTGCTTCACGCCGAGTCGCCTCCGTCTGCCTCGGCGGTAATGTTGGTCTGCAAATGTGTTTCCCAAAGGAACTCCGTGACCAACTCGACCAGCGCCAACTTCGAGCCCAGTTTGGACTACTGCGTGGTCAAAGTGCCTCGCTGGGATCTCAGCAAGTTCCTCAGGGTTTCCACCAAGATCGGCAGCTCCATGAAGAGCGTCGGTAAGAGGCGCCGGCCGCGTTCAGAGCAGCTTCCCCCCCGAGGCGGGAGAGCGGTCACAATAAGGGCGTTCACCGGAGCTTCCGTTGGCAGGGGAGGTCATGGCCATTGGGCGGAGCTTTGAGGAGGCCTTCCAGAAGGCTCTGAGGATGGTGGATGAGAACTGTGTGGGCTTCGACCACGCCATCAAGCCCGTCTCCGAGCAGGTGAAAAGAGGTTTTGTCCTGATCTACGTGGTTCAGCTTATTGACAGGAAAGTGACTCGCTCATAGGCCACGTGCACTGAGTGCACGTTGCCGTGACGTGGCGCTCGCGCCTCCGCCACAGCCCCGCTCCTCACGCTTGCCCTTTTGCTCGCCAGGAGTTGCAGACTCCCACAGACAAACGCATCTTTGTCTTGGCGGCGGCGCTCCGAGACGGCTACACGGTGGACCGGCTCTACCAGCTGACCAAAATTGACCACTGGTTCCTGCACAAGATGAAGAACATCACGGACCACGAGCGGCTGCTGGAGACGTACAACCAGGTGAGGCTGAGGGGGGCGCGGCCAGCGTGGCGGCGGGCGTCTCGGCTCGATTCTCACGCTTGGCCTCGGTTCTTCCTGCCAGGACGAGGGCGCCATGCCTCCGGAGGTGATGCGAAAGGCCAAGCAGCTGGGCTTCTCCGACAAGCAGATAGCGCGAGCCGTGCAGAGGTGAGCGGGACGGCGAGGGCGCTCCGGGAAAGATCGTTTAACGTGATCTGTAATGACTTTCGTTTCTGAATATCAGTCGTTTTTTTATTTAGTCTGATTTTAGGACTCCTTTTATCTTTTTTATTTATGATTCTTTCTACAGCACTGAGCTCGTGGTGAGAAAGCTGCGCCATGATTGGTCCATCCTGCCTGTGGTGAAGCAGATCGACACCGTGGCGGCCGAGTGGCCCGCCTGCACCAACTACGTGTACCTGACCTACCACGGCACCGAGAACGACCTGCTGTTCAACGACCAGCACGTCATGGTGATCGGCTCCGGGGTTTATCGCATCGGCAGCAGCGTCGAGTTTGACTGGTGCGCCGTCGGGTGCATCACCGAGCTCAGGACGGTAAGAGAAGGCGTGATGGCGACTTCCTCGAGCTCGCACACGCGCTACTGAACGACCGGAGACGTCCCGTGATCCAATAAGGCAGCGGTCCCCAACCACCGGGCCGCGGCCCGGTACCGGTCCGTGAGGCATTTGTTACCGGTCCGCACAGAAAGAGCAACTAATGTATACAACTTCCGTTGTATCGATTATTGGCGTCTAAAAGGTGTTTTATTTTGAAAAACGACCGGATTTTCTCCAACGTAGCATTCGCCTCTAAATGATACGTTGCTACAAAAACAGCCGTAAACTAGCGAAAATTAATTTTAAAAAACAAACGTCTTTGGAGAGCCTCTTTGCTCAGGAGAAAAGTCCAACTGAGGAAGGAGAGGAGGAGGAGGAAGAGGACGGACGGCCTCCAAGAAGAGAAACAAGGAGTCCTACTTAAAACCCTGCTTCGGCAGGAAGAGACCAAGAACCCTGAAGTAAAAGACGAGAATGTGGAATTTATTAAACAAAAAAGCGTGAACATGAAGGACAGAAGCAATTATTGAGATCGTAATTTATTCTAGGGTAAATATTGTGTAACTATTAAATAGTTAATAGTTATTGCAAGTGGAAAATATAAAGTTTATTGGTAAGATTATATTCCTCTTTTTTTTTTTTTTTTAATTACCCCCCCGGTCCCCGAAAAATTTGCCCGGCATGAAACCGGTCCGTGGCAGGGAACGGGGTGGGGACCGCTGCGCTAGGAGATTGAGACGCGGTAAAACGGGGACTGTCTCTTGGCCTGGAGGAAGATGAGGATGAAGATCAAATGTTCTACTTAATTCGGGGCACGTTGAACTCTTGACCGTTTTCGTGACGTGGGTTGCAGATGGGCTACAAGACCATCATGGTGAACTACAACCCGGAGACCGTGAGCACAGACTACGACATGTGCGACCGCCTCTACTTTGACGAGATCTCCTTTGAGGTAAGACCCCCCCCCCCCCCACACACACACACTTGAATGTGCTTTGCAGATGGGATACATTCAAATGCCGCTGCTGTCCCGTCAGGTGGTGATGGACATCTACGAGAAGGAAAACCCAGAGGGCGTGATCCTCTCCATGGGGGGCCAGCTGCCCAACAACATCGCCATGGCGCTGCACCGGCAGCAGTGTCGCATCTTGGGAACGTCGCCCGAGTTCATTGACAATGCAGAGAACAGGTTTAAGTTCTCCCGGATGCTGGACACCATTGGGATCAGCCAGCCGCAGTGGAAGGAGCTCTCCGACACGGAGGTACCTCGGGAGGCACCTCGGGAGGCGGGGCGTTCTGACGGAGCTGGCTCACTTGAGCGGGTTCTGGGTTCTGGGTTATTCAGAAGTACCTCCACATACGAGTAGAACTCGTTCCTGGACCGAGCTCGTAACTCAAGACGCTCGTACGGCAAATCAATTCTTCCCATATTAAAAAACTCAAATCGGCACTAATAATGGGAAAAACGTTTAATTGCAGTATAGATACACGATATAATAGATAATGTACAGGATTACTGTCATATAAAATGCTGTTTTATTATGAGATTAACTTTGAGACAGACGATGGCGGTGAGGGGGAGGAAGAGCGAGTCGCTGCAGACACTTTATGCAGTAATTGTACCTCACAGGGACACGTACTTAAACTCAGACACAGTAGTTCCTCCTCTGGAAGGTTTTGTGTTCCTGACGGCATCCTCCTGTTTGAGGATTGTACATGTCGATGTACTCCGCACGTACTGGCGTGTCCCATCACTTACGGACACCACGGTCACGTTAGTGGATAATTTCACGCTTCATCATCGTCCTTTCTCCTCGCTGCCTTCCTGATGATGAATATATATATATATATATATATCTTCATCCCTCCTCACCACTCGCTTCGTTTGGACCCATCACCGATCAGGAATCAGAATCGGGTCAATAATGGACATTTACTGCGTTTCTAGTTGGGAGGAAAGGTGTGCCTGTAATACTTCTCAGCTATCAGGTGTGTTTCTTGCGTCTTTCCAGTCTGCTGTGAAGTTCTGTGAGACTGTGGGTTACCCCTGCCTGGTGCGTCCTTCCTACGTTCTCAGTGGGGCAGCCATGAACGTTGCCTACGGCGACGGCGACCTGGTGAAATTCCTCAGCAACGCTGTAGCCGTTTCCAAGGAGTACCCCGTTGTCATCTCCAAATTCATCCAGGAGGCCAAGGTCAGAAAGAGGAGCCGGAGGTCGCGTTGCTCTCTGAATCCGCGGTGCAGCGGGGGGATCAAAGCGGCTGCGATGCTTTTGACCTTTCAGGAGATCGACGTGGACGCGGTGGCCTGCGACGGGGTCGTGACGGCCATCGCCGTGTCTGAGCACGTGGAGAACGCTGGCGTTCACTCTGGTGATGCCACACTGGTGACCCCCCCACAGGATCTCAATCAGAAGACCATGGAGAGGATCAAGCTCATTGTCCACGCCATCGGCCAGGAGCTGCAGGTCACCGGACCGTTCAATCTGCAGCTGATAGCCAAGGTGAGGCTCTTTCTGAACGAAGCGCACCGGAGCGGGATCCGACCCGGGTTCAGAACTGTTGTTGGGCGTGAGATTAATGAGCTGCGTCCACGAAGAACCGCTAACGAGCCTCGCTGGCACGCCGCTGCTGACGCCGGTCGTCTTTATGCTGCTTCTGCCAGGATGACCAGCTGAAGGTGATCGAATGCAACGTTCGAGTTTCCCGCTCCTTCCCCTTCATCTCCAAGACACTTGGCGTGGACCTTGTTGCTATGGCAACTCAGGTCATTATGGGGGAGGATGTGGAGCCAATAGGCTTCATGAAAGGAAAGGGCATTGTGGGAGTCAAGGTAACCCACAAACACTCACTCGTTCACACCTGCATAAATCCGGGCTCCCGCCGAGTGCCGTTTCACCCCCCCCCCGGTCTTCTCCTCATCGCCTCTCGTTTAGGTACCTCAGTTTTCCTTCTCCCGGCTGGCTGGCGCTGACGTGGTGCTGGGGGTGGAGATGACCAGCACCGGCGAAGTGGCCTGCTTTGGGGAGAACAGATACGAGGCTTATCTCAAAGCCATGCTGTCCACCGGCTTCAAGATCCCCAAAAAGAACATCCTGCTCTCCATCGGAAGCTATAAGGTACTTGCAGCACAGCGTCTAAATACACGTTATATGAAGTTATTTGTGATTTAATTTAAGGGGTGAGCGCTCGTTGAACTGATCTAACCTTTGAAGTTACGCACTTTGACCCTCCCTGTAGAGACTAATGAATGCTGCAGCTTGTTTCCTGCTGTGAGATGGTTAAACTGGATGTTCTCCGGCCGAGGCCCGGGTTAACGACCCTAAACTCTTCCATTCCCTCTTCTCTCGCCGTTGATGCGCCCGTCTTCCTCCTCTTCTTCGTCTGTAATCCCATTTCCAGCAGCGTCCCGTGGGTTAACAACACTGCTTATGTTTGCAGAACAAGAGTGAGCTGCTGCCGACTGTGCAGGCCCTGGAGGCTCTGGGCTATGACCTGTATGCCAGTCTGGGTACTGCAGATTTCTACACGGAGCACGGAGTCAAAGTAACTGAAAATAGGATTCATTTAATAGCAGAAAGCATGTTAAGCCTGGTAATTGAGATGTTTTAGATACAGAGATGGTAGTGTTTTTATTAATGTACGATTGTAATCAGTCCAAAGGGTATGTTTGTTTTATTCAAATAAGTCAGAGTATATCAGAAATGGTATCAGAAGTGGAAAATGACCATGTTGATTTGTAGAAATGTTTTTTAGACTGGGTTATGAACTGAAAACGTGAATGCAGACGTCTTTGCTGTGCCGAACCCTTCCTGCTTCAGGTGACGGCGGTGGATTGGCCGTTCGAGCTGGACGACAGCGAGTGTCCGACTAAGGAGAAGCAGCGCAGCATCATGAACTACTTGGAGGAAAACCACTTTGATCTGGTCATCAACCTCTCCATGAGGAACAGTGGCGGTCGGAGGCTGTCCTCCTTCGTTACCAAGGGCTACAGGACCAGACGTATGGCTGTCGACTACTCTGTCCCGCTCATCATCGACATCAAGTGCACCAAGCTCTTTGTCCAGGTGGGGGGGGGTTCGACTGAAATTACTACTGCAAATATTCTCAGTTTTGTTCTACGGAACGCAACATTATTAATGGTAATCAATGGGCTGGTTTCCAGGCGCTCCGTCAGGTTGGAAAGGCCCCCCCAGTGAAGACTCACATCGACAGCATGACCTCCCAGACGCTGGTGCGTCTGCCCGGTGAGTTGATGCTGCCTGCCTCGGTTCTGGTTCTGGTTCTGGAGACTGTATATATGTGACTTCCTTTATGTTAATGTTAAAGTCTTAATGAGGCGAACCAGGATGAACATGTGGTTGCACGTAATTGCACTTCCTTTCTGAGAACGGGTCAAATGCGTCTGATGGCCAGGTCTGATCGATGTGCACGTTCACCTACGGGAGCCCGGAGGCACACACAAGGAGGACTTCTCCTCCGGCACAGCGGCCGCTCTGGCCGGAGGCGTGACGATGGTGTGTGCCATGCCCAACACGTCCCCTGCCGTCATCGACTCCAGCACGCTGGCCCTGGTGCAGAAGGTGAGCACAGACCTTCCCGCATCGGCACAAGCCACTCCGGAGCGGAGATGTCTTCCTGTCGGTTCTGTTTTGGGTTTTAACCGATGTCGGCTGACGTGACGCTGAATCCTGTTGCGTTCCCTCAGCTGGCCGCGGCGGGCTGCAGGTGCGACTACGCCCTGTATTTGGGCGCAGCTTCGGATAACGCCACAGTCCTGCCTTCCATTGCCAGCCAGGCTGTGGGCCTGAAGATGTACCTGAACGACACCTACTCCACCCTCAAGATGGACAACGTCTCTTTCTGGATGGAGGTAGACGGATTCAGCAGCTTTAGGAAACGCACTCCAATGAAAATACGACTGTCAAGATTCGACTCATTTATTATTTATGTCATATTACAGCAGGCGTCGGCAACCTTTTTCATCACGCATGCCACTTTACAATACGCTGGAGCCCAGAGTGCCGACACGTACTGCTATGCATGGCCGGTTTTTAACCGTCTTGAAGGTTCTGCTCTTTAGCATACTTGCTAGCGCCGTTCTTTTGTGTTTACTCTCAAAACGCCGCCGCGCACTCGATGTTCTACGCGCCACGCTTTCACAGCAGAGGGCGCATATCGGCCGGTCTCTTCTCGCAATAAGTTCGGACTCCCTTCTTGAAAACTGGAACTGTTTCCTTGCCACGCCAACACCGCTGCTAAGCTAGCCGACTGAACTCCCAAGAGCCTCGCGGTCACGCGCTGAATCAATGACGCGCACGATCACATCCGCGTACTCTGAACGGGTACTACTACTACTGTACTTTGGGCTTGTCTCCATTAGTATTCAAGAACATTAAGTGTGCTCCATTTCTTGCGAGGTGTTAAACCTGATAAAATACAATAATTCTTTGCCTTTTAATATCCTCTGCGTGCCAGCCATAACACGCGCGTCGTAGGTTGCCGACCCCTGTGTGACATCAGGTCATCTCGTTGTAATGAAATATTCGGCGCTGTAATTTGCATCTCATCAGTGGATGATATTCCTCTCGGCCAGCAGCGAGCCGCGCTGACGGAGTTGTGCGGGCGACCGGCGGCGGAAGCCTCTTTGACCCGTTCTGCACGCTAAACTCGACTCGTCTGGTTCTGTTTGAAGCATTTTGAGAACTGGCCCAAGCAGATGCCCATCGTCGCTCACGCTGAGAAGCAGACGGTGGCTGCGATCCTCATGGTGGCCCAGCTGTACCAGCGGCCCGTCCACATCTGCCACGTGGCCAAGAAGGAAGAGGTGAAATACGGTTTCATATTTTATTTGGCGCTTCTTCAAAGATGTAAGAGAAGTCGTGCGGGCGAGATTCCCACATTGTTGTTTGTCTGTTGTCGGGGTAACCGCGTGTCTCCTTCCTCGCCGTTCTTCAGGTTCTGATCATCCGAGCGGCGAAGCAGAAGGGCATCCAGGTCACCTGTGAGGTGGCGCCTCATCACCTCTTCCTTTGTGGGGATAATGTTGCAGAGATCGGCGATGGACCGGCGCAGGTTCGGCCCATGCTGGGGACACGCGAGGACATGGAGGCCCTCTGGGAAAACCTGGACATCGTGGACTGCTTCGCCACCGACCACGGTCAGCAGGCACGCAGAGTCTGATTGGTAATCCGCTGTTTGAAGCCGGGATTAAAGAGATGGATTGTCCTTCCTTTGATGTTGTCAGCGCCCCACTCTGTAGAGGAGAAGAACAGCGATCGTCCTCCCCCAGGTTACCCGGGCCTGGAAACGATGCTGCCGTTGCTTCTGACCGCTGTCAGTGATGGGCGACTCACTCTAGATGACATCATCCAGCGTCTCTATGACAACCCACGCAGGATCTTTAACCTGCCGGTCCAGGAGAATACCTATGTGGAGGTACCGCGCCCGCAATGATGACATGTGTCTGATAGTCACTAGGTGGTGGGCGTAACGGAACAAATGCTGCTTCTGCTTTTTAAATATGTTTGACTCGATCACTGCTCCGATGTCTCCCGTCTGCACCTTCCAGGTGGACCTTGAGCAGGAGTGGGTTATTCCTCCAGCTATGCAGTTCACCAAGTCCAAGTGGACGCCTTTCCAGGGTATGAAGGTGAAGGGAAAGGTCCGCCGCGTGGTTCTACGCGGCGAGGTCGCCTACATCGACGGCCAGGTCAGCAAACGCGCCGATCGGCCAAAGGGGGCGGGGCTTACAGAAATGACCGTTTCTAACCGGTAGCATGGAAATGTTTCGTGTTTGCTGTGAATTATTGTTGGAATAGTCATGATATAACGTGGAAAGAACTTCGGTTAGACTTCAGAAGCACCTGAGAGTCGGTGCAGTATCACGAGGAACACGCGGGTCCTTTTGTTAGCTGGCTAGCATCACTAGCAGGGGTTCCCTGGACAGTGATGTGCCTTCTCTTGCTTTGTCCCTCAGGTGTTGGTGCCTCCAGGTTATGGTGAAGACGTGAAGAGCTGGCCAACTGCCTCCGTCCCTCCTGAACCTGTTAAAGAGAGTCCCAGGGTATTCAAATGGAGGACGCGCTCCATAACCGCTGGTTTTATTTGCTACCTGCCCGCCCGTGTAATCCGTTTGGTTGTGTCTTTCCTGTGGGTTAGACTCCGGACCACGCGCGGCCCACTCCCCCCCGGGAAGGCCTGGTCCGGACCCGAGCGGCCAGCCCTCGCCGATCTGCAGGAGAGAGCCGCTACCTGCTGCCACCTCGCATCCACCGCTCCTCCGATCCTGGGCTCCCACCAGGTATTGCAGCTCGCTGCACTTCCACGCCTCCACCGCGATGCCTTTTCTGGCCTGATCGTCCACGCCTTGTTGCAGAGATGATGCTGCTGCCACAGGGCATCGCTGGCGACGCCTACAGCCACCCCCCTCCTCTGTCCAGGCTGCTGTCCCCTCAGTCAGGACCTGGCCCTGTGGCTCCAGGACAGGCGTCCCACTTCCAGATGTCGCCCCTGCTGCACCCGCTCGTGGGCCAGCATGTCCTGTCAGTCAACCAGTTCAGCAAAGAGCAGGTTAGGCCACTCGCGAAAGTGAAGTCTCTTCAATCGTCTGGACTTGAGCAGCATTCTGATGCGCGACCGTCTGGTTTGTCTTAGATCTCGCACCTCTTCAATGTTGCCCACACTCTGCGCTTACTGGTTCAGAAGGAACGGAGCCTGGACATCCTGAAGGTGGGTGTGTTTAATGGTTGAATTACAATAGTGTGTAGCGCGCATTGATTTCTGCATCGTCTGAATATGGTGAGCATCGGAGTCCGACAAAACGAGCTCCGTTTATGGTGGTTGTAAAGAAGAATGTGTTTGGCAGTACACGCAGTTTTGGTCACACCCATTTCAGATTGATGATTTGAAGTATTCACGTCTGTCTGAAGGACAGCTCCAACAGCGATCCTTTGTGTATTACCTTCTAGGGCACATGTGTCAAACTCGAGGCTCAGGGGCCAAATGTGGCCCTCCAAGTCATCTTTTGTGGCCCGCGAGAGCTGTGTGCAGACATTTGTTTTTGTAAAATGCTGCATCTGTCACACGTGTTTTTAACAGCCCACATTTGTTGGTTCTTCTGCAGTTCTGCTCCTCTCAACTGTGACAAAAGAGTTTTGAACAAACAACATGTTAATAGCAATAGCAACACGCTGCAGTCAGGAAATCAATAATCTGCTGGCGGTGACTATTGAAAGTTATTAGAAAGTTTTTGTTTTTTTCAGCTTGTGCTGAAATGTTGATCCCGGCTACATATGGATCAGGATCAGCACTGGACAGCTCCATAGGTAGCCGGCTACATATGGATCAGGATCAGCACTGGACAGCTCCATAGGTAGCCGGCTACATCTGGAGCTGTCCAGTGCTGATCCTGAAAGTGACGTCTTTTCCATTGACTCTGGGAATGTTCTTTGTCTTTCCCACTTCGGTTGTTTTTTTGGTTTCTGCATGTCCATAACAAGACAAGATGGTGGCTTTTTGGTTTTGCTTTGATTTTGTATCGATTATCTTTGTTCCTGCGTGATGATTGCATTTGAATGGAACTTTTCCACATTATTAGATGTGTTAATTTATTCCCATCACAAACTTTGGTTCATACTTATGATTTTTCTCATTTACAGTATGGATTTATCTCTAACAATTTTTAAGTTACAACCTTTAATAAAAGTGATATCAAAACTGAATATTTTATTGTAATTACTGTGGAGTTAAATAAAAAATAAATAGTTATTTAACAGCATGTTAAGGAGTAGTTACGTTTATTTTACATTAAATGACATTACATTTAGTTACATTTTTTTTACTGTGTTACGGTTTACATTTGGCCTTTGGAGAAAATGAGTTGAACACCCCTGTTCTAGGGCAAGGTGATGGCGTCCATGTTCTACGAGGTCAGCACTCGCACCAGCAGCTCCTTTGCGGCTGCCATGCAGCGTCTTGGCGGCTCCGTCGTCCACTTCAGTGAATCCACCTCGTCCACGCAAAAAGGAGAGTCTTTGGCCGACTCTGTCCAGACCATGAGCTGCTACGCCGACGTCCTGGTGCTCCGGCACCCAAAGCCCGGAGCCGTGGAGGTTGGTCTTAACTTCGAGAGAGAGTTGTGTCTCTTTGAAAAGACCCTTACCATTGTCTCGGTTTAGATCCGAGCTCTAGAATGCTGGCCCTCCTGTCTCTGAAGTCTGCAATTTTTGCTTTAATTCGAGCCGGATTGAGCTTTTTCTATTCGTCTTTGTGTAACTCTTCTTTCTGCGCCTGTCAGACAGCGTCCCGCCATTGCCGCAAGCCCGTGATCAATGCCGGAGATGGCGTGGGGGAACACCCGACCCAGGCCCTGCTCGACGTCTTCACCATCAGAGAGGAGCTGGGGACGGTCAACGGCATGACGGTGAGGACCAGGAAGACCCTCCGAGGCCGAAGCAAGCTGTCCTGTTTTCTTTTCTTTCCTCTTTGCCATCCCCTTTCAGTTTGATTGTTGCTATCCAAGTGTATTCTCTCTCTTAGTTTGGGTTCAACCATCATTGCACGTTTCATGCACGTTTTCCATCAGGTCACTATGGTCGGAGATCTGAAGCATGGCCGCACGGTTCATTCCCTCGCTAAGCTGCTCACCCAGTATCGCATCACGCTGCGCTACGTGGCTCCAAAGAACCTCCACATGCCGACTGAAATAATCAGCTATGTGGCCTCCAAGGGCATCAAGCAGGTGGGGGCTCAACCTTATGACCGGGCTAATAACGTGTAACAGTCACAGGTCCTTGAATGTTGTGTTGGGGTGGAGTGGGGGTCGTCCAGTGACCGAAAGGTCGGTGTTTCGAACCGTGACTCGACTGCTCACATGTTGAGGTATCCCTAAGTTACGCCCAGTGCCTCGCAAGCAGCCCCCCCCCCCCCCCCATTGGTGTATGAGTGTGTGCATGAATGTAAAGCGCTTTGAGCACCATCCAGGCGAAGAAAAGTGCTCCAAGTGCAGTCCATTTACCATTTGATCAACAAAGCATGATGCCACTTCCTAATAATTTTAACTTGAATGTGCTTGCAGGAGGAGTTTGACAGCATTGAGGAAGCGCTGCCGGAAACCGACGTCCTCTACATGACCAGGATCCAGAAGGAGAGGTTTGCATCTCAGGAGGAGTACAAGGCTGTGAGTCCACTTCATTTATCGGGGGGGGCATAATACAGCTTTGGTAGGAATGTTTCATCTTAATTGGTCGTTGCTTTATTGCTGCTGTTCCTTTTGTTTTTGTTTGTTGAAATTGAACTTTTTTTTTTTTCTCCTTCCAGTCATAGTTTAGGGTTAATAATCGTTATGAGATCAGACATCAGCGTCTTGGACTGCGGCTCAGCTCTGTTTTGTTTCTGTGTCTTTCCTCTCAGTGTTTTGGCCAGTTCATCCTCACCCCTCACATCATGACCGTTGCCAAAAAGAAGATGGTAGTGATGCACCCTCTGCCCAGAGTCAACGAAATCAGGTAACGGCCAATCAGAGCACAGGTGTAGATTCTCAGAGGTGGCTGAGATGTCGTCGCCGAGAAGTCTCCAAATCGAATCTTGTCGTTTGTCCTACTGTTCAATGAATCACCCAAAAATCAATATTTAAATTCATCCTTAGTTTTGTTCTTCTCGGAGTATATTTGTAGGTGGAATTGCGCACAAGTAGTCGTGAACATGCATGCGCACGTATCTTTCAGGCATTTTGAAATATCCAGGCAAGACATTTTCATCAGTGTCCAAAAGATGGATGCAACAGAAGACATTTACCCCCCCCCCCCCCCGAAACAATAATTTTCCTTACTTCTTTTTTCATTTAAATCTGAAAATAATTTTACATTGCAATATGTTAATATTCATACACAAAAGTGAGTTCCCCAGAGCGCAGCTCAGGTCATCCTGGAAGCGGTTTACTTCTGGTAATTACTTTTGCCTTTATTATATTATTATTTATTTACCGGTAAACTTTATTTCACCAGGAAGTATTTGCACCTTGAGATGAAACGTGTCCATGATTTAACTCTCTGGTGTTTCCTCTGCGTTTCTCCCAGTGCTGAGGTGGACACTGACCCCAGAGCGGCGTATTTCCGACAGGCTGAGAACGGCATGTACATCCGAATGGCCCTGCTGGCCACCGTAGTGGGCAGATAGGTGCGTGTGCGTTACACACGCGCAGGATGAAATGCAGTACGGCAATAAATGTGAGACTGCAACTGTTTCTTTCACAAATTCTGTGGGTTTCCTATTTTCGGTCCTGAGCGGGTTTGGTGGAGTTGAATGCAACAGTAAAACTTAATCAGGGTGAAAACATTTATGACGTTGTGTCGTGCAGGTGAATATGGTGCTGCGATTCCAGTTTAGCAGATTGTCACTTATTTTCTTTTTTATGTATCTGAAATTACTGTATCCTATATTAGCAACTTGGGCTTTTATTTTCAATGTCTTAAATACAATTGTCATTTTCTAAATTTTTATTGAACATTTAGATCCACAGTTTGGACCAATCAGGATTTGTTTTTGTCTGTTGTGATGGTGTTGCACCATCATTATTTGTCGGTCGTGAGCCACAGGTGCAGAAGGGAGAAGAAATGGACCTGGGAATTACAATAATGACTGTGATGGTACTCGTATTACATCCCTATTTTGTAATCTGGGTCAAACATTCAGCACCTGTAAGTACAGCTCCGTATTTTTCCCAGCAGTAGGCGAAGCTGCCAGTCAGGATATAAAGAGGGGGAAGAGATTTCGTAAGGGATCGCTGCATACTGACCAGGAACGGTTACAGCTACTGTACCAAAACTTTGTTCTGTCCTGTTATAATCATTTAAACATGTTGCATAAACCGTCTTTCTAAAGAATTTCCACCATCTTTGAATTATTGCTCTGTCACTGGTTCCTTATGAGTTTTTAATCCAAATGGGAATTTGTGTAGTGCAATTGGTGGAGAATGAAATAATTAGAAGTTTGTGAATGCACACATGACGCCCGGCTTTGTGTCTGCCTTGATGCCGCTGCTGTTGGCGTGGAGGCTTCCGTGTGCATTTTTATAAATCCTGCTAACAATAAACACACACACACCGTTTTGTGCTGCTTAACCCTGATTCTCACAGCTCTAGAATGGCTGCTCTGGAATAACCACAGTTCTGTTTATGAAGACGAGACGAGGACTAACATACCCACCAAAGGACACTGAAATCAGCCCGTATAGTGGATCTATTTAGATCCGGAGGGGTTAGAACAGTGAGATGTTTGGTGGTTGTTCATGAATGAAATGTAACCGAAGATGGAAACAAATTAAAATCTTTTTTGCCTTTTTAATTGGGGCATTGTGCAAAACTCCCACATCATTAGCAACACGTTCTCCAGCTTGACTCAAAGTATCGCATGATGATGATGAATATATTTATCAGATTGACTGTACTTGTACCCTATCGTTCTAACAGTAGCATGTATTACAGTACAAGTACACTCAAAAATCCTAAGAGGAGCATTTCACACCAATGCATTTTAAAAATCAATTTATTCTGGTTAATTCCAAAGTGTTACACTCAATATTCCCACTTTTTAATCGGGTGGCCGCATTATTTGACATCTTCGTTTCGGTTATTACATTGTTTCGGTGTAATAAAGGGGCGGGACCTTAAAAGCCATACGTCATCCTTCATTTCCTGGAAGGAGGAATTGGCCAATCACAGCCTCTGGCAGCGGACCGTCACGCGGAGACCGTCCGGTTCCACCAGGCATCATCTGCTACCGATAAATGACCGATCAAAGGGAGGGTTAGGATGTTAAACCGGACGCGCCTATGAGCCGGTTCAACCCGCACGGAGATAAACGGCGTTCGGTGTGCACAAGGTAAGACTCTCCGGTAGGGCTCTTAGCAGCTAGCCGGATGCTAGCTTAGCTACAGCGGCCCCGGGCATGGACGGTGAATCCGTTTAGTTCGATAAATCACGAATTCTACACGCAAAATCCGAATAAATAAGATGTGCGTGGTCAATGTTGCTCACGCACGCTAAAATATGATAAATCTGCAGAATGACTGGTCTGGTTTGGTCTCCCTATAAGAATGGGCCGGGCCGGTACCGGAGAGATCCGGTACTACCGGGGCTACGTGTGGCTAACGAGCAGCGCCGTGAGACGGGCCGGTACCGGAGAGACCCGGTACTGCCGGGGCTACGTGTGGCTAACGAGCAGCGCCGTGAGACGGGCCGATACCGGAGAGACCCGGTACTACCGGGGCTACGTGTGGCTGACGGGCCGAGCACCGACTGGCGTGTCCGTTCATTCATCTCTACGTGAGATGTCGGGCGGAACGCGTCGGCGTGGCGCCGCCGCAGTGCCCGCTTGGGTTAGCTGAAAGCCCGGTGCCGTTCCCCGTCGACACCGGGCCGACATGACCCAAGAACGCCGCAGCGAGAGGAAACCGCGTCGTGTGTGTTGAGTCGTTCCGGTAACATTCCGTTCGTGGATCGGTGTTTGTGGAAACAGCGAGTGTTTCTCCTTGTGCGGGGATTAGCGCAGGATTAGGGCTCCGCGAGGACGCGCACGCGTCGCGCGGACCGTCATCCCGCAGCCGGGCCCGGTTCCGTCCCCGTCCCCCGAACCAGCCGGGCCCGGGTCCGTCCCCGAACCCCGAACCAGCCGGGCCCGGTTCCGTCCCCGTCCCCCGAACCAGCCGGGCCCGGGTCCGAACCCCGAACCAGCCGGGTCCGGGTCCGTCTTAAATTAGTTTTATGTATTTGTACAAAGCAAGAAGTTATTTCTAGAAGGGAGAGCGGAATCCAGATCAGCCATAAAGTGATTTTAATAATTTTATAATAATTGATCAACTACCGAGGATTGAGCCTGACTTCATTTCACACAAGGCAGATCCACATCCGACTGTTGCTCTACTACAGTTGTAGTACTAATACACAGTTCATTCGGGTATTCCCAGCGTTGTTAACATGTAAGCGTTGGACTTTATAGTGGGGACTGGTAATCTGCTGGTTTTGTTCCAGTGGGAATAAAGCTGATGTTCTTCATAGTCCCTGTGATGTGATCCAAGGTTCTGTCCTGTTTTCCGTTGATGAAACGCAGTGTGCCTCACAAAGACATTATTTTTTGACAATAAAGAGACCTTTTTTTAGAATTACAGTCTATTTTAAGAGCCTTCACTCCGGCTCTGTAGAATGACTATTCTAATTTGGGATTTTTTGGGAAGCAAGCATTTTGCTCGTCTCGACTGACGCGGGATCTGATCTAGAGCATGCAGGAAGTTCCTCTGAAAGACTCCCCAGGAGGATCGTTGAAGAATCTACAGCGATGCTGGATATGAACGAGTGAGGTTCTGCTGTTGGGTTCCGTTGCTTCCAGTCAGCAGCCAACAACTCAACTTGTACGTTAATACACTTTTACAATGGAACTTTAAAAAGCAACGTGTCATTGCAGCGACGGTACTCTGTTGCGTCTCAGTATTCCGGAATGAATTCCTCTTTTCACACCCCTAACCAAAAGGGCGTTTAAGGGTTAACCTGTGCCCACGGCGTATGATCTATCCACTTCCCCTCAAAACAGCCAGAAGTAGATTATCTTTCACGGCTCTGTCCGAGTTTAACGCCAGCCACCATTGGTTCACCGCTAGCTAGCTAGTCCAGGGCGAACCCTGCCTTCCGCTCAGCTGTGATGGGCTCCAGCCCCTTTAGACCACACAGCAAGTGTGGATGAATACGCCTCATGTACTGAGAAGGATCTTAAACCCACTCGACATGTAGAGGTACTATCGAGTACAGTGTGTTGGCAGCCTGTACTGTAGGATGCCATCTGTCGCTGGTCCCTCCGTCCCAGAATGCATCATAGATCTGCGGGTTCTCTTCGTCGCGTTCGTTGTGGCGTGTTCGTGTGTGTTGGGTTCTCTGGCCGAAGCCTGACCAGGACACTGGCCTCTCTGACGTGGACTCGGATGGGTAATCTGTGAGATCAGCAGAATGTAATCTTCTTTAGTCAGCGACCCACACAGCATTATTTACAAGGCTTAGGAAGTGTGTGTGTGTGTGTGCGTGCACGGTAGTCACTGTTCAATAGCAATCGCTGCATATTGTGATTGTGAATCACTAAGTCCAGGCCATTGAACATGATTTAGTGTTTGCACCAGAGAAATCAACTTCCTGTTGCCCTGGTGGTCAGCGGTGAATACTACTACTACTGTAGTTTTGGCTCGTCCCATGAGGGGTCGCCGCTAGGGTTGGGCGATGGGGACCTTCGCATGTATCACAGTATTTGTGGGATGTATCACGATAAGACGATATAATTAAATTGAGCGGATACTTGTATAAAAAGCTAAAAACCCATATAATTAAATAATTTGTCTCAAATTCTCTTCTGAACACATTCTGAGGTTTAAAGTGCCATTAAACACAAACTGGGCGGTGCCTCGGTAATCAGCAAGGCTCGGCCATTGATACTAGTTTACATTTGTCATTGAGTCTTTAATCTACAGAAGAGTTTTACCTTTATGTATATTTTCTCCTGAAATAACAAAGGTGAGCCATGGCTGAAGCAAACCCATCCCGTCCCCAAAGGAAGATGTCCACTGCTGGGGAGAGTGTTTACAAGGTGCTCGGACTGGAGAAAGGAGCGTCAGCTGAGGACATCAAGAAGGCCTACAGGTTAGCAGTCCCAACATTCGGAATATTGCGATGAAGCTCTCTCTACTGTGAAAGGACCAGATTTTAGATACAGGAAGATAAGGGCTTTGGTCATTGTGATGCTCCTGCCTCTTAATTAATGACTTTTTCCCCACTTCTTCCTCGATTTCAAGTTGCACCATTTAATTATCTGTTCACTCTTCTCTCCTGACAGGAAGTTAGCTTTGAAGTATCACCCAGATAAGAACCCGGACAACCCGGAGGCAGCAGAGAAGTTTAAGGAGATCAATAACGCCAACTCCATTTTAAATGACGAGACCAAGAGGAAGGTCTATGATGAGTATGGCTCCATGGGCCTCTATGTGTCGGAGCAGTTTGGCGAGGAGAGCGTCAAATACTACTTCCTCATGTCCAAGTGGTGGTTTAAGGTTGGTGCTTTTGTTTGCTTTCAAATGTAAAGGTTTCTGTCACAGAATAAGTTTGATTCTGTCGGTGTGCGCTCCACCCACTCCACTCCCTTCGTTTTACTCACCAAACACTTTCTCTATCTCGCCTGTATTCAGTTTGTCCCTCTGTGTTTTTTATGTTTTCCTTCTCCCGATCCTCAATTATATCCCAGGTTTATTCATAGATCAGTGATGAAGGTTATTTTTGAATCCGAACTTCACACAGCCATGTAACAAATACGCATTCAGATTATTTTAATGGGTGAGTGTAATCCACAAGGGGTTGGATTCAGTGCAACATTCCCAGCACCAACTTCCGGTGGCTATTGTGTTGGAATGAGAAGTCATTTACGGAAGACCGAAGGCGCCTGTGTTCATCCTCTCTGGTATCCTGGGACGCCAACGCCGTCTGCTGCCGTGTCCCTGACCCCTGTCTCCTTTGAAGTCCTTTGAAGTCCTTTGAACTCCTGCAGGGTCTGGTGCTGTGCTGTACGCTGTTCACCTGCTGCTGCTGCTGCTGCTGCTGCTGCTTTTGCTGCGGGAAGTGTAAACCGCCCGACGACAGTGACAACTACCAGTACGTCGACCCTGAAGACCTGGAGGCCCAAATCCGAGCCGAGCAGCAGGACGGAGGTGAGGGCTGTTCCTCGTGGTCAGGGTTTCGGCTCTGCGTAATCACCTGACCCAAAACCTTTGAACCCGAGCGTCGTGTTTGTTGCAAACATTCTATATTCCTGTTTTGTTTTTTTATAGGTTGAGATATACTCTGTCAAAGAGCTCTTAAATACACACTGTAAACAAACAGGAAGTACTAGATGTGTGCGCAGCATCAGCAGCCATCACAACCACTCCATCGAACATTAAATGGTTCTCGTTTCAATTTATTTCATTCATACGTTCAAAGTAGAGAAAGACGGTCTCCCTGGGATCAGTCGGCGCCGTTAACCCGGCGAGATACAAGGGTTTATGACGAATCAAACGATGGCTGCCTTGTCTCTACCGCCTGTAACCAGTACAAAGTACAACAATAAACTACACCAAGATGTTTTAAGAGTCTCCTGAGATGGATAACCGAAGGTTGCCTTCAGTTTCTAACCTCCACTGTAAAGCTTTTACACTCGACCGGCTTCGTGTCTGTTGACGTTGCAGCATCATGTAAGACGGCGTCTGTAACCAGCTTGGGGCTTTCTGTAACAGGTTACACAGTAATTATAGGTCAGCCCACATCGAACGTGGGCCCAGAAGGCCCAGAAGGCCCGGAAGGCCCGGAAGGCCAGAGCCACCCCATTCCTCTGCCGATGCCTCCAGATGAGCCGCGGGCGGCGAGCGGTCCAGCGGGGGAAGAAAACCCCGGCGAGAGCTTACCCGAGTCAAAATGACTCGTAAGAACGACCTTCTGTGAATTACGTGTCCCATCGTCCATTTTGTCTTGCATGAGGTCTTTGTCCGTGTCAGTCAGCTGCCTGACTTTACGTGCTTCACCGCCGCCTCCCTCTTCATTCCTCCGTAGCAACGCGTGCCGTCCCGTTAGCGCCGGCTCCGAGACGTGCCTGCATGTCCCTACGTTTGTCCTGTAATACATCATCGTTAGAATCCACAGACACTGGTTGAAAGTCCTTGCACTGCATGTCCCCTGGTACTCGAGAGCGCCTCGTGTGTTCTCTAGCGTGCCGCCTGACCTACCACATGGTGTCAGGTCGAGGCGTTCTGTTTCCTGTCCTCTCTCTGAGACCTGCTTCTTCTCCTCCCTCAGGAAAGTGAACGCAGAATGAGCCTCAACTAGCAGAAGCAGGTAGGTAAAGTGCTGCGTCGGAGCAGCAGTCATCACGCGTGTCAGAACGCGGCGTCACGCCGACCCCGGGGTGGAGCGGCCTCGTTCACCTCTGCTCTCCTTCCTGTTTAGCTTCTTTTACGATCCAACCACATCCTGCTGCTGCCAGCGACACAGAAGAACCAGTTCACCTTCACCAGCCCGCCAGGCCCTCGCCTCCGCCCCGCCTGCTCAACCTACCGGACCTCCGGCGGACGGCCCCCGTCCTCTGTCCCCCCTGCCCTGCTCTGAACCCACGTCTTCATGCCGATTCAACCGCTCGCCGTCCCTCTGAGAACCCCTTCTGCTTGCCGTGTAACTAAACCAGGTCCAGACGTGGGCCTGATGGATAGTCAGTCGTCCATGGCTGGACTCGCCATCACTCGACTCTCCTTGTCATCCGTTTACAGCCAGTAAGGATGTAACACTGTGCAGAGAGATGGCAAAAAAAAACAGCCTTAAAATAAGAAAGAAAGAAAAGAAACATCTTTCCGAATCCACTGTCCCAACAAGGACTGGGATTCCTACTTTCTGTCGTCGTCCCGCGTCCGCCCCCCCCCCCCACTCATTTTGGGCTCGTCAACAGGCGTGCTTTTTCTTATTTCTCCTCCTTAAACGTGTTTTTAAAAGAAAAAACAAGCTTTTTTTGGAATAAGTCCAGCTTGGATGGGACGCCACTCGGCCGATGAGACCGGCACGACCGAGTGGGCGTGGAGAACCTTCATCTCTCTCCCCCTCCTAGTTCTGTCGCGTTTAACAAGTTGTCTCTGCCTCCCTCTTCTGTTCATCTTTTCATTATTGGGGGGGGGGGGCAGCATGTGACGTCTGACCCAGGAGCTTGCGTCGTGCTTTCAGACTAGTCGAGGCCTCTTCTCAACGTGCATGCGTTTAGTTTCTGCTGGGCCTCTTCCGACTCTACGAAGCGACCAGATCATCCCGGCCAAACTTTACAGAAACCGCTTCCACACAAACCCGAGTCGATGCGCCGGCCCGTACGTCGACTTGTGCCCCCCCCCCCCCCGATGCAACCTGCAGGCTCATCGACGGCCCAGAACGGACAGAGACTGATGGTACATGCGGGAAGCATCCGTGCGATCGGTGTTGGGCAGACCAAAGACAGCGGCTCACGTAGCCCACCGACCCACGAGGACCCTGTTTGCTCCGGTTCGGGTCTACGCACCTTGTGAAGGGGGTCTGCTGTTCTAGTTTCACCTGGACCTCGCCTGATTCGTGCTGTCCGCGTTTCATTGTACCTCTAGCAGTCAGCGTGCAACGCTTCAGTGGATCGGGCTCGGTGCTGTTGGAGGTTCTGACCGCGACCGCAGCCACCGAAGGGACCTTGAGATGATCTTGACTTCTGCAAAACCTTTTGCCTGCTTGGTCTTGTCATTTTTAAAAGCTCATTTTTTTTTGTACAGTTACCTTTTTCTTATTCGGGTGATTTTAGCTATTTGACTAATTTAATTTGAGGACACTAGAGGTCTCCTGTTGAGTTAGAACCACAGTCATGTCTTCTCCGATTCATCCTTGCTGTGTCCCACGTGAAGCCTGAGCCTCAATGTACCGGTACTTCAAAAGTACTATAATGAGTACTACTCCAAGGACTCGGATCAGTGAACCGTACTGATTTAATGGTACATGCTTCCCCAGACACGTCCATGCTCTCTTTGTCCAGACATGCTTAGAGGAGACGCTACGTCTCTAACAACCAGCATTTATCTTGTAATCTAACTTATGTCACACACACTGATAATTATTGTCTGATAGTCGGTATCTCTACGGAAATGGGTGGACGCTAAAATGTCTTCGGGTCTCGCTGACGCAGATTCTGCCTCCTGAGGAAATATTCGTTAAAACACTCGTTAAAATTCAAATCTTTAAATTCCTCTTACTAGACTTGCTTTGATTATTTAACAGGACGAACAGGAAGCAGAATACGATACAGAGACGCAGCATTTTAGCCAGCGGTCTGCTAGGATTTGTTTCGGAGCGCTGATTGTAAAAAGGTTAAAATGATTAATTAGAATACGGTACAAAGACGCAGTACCGGTACGTGTTTTTACCTCATCAGCTTCATTTATCTGCGTAGTTAACTTGAACTTCATGCCAGCAACACGTGTCAAATATGTTGGGACGGGCAGCGAACATTCTACTAAATGACTACGTTGACGTGTTTGTAGCCCAAATAACGGTTTCCTCCAATAAAGACCAGCTTTGTGGAATAAACTGCGGCTTCTATTGTACTGCACATTGTAAAACACAAAAGTTAAGTCTTCTTAAAAGGAGCTGATGAGCTTCGATACCCTAAAGTGGATCTGCATCGGAGTCTTCATCATCTCAAGGTTTTAGTCGTCAGAAGCCTAAACCTGCAATGTCCCGGAACATTTCAGGAGTAACGCTTCTCTTTTTTTTGTCTTCAGAGCTTCAAATTGAATGAACGACATGTAAAAGCCACTGAAGAAGAAGACATTTATTATTTTTGTAATTGTTGTAAATAAATCCTAAAAGAAAAACCTCTTAAATTAATGTTTATTTGGACAAACGTCTGTTTAACAGTTTTTTTTAATCATGGTCAGCTGGCTTTAACTGAGCTCAGATTCTCCAGTCATCAGTTGGGTCTTTACCCTGTTAGCATAAGGCTAATGGGAGCTAATATTCTTCAAAGGACAAATGGACGACTTTGTCCCTGTCCACTTATTACAATCATTTGACCAGTTATACTGAAATGAATGCATCTCAAAGCGATGAGAACATCAGAAATAGAACAGCATGCAGATGGGGGGGGGGGGGGTCACCCCTGTTGCCCCTGTGGACGATCTGTAAATGAGCCATGATGAAGTCAAACCAATAAAATAGGGGCATTTTCTACACGTGTCTGTGTGTCTTGTATTTTCACTTTAAAGGCTCACCTGGCTGTCGAGTCTCCGCTGCGGCTTCATCCAGATGTGATGCTCTGCTACGGGATCCAGATGCAGTCGGGGACGGGGACGGGGACAGACGGAGACCTCTTTGCAGAACGCTGTCCTAGCAGACATGGAGCCAGAGGTCGCGTTATGACACCAGGATCCTTCTGAAGGGTCAGGTGTCTTCAAAGGACTGGGCGCTGCGCCGCTGTCGTGATCCTCTGCGGCGCCCGGACGTTCCAGTTTAGACAGTAACCCAACCCAGAAACAACCGAGGGGCTAAAAGTACCAACAGTCAGCAGGCTGGCAGCGGTGGGAGGGGCTTTACTGGGGCTTTACTGGGGCTTTAGGCAGGCTGGCACTGGCAGAAAGGAATGGACAGCTGGAAGAAGAGACTCTTCCAGAACAGAAGAGGCTACAGGACAGGAGAAGGAGTCCAGCCTGAAGAACAGACCTCCAGAGAGACGAGGGCGAGAACTGGAATATTCCCCGCTTGAAGCTTTTCGCCTCATCAGCTCGCCGCCTTTGACGTTTTCCTCGCCGCCCCTGGAGGGGGATGAACTTTGCTCTGGCCTTCCAGCCCCCATCGGCAGGCGGTTCTGGAGCTGGCAGTAGAGCCACCATGGACAGCCTGGAGAAGCAGCTGGTCTGCCCCGTGTGTCTGGAGATGTTCTCCAAGCCAGTGGTCATCCTGCCCTGCCAGCACAACCTCTGCCGCAAGTGTGCCAGCGACGTCGTCCAGGTGAGCCTGCCTGCCGCACAGCATCCTTTAATAAATCGACTCTGGGATTGGGCCCCCTCGTCAGCCATGTGCTGACCCGTGAGCCCGCGGCAATGATGTGGGGGCCCCATTCTGGGGTCGTAGAGAAGATGGAGCTTAGCCACAAATCAGGGTCGCTCTGCATCCTCTTTATTGGCTATGAAACCAGAATAAATTTTTGACATGCGTTCTCCTCTCCTTGAAGTCAGCCAACGCTCCGTGGCAGTCCCGTGGCTCCTCCAGCGCCTCGGTCGGCGGCAGCCGCTTTCGCTGTCCATCCTGCCGCCATGAGGTGGTGCTGGACCGCCATGGCGTCTACGGCCTGCAGAGGAACCTGCTGGTGGAGAACATCATAGACCTCTACAGACAGCAGGAGTCCTCCAGGTGCGAGCATGAGGGGTGAGGCATGGGGTAAGAAAGCAGCGTAAGAGCCCGAGGGGTACCAGATCAGGATTTGTGACGCACCATAATGTCGCTGTGTATAAAGAGGCTGTTTATGGTGCTGTAATCAGTTACAGATAATTAACTGCAGTTCTGAGTCGCCAGATCACAGCAGAAAGTTATCTCAAAAAACTTCCCTTTAACAGGCAGAAACCTTGGACAGAACCTAAGACTCATGGTTGACGGCCATCTGTCTGGACTGGCTGGGTCCCAGGAGGATATAGACTCCGGGGGTCAGACCCGTGTTATTGTAATGTGAGTGATCGCCTGTAGAGGGCAGTATTCCATTACTGTACACAAGGGGTGCCACACTCATTTTCTCTCATCACCATTATGGTTGTCCTCAAAGGGACAGTTGAAACCGTAACACAGTGTAAATGTAACTAAATGTAACTAAATGTAATATTAAATAAATGTAACTACTCCTTAACATGCTGTTAAATAACTGTATTTACTACTTAAGTTACAAACATTACATATGAATTGCGTAGAAATATACCGAGGCGGGGCGGAGGTCATGTGATCACCAGCATCTGTCTCTCTGTCCGTCAGTCTGTCCATCTGTTATCAAGATTACCCCCAAAAGATCTGGATGGATCGTGATGACAGATGCAGCATAAAACAAAAACAAAGGTCTGCACACAGCTCTCGAGGGCCACAAAAACCGACGCGGGGGGCCACATTTGGCACATGTGCTGTACACGGTTTCCCGTCACAGTCTATTTTTAAGCAGAATCAGAGCACAGACAGAGAATGTAACATTTTGATGGTGGATGTTTCACTGTCGTCGTTACACGTTGCTGAAATAATATACAAATATGCCGTCGTTTTCAAGGAAACACGATGGATGGTTAATTTTAACAGAACTACTTGTTTTGAAATGACATTTTTTGGGGTTGTTGTCTCACTTTATTACCCATTATGACAAGTTTTTAGTGATCGCAGAACAAAAATAGACTTAAATAATCTGGTTTGCCCTGCCTTTTTGGTGTTTCTCTGAATTTTACCTGCAGGGCTTTGTCGACTTTGAAGTTTTAAATACTCGTCATCAATCAGCGTGGCACTCAGCAGCAGATCACTCAGATTCACACTGTATTTAATATGCAAGTCTGCAAGCGCAAACAACTATGTGTGAATATTTTCACAAAAGTGCATCAATGATATGAAAATATGCTTTGCGTTGCTGAGGCATCAGCATCAGCTCTTAGTCATCGCTCTGCTACCCGTTCCGGCCGTGTGGTGGCATCTGCAGGGACACTTCATCAGAGCCTGCGATGTCGCACCTTCCTCCGGAGATCTGTGCACCCAGGGACAAACGTTAAGGCTGCTCCTCTCTTTATTGGCTGTGGAGCTCGCTCTTCCATCTCTGCTGCCTTTAGCCAGAGAAAAGGGACTCAATCCAAAAATAATTTGGGCATCTCCCATTTGATTCAAATTTGTTGAACACTTTAAGGTTAAGCATCTTTAAAGGTCCCATATTATACCGTTTTTCCACAAGTTAATGCAGTTCCCAAACAATTCTATGAAATATCTGTGACAGTCTCTGGTCAAATTAGCAAACAGATGCTGCAGGACAGCGTCCCTCATTTCTGTCTCAAACAGATGCTGCAGGACAGCGTCCCTCTTTTCTGTCTCAAACAGATGCTGCAGGACAGCGTCCCTCTTTTCTGTCTCAAACAGATGCTGCAGGACAGCGTCCCTCTTTTCTGTCTCAAACAGATGCTGCAGGACAGCGTCCCTCATTTCTGTCTCTAACAGATGCTGCAGGACAGCGTCCCTCATTTCTGTCTCAAACAGATGCTGCAGGACAGCGTCCCTCATTTCTGTCTCAAACAGCTCTGCCAAAAACGGATGGATGGATGATTCAAAGCATTTTTATTACATCCTGAGATTATTTGCGTATCATCGCGCCGTGTGTGTGTGTGTCTGTGTGTGTGTGTGTGTGAAAAAAGTCTCCCCCTTTTGCTACTATTTCTGAGAGCAAGCTGTTTGAGACAGAAATGACGGACTCTGTCCTGCAGCATCTGTTTGCTATTTTGACCAGAGACTGTCACAGATATTTCATATAAGAGCCTGAGAACTGCGTTAACTTGTGGCAAAAGGGTAGAATATGTGACCTTTAAGGTTCTTTGCTGCACCTTCAAAAAAGTTCCGTGAGAATCCGGCAGGAGTTTTTCTGTTAGTCTGCTGACAAACAAGAAGACTTTGAATCTGAGCCGATTGAGGCTAATGATGAGTAATATTAGTGCCATGAATGTTGTCATTGCCTTGTTAATGTTGTTAGCAGTCCTCTGACTCATGATTCGAAAGACATTTTGAAGAGTGTAATACTCAAAATATTCCCAAACCTCTCCACCGTTCTCAGTGCAGGTTCGTCCCTTCACTGTAAATGGAGAGCGAGTGAGTCACGGTAAAGCAGGGCTGTGCTGGCACTGACCAGCAGGACAGGCGTCCCCTCGTTATCTGTGTGGGCTAAAATAGATCAAATTGAAATGTGTAAAATGTAAAATATATAAAAATGTAACGTGATTGAATCCACATTTCACATTACATCAGAGGACACAGGATCAGTTCATGCGTGGATGGGCTGGTTTTTGCACCACTGCCACCCGAGTCCCCGACACTGGGGGGTCCGTGTGAGAGACTCTTCTACAACCTTTACCTGTCCGGTGCTTTGGATGAATAATATAGGCTGAGCTATTGCGAGTAGTGACACCTTCTCGGTTACCAGGTGGCAAAGAAACGACGCCAATCTCCTCCATCATCCACCTCCATCAAAATACGTCAGCAGGCACAGAAATAAACCGCACCGGTTCAACAATGCAGATCATGGTCCCACGTTTGGGAACACTTGGCCAAGAGCACATGGAAATCCTAAAAACTGGCCATGCTCTCTCATCGGTATTATGTTTGAAGCATATACGAAGGCAATAAAACGATGACGAGTATAGTGAAGAAGACTTTCACTCAGGTTCTTCCTGTATGAAGAGTAAAAACCTAATCCTGGATTGAGAGTAAAGTCAACCTCAGGACCTGCGGCTGCCGCTGAAGGACTCAGCCGTGGGTGGAACTGTCTCACTTCATTTGAATGCTTCTCCCTACTTGACGCCATTCCGTGTGTCTTCTCTTCTCTTCAAAGTTCTCTAGTCCTCTTCAGTCTCCCCGACTCCACATTTGCATCATGAAGTTTCTCCACTACGCTATCCATGATCACGCCACGCCACTCCACACCCAAGTCCCTTTCAACCACACCCCAGTCCAGCTCACTTTGATCTGTCCTTTCTGTCTCTCCTTTTAGTTTAAAGGTGGACAGGTCATCTGGGATGGAAAAGTGGAGCCATTTGTCAGAAGTGGGTTAAGCTTGCACTTTTCCTGTTGACCAACAGGGGGTGACTGTCTTTGGCTACTTTCTCATTTCACAGTAAACGACTTCATGGATTCAGTCCCTCATTTAAAGTCTTCTCTTCTTTGATGCAGAATGATGCTCATCTTTTAAACTGGTATCAAAAGCAGTGAAACAAAAGATAAAGCTCTGTTTACATGGATCTTGACTTCTTAGTCTTCTTCTTAGATACTTTTCCTACACTGCTGCACCATCTCAACTTAATGCAATCATCAGGCTCTAAAAACCAAAACAGCGACAACAGTAATTCCAAATGTTAGTCACACACATCAAGAGCTGTAAGCAACTAAAGAGCCAGTAATGTACGAGCAGGAGTACAAAGGCTTCACGAGATAACCCTGAAAAGGATTAGGATTTAAATAACGAACCAAATGAGTGTGTCTGAATGCTAGATGAGCCTTCGGTTGTCTCCTGCAGGCTTGTGGACACGAAGCCGGAGCAGCAGCTGATGTGTGAAGAGCACGAAGAGGAGAAGCTCAACATCTACTGCCTGTCCTGTCAGACGCCGACCTGCTCCATGTGCAAAGTGTTCGGGAAGCACAAAGCCTGCGACGTGGCGCCGCTCAGCAGCGCCTACACGAGAAGCAAGGTACCAAGTCTGGATCTGTCATGTGTCCTTTCCAGAGCGGTCAGGTAGAGCGCTCTACTTTATGGCGCTTTAACCTGATTCCTGTTTTTTCATAGCCCAACTCCACACCTTCACATTTATTCATTCTCCACGTTAAATCGCTCAACTCCACTTGACGACCGTAGACCGCTGTTTGTATCAGGCATCGCTTGCTTCCACGTTTCCAGGTTTCAAACACCCAAACAATCAGCAACTAAAATAGTGTTTTCTTTGGTACATTATTGCATTTGACTATAATACATAATTCTTACTGATTCTATAATATCTAACATTTATATTGAAGACAATGCCTTTTTATACCATTTTAAATTATGCATTGTATTTTTCTCGGCCGCATGATATTTATGGGCAAAGTAGTTAGTAACTTCAACTAGTTTTGGAAAAATAGTGGAGTCTATTGAGTATTTAAAGGACCATTAGGGCATTTCCATTTTGTCCTGTCGTGAACTTCATCTCCAAAGGGCAGCGTTGTTGTCATGTACGCGCGGCGGCGGCGGCACCAGCGCTGCTATCGAGCAGTTGGCTTTGGGTGCGTTCAGCACCAGCCTTTCCATCTCTCACTGTCTGAATCACTCATCTGAAATTTAGATGAGGCTGAGGAATACTATTAACCCTCGTGTTCAAGCAAAGGTTACTCTGAAAAACAAAAGTTGGTGATTTATTTTTGACATTAGATGTGAGAACATTCGCTAAATGACACCAGAACTGCACACGAGCTGGAACAAACTAAATGACACAATGTGCATGATGTCACCCGATACTCCAGATGCATGCAGGGTGACTCATGTTGTGTTTTAGGTGAAGACAGGCTCACTAGTGAGAAAGTACTCAGAGTCCATTTCACCAATCACACGACATGATTATCTGAATTTATCATTGTAACAACAGAAACTTAAGAAAAGTTTTATCTGGTTCTGAATAAAAACTCCAACAATAATGAAGCAGGTTGGTGGAAGCCTGTCATTGTCATCGACTCTAATTAATATTCATGATGTTGTGAATGTTTGCAGACAGAGCTGAGCGATGGCATCGCAATCCTTGTTGCCAGTAACGACCAAATCCAGGTGGTCATCTCTCAGATGGAGGACATCTGTCACACGATAGAGGTTAGACACGCCTGTCATGAAGCTAGAAATGATGTCTACGTCCAGCTGTGACTACAAAAGAAGGGTTTCATTAGTTTCCTTTGATGAGGTGAATGATCTCTCCTGCCTCAGGAGAACGGTCAACGACAAAGACAAGAACTGGTCAAGCACTTTGACGGCCTGGTGGCCATCCTGGAGGAGCGCAAGCAGGAGCTGGTGGGCTTCATTTCCAAAATGCAAGATGATAAACTCAAATACGTTCGCTCCCTCGTTCACCGGCACAGCGACGATCTGGACGCCACGGTAACGCTGGTGGAGTCGGCCATTGGGTCAATGGAGGAGCCACGCATGTCCGTGTTCATACAGGTATGTGACCGATCAACGGCACTGTGGGCACGTTTAGTAGAGCCAACAGCACAAAGAGGTTGCCTGTCAAAAAGGCCACGTGTCCCTTGTGTACAAACTCAGAGTGATGTAAACAAATCAGTTTGACTTTGTTGAACTTTAATATTTTAGTGTGAATTATTTAGACCCCAAATGTGTTTGATGTTTCCTTTAGTCAGATTGACCCCGTCTTTATTTGTCAGTAGATAAACGTCCGTACAATACACCACTTCATTACGGTACTGATGAAAATAAAAATCATTCTGCCTAATAACTAGGCCTGGATTAGCTGCTGGATTAGCCAGCAGTGCCTGCTACCTGCTAATTTAAGTCCTGCCTCTTATGGAAATAAAACAGATTAAGGTAAATTTGCCTTTGAGTCTGTAGAGATTCTCAGTCGTCATGTCTTGGTAGATCTCTGAGTTGAACAAAGTCGACTGGACTTGCGGTTTCTTCAGTTCTGTGCAGGACATTTTTTGGCATAATGACACATTTACTAGAACAAGCTTTGTAAATGTGAGTGTAAATTCCAGACAGTCATATGCACCCCTAAAGACTCCAGCAGGCTGGCACTAATCTTAGTGTCCTGAACTGCTGATCCCCGGTGAGGAAACACAGAAAGTACGGCCTCAGGCGTGTTTGTTTTGAGTTGAGTCACATCCTCTGCATCAGCAGGTGTTAAAAACAGAGACTCACAGGATGGAAGCAGCATCTAGCGGCAACAGCTGCTCCTGTTTCTTAAAGTCATGTTTTTGTTTTACACATGACAAACTCTTCATCTCTTCTCCTTCCTCCTTTCTGTCTGTCCTCTTCACTCTCAGAGCACCGACGTGATTCTGGAAAAGTAAGCAGAGTGTATTTGGTGTTGAAGCTCTGACTCCGCATGTCGTGACTCATTACTAACTGTGCAGTTACAGAACAATTCTTCTCTTCTCGAGAGTAATGAGAATATTATTGAGACTTTACACTTCAACTCAACCGAACCCATTACTAAAACAAACTGTACGACTGCACGTTAATGCAATCAAGTGTGTTTGATATGTTTATTTCACATTTTGAAAGCGCTCTTCATGAGGGTCTGGTTTGGCTGAAGAAATAAAGCTTTTTTTCCCTTAACCCTAACCTTAACGCTTTTCTTAGTGTAGGAACTCTCATGACGTCCCATTGAGGACGACCAGCTTGGCCTGCTTGTTGGTTGAGGTGGCCTTCGTCTTTGGTCTCCTGTTCGGCAGCCACACTTTCATAAAATGATGTCATGACAGAAAATTATAAACAGTGAGGAATCCGATGATTATTAGTTTCCAGCACGGGGCAAATTCTAAAAATTCAGTATCCTACTTTTCCCATAATGCAATATGCAACCTTTACAGGTCTGTAAGTGAATAAATATTTAATTGAAAAAGTGGGGAAACGTAAAAATAGTTCACATGAATGTTAAGTAAAACATTTTCAGGTCAGTGAAAATGTTGTTGCTGTCTTTGACGTCACGTCTGCACAGATAAAGAAAGAAAATACTTCCATCCATTTCCTTGTAGATGAGCCGATCGTTTCGTCTACAGCTGCTTTTCTGCTTTGCGGGTCGCGGTTCTGCTGGAACCTATCCTAGCGGGGTACACCCCGGACGCGTCGCCAGCACATCAGGGGGCCACATGAACACACAACCGTGCACAAACACACTCACACCGACGGACATTTTGGATTGACTAGTTATGCACCTAAGCTGCATCACACAGATAAGGATTCGAGCCCAGAGCATTGTTGGTGTGAGGCAACAGTGCCTCCCACTGTGCCACCCTAATTTTAATGAATACATTTTGCTTAGTAGCATTAACCCTAACCAGCAAATTATTTTTCAAATTCTAATGTCTAATAAAAAAAAAAGCTGGAAAATCGGTTTATGCAGAACATAAATTCTGCAAAATTTGCATTCCAGTGTGAAAATGAAAAGCTTTCAATTGAACTTATTGAGCTCCAGCTTGAGTTCAATTACTCAACATCATAATATCTGACTTTATTATTTTGTAGTTTTATTGTTTGCATATATATATATATATATATATAATAGTGCAAAGCTAAGAGTTAGGTTGCCAGGTTGTGAACTGTGTCATTCTGAAGCCGTCTTGTTTTGACAGGATGGCAACGACAGCCGGGGCCGCTAACGTGGAGCGTCTGGAGCCCGGCTACGAGGACATGAACCACTTCATCGTCGACGCCGCCGACGTTGCTCTCAGGCTGATGAACATCGACTTCTGCTCCGGTACAAAGTAGCACAAAGGTCCAACACACGCGCTGTGGTTGGTCGGCTTTTCACAAAAATTACAAATGAATGTAATCAATGAGTTACTTGATGATTGGTTTGATCAGCTGTTGTATATTTGTATGGCGTTGTCGTCTCGGCTGTAGCCTGATCCTGGAGTGGCAGTCTTTGTTGCAGGAGGCGTAGAGGCTGCGTCTTCCTCGCCGCTCTCTTGAATGTTGCCTGGACTCTAGCCATCTCTTCCGCCTTAGATGCCCTCGCTTTCACACTGTTCCGCCAGGTGTCTCTGTGTTTGGCGATGTCCTTCCAGGTGCCTGTGTCGATTTGAGCAGCCTGTAAATAACTTATTGTCTTGTAAGAATTCACACAGCTGACTGGCACTGCTTTCTCTAAAATCTTAGACAGGAACGGAAGGTTTGAAATTGGCCGATAGTTAGCCAAGACGTCAGGATCCAATGTTGGTTTTTTAATGACTGCTGTTTTAAAAGACTCGGGTACATAGCCTGTGAGTAATGATAGATTAACTGTATTTAGCAAAGCAATTCTAATTGAGGGGAAGACTTGTTTAAGCAGCTTAGTTGGGACCGGGTCTAGGAGACAAGTGCACGGTTTAGATGAGGCAACAGCCACATCGCTGATGAATTGGAATAGATTTGTTCTCTTCTATTAGAGATGCGTAATATGCTGCTCTTGCCTTGCGGAGCGTCGTCCTGTAAATTTTGAGACTGTTTTTCCAGATTAAACAGGACTCCTCCAATTTAGTCGAGCGCCATATTCTCTCCAGTCTTTGGGCTGTTTGCTTTAACAATCTAATTTCAGAATTGAGCCATTGAGCTTTCCTTTTTGGTTTTAGTTTTTTAATTCTATCGATGGAGTCAAGCGCATCAAAGCCCCCAGCACCACCTACAAGATGATCTGATCCCTGATTGAAAAGGATTACAAACCCCTCTCTTCTAGAAAGGGTTTTTAGATTATGTTCTGTCTGAATAAGTTATTAACTTGTGTCTGAGTCATATCTACATATTTTCATTTCTCTCTTTCGAATAAAAGTGTCAAATCCCCCCCCCCCCAAAAAAAAATCCATATTCTGAAAGATGGATTAAATTTCACAGAAAGAAACTGTTTTGTGACACAAGATAAAACCTGTCAGAGGGCCGTAATATTAAAACTCCAAATTAAGACAGACGTAGAAGGCTGCTCAGATGTGGTCAAGAAATTCTGAAATCCCTTCACCCAGAGAGAAATAGGAGTCAAACAGCAACAGCTGCACAAAGACCTCCAGCAGGAGCCGTTTCCTCTGTTAAATAGCTCGGCTTACTGTTCAAACACCAGTGTGTCATTCATGTGTGTGTCTTGTGTTGCAGGAGATGACGGAGGAGGCGATCCTGAGGAAGGTGAAGAAGAGTCTGACCTTGACTCTAGCTCCAAATAGTAAAAGGCCAACAAAGAGGTAGGCTCTGTTTGCAGTCATTCAGATGCGTATTTGGATCTGATGAGATTCTGACAAGCTCAGCTGACCTTTATCAATCAGTTGATCGGGGTTTGGATTGGTCGAGGCTCAGAATGTGTCAGACTCCTTCCATCAGCTCAGAGCGCAGTCATCAGCTGAAGAGGAGGTGAGGAAGCTGCTTAAATACCAGCAGCCCCGCCTCCTCTTGTTTCGTATTTTTTCATAACTGACACATTAAATCAATCATCATTAATCACAATTACTTTGAAAGATGTTAGTTGTTGTATTATTTGATGTTTTATATATCCGTAAAACAAATATATTACAGTGTAGAATTAATACTTGTTAGCTGTTAGCAATCGATTTTAATTAAAGGAAAGATTTTCCTGACTGAATTGGATGAATTAATTCAAATTCTATCAGCAACATCGCATTAATAGAAATAGAAACACTAATATTAAGAAATATTAAAAAACCAATAGAAGGTTACAATGATGTATTGTATAATTTAATTGCTACAGGAATTGCTCCTGAATGGGCAAAAAATAAATCAATGAAAGCGTATCAAATGTTTTCACATTTCCACTTCCACAGGCCGGATCGGAGCTGCTCACCGCGGGACAGGACGCCTTTACAAAAATGTTTCACTTCAACATCCTGCAGACACACAAAGGAAAACTCTAAACTCTAAAACTCTCCCCGTTACCTGTAACGTTTGGACAGGAGCAGCTCCCTGGGTTCCATACAGCGCGCAGCATCATTGCGTAAAGGGAGCCGAGGATTCCCCTCATCCTCTCAGGAGGGGGACGGCGTCCATGCTGACTCAGAGCAGCGTCCTCCTCCGTGTGGCGTGGGCACGTTAGGCCGAGCAGCCGAGTCACTGGTGGTTGTTTGGGCGTGGGATGAGGACACTGGCCTCACGGTATCTCATCTTTTGTTCTCGACTCGAGGTCCTCGCTGTAGTTCTGAGGGAAGGGAAGACAGAGACGAAAATAGAGGTGCACCGTAATCCTCCGGAAGGAATCCAGAGAGGGGGGGGGTCAGAATCCTACCTTTCTATACATTATCCGTGTGTGTTTCTTCCTGCTGCAGCCCAAATGCAGGAAGACGGACCTGCAGAGATTCTTGCCTCCCACATTTCTGCCTTTTGTTCAATGAATCAGCCGTTGCATTGTGTGTGAATATATCCTAAATATATAAATATGAAGCTCAACGGAGACGCATACAGTGGATTCTGTTGTGGGAGGGATTTAATTCTCTGGGATTTAAAGCTCCTTTTCTGTTACGACCTCCATGAACACGACGCCGTCTGCAAACTGTCGCTTTTATAATTCTCATTGAAGTCAGCGAGGTGGAAATAGTTCCTTTTGTCACAGGATAGTTCAGAACTGGCTTTTTTATTCTTTTAAGTCCACATCCAAAATGTATATGTCCTTCTTTAAAGTGATTGTGTAAATGCTTTTATATGGATGACCAGGAAACAAGCGAGAGTGAAGGGTCGGGCACCTGACGCCACGGAGAGCAAAGATGGATTCAATTCAGTTCACTTCAATGTAGAGTTATCTAAATCACAACAACAGTCACATCAAGGCACGCCCAAGAAGAGCCGACTGGGACGGACCCTTTATCGTATTGGTGAGGAAAAACTGCCTTTTAACACAGTCTCTCCATCGTGTCCCAGGTCTCTCCAGACACCTCCTCCAGCTCTTCCAGGGGGATCCCGAGGCGTTCCCAGGCCAACCGAGAGACACGGTCTCCCCTTCGTGCCCTGAACACCTCCCCAGGAAGCATCTGAAATAGATGCCCCAGCCTCCTCAGCTGACTCCTCTCGGTGTGGAGGCGCAGCGGCTCTCGTCCCCAGTGACTGAGCTCCTCATCCTGTCTCTCAGGGTGCGTCCAGGTCAAAGACATGTTCGTTTTTTTTTAAGTATTGATGTGTAACTTCTTGAATGCTTGACTGTGAGGTTTATGATCTTCCCTTTGTCTTTTAACCTTTTTTATTTTGCATGTTTTCTCTTTGTGAAATAACTTTCTGAACTTGCAGTTAAGATCAATACAATAAGAATCTGGCTACACAGAAGTTCGATTGTGTCATTTGATAACCTCGTAATCAATCATAATACATCCGTTTAGCGCTATTGGCTCTTTACGCTCGTCCACAGTCCAGAAACAGGCAAAACAAAGTGAAGGCTACGGTCACTGAAGTGAACCAAATCCGATTTGTTTCCCCAATGCGACCTGTATCCGATCTTTTCATGCCAGTCTGAACGACACGGATCAGATTTGTGGTCCTGAATCCGATACGCAGCCGATCTCTTGCCATGCGCCTTCAGTCTGAACGGCCAGGTCGCATTTATCTGACCTACCCGCCACTGATACGCGACATACGCCACTATTGCGTGACTCCGCAGCCACGGAGGTTCTTCGTAGACACATTACTGCTAAAAAGCTGTCTCTCTTCCTTTTTAATCGTCTTCTTAAAAGTACGAAGTAGTAAATGTGCTGGCTCCGGTTGGACAACAGTTTTAAGTTCGTCACATACGCGCCACTGTTAGCGTCCATATTTCCGTCTGTAAACACTGAGCGTGGCGTCGTCGGGTTCTCTTGACATTTATTAAACATAATTAGGGAAGTCAGACTGACCCAATAAATGTGCGCACACACACCAACACGCAGAATTAGAGGATGACAAACTGGAGGATCTCAACACACCCACAGTTTGGACTGAGTCATAGAAACAAGAGCAGCTGGAGGCCAGAAGGCCTCCTGTGTTTGTCTCTATTTCAACTTGAACCAGGCATTAACTGTCACGTCCATCACGTCCTCGGCTTTATAAAACTCTTCTGTTGCAATGGCAAAATTCAACAAACAATTGAAATGATGAGGAAATTAAATGTTAGGAAAATTACCACATTTTTAAATGATTGATGCCCCAGAAATGGGTTTAATTTATGTTTAGCATCAAACTGCATAACAGACATCAGGAATGGGAAGACACTGGAAGACACTTACAATGAGCAGCAGTCATAAACATTGTATTTGATAATTTACCAACATGCACTTTATAATCAACAATAATGAAACTGTCATTTTCTTCAAACATTTTTTATTACAAAATCTTATTGTTAAAGAAAGATTGTGATTGGTGTCAGACTTTAACATTTAAATTAAATAAAGCTAATAAATATAAATAATGCAGCTGTTTTGACTTCCCCTCCGTCTCAGGATCAGTTTGATCAAAGCCCGTCCAGTTCAGCCAGAAGAAGACGATTTAAAACAACATGGACATTTTACACTCCTCTGCCTCCCTCCCTCCTTCTCATCTTAACTGATCAGTTTGATGCCCCCTCTAGCCGAGGGACACCTTAACTTGGACTGTTCTATTTATATGACATTAGAAAATTGATTTGGAGCCTTAGAGAGAGATTTCTGCTGCTTTGAGTAACCATTGAGCATGAAATGGTATTTAAACATAAAGGAAACACCAAACATGAAGAATGAACCTGCAGAAAATGGTTTAGAATTATTATTACTATTTATTCATCGAAGGTTCACACAGAGCACCAGTTCAGCCCAAAAGCGCCCAGAACGCGTCTGGACTTGTGCAGCAATCAGAGAACATGTCTGGTGGATTCATGCAAACAACAGCAGCCGAACGAAAGAGGAACATTTATTAAGTCCACTTAGCAGATCTGTCATGATTATTAGTTTAGGAAAGTGTCATCTGTCACTTTTACTCAAGCATCAACAGATTAAATCAGAAACCAAGACGCAGAGCGCTGCTCATACCCGGATTCAAGCTGAAATCCAGTTTAACAACTCCAGCGAGGGCGAGGATAGACTGAGTGTGTGTGTGTGTGTGTGTGGGGGGGGGGGGGGGGGGGGGGGGTCTCTGAAGACCGTTAGCATGTCCCCCCTTACATAACACTTAAGAAATTACATTTTACTCGCGGATGCTGTGACGCAAAATTAGGCACCATCTGTGCGTAAAATGACGAGAGAAGAAAAGCGCACGGAGAACGACTCGTGTCGGAGGTCGAGGCTTCAGGCTCACTTCCCGACTTCGTCGAGGACTTTGCGGTTGAGCTGCGCCTGCGCCCTCTGGCTCTCTACCTTGGCCATCTGGATCATGCTCCTGAGCAGGTGGAAGGTGAGGTCGATGGACAGCTGGGGCTCTTCGCTCCGCTTCAGCACCTCCGCGTCCCCGCCGTCCTCCTCCTGCGCTGGGAGCGGGCGCAGAGCCTCCGGGTCCTTTCGGAGGAGGAATCTCAGAATGTCGTCGCTCAGAAGCTCCGAGGCGGACATTCTCCCGAACACATGATCCAGTCGCTGCGTCTGGAGGCGGCCGCCGCCGCCATCCACATCCAGCCAGCTGGGGAAGATGAGCGCTCTGCCGGCTGATGGGCGGAGGTGCGGTGAGAGGACTGAGGAGAGGAGCAGGAGCAGGGGGGCTGGCTTCATGTTCTACAAGCAGACATTTTATGAAGACATTGAAACGGCAGGAAAATGTGGCAAAGAATGAAGAAGCGCTGCTTTTTGCTTTGCTGCAGATGCGTGCAGATGTTTTCTGATTCCTAGAGGCAGACCGATGGCTAAGAAACGCGCTATAAATGCATTAAATAAACACCTGAACTAATGGTCACGTGTCTACCTGCAGGTTTCAATTGCATTTGTATTTTATGCCAGCTACGGAGAAGTTGTTTTACAATTAAAATCGCATTCCTGGAAAAAAACAAAATCAGCACGTTCTCAAAATGTGTCGAAACAAGCCCAAATAAGAGATGAAACAAAGTTATCTTTATCAGATTCGATGAATAAAACATCAAACACAGTTAAAAATAGTCATTTGCGTGAGGACGATGTTCTCAAATGTGTCCATTTAATCACATATTTAGGCTGGAAAAGTGAAGCAGCGGAACTCACTGATCGGTCCGGAAGCTGCCGCCGGACTCCGGGAGGGATCGGGCTGAGCTGAGGCTGAAAGGTCCCTGTGCGCTACCGGAGAGGATGGGGGGGTTTTATACACCCAGCCCGCCGCTACCGGACAGGATGGGGGGGGGGTTTATACACCCAGCCCGTCGTACTGGAGAGGATGGTGGGGGGGTTATACACCCCCACCATCCTCTCCCCTTGTTTTTGACTCTCCTCCGACCTCTCTCTCTCTCAACCGGCCAAACAGATGGCCACCCACTGTGTCTTAGGTTCTGTCCAAGGTTTCTGCCTGTTAAAGGGAAGTGTTTCCTTGCTTTTATTGCCAAAGTTCTTGCTCTTGTGGGTCTAGTTGGGTTCTGTCTTTCCCTGCTAATCCTGCAAAGTGCCTTGAGATGACTTTCTGTTGTGCTCTGGTGTTAAAGAAATAATAAATAATTGAATTGAAAAGAGGCAATAACATGAAATGAAACTTTAATACTGTCTCCTGTCCTACACAGGAGATAAATGTTTGTTTCCCCATCATCCGTGTGAGTTCTGTGGCGTTCAGTCTGCAGACATTGGGTTCAGCACCACGGACAGCTCCCACAGAGAACCAGGGGGCTCTTCGACCGCCGTGAATATCGAGCAATGCATGAACTAACAATCTGGAATCCCGTTTTCTCATTTAGTTAAGATCCTGAAGTATTCTGCTCGTCACTCGGCCTCATGTCAAAGATAATTTATCCGTCAGGTGCAGAAAAACGGAAGATGAAAATATTTAGTGTTTTGTTGTTGTGACTGGGCTGATAGACGGTTATTTGTGCGCATGCTCAGCTGTGAGTTTTACAACTTCGACCGAGTTGGTTTTTCTGTTAACCGGACACTCTAGAGCATGGGTGTCAAACTCTGGAGCAATATAAAATGAATATTAGAGCTGGCCCGCTGGTACAGAACAGCACATTCACTGCTAATACTACAAATCCCATAATGCCATTTATTTTATTTGACTTTATTTACACTGTTGTTTTATATATATTGTTTCAACTTTATTTTTCTTTTGGTGTGGCCTTATACATTGTTTTACATATTTATTGTGCTTTAATGTGCAAAAAAACAAATTTTTGTGGCGTGCACGGGTGGGGTGGGGGCCCCAGGGATTTCTTGCTTGGAGTCCCAGGAGACCCGAGTAACGCCACCGTATATATTAACACATATTTGGTATAATATAACACATGGAATTACAGCAATAAACAAATGTAAAATCTGTTTTGTTTGTTTTCGTGATAAATTCATATTTGAGCAGTCATGTGACATTACGATGCGCGCCGTGACGTTACTGAACTCAAGTCAGTTAAATAAAATGTTTGCCCCCCCTGGTTCAAATGTGAAACTCCGCCCAGGATGCAGGTATCTGGTTTAGGCACATCAGATTAGATCAGCGTGTTGCAAACTGAGCAGTAATTAACTCGTATTTAGCTTATTTGCCAGGAATGGCCTTACTTATTACCAATACACACATTTGGTGTATAAAAACTCTAATTACACCACATCACAAGTAACTGACAAACACAGACTTCAAAATGATTGTCAAGGGATTCCTTTATTGTGTTGCAAGTGTTGCATATTCCAGGATAGATTGTAGGAAAACATCCACACCCCTAACGGAACCTTAGTTCAGAATGACAACAGGTGGCGCTCAAGGGTGAGACGCGCAGTGAACTATAATCACCGTAACACAGAAAAAGTACGAAAAGAGGTCAAAGGTTGAGAAAGTCATCAAAACTGTTTTTGTAAGGGACTCTTTGTTACCAAAAGAAGCGCTGGTCGATGCTACATGCTAGTTAGCATGCAGGTCGGGTTCGTTAATCTGAACAACATCACACAGCTGTTGTCATCTTCCCGATTATGGATTTATACATTCTTGTACAGACAGTCGTGACTTTCTTTTGTTGTGAAAGTTGGCTCGAATCGAAAAACACGTTTGTGTAACTCACTGAATGTTTCAAGCATGATCACCATACATCTCATATTAGGTAAACTATATAGCCAATTAGCTTAGCATGAAACAAGAAGGCAAATTAATATAGGAAATGAGCTGAACATCCGCTGCTGATATCGCTACCAGAATGGAAGAACAGTTTATTTCCATATTCATACATTTATTGCAGAAACCTGATGCTGGTTATTTGACCCGGGGATGGCCTGAGGGACCAGAATGCATTGCATCCTGCAGCCGATAAGACTCGTAACTACTTGAGTGAAAATCATTTGTGTACTACTTTATATTCATTTATAACCCAAAGAAACAAAGCAAAACACGATGGCTTCCCTTTCCACAAGTTAGTTTGAGTGAATTTTGTTAAGAGTAGGAAACAACAACTCAAACATTATCAACCTGCAACCAACCATTCATTTTCATAGTAGTTTCAAGTTTCAACGCATTTCAAAGGTCAGAAAAGGTTCTTGTGTATCGAGGTGGTGCTCATACATGAAAATGTGTTGCTACGCTGTGTAATCCTACTTCCATAAATATCTAACTTTCACAGACACTTGTGAACGCGTCATTCAGGGAAGACGAGTGTTCCTCCGAACTTCAACAGCGACTCAATAACAGTTTCACACGTTGGGGATACGTGCAATGAGCAGCACGAGGTAGGGTAGGCCAGAAAGGTCCATGTCTCTCTCTCACACACATACACACATACACACACACACACACACACACACACACACACACACACACACGCGCGCGAGCGAAGGACCATCACGAATACAGGCTGGACTTGCGATCATTGCTCACATCTTATTGGCTTTCCAGGTCAGGTAGGAGTTCCAACCAATCGCTACGATCTGGACGACAGCCAGCCTACAACAAGAGAGCGCTCTGATTGGTTCGGCATGCTCTGGAAGCATTCTCAATTTAACAGCTTGGATTCTAGCTTCAATCACATTTAAAGTCGTTTCCCCAACATACAGCTCGACCGGATCGCTCTATAAGTCACAATTTATATTCTCATGCTTTGCCCTTGACAAAAACTTCATATAATCAGTACAGGTGATTGATCATATATTATCAACTCTTACCTGTAGTGCAGAGGCGTGAAATAGAAATTGGCAATCTGTACAGTGGGCCATAGCTGCAACACGGACAGAAAACACTCGAGTCAATTAAAAAATCATTCGAGAAATTGTAGGCTGTTCAAAAAAGGTAAAAGTAAAAACTTACAGCGTAATTTGAGATCAGAGCATCCATGTAGTCCTGTGACAAAAGTTCAAATGGTTATTACGTATACCTGCAGCTCATTTAATGTTTGACATATTCACAAAACATCTCTGAAGCTGAAAACAAAGGGTTAAATGTTTGCTTTAAGAATAACCCGAAGGACTTTCAACGCAAGGGCTTTTTTGAAATGCTCCTCTTAGACAGGATGTTTGACTGTACTTGTACTGTAATACATTCTATTGTTTGACTGTACTTGTACTGTAATACATTCTATTGTTTGACTGTACTTGTACAGCGCTTACATTCTATCTAATTAATATATTCATCACCATCACCATCATCACATTTAAAAACTTGGCTAAGGTGCCCGACCCCTGTGTTAGCGTTTACAATCATAATACCACAGTATGTAAAAATATACGTGTGTGTGGGCGGGGCTCCTGTTTTAATCCCACCTTTCTTCAGTGCCAGGTCATGTTTGTAATTAACACGTCTGGATTCTAATGTCCTCTGATTTACCAGATCGGCCTCCTTCAGTAAATATTCATGAGATCAACGTGGGTAAACAAGGTGGTGACGACGTTAGCGCAGCTGGCACGTGTACACACACACACACACGCACACAGGAAGGTGTCACGCCAGCTATTTCCACAGTTCCTCCCTCATCTTTGTCAGAGGAAATGGTTTCTAATATTGATGAGAGGTCAGATGCTGCACAGACAATGAAAGTAAATTTACCGTTCTCTGAATAGTTTATTCCAGGACACCAGATGAAAGTCCGTTAGAACAAACATCCCGCTCCAATTTCACACGTGAACCCAAAATGAGAATGCTTGGCCTTTTGTCCATAATGTAGCAAGAACACATTAAAAAAGCAAAATAATTTCTACAGGTGCATACAATTAACACTTCGATTATAATTTAAATGATGCACATTCTAAATATATTTCTGTCACTGACCTAAAATTATGTTGAATATGAACTTTTCCCAGCATGCACTGGTGGAAGGCAGGGGAACAGACATCAGGGTTGGAAGACTGGATTACATATGTACTGTAGTTCATTAAATTATTTCGTTGCTGACTGTCGTTGAAGGAGATGGTTTTGGAGTTTTTCTTCTGTTGACTTTGAACAAAGTATTTTAAAATGAGTTCAGGGAAAGTGAAACTTGAATTAAGATGTACAAGTGTAGTTTTCTGTATAAAATGGAAACAGCAATTAACATTTTGGGCGGCACCGCGGTGTAGTGGTTAGTGATGTCGCCTCCCAGCAAAAAGGTACTAGGTTCGAATCCTTTCTGTGTAGAGTTTGTATGTTCCCCGCGTGTCCGTGTGGCTTTCCTGTTAGAGCACAGATTGAATATAAAATCCTTCTGCTCACTTTTAAAGCCCTCAACATCCAGGCCCCTCCTTACCTTACAGAGCTGATTGTGCCATATTGCCCCACTAGAACCCTGCGGCCCCAAAATGCCCTGCTGTTGGGTCCAAACATTTCCAGAGGCAGACTGGAGGGCGGAGCTTTCAGTTATCAAGCCCCTTTATTGTGTAGGCAGCTCCCTGATTCGGTACGTGTTGCAGACACCATCTCTATTGCTCTTGTGGGTCAAGCTGGGTTCGGTCTTTCCCTGCAGGTCTTTCCCCGCTGATGATGATGAATATATTTATTAGATAGAATGTTAGAGTACAAGTACAGTCACACAGTAGCATGTATTACAGTACAAGTACAGTCACACAGTAGCATGTATTACAGTACAAATAAAGTCAAACATCCTGTCTAAGAGGAGCATTTCAAAAAAGCCCTTGCGGTCTTGTTTCCGTTGAAAGTCCTTCGTACATAAATCATCCACAATCAACAATACAAATTTAACAATACAAATAAAAATGAAACCAATATTAAATTAAATTACTCAATTGATTCAACGTAACATTAGAAAAACAAAAATAAACGACGCTGCACCTATAAAGTGCCTTAAGATAACTTCCTGTTATGATCTGGCGCTACAGAAATAAAAATGAAAGAATTGATGTGAAGGCGTGTAAAACAAACTCACCCTCTTGAGCTTGTTCGTGTTCTCCTCCACCGTCAACCCGTTCAGAGCGCCAGAGATCCAGAGAAAGGACGCCAGGAAGCACGGAGCGAAACCCAACTGTAGAGAAAAGAAAGTTCAAGTCAGAAATAACTGTACCTTGAATCGATGGTTTACTGGATGCTACTTCTTTGGGGGTACGTACCGGTATGTATTATTTAATTTATTTCATATATGTTGAATACATATGTGAATGTATGCATATGTATGTGTGTATACATATACATGAGGGCATACAAATTCATGGTGGCGACGGTGGCACAGGTGGTTGAGAGCTATATAAAATCAATGTATTATTATTATTAATATTCATGTGTAAAGACGCAGGTGTGTGAATTGGTTGTATTGTTTATTCTTGTTTTCCCTGTTAATACAAATGAAATTGAAAAGAAAATGAAATAAACATTTGACTCATAATAAAAGAAGAAACTAAAAAATATAACCTAGAGAATTACAAGGTTCAAAATACCATTTAATACCATTTAATAGTACTGATACGCTGCAAAATCCATAAATCAGACTATTTAAACATTACATTTTAAGTCTATTTTCATTGAGACTTAAAAATGTATGTGTGATAATTATTTGAAAATAAATACTGTTTACGAGGAGTAAAGCCTGGAAGGATATTTACTGTCACGTCCATTTCCGTCCATTAATGAAGCTCAATGCTGTGCCGTTCTCCTGCGTGCTGCAGGCTGACGCTGCTTCTCCTGATAACACTGAAGCCACCGAATGACTCTTCACTTCCTACACATCCTGAAGCAGCGAGCAGCAAACAGGTCGACCACGTAACTATTCAGCTGTAAGAAAGCTGATCTGCACTATAATCATATTGGTTTAATTACTAAAAACGTTGTCACCATGTCGCTTTTGTTGATTCGTCATTTACACCACGAAAAAATATCACAGTCCAGTAGCTGCATCTGCAACTGTTCATCTTTAAGCGCCGGCAGCGGGAACCAGCAGAGGACGCTCTCACCTGGTCCACCAGCATTTTCTTCAAGGCAGAAGTTTTGGTCCCTCCAACCACCAGTCTGTCCAAAACGTTGTACCAGCCTCCGATTACTGGACCCTTTGGTTTAAAAGGGACAGCATGGTTAATTATTGATATTACACTGGACTTCATCCAGTCACTTTGCTCAGAATCTGCTTGATAACAACAACAATAATATATTGATAAGAGGAAATGATACAGGTAGGTTGGGCCTACCCAATGAAGAGAGACAACATTATGGAAACAAGGTGGAAGGGTCACAAAGAGCAAAAAAAAAAAGAAAGAAGAATCAACTGGACTTGTTCAAGTTTGATTAAATACGTTTCACCTCTCATCCAAGACGCTTCTTCAGTTCTGAGAGACTGAACTGATTTACCACGACCAATACTGCAGCAAGATCCCAGACACGGACGCCATTCTCATATCCGCTCGCGTGTCTTCGGTTCACCTCGGTCTCCTCTCGTGTTTGAACTCGGAAAATTTCCACCTCTTTTCAACGGCCAATAACTCCAGAACGGAAACCGGTTTGATTTTCTAATGAGATATGAAACTTTAATCTTTTAATTTGGTGTCTGCATAGTCATGGTATATAATATTCTGTGGCTCTTGAAATATAGGGCAAAATGAGCGAGAACCGCCGGTACTCCGCGTACGTCAGTGCTGCCAGTGGCTGGTACTGAATGAGTTAATGACCTGTTCGCTCATGTTCTGACAGAGTTCAATGTTCTGATGTGGAAAGGTCGCCCTAGAATAATTGAGAGCATGTTCGTTCCAGACGGGGACGCGTTCCAGGCCGATGCATTGATCCGTGTCTTCTGAGCAACCCTCAAATTTGCTGTCTTGTTTATTGAAAATATGATCTGAAGTGAAAGGATCAGGGAAACAAGCCCATAATAAATAGACTCACAAGTTAGCAGTTAATTATTTTTAGAATACACAACGGGACTCAAGGACCGTACCACTACTCACCACGAAGAAGAACCCAATAGACATCATTTTAGCAGTCCGCTGCACGTTGTGACGAGCCAGTCCTCTCCTCTCAATCAGCTGTTGAGCGACTACGTCACCGACACCCACCAAAGACCCTGGAGGACAAACGGGATAAGGACTAATGGCCACCGGGCACGATGGCACAGGTGATGTTATTTCTGTGGATATTTGCACTACACCCACAGGAGCAGTTTGTGCCGTATATAGATCTTAAACACATGCAGCCAAGTGGGAAAACTGTCCAATGTGCAGAATTTAGAGCGCTCTATACTCCCTGTGACTCAATTGATGCCAATATGACTGCAAACCAGCACGGTGGGCATCATGAGTTATCATGTCAATCGGTTAATAAAAGATATAACGTACAATCGTTTGCGTTAAGACTGTAAAATATATACCGAATAAAAAATAATGCGTGTCCATATTCCACTAATGCAGTGGTTCTCAAAGCAACCCCCCCCCCCCTAGGGGGTTGCGGTGCGATGTCAGGGGCCTGTGACGGCGGAGAACATGCTTCTTTTGCAGTACTAGATTAAAGTGTAATTGCACATCCACTCCAGTAGTTGGCAGTGGCACCCTGATTGTCAGAGTGCGCGCAGGGAGTATTATCTTTATGGTGTTTTGCCGCACACACAGCACAGAGCAAGCGATATGAAGACATGAAACCCTCAAGAGACAGCGTGGAGAAATATTTACCATGATAAAACAAAGGAAGGGATGGCTGCCCTCCAACGTATCCTGATTATAAACATAGAAGTAAGGGGGGGAACCAAAATTTAAGTTCCGCATGTTCGTGTACCCCCACGGAATAAGATTATTGGTGCGCTCCATGAGCAAAACTGGGCACGCAACCATCGATGTCTGCAAAGGGACAAGTCAAAAGAACTGGACCAAGAAATTGGAAAGTAATCTCTTTAAAAAGTCGTTAAACCTCATCTTTATTCCCAATGAGGTTCAGTTTGTTTGTTTTCAAACAGTAGCATACATGCTACTGTTTGACTGTACTTGTACTGTAATACATACTACTATTTGACTGTACTTGTACTGTAATACATACTACTATTTGACAGTACTTGTACTGTAATACATTCTACTGTTTGACTGTACTTGTACTGTAACATTCTATCTAATAAATCTATTCATCCTCTCCAGACAGCAAAGCTGCACAGCCTTGAATCGGATCAATAACAAGCAGAAACTTCGTATTTCAGGGACAAACAGGGATTTAGGGGCAAATATTTTTTTCCCTTTTTTCTCTTTATCGATTCTCAGCCTGAGACGGTCAGGAAACGTGATTGGCTGCAACACTTCAGGTAGACACACCGAGTAAATATAATGAATCTGCTGCGTCTCATTCTGGGCCGTAACAGCGTGGCGGTGACATTTTTGGTGTCTTGTTAACTGAATTAAGGTCATTAAAACACAGATCACAAGGAGCAGAATGCGGGCTGCTATTCCCATGAGGGAAGACTTGCCGACGGCAGGTTTTAAATCCCTGGAGAACGTAACGGTCATTCCTACCGGCGGTCACTATCTGAACGGTCCAGGGGTGTTTGGCCATCAGGCCTTTGTAGGATCTCCACAGACCTGCCATCCTGGAAGAAAAGAACAATCACAAACCGGTGATCACGAAACGTCCGACTCCCTTCACCAACGCCGCCCCCGGCAGCGTGACTCCAATCAAGCGGAGTCTCGTGGTTTAGTGAAGCGGGTCGGGGTCCAGTAAAGCCTCGTCTAACCCTGAGCAACCCGTCTCTGCTGGACTCAGCCCGCTCAGAACGAAAGAGCAGGCAGTTAAGAGCAGACAGGTAAGATCAATCAGACGGGTAAGAGCAGACAGGTAAGAACAGGCAGGTAAGAGCAGACAGGTAAGAGCAGACAGGTAAGAGCAGACAGGTAAGAGCAGACAGGTAAGAGCAGACGGGTAACAGCAGACGGGTAAGAGCAGACAGGTAAGAACAGACAGGTAAGATCAGGCAGGTAAGAGCAGACGGGTAAGAACAGACAGGTAAGAACAGACAGGTAAGATCAGGCAGGTAAGAGCAGACAGGTAAGAGCAGACAGGTAAGAGCAGACAGGTAAGAACAGGCAGGTAAGAGCAGACGGGTAACAGCAGAAGTCAGGAATGACGTCACTGAGTCCAGTGACGTCACGAAACCGGAGCAAACGCGTCACTAAAGATGCCACCGAGCAGCGCGCTCGTTACCGGCGCCGGTATAGAGCGCGCTGCCCGGTACCTGTTCGCTGAGGACCCAGAACCGGCGCCGGTGACTTCCTCGCTGCTGACCGGCGAATGGAGGTTTCTTCTTCTTCCGTTCGTGTCGGTTCGGTTGGCAGTTTTCAGGCGCAGTACCGCCCCCTGCTGAATCGGAGTATGAATCGGAACCAACCTTACGCGGTCTTTATAGCAAAATATAATACGAAGCTTTGAATACAAAACTATTTGGCCTTAATGTCATTTCTTGTAAAGTTAATTGATGACTGTGAAAGTGAACCAATTCAAACAGAATCCACGATTGATGAATATATTCATTAGAACAATAGTACTACAGTACAAGTACAAAGGTATTACCTATGTACTTGTACTGTAATACTATCGTTTTACCTATTAGGTAACCGCTTCTTTGCTAGTTTACTGCATTATCGACTTTGACCTTGAAATCTTTCACATTTATCTCACTTATAGTGTCTGACCCAGTCCCGTTCCTCCTGTACCTTATTTATTCACACGCGAAGCTGCAGCGGACGCAGTTTAAACAGACGAGGGTTAGAAAGCAAAAAACAGACAAGGAAATCACGCCGCCGAAAACAAGAAAAAACTCTGGGACACCAGCTCTGCTGCAAAAAGCACAAGACGACTCTAAACACAGGCGGAAGCAGCACGATGAAACACGGTTACAGCTCGTTCAAAAAGGAGCATGTTTGCAGCCCTTTAAAAAATTAAACCAATTACCAAAGTCAAGGAAGTTGTCACTGTACTAATGAACTTTCTTTTCAGGTAATTGAAGTTGTAATATGTTACATGTTGGCTTAAGAGCTTTTTACGAAAGCATTAGCATGAACGCTAATGCAGAATACGTGAGAGGAAATGAAACCCCGTCAAAACAAACATTCCAGCGACTGGGAATTCTTAAAAACAAACAGAAAACACATCACACTGCTAACAAGCAAAATGTATTTCTGCACCCCTAACCCAAAATAACAGAATACGTAATAAAGGGCCTCGGCTTGTTTGTCTGCTGATGGTGAGATTACATCCGAGCATCAGCAGGGGACCGGTTCAAATCTCACGGCCAGCTCATCGTTATTTATTCACAGCATCGGGTTAGAAAAGGCGAAGATACACACTGTGCAAAATCCTCCAAGAGCTCAAGGTAAACTGAATTTAAACACATTTACTTACTATCAAATTTATCGTAAAAAGATTTCTCAGAATAAGCAGCGACCGGTTTTGAGATTGCAGTGGAATCGGTCGATCTGCGGAGCCAGCGGACGGCCTGACAACGGGCACTTTGATGCTTTTCCCTTTCTTCAGCTTTCTGAGCACGTTGACTAGCAGCTCAAAGCCGAAGGCTTCAGGGTGGGGAAAGTTATACTCGTTCTTTGCTGCGGGTTCCTGCTCTTCTTTCTACAGCACCTAGAACAGATTCACACCAGCATCAAGGAGAATCTGCAGAAAGCAGCACGCGATCACGGCAGGCTCTGCTAACGACTCAAGATATAGGTCAAACAGGAAACAAGAATACACTCAAAACGGTTTGAACGCCGTTATACGATCCTGCAGTGTTTCAGGGTCATTTTCACATTGAAAGTTGAGATAATAAATCGAGTGTTTTCTGAGATGACTTCAGAGTTACTTCCAGTCTTTCAGAAATAAAGCTACGACTATGTCAGATTGTTTTCCAAAGTATTTTAGTATTTAATAAAGCACTGTTCATTCCTATAGAATGATCCCACTCCACTTATATTACTCATGAGTATTCACTAAATATATCTAGCAACAGAAAGACATGCACATACAATGGGATCTGGAGGGATCCGAGAAAAGTTCATGTGCTTTAACCTATGCTGAAATCAAATATAAAGTAAGAGAGCTTTTGATTTTCCATCAGCTTAAAAACTATTTAGATTCATAGGGCTTTGTTTTAATAAAGAACTATGGTCGTTATTTTTTAGACGAGATGAGACAGGTTCTGATCGCTCACCAATGACGGAGGCTTCCTTGGAGGTGGTTCCGGTCACGTTGTACCGTGGCGGCCCCCCTGCGGTGTAGACGGTCCGTCTGTTCGTTCTCAGCAGCGGGGCTCGCGTCTTGGGCTGGCTCCTGGTCCGTTCCGGCGGGGAACAAGGTGCGGGAGGCCGTCCAGAGAATCACCTCCACCCCCAGGGGACGGACTACGAGGACGACACCGGGCAGGATCAGAGCCGAGCGGGACGCGATCACATTATTGTTCTCGTCCTTTATCGGGATACGCATGAGACTGTAAACAGCCATCCATAAGCAGCCTGCAAAGGTCTGACTGGAGAAACGGCAGCACGACTTCCTGTCTGCAGCGCTGCTCTGACAGATCCTGTGATTCGATGCTTAATAGTTGCTCATCAGCCATCAGAAATGCCCCGTCAGATCAGAACCGGCCCCACACTGCTGCTCCAACACAGGCAATTCATTCTACAGTACCGGCAGGTCCACAACGCCGAAAAAGAACCGCTGCTAGCCCCCCCCCGACATTATAACGGGTCAGAGGGGATGCTTTGAGGCGGGCGCCGTTAGACTTGTGGACCTGCTGGCACTGCGCTGTCCTGCAGAGAGACGGGAGAACCTCTGACCTCTAAGAGCTCTCCCTGAACTCTCTCTCTCTCTCTCTCTCTCTCTCTCCGCAGTGATGTCTCTGCTGTCGATGCGGTTGAGGGGGAGGAAGGAGGAACTTGCCGACACTCCCCAGGAAATCACATCGATGCCCAGGACGCAGCGCGGGATGGGGGGGGGGGCCGGCATTCACATGAGTAAGGCTCTCATCATTTGGCTACGGCAGCGTCCTCACCGTCTTCCACAAGTGGACATCGAGACGGAACGTAAACCGTCTTCAACGTACGAATAATAACGTTCTGTTGGCAGAACTACGTTTGTTGGTAATTATAAAAGCTTAAAAAGCCGTTCTTCACCGTCTGGAATCGTAGGACTGAACGAGAGAAGCTAGAACGACGCTTTGTCGAGTGTCTTCCTCTATCTGAGCTCCCCAGGATCCACGTCTTTATCGCCTCTAATGTTCGACTAAGCTTTGTAGGAATTCTATCCACTAGTTTTTAATTTGTCCTGCTAACAAACAATCAACAGCGACAAACTAGTACAGACTCAGTACTGCCCCCCCCCCCCCCCCCATCTTCGAGTAGTGGGACATGTCTTCAACAGAACAGGTCCCTCCTCACTAGGACTATATTCACGCAAAGCCTCCAGGATGAGAAATGTTTACTATAATTGTGTCCATTTCACCCCGTCTCAGTGATGTCCTCCCTGAAGTGGACCAGCGAGAGGAAGACAAACGTTGTTGCCGTAAACAGAGACACGTGTCCAATGATTGGGACACACTAACGGCGTTGTTTTAGTCATATTTTAAATGTAAAGGCTTTTTTTTATCCTTCGCTTTTGTTCACTGTAACCACACGAGGAAGCTAGCCCGCTAGCCCGCTAGCTGCCTGAGCCTACTGACGTCACTCCGTTGTCCTCGGCGTGGTTCCGACCGGCGACGGGGACACTGTCCCCTCTGGGTCCTCACCCGTCAGACCGAGTTCTAGACCGGGCTCCGTCCATGCCTCCACCCGTCCGCTGCTTCTCTGGGCTACGAGCGCTCACGGTTGCCTCCATATCCGGTGGCGCGACACGGCGCAGAAACCAAACAGTCGCAGCGTCATGACGTCACGAGACGTTCTGGGAAAAAAACCTGAGCGGACCCGTTATTTTACAGATGAAAAACACAATGGAGTGGACCCATGTATAATATTAATATGATAAAATATAATACAATAAAAATATTAACGTCTATATATATTTAAATATATATGAGAGAATAACACACAAAGCGATCTGCGTGAGCTCGTCGTTCCCCACCCGGACTCTGTTTCATTCATTCATGTATTGTCCTTTTAGCTCCAAACACTTGTTTGTCCACCCAAGTCTGGCACAAGAGAATCTCCGCATGGGAACCTGCCTACAGGAAGTGAACAGAAACATCTGATTAATGGATTGGTGCAGCCCGTAGCTCGCACTGACATTTTGCTCCTGCTCTGTCTCTCTATCACTTCCCTATCCATCTCCTTGTTTTTGACTCTCCTCCTACACGTCATTCTCTCTCTCTCTCCCTCGACCTTTAACAGGTTTCTTCCTGTTATATATATATATATAGCACATCAGTCCCTGGTTTTCACAGTGAAGCAGCACAGCGCCCTCTAGTGGACAATTTACAGACCTGCATTATTACGACAGTATTAGTTACTGTTCAGAAAACATTTTGGTGATGCATGACCCCTTTTTACTTTTTATAATCAGAAAATTAGCACTTTTCACGACTCAACTGTGTATTCATTCTGTTTTCTTACCTGTTTTATTCTGCCCTCTATCAAGAATTTTAGTTAGAAAGTTAATAACTCTACAAGTAAAAATGTTTAAAATGTTTTGTGAGGAAAACTCCTCAAAGTGAACTCCAGTATTAAGATATACTTCTAAATGTTTCACTTGACAGTATTTTAATACGACACCATGGTAAATCATTGACAGTCTAAAAAGGTGCAGCTATCCAAGAGGGTCACACGGATTCCATCAAGTATCCGGAAATCAGAGAAGAAAACATTTCCATTTGTGAGGAAGATGAAGCTTGGACCTCACTTCATGTTCCAAAAAGACAACGATGCTCAGGAGACCCCAGAGTCCACCTCAGCTGGGTTCCAGAAGAATTCCTGGATCATTCTGAGGGCCATCACAGTAGCCTGATTGAGTCCGTAGACGGGGGCTAAGATTCCTTAGGAACACTGCTGGTGTCTGGGGACGGATCAGGACGGCAGCAGAAGGGCCGCTACAAAGTACTGGAGTGGGAACTGGAGTGACATCTAGTGGTGAACATGAACACCAACCCTTGGGTGACATCTAGTGGTGAATATGAACACCGACACCGTGCTTGCAGCTTTCATGCAACGCTCCCAATAACTGCTGGAGACAAGAAAGTGATCGAGACAAAATAAGTTTTTATTATAATCGAGGATATAAAATAAATATACGTGACCTTTTTCATTTAACAGTCATTTGTACAGTGAAATTTGGACAAGTTTGCTGAAAGCAGCTAAATATTTATTTCTTTATTTTTATATTTTCCCTGCTCTGGGCTAACGCTATGAAAAGACAACACACTTAGGCCATATGTCAAACCTGCACACGCCCACGCATTCACACGCATTCACACGCATTCACACACAGAGAATGGAAAAGAGTCGACAAACGCTCCGACCTGCGAAGTATTCTGCTGATGGGGCTCACTGGGAGCTCCGGGAGTTTTAATGTCGGTTCATCATCACAGATTCAGTTTTCTGTGAGACGTCACATTGCTTCCACATTAAAGAGATATGTCTTTAAAAATGTTCACAATAAATAGAGCTTTTTTTAATTATTTTTTGTCAAACAAGGCTCGATATTTAAATGGAATGATGGACGCTGAAAGCATCGCAGAGACTTGCAGATGGAGTGTCTGTCTGTCTGTCTGTCTGTCTGTCTGTCTGTCTGTACAACTTGCTGGGAGACAAGTTTCTAGTTCCCCACTGGAAAAGGCATGCAATACCAAAAAGGCGTTAAAGTGAGCGGAGAGAGCAGCCTCAAGGTGCGCTGGAGTTCACTCAGGCATGCACACACACACACACACACACACACACACACACACACCTGGGGATTACTGTCACGGCACCGCCAGGACATGTGTCTGAAGCAAGACATTAAAAAAACATGAAATACTTTCATTTACCACTAACTATTTGAGCAACAACAGTGCATTAAAATACATTTATTGTATCAATATCTTAGTGAGAAATTCTTAAAATGTGTTCTTATGTACAACATGGCATAAAACTCGGAGGTGTGCTTCAGTCATGCATGAGGACACTGTCTGGGGGGGGGGGTCGTGTGCATTCTGTAGACTCCACAAACGCAGATAAAAAATATATATATATCTGCTCGTTTCCACATTACGCTAATGACAATCTGCTACATAGTAATGAGAAGAAAGATCAAACAGAGGAGGCGTCAGGAGTCAAACACAATCCCTAAAAGGCACCGTCCACCCAAACGGAACCGTGGATATGATCATTCCTACAGAAACATGGATAATGAGGACGAGACAGCGAATCAGGAGCGTCAGCGTCCTGCATTCAGAAGAGACATCATTTATGTACGCGATACAGCGATGACTATAACAATACGTACCATTTAGCGACGCCTTCTATAGCTACTATAGTTAAGGCAGAGGAAAGTCAAAAGGGTAGTATTCATAGATGTGTGGAAACAATAAATACGATTATATACTATCTATGTATAAGCATTTCTGTTCAACAGTTCATTTGGACTACATTTCAAAATGCTGTGAAAAAAGGACAGTGAGTTTAGTACAGAAGGAACGAACACCAGAAACGCTGGCACCGGCAAAACGAGCGAAAACGTCAGTCTGGAATTCCGTTTGCTTGTTTGTTTGATGCGCAGGAGAATGTGTTTACCACTCGAGCCTCACGCTCCATAATACTCAGGACAGAGAGAAACGTGTATATCCTCCCTGCTGCACGCACACGCACACACACACACACGCGCGTGCCTGAACAGCTGCTTTGTTTGACCACGTCAGGTGACACTACAGTCAGAATGCAACCGAGGGCAGCTGAACGGTTACATAAATCATTGCCCAAAGGTCGTCTTTAAAGCTGCATTCATCAATACTTATTTCAGCATCGTGTAACTATTTCTAATGAGAAGGGCGACACCCCCCCCCATCCCATCAGGTGGACGTTTTAGCCTCTTTGAGCGCATTGGTTTGGGGTTCGAGCCCAACGACAGGCAGCTGCCCACCCACGCACTCTACGTAATGAGCCAGTCGACAGGCCTCCATGTTTATTCTGTTTGAATATTAGCTGCATTAGAGAAGAACCTTCTACTCAGGGAGGAGCGCAACGGCTGAAGCTGGAGGCTAATCCCAGCAGCGAAGCATCCGGACCCACAGAGTCAGCTTTAGGCTAAAACACTCGTATATTTAGCAGGTTCTGCTGAAAACGTTCCGCTCTTTCAACAGTTTCACAGTTTCCTGCATAGCTATCAGAAAGAGCAGCTTTCCAGAGGGACAGAGGTGCAGTTCTCCTTCCAACCACCAGGTGAGAGTGTTTCCTCATCCTACCTGATGGAGGCTGAGTCACTGGCGCTATCTTCAGTACAATCTGCATGGGGGGGGGGGGCTTCGGTGGGGCATTGTCAGTGGTGGAGGGGCTGCACAGGTAATCCACAGAGCGACTCATATTATTACAACTTTGTAAAATAGTTTGCAGTTAAAATACTGACAGCATTTCACTGTGCTGGATTATTATTGGCTATAATTCTCTCCATTGGTGTGTTTTCCTGTTGAGCCACTAACTCAAACGTATTTATATTTATACAGCTGGGACGGCTGCTTTCCAGCGCTGGGGCTAAGCTAAACTAACCGGTTTCATATTCAGCACATACAAATACATTTGTGTGTTTTTCCCCAAAATGACTGGATACCCGATGAACCCGGTTACGTTCCACCAGTGACCGATCTGTGGACAACGCAGACACACCGCGAGGCGAATCTGCTGCCTGCAGCACGATGGCAAAGTAGCAATACTCACTGACGGGGCACTGAGGACTGACGTCAACGCGTCCTCTGATTCGTGTTGCTCTGGCCTCGCCGGCGTGGGCTGAAGGACGCACACATCGTGTCTGAATGTGCTGCTGCCGTGCCTGCTCAGCGCTCATCTCACGGAGGAAGAGGAGTCCCGACAGGAAACCCCGCCCCGTGTTTGTTCTAGCTCTGCAGATCAATTCAACGCTCAGTGCAGTTCAAAGTAAAACTATAAATGGCATGAATAAAACACACAATAAAACACACAATAACAGCCTCACGCAGTAAATGAAGAGGAGGCCGTCTCGTTAGCTGCTCTGCGTGTTCGTGAGAACGTTCGCGTTCTGACACAAACCCCTGGAGGGGAGGCAAACCTGCCAGATGTTCCTGATCCGAATCAGATTATCAGAAGACTCCAAATTCAAATGAGATGAAGAGAGGCCTAAACATAGAAACCCCATAATAAGGACATCACATTTACTATTTCCCTGCATGTTGCACCAGCTGTGTAGAAACGTGCGACTGCGTCTCGGGTCAGCGGCAACATCTGCAGCCGCTTCTTGATGATCCAGAACACGCTGGAGGCGACAGCAAAGGGCTTCTCCTCCCGCGTCCGCGCTCATCCCATCACGGATCTGGGTAAACGCTAGCTGCAGCTCCTTGTGAGGAACGTTGAGTTTGTAAGTGCTCCAAAGGGCTGAGTGTGTGGGAAACACCTTCACATCTATCTTACGTAGTATTTAGCTGCTTTGAAAAGAGGCAGGACTTCCTGTTCCATTTTTTGGTTCCTACTTTCCATTTTCGCTGAGGGCCGTCAGGATGGATGACTTGGAGTGATGTAATGCATGAAGGGGGGGGGGGGGGGAGCTGATGGAGCCGACTTGGAGTGAGCGGGAGCGTCAGTAACGGTGTGTCTGATGGGAGTACTGGGAGCTCTGCTGGGATGACGACGAGTATCCGATGGCGCTCTGGGGCTGAGTGGAACCCTGGACGTTGCTTTGGTAGGCAAGGCGGTTGCCGGAGTGCTGACGGGGAGACAGAGGGAGGGGGGGAGAGAAAGCAGAGTAATGACGAGCAGTGATCTGATCACAAGCACAGAGACCGACCTGCTTTAGAGCGCCGGCCAGCGACAGAAGTGGGACAGTGCTGGTGATCGCTGTCAGACGTTTTATTTCCCTCTCTAGCATGCCTTTATTCGGCCACCTCTCCTGCACTGCGCTCTGCTCCCCGACCCTCGCTTTGAACCCGAGACCAGTACGGCCTGCAGGCCTCATGGCGCCCTGCTCTCAGCTCACAAACACAAGTTTCAGTGCTTGAAATCGACGAAATATTTACTGCCTGGAGCTTCTTTGCTCTTTTTATGTTGTGCAGAAATGCTGAGGATGAATCTCCGAGGATAAAGGGCACATCCTGGAATGTTTTTTCACTTTCTTTAAAGGTCACATATTATGAAAAACTCACTTTTCCCATGTTTCTACACTATTTTGCTGTTTTTGGGTCCTTATCAACCCAAAAACAGCAAAATAAACCAGCCAGTCAATCCTTCGTAGGTCTGTAATCGCCTCCTGAGACGCGTCTGGCAGAAGTCGTGACACGTGCACGTGCGTGCGTGCGTCCCTGTGTCCGCGCTCTACCTGCAGTGGAAATTGGCCTAAGCAGGGAAGCCCAGACTTCCCTCTCCCCGGCCGCTTCTTTCCGCTCTTCTGCGTTCCCGGGGACATCGTCTCTCAGCTCAGCTTCCTCGTCACCATGACGGCGAAGAGAGCGCAGACACAGGGACGCGCGCGCACGTGTGCACGTTCGCCCGGGAGGGATTTCTTCCAGACGTGTTTCATGAACAACCTCGAACATCAGAAGCCAAAGTGAGAAACTCACCTGGTAGTCGGACTGCAGAACCCCAGTGCCCGAGGAGGCCCCGGGGGGCCCGATTCGAGGTTTCTTGTTGGGGGGGCCCTGGTCCTGTCCATGCTGTAATCCCCCTCCTGTGGTGCCCCCTGTGGCTCCGTTGGTTTGGGAGGGGGCTTGCTGGGCTGTGGTCTGCTGCTGGTTCTGGGTTTGGGTTTGGCCGGTCGTCTGCTGGTGCTGGTTCTGGGTATACAACAGAACATTGTAAAAAGGGGCTTGAAGAGGGGGGGGGGATTTCACCCTGTGTCTCTATGAGCCGACTACATGAAAGCTAAATTGTTCAACTATTCTATCAGCAGCAGGACGAACACCTGATAAGACAGGTAGAAACATCCAGTAATCAGTTTTAAAATGATCAATATATATCTGTCATGCCCTTTAGGTGAGGGTCACACCTGATCGTGTAGATTCTCAGGCAGCCCTGCAGCTCGCCTTCTTTGTTCTGACTTTTTATTGCTTCCAAGAATGTAAATTTTAACCACAAAAATAAAAATAACCTTATTTTCATCTGAAATTAAATGTTAATGACGGCACCGCTGTATTCCATCTACAGTGTATCCCAGTTTGCCCCCCCCCCCCGCCTCTGGTAAAGTCACAGCAGAATCCCATGGAGCAAACAAACAAACACTGTCGACTGAAGACCAATAGATTTGCTCGTCTTTCCGCGGCTGTTTAATGAGTAGCAGGACACGGGTCCCGATGGACGAGACGTAAAACCGGTTACGGCTTGTCCGCTGAGGCAATCAAACCGTCATCTGATAAATGTGCGTCCTCCTGAAAAGCTCGGAGTTTACAAACCTGCGGGCCACAAGGCTCCACTTCATACAATCAAAAGTCCATCGCATCAGAACACGCAAGAGACTCAACTTTGAGGTCAACATCAAGGTCATGACCCCAAGAGCAGAAACGGCGTTTCTAAAACGTGTGCCACGAATCAATTGGTTTCCTTCATTTCCCGATGTTATCGCCGCGGAGCCCGAACTAAGACGGAGTGAAAAGCTTTGGCCACGTTGAGAAGCCGCGTAAGACAGATTGCTTTTGTCCTCTCCTGCCTGTCTGTCTGTGTCACGGTTTGACTGACACAGAGACGAGGACTTCCTGCTGCGAGTTCGACTCAAGGCTCTTTGAAGACTCCGCGACAGAGAGCAGAACGAATGAGCTTGTGGCAAAATGCAAACGCAACACCTCTAATCTGGACGTGAAAAGAGGACAATGATCAAACCTTTTCTGTCTTCTCCTCTGGCTCGTCTTCATTGAGGAACTCTCGCTTTGGGTAGGGGATCTGACACCCAGCAAACACACTAGAGGCAAACACAAACAGTCGTCCGTTGACACATTCCTTTCTCAATATCGATGCCCCGCCCCCAAAAACGAAGGAAGGTACGCCATCAGAGCAACGCTCACTCGGTGGTTGGTAGTGGCTCCTCCAGGAAGTAGGGGTCCTGCAGCGCTTGCTCTGACGTGAGTCTTTTGGTGGGGTCCATGGTGAGAAGTTTCTGGAGCTGGGGGGGGGGGGGAGGTAGTGAAGATGTCCTCGCTAAAGACGAGCAGCCTCAGCACTTTAACGCCAAAGCCTAATCCAGTTCTATCACATCAGTTCAACCAGTTAAAACGTGACCTGTATGTGTGTGTGTGCGCGTGTGTGTGTGTGTGTGTGCGTGTGCGTGTGTACCTACCAACAGAAACACTTTGCTGTCTGGTTTGACTTTGTGCTTCTCCATGTACTTTATTAAGCTGCTGTTTGCATATCTGTTAGAAGAGAAACAAGACGACATGCATGAAACAAAGAAATCAGCGGCGCCGTCGTCCAATCGAAGCCTCACGTCGTCCTCCTGAAGTCCTTCTGCAGCGTTGGGTACTCCGGCATTTTCCGAATGTCTTCCCAGTCCTTATCTGCACAATTGAAGGGCACAAAACCAAAGTCATAGCGGCATGAGCATTAAACTTTACAGAGGACTCGTTTGATTTTATTGAAGCAGGTTTTACAGAAAATGAGTGAGCACGTTTGTTTATGGAGAAAAAAAATATATTTATTAAGTTTATTAAAGCATTTTAAACCAGATGGAAGTCCTGAATGCTGATGAAGTGACGCTGAAAACGCAGCATCGCTAAAAGGTGCTGCGGAGAGCAACGGAAGAGGAGCAGGACTTACACAGATTAGCTGCCAGCCGGGCAGTGAAAAGGACTTCAAAATACTTCCTTGTTGTACTTTCAGGATGCACAGCAAGTACACATGCATTACATGGGACAGAGCAACTATAAATATTGAATGCATGAGAGGCTAATTCGCACACACACACACACACACACGCAAGTTTCTAAATGTATTTTAGAAAGACCTTTTCGGTTTCAGCAGACGAGCATCGTTCTCAAATAGAAGTGAACCCTAATCCAGGGAGATTTATGAAAACAGGAGGTTGTCCTGTTCAAAGCCGTCACCAGTGATGCGTGTTGTGCAGTGTTGGGCTGAATGCGTGAACCTTCACGCTTGGACAGAGGAAGCGTGCATATTTAAAGACGGCTAAATGTTGTTCATTCGTGCCCCATCAGGGTCAGGCACGACACGAGGCGAGATCGAACTGTCGCAGTACTCGATGTGAGCGGGTGAGACACAGCAGCGTCTTCCTGCGTGAGGACGTGGGTCCCCGGGGACCAGGAGACAGGGGACAGCCTTGAAGCGGCGCCTGAGGACGGCGTAGACAGACGCAGCACTCTTGTTGCTTAAAGGCCTGAGATCAGGGAGTGCAGAAAAACCTTTTCAGGATTGGATGACGCAATTTAGCAAAAAGAATAAATACAAAAACATTTACATTCATATTTTTATGCTTCTTCTTTCTTCTTGTCCCGTGAGGGGTCGCCACAGCAACCCGACCGTCTCCACTTCACCCTGTCCTTTGCATCGTCCTCCCCAACACCAGCCACTCTCATGTCCCCCCTCACTACGTCCATGTCTCTTCTCCTGGGTCGTCCTCTAGTCCTGTCCTTTGCATCGTCCTCCCCAACACCAGCCCCTCTCATGTCCCCCCTCACTACGTCCATGTCTCTTCTCCTGGGTCGTCCTCTAGCCCTGTCCTTTGCATCGTCCTCCCTCACTACGTCCATGTCTCTTCTCCTGGGTCGTCCTCTAGTCCTGTCCTTTGCATCGTCCTCCCCAACACCAGCCCCTCTCATGTCCCCCCTCACTACGTCCATGTCTCTTCTCCTGGGTCGTCCTCTAGCCCTGTCCTTTGCATCGTCCTCCCTCACTACGTCCATGTGTCTTCTCCTGGGTCGTCCTCTAGTCCTGTCCCCTGGCATCCTTCTACCGATACCGTCCCCGTCTCTCCTCTGGACCAATGTTCCCTCTAATGTTTCATGTGTCTGAGCAAACACACAAACTCCCTGAGCAGTCCCCCGGATAACTGTGAGCGACATCATAATAATTCATTTTATTTTTAATGCACTTTATATTTGAAAGCAAACCTCAAAGTGCACAAGAGTATAAAAAAATAACCTAAAATCAAGAGATAAAATAAAGAAATAAAACAGATAAAATAAACAAGCAAATGATGTCTGCACTGTGGCCACGCGAGAGCCTCGTAACTCCTCGTCTCCAAAATACAGTATATATAAACTTCCTGCGTCCCCACGTCTCCAACGGTTGGACACGTTGTCCATGTTGACGTCCTCGTCTCCTGCAGCTTTGACTTTATACGCATCGGCTGCTCCAAACACTTCAAGAGCATTTCTGGATGCTATTTTAATACGCTTCATTGAACTAAGTTCTCTTTCTCATTCTGCTCTGGATGCTTGAGATGCAGCACAAACGGCTGAGATGTTTCAGCTCCTAGATTTTAGTGCTGCAGCAGCACGTCTGAGAAGGTGCTGATTGACCCACGTTTAAGTTCTAGCCTCATTGTGGACTTGAATTCAACACATTCACGATTAATGACCAGCAGAATGTGGGTTCTGCAGAACAGCTTCACACGTCTCTGCCAGTGCAGCAACGTCTGCTGCTCCAGACTCAGCTCATGTGTGTGTGTGTGTGTGTGTGTGTGTGTGTGTGTGTGTGCGCTAACCTGCAGGGAAACCTCACATGTGTGTGTGTGTGTGTGTGTGTGCGCGCTAACCTGCAGGGAAACCTCATATGTGTGTGTGTGTGTGTGTGTGTGTGTGTGCGCGCGCTAACCTGCAGGGAAACCTCATATGTGTGTGTGTGTGTGTGTGTGTGTGCGCTAACCTGCAGGGAAACCTCACATATGTGTGTGTGTGTGTGTGTGTGTGTGTGTGTGTGCGCGCACTAACCTGCAGGGAAACCTCACATGTGTGTGTGTGTGTGTGTGTGTGTGTGTGTGTGTGTGTGTGTGTGTGCGCTAACCTGCAGGGAAACCTCATATGTGTGTGTGTGTGTGTGTGTGTGCGCTAACCTGCAGGGAAACCTCACATATGTGTGTGTGTGTGTGTGTGTGTGCGCTAACCTGCAGGGAAACCTCATATGTGTGTGTGTGTGTGTGTGTGTGCGCTAACCTGCAGGGAAACCTCACATATGTGTGTGTGTGTGTGTGTGTGTGTGTGCACTAACCTGCAGGGAAACCTCATGTGTGTGTGTGTGTGTGTGTGTGCGTGCGCTAACCTGCAGGGAAACCTCACATGTGTGTGTGTGTGTGTGTGTGTGCGCTAACCTGCAGGGAAACCTCACATGTGTGTGTGTGTGCGTGCGCTAACCTGCAGGGAAACCCATGACACTGAATATCCTGTCCAGCTGGTCGTGATGGAAAGGGTTACTGGTTTTGATGTCTTCCTGGCGACAGTGAAAGATGGGCTCCGATGTCAGCAGCTCGGCAAAGATGCAGCCAATCGCCCAAATATCTGGTGCACACACACACACACACACACACACACACACACGCACACACACACACACATCACTGAGTCTGCTATTGTTCGGTAGATGAGCTGGAGTGAAAAGCTTTGATCTCTGGAATAACAGAGGAACTGTTTGATGACATTTACGCACGACAGACACCGATATTCATCATTATTGAACACGTCTTCATCACTCTAACATGCTGAACATCCTTCCTGTCTCTACTCTTCATCACTCTAACATGCTGAACATCCTTCCCGTCTCTACTCTTCATCACTCTAACATGCTGAACATCCTTCCTGTCTCTACTCTTCATCACTCTAACATGCTGAACATCCTTCCTGTCTCTACTCTTCATCACTCTAACATGCTGAACATCCTTCCTGTCTCTACTCTTCATCACTCTAACATGCTGAACATCCTTCCTGTCTCTACTCTTCATCACTCTAACATGCTGAACATCCTTCCTGTCTCTACTCTTCATCACTCTAACATGCTGAACATCCTTCCTATCTCTGTCTCTCTGTCTGTCCAGCCTGTTCAGATCCTTCTCTCCCTCTTTACTATCTAACCTGCATACAGGTCATCATATGACCTCTGTTTGACCTTTGCCTTGCGTCTCGTCTCCCTGTACTCCCGTTTACTCTCTTCTGTCCTCTCAATGTCCCACTTCTTCTCACCCTATGTTCTAGATCTAGACTCTTCTGAAAATAATTATTAACTTCTGCCACCTCCATCTGTCCTTCTAGGTTCCTTCCTGAATACTAAACTTGTTCATCACTTCTTCATCTCCTCTGTTTCCTTCACCAACACGCCCATTGAGGTCTGCTCCAATCAGGACTCTCTCACTGCTAGGATGCTCTGAAGCACTTCATCTAAGTCAGTCCAGAACTTCTCCTTCTCCTCTAACCCACCTCCTACCTGTGGAGCGTAAGAACTTCTCCTTCTCCTCTAACTCACCTCCTACCTGTGGAGCGTAAGAACTTCTCCTTCTCCTCTAACCCACCTCCTACCTGTGGAGCGTAAGAACTTCTCCTTCTCCTCTAACTCACCTCCTACCTGTGGAGCGTAAGAACTTCTCCTTCTCCTCTAACTCACCTCCTACCTGTGGAGCGTAAGAACTTCTCCTTCTCTAACTCTCCAGCTTCAACCTCATCAGTCTATCCGACACTCGGTTCTCCTCTAGAACACTCTGCACCAACTCTTCCTTCAGGATAACCCCTCCTCCATTCCTCTTTCCTCTCCTCCATTATAAAACAACTTGAATCCTGTTCCTCAGCTTCTCGCCTTGGGCTTGGACTTACCAATAGCTTTGGTGTAGTGCCGGGCCCCCAGCAGGAGCTCAGGGGCCCTGTACCAGAATGTCACCACCACAGGGTCAAGGTCTGCTAGAGGCTTTAGGGGAGAGTTGAAGAGTCTGGCGAAACCCATGTCAGCTACAAGAAGGGTAGTGGAAAGGGAAGAGGACAGGAAACAAACATTGATAGTTATTAATGTCAACCAGATAGCAATGCTAATCAATCGAATGATAAAAATAATAAAATAATCAGTCAAATATCAGGTTTCAGCCTTGACTAATGCAACATTTTTATGTAACCCCCCCCCCCCCCCAAAATAAAACAAATGTCCTCATCTTGAATCAGGAGCATCCTCTCATATGTTAAATATCCTTTTTCTTTGAAAGTATATTATTTTGCTCGTGACCCACGAAGTGGACAAGCGGCGGCTACGAGACGATTGAAGTCGTCTCGTCTCCAACAAAATGGAAGGCTGAACACAGAATCTCATTTTGGGCCCACATATAGAAACGTTCTAAGCAGGTCCAACTTGGGCGTAAAAACATTTTAAATGAAAATGAAGAATAGCAGACATTAATCCAGCTGTTTTCTGGTTTGTTGTATTTGGACTCTTTACCAGGCATTTAGAACTGAAGAAGACTCTTGGATGAAGGTGAAATGTCTTCAACCAGACATAAACAAGTCCAGTTGATTCTTTGTGATACACTGTTTATGGTTCTTGGTCCTCGCGTTCCACTAAGTGTTAATCTGAAGCTTTTGCAATGCAAGACAGTCGTCCCTCGCTGTAGCGCGGTTCATCTTTGTTTGTTTTTTACAGTGCATGAATGCGCGTTGTGTTCTGCTGCAGCGCAGCCACGTCCAATCAGGAGAGAACGGACCGTTCAACAGTAAAGATTAACAACTTATTATTGATCCACACAAAACAGAACAGGCTGAATAAATGGAACAGCTATCTTTAGCTATTTGGGGCTAACTTCATGTTTTAACGCTGTCCGCTAACTGACCAAACATCTGTCCTCTCACACAAACTTCGTGACGGAAGGAAATGACGCGTCGGGTTGAGGGTTTTGACTGACGGCTCACGTGTCCAATGGCATTCAAGAAAGGGACCAGAAACGTTCCAAGCGATTGTGAGCGAGCCAATTAGAGGGCGCAGGGGTGGAAGTACCTTTGGCTTTAACGTGTACAATATAACAGGTAAAAGGTTTACAGCCTTAAAACATGTATAATAATTGTACAAAAAAAAAAAGCTGACTACTTCGCGGATTATTTTTAGAACGTAACCCCCGCGATAAATGAGGGTCCACTGTACACCGTTCAATATCTGTCCTTTACAGCTTCAGGAAGCCCTTCCCAAAAACCTGTAGACGTGTGAAGAGATGGTTGAGTGATGGGCATCAATTAGTTTGACTACGTCGTGGCGCTGATAGCAGGGCTTTGATTTTGGCAGTGGTTTGAAATTGAAGATAACAGGACTGACATGTGTTGTAATAACAAAAGCATCCAGTGCTGCGTCCCGGCGGGATGAACGGCCAGCCACAGACGTTTCATGGAAGTACTCACCAGCGCCAACTGGGTCTAAAAATAGCCTGACAGCATTACCCTGTCCAGCTGCCTTATGTAACTGCACTGATCTGTGACAAGGTTAAACTCTGCAGCTAACACACACACACACACACACACAAATCAACAGTCTATGGATTAGGTCACCGATAATTCCAAATAGGTTAAACAAGTCACTGAAATATCTTTCATTATTCCTCCTTACCTATTTTGACTCTTCCCCGTTCGGGACCTTCGCCCATCACCAGGATGTTGGCTGGTTTCTGGAGAAGAAAGCAAAATCCGAGTGTTGGAAGTGTATATTTAGTGAAGTATTACTGCATAACGGTGACATGGGGCAAAACGTTGGGAATTGCCGGTACACCCAATTTAGAAAGTAATCCTTGTGATAAATGCAAGCATTATATTGGACAACCTTTGTAAAAAACTTTTAGTAGACATTTTAATGCACATTCAGCCAACACAAACCTATGCTGGCATTCATTTGGAGTTGTACTTTCATTTGTTTTAGTTGGCTAATGTCCCCTAAATGTTATGCAGGGTGGGGCCAGAATACGGTAAGGTTCTGCCCGTATCCACATACGTCTGTGACACAGGCCAGAAAGGGTCTTAAGAGGGATTCTTGTTTTCCCAAAAACAGCCGTCTGCTGTTGCTAGAATACAGGTTGATAAGAGCACTGAATACATTTCCAAGTTGTGGGTTGCAAAAGCAGCAGAGCTGAAAAGTACGGTGGCCCTGAAGTGCAAACCACTGCAACGAATAAAAAGAAACTACAACATTAAGGTAAGCAATACGACATTAACCTTACGGAACAGGTCGGTACCAGTGGGCAAACATTTTTTATAATGATAGTTTGGCGTATATAAAACTAATTATATTCATCATCATCATCATCATGGCCGACCTCTTCCGTAGGTTAATGTTGTATTGCTTACTTTAATGTTGTCGTGTTTTTTAATTTGGCTTGCACTTCAGCGCCACCGTAGAAAAGTGGCATGAACCATTGTGCAAACAACTGAATACAAATATGAACAATAAGTAAATAAGACTATTTACGCATCCAGCTGACATGGAACAGCACGGCCATTTATGTTATGTTGCTTCCTCCTTCCTCTCCTCCGTTATAAACAACTTGAATCCTGCTCCTCAGCTTCTAGCCTTGCTTCCTTTCCTCCTGGTCTCCTGAACACACATCAACCTTCCTCCTCATCACCATCATGTCCACCAGCGCTCTAGCTTTTCCCGTCACCGTCCCAACATTCAAAGTCCCTCCTCTCAGTCCTAAACTCTTTCATTCCCTCTTCTCTCGCTGTTGATGCACCCGTCTTCCTCCTCTTCTTCGTCTCTGTCTTCAAACCCACAGTAGTCCAGTTTCCAGCAGCGTCCCGCGGGTTAACAACGCTGCAGGCGGGAGACAAGAGGAAGCCTCTTGGATGAGAGGTGAAACATCTCCAACCAAATTTAAGCAAGCCTAGGCGAGTCCTCGTTCTTGCTCTTCGTGATGAACAATATCCTGATAATTAATTCTATGACGCACCACATGATTGGTGTTTGCATGCGATAACCACCACAGATTTATGAGCAAGGTCTTTCAGGAAGCAGCAAAAGTTACAAGCGATAAATATCTAGAAATGTTTAATCAACAAGATGACGACGTTCCACATTATAAAACAGAAACCTGGGCTTAAAGAGCACCGCATCGTTCACCTGTGTGGAAAATGCTCCCGCACTTTAGAGGGCAAAGACCTGTTTGGGTCAAATGGGTCAAACTTAGTTAATGGTTCTAAGTACGGTGTTTTTATTCAATGAATGGACGGGGACACCAAATGAACGCCACATTTAGCAGGATGATTTTATCTCGCCGTAGGAACTGAGGCATCTGCCTGTAATCAGACATTCTTCCTTTTCTCCTTGGGAGCCTTTGTGAAGGTAAACCCTCTGGTGTGCATGACTCAGATTTCCCCGTCAAACACGTCTTGTTGCTATAGAAACTGGGTTAATAATCAGGTCTCTGATTCACGGCCACAACATGGGAAACACACACACACACACACACACAGGAAAAGGCAATTGAAAGGCCAGAGGAGATCAGTCAGGCCCGGTAGCTCCTCTTCCCGATTCTAAGCAGGTCAAACTGAATTAGCATGCTCTGCCTGAACAAATTCATCTTTACCAGTTGTTAGGTCTTGTGTGTGCCGGAAACGAATCTACTGCTTCTTGTTCTTGTTGATGTTGCACGGAAAGGAAATGTGTGGTTAGGAAATGAACTGGTAATTCTATGAAATGTGCAACAGATTGGAATTCACAGTCCAAAACTGACTGCATCCTGTGAAATCCCAAATTTAAAGTTGGCTAGCTTAATAAAGAGAACCCGAACCGGCCCGGCAATAAAATGAGCCGTCACCCTGTTAAAGCAGTGGGACAAGCGGTGATTGGAATTTGTGCAGTCAGTCACTGCTACACAAAACGTCTTGTGTGCTGCTCTGCAGGCCTCGGGGCTTCTTTAGTTGTGCTGATGTGGTCGAGCAATTCTGTTTAATCAATTCCAAAAACCTTTTCAGCTATCCTTTATTTTTCTCTGGCGTTTCATGAACTGCTTTTAAACTTTAAACACTTTGAGTTTAGTTGCTCTTATCATCGCTGGTCGATTTGATCTGCGTTACAAATAAGATCAGTTCTACTTGGACTGTGGTGCTGTTTGCTCTTTTAAGCATAGAGAATTGTGATTTTAGCATGGACAGGGTAAAACAGTTAATACTGCGGGGGCTGCTGTGGCCGAGGAGGATCAGAGGATCGGTTTGATGGTGCCTCTCTGACACCACCACATGAACGAGCGTGTTGACGAACGAACATGTGATCAGCAATGAGCAAATCTCTAGAAAGTATCATGATATCAAAATAAATTCAAACGAACAAAACCTCATGTTTCAATATTTCTAAGAGACACCTTTCTGCAGATGGAAGAGGACAGAAAACATTTTCTTTGATAAATGGTGAAAACTCTTTTGTTTTAAGTTAGTTCAGGTAGTGATTAATGTCCAGACTATATAGTCGGATCAGGAGACAATATTTTCGGTTGCTCTCTGACACCCATGGCCGGCTCAGCCTATAAGCAGCCTAAGGGCTTGGGCCCCCTGGCCACTAGGGGGGCCGACCTGGCCCCTCTATTTTGCTTGCTGTGTGTGAAAACCAATATGACTTTTTTTCGTTCGCTGCGTGCACCAATGCAATTTCAATTTCTTGAAATTGTCTACCTCCAGGGCACTCCCGAGGTGCCCTTGAGCAAGGGCCCCTTGTCCTTATTTTGCATAGGGCTCCCAAATAACCTGCTGACACCCATCATAGCTTCTTACATTGTGTGCTTCTCTACAGACTTGAGTTGTTGTTTTTTCTTTCACTAAAGAATGCCCAAAAAAAAAACACTTGGCAAGTTGTCATGTTTAAAACCTACAGGGGGGGCGACCGACGGAAACAATAGATCCAGCTCAGTGAGGAAGGAAGACATGAGACATGTGCAAACATATCTTAACTTATCTTGTTATGTGCCCCCCCCCCCCTGTGCTTCTTTTAAACACAGGACTTTATTAGTGCAGAAAAATCAATACATTTTCTCCACTAATTTACAGGACTATTGTAAATTGTAAATGAAAAGCTGGACTACCTGATAAATCGATTTGTGTCAAGAGCCAACAAGATATATGACACTCATCTTACTTAATGTTAGAGCAGTCTGATTGTGTGGTGCTGCTTGTATAAAGTACAGTATTTATATATATATATAATATAATATAGTCTGCAGATCGGCAAAGATGGGTGTCCAGTCATCTGAGACGGCTTTTGCTTCTGCCTGCAGAGCCGCTAACTCAGCATCGACATGAACTGGCCACGCAAGACGGCTTGAGGCTGTTACGTAACTTCTGCAGGGCCGCTGTGTTGTGGTACAGGAGGGAGGAGTGGAGGAACGGCAGGGACAGTGGGGGATGGGACCTACGCAGTGGTGCAATGCAACCGCATGCCTGATACCTGTGGTGCAGAGCATCTGACACACCTCGCGGGGTGGGGGTGGGGGGGGCACTTTCCTCCCCGGCTAAACTATGTCTGTCCTGACGCTTAAGGAAAGGCTTGAAGTTTTCCTATATTTTATATACTTTGAATTCAAGAACAAGTATTGGTGGGATTTTACATAAAGGAGCAACACACACAGAAGGACACGCCACACGTTGATTCACTATTGTGTTGGCAGTTTTCTGTTACTTTAAATAATGTATAATAAAGACACGTGATTATGTAAGATCGGTCTTTAATTTTTTTACCAAGGCCTTGGGACTCCACCCACACACGCAGAAGTCCGCTTGCCTGAGTGAAGCATAGAAGAGTGAAAACATCTTGCTTTTATAGGCACACAGACAATGGTTCTTCAGAGCAAGAAACAGGTGGTTTACAAGCGAGTTTCCAAGAGCGGAGATTAATTGTCAAACTGTGATGTAGTTCAGCTGCAAGCGGGTGTACTCCCTTCAGACATGAAGGTCGTTGTGAAGCATGAATGGAATATTGTTTTTCATCTTATTACACCTCTGCAGGCGTTAACCTTCGCTGTATCAAAGTTACTTAACAGTGTTTAATCACCACTTAATGATTACTTGATTGCTCTTGCAATTATTAATTATATAATTGTCATTATGCTTAGTAATTATTCTATTGCCAATACACTATTACTCACAACCATGAGAGGGAAGTGTTTAAGAGTAAAGTGCCTGAGCCCCTGACAATGAGACAGCAGAATAACAGCACAACATTGCAACATATCAGACAGACAGAGACGTTCGGAGGGGGATCTCCGTGACAAAGGGCCCTAAAGGTTGGTTACGTGAACACTAATGTGCTTAAGAAATGTAAAACGTGTAATAAAACAAGCCACTAGAGAGTACTGTAATCCCCAAACACAGCACGTCACATGACATTGCTTCTTCCACTTATCACAGGCACTTATCTTCCAATTCAATAGAAAAAGCACTTAATACAAAATAACGACTTTAACATGGTTGCTAAAGAAACGACAATCAGACCTACAGTCAGCCACAAAACGCAATCGCAAAAAGGTGAATGTAAAGCAAACGGGACAAAAGACGTCTTGCTTTGTTCTCACATCAATACAAAATGTCTTCAATAAAAAGAAAACTCACTTCTTAAAAGTAGCATTTAAAGTGGTTGTTATGAGATTATGTGCAACTTCCTAGATGAACGTTTGTGTGTGATTGCTAGAGCAAAGAGGAAGATCAATGAGGGGGGGGGGGGGGGGCAGTACCAGCCAGGTGAGACAGTGAACAGGACGTTAAAGTGGCCGAACATCAGAACGCAGAGTTACGGGAATGGGACCAGAGTTAATGCTGGAATTAACCAACTGTTCGACAGACTTCTGTTTATGGAAGCAATTCTGTGCTGAAGTCAGCAGATGGAAACAGCCAGACCCAGTTCGTCTGCAGACATGAACGAGTACGACCTGCAGGGTTGACTCAAAGTGAACCTGACAATGACTCACGAGCTGAAGCAAAGAACTAAGAACATTTTTTAATTCATACACGGTCGTGTGAGGCAACAGCCAAGTCAAACTAACGCAGGCGAAGAAACCGACCGTTTGACGCCTGAGGAAGTGGCGAATGAAAGAACAAGCTGGGCACGCTCCCTGATGGCTGCTGCTTCACACGCCAGGCCCTGCTTCAGGCATCATTCGTTATTCAATTCAAGATAATCGAACATCAACATGGATGCGTGCTTGAAGGCATGACTTCAGGACCAGCCAGCCCATCCGGGCGGCGACTGTTCACAAAGGTGAAAAACACGAGAATGTTTATGTACTACTGAACAATGGATAAAGGGACGACTAGAGAAGCGTGCAGAAACACACATAAGAGACGAATACATGAATAGCTTTGTGCGAAGCTGGAAAACGAACTGACCCTGCAGCCCCGCAGCTACGTAGCTACGTAGCTACGTAGCTACCTAAACAACGTTAACGCTTCAAGGAGGAGATTCGTGCTGGAGCTGGTATCTGTCTGTAAAGGGGGAACCGGGACAGTTAAGTTAATATGAAGTAGCTGCTTACCAAATCCCTGTGCAGCACCCAGTTGGCATGGAGGTAATGGATCCCATCCAGAATCTGATAGAGGAGGGACTTCACCATCCCCCGGGGCAGCTGCATGGGCTTTTTATTGGCCTTCGAGGCACGGTGGAACTTGATGATGTGCTACGAGGCAGAGAAATGCTTCACCTCAGTAGACATCTAAAGGTACAGCAGCGTGGGAGGCCACAGGGTGCTGTCTGCGTCACACTAGTATTTAGGACATCCATGCACACACACAGAGACTCACCCAGAGGTCATGTTCAGCATAGTCAAAGAGTAGCCAGACCTTCCTGTCGCTGTGGGACAGGAACACCTTCTGCAGGGCGATCACATTTGGATGTTTCAGTTCCCGTAACAGCTGGAAGACACAACAAAAATGTGTTGTCCTGAAAGGAAATGTTCCGACGCGCCGTACGGGCTTCATACCTATCGTCAGTTGTCCCATCTATTGACGGCAGTACAGCACGAGATGCAGACTTGAACACTATCACCCAGGGTCAATGCTTTCTGACTGAACAACGATTAGAAGTGTCATTAAAACATCATCTCAGGGGATCGGTTATGATACTGGATCAACTGTGTGGAAATCATTTTATTGCGCCAACAAGGGCAGCCTGAGCACGGGAAAAGACCTTTGGGATGGACACTGGGGGGAATAACGCAGTGATTGTACGCAGGCCGTTTGATTTGGCCTCTGGACGAGGAAATTGGGTTTGTGTTTAATCACCTGAATCCACATGCTAAAACGGGGCATTGTAGTAATGAGCCCTGGGCTTAGGGCTGCCGCGCCAGCTCCAGGACACCGCTGCCAACTCTGGACGGGCCTGAACGACGGAGACCCCGATATGATCACTGAGCCAGTGTGCCACAAAGTCCCCTTTCACACAGAAGCCTACATTTCATCTGAAACTAGAACAGCACTCAGAGAGCACAGACCTCCTCCAAGCAGCTCGTTCCCCTCCGAACTGGATCTACACCGTCCACACGGTGATCTGGATCAGCACCAGAAGGTTCTAGATTGTTCTCGGTATCTTTATACACCAACCATGAAAAGTTAAAGTGAATCAGAGTTGACGTATTTTTAATTGATTTTTGAATCCATAAACAGGTTTTAATGTTAAAACTAAATATTTTTTCCTGACCTCATTCTGGATCCGATCCGGATGAAATTCGGTGGTGAGATAGAGACCCCACCCACAACTACGATCTCCGACCCAGTAACAGATAAAGAGGTTAAGAGGATGAATGAATATTATGAGTTTCGTCATACTCAAAACATTCATAGTCTCTCTGTAAAACTTGCCATCTAGCTAAACTAACTAACAAACATTCATTTGCGGACTCAGTTAAACCGGTTCTGCTCATCTATTTAATAAAAATATCGCTGATGTCATTTAGTGACACACGACATGTTTTATAATAATATAAAAACTAGATTATCTGATTCTCTGAAGCCGTCTGTCGCAGTGTTGAATGTAAATCATGCGTCTCCTCGGTGGGTCTGACAAAGATTGACATTCTACATACCGAAGGGTTGAACTCTGCTGCTCACAGAAAGCATTGGACAATAAAAGCCAGTCATGGGAAAGCAGCCCCGCGGACCACAATCACACATCTGCAGTTCAGCCACACAGGAAACCTCGTGACTGGTTCTTATGAGCCGTTAGGCAAAGGCTAAAGGATGGGGGGGGCGATACGAGCACGCTGCTGAACATTGTCGCCGTGCTGTAAGAATATGCTAACAACAACAGAAAGGGCAACAATGGCGGCTTATCCCTCCGGGAGAACGCTCACTGGCAGCTAACAGAACTTCCTGATCTGGAGGGCACCTCAGAAATCAGGCATCCTTTCAGTCAGGAGTTAGAAACGACTGACACCTCGGTGGTAAGAGGCCTCGGCCGACGTTTGCCCCCTGCCCCTTCTGGAAACCCGAACCCCCTGCCCTCACATCCTCCGTTTCTGCCTCTGATACGCTTCGGAAGCTGCTGCCCACAATGTTTTCGTCTCATTTCTTTCCCCACTTTTGCAAGATTAGCAGTTCGGGCACTGAGACTTCAGGGTTTCCACCAATTAGACATGTTATTTTATGTTTGTGTGCGTGTGTGTGTATGTACAACTCACAAATAAATACTCGTATGACGACTGTGACAGGCTGCCACAAACACACAACGTAGAAACGGTAACTGTTGCCTCTGGTTACGGGTCATTATTGAACTACTTTACACGCTTCTCACTCTACAGTGAGACATGAAGGATGGGGGCTCAAGCCTTTCTCCTTGCCCACCCATTTTTACCCCAACCCTAACTTACGAGACTATCCCTAATTGCTTGACGCACTTTTCTGTAGCACGTCTTCCCCTGGAAGAGACTCACGATAAACCTGTGACTCCATCCCGCGTCACTCACACGAGAACAATGCCCTCCAAGCTTTACGCAGTAATTCGATGGTAGGCGTGGTGACCTAATTTTCAAAGCACAAAGTATTCTGAGGTGACACCAGGCCCCGGCTCCTTTATGTCCTCAGTCCAAACTGAGCATACCAATGAAATACAAGTGGTCCTCACTTAACGACGATTTGAAATGTTCTTTTTTTAACCGCTGAAGGCTGCTCAGTGTGGGCCTGTCGCCGGTTAGAGATAAACGCAGCAGAGTGAGAAGCGGTGAGGCATCACAGAAACAGGAATTTCAGGTGCATTTACATACAGATCTCCTGCGCCTGTTTGCACTGGGTTTCGTGCCTTAGTGAGACATCACGTTGGGAGCACATTTCTCTCACACATAAAAGAGCTAATCAGATTTTTATTTTATTTTATCCTTGTACAGAAATTAAGACACATGCCGTCATCTGATCCCTAGCAACCACGAGCTGAACGCTTCTCAACAAACACACTCTACAAATACAACGCAAGTATCTTCCTGTTTGCACAGTAGCGAGAACGGCTGGGTTATTTAGTTGAACAAAAGCTATTTTGGGAAAACAGGGAAAACAAATTCAAGAACAATGTGTTAACTCATGAAGGTCAAATTTAATGGAGAGAAAAGCTGTGAAAGAGAAGCAGTTGGTTGAGTGACTCCACGGAGACGAATATATTACTGACAAATCCTGTGAAGTAGTGAACTAACACTTCTATTTAAGAATGTTGCCTTTCACCACAATCATGATATTCAGGGATTCAAATTCAGTTTCACACGATTTCATCTCTGTCAACGAGGTCATGCTTTCATCTGTGTTAGTTGGTTTGTTTGTTTGTTACGTGGAGCGTTAGAAAATACTGGATGACCCCTGTAAAGGGATGGGGGAACTGCTCAGGAAACAAAATTTAAAATAAAAAGGAATTTATTTTTTTTAATTATGAAATACAGAACTTTCAAAAATGCCCTGAACCAATTCCCATGAAGAGTATTTTCAGAAACAAAGTCCTGAAGTTTTGGTGTAAATCATAACGCCACAAGTTTTTATAGCTTTGGTTTGGATTACAAGAGTTTAATTGATTTACTTCTCAGGACATAATCCATTAAATACAACTTTATGACGTTCGTGTCTAGATAGATAGATAGATTTTATTGGTCCCCGTAGGGAAATTTGTCTTCACTGACTGAACATCATTGTTCTTGTAGTCCAGTTTTGCTTTAAAGACCTGATTTTTTTATGACCCTATTTGTCCAGTCCTTGTGCATGAAGGATTTGTGTTTTCCCTTCTGGCTCTGTTTTATTTGTGAAGTAATCCAAGGTTTAGAATTAGGATATATCTCTATTGTTTTGTTTGGGATTGTGAAGCCTATGCAAAATTTGATATAGTCTGTAATGACATCAACTCTGTCATTCAGATCCCCTTCAAAAATGTCCCAAACAGTGCAGGCCAGTCCAGTGTAGTGTCGTACTTGAGATCGGTCTTTTTAAGGGTCTCGTCTCGGAATCGAAGGTGTTTTTACTCGACCTTGCCTCGGTCTCCGACAAGTCTTTTATCAAGACTGTTGGAGACCAGGCCAGTCCTCCTGTGACAAGTGACAAATGCAGAATGGAGCTGCTGCGCTGCCTTCACAATCTTTGCGTGACACCTCGAGACACGCCCCTTACACACAGAGAGTGGATGAAGACGCGCCCCGGAAAATTTGTCATTAAAAATGACAGAGAACTTCTCAATCATTATGTTTGTTTTCAAAAATCATTAGGACTTTATCTGCAAAATGACTTGTGAGTGAAGACAAGACACTCTGCAAAGTGCAACTTCTGCAGCGCACTACTCAGAGAAACCGCTGGCGCAACGGCAAACCTTTATCGGCACATTGAAAAGAAGTGTCAATTATTCTTCGTTAATTTATGCTGTAATTTTATTTTAGGAAACATGTTATGGCTGCTCGGGGAAACTAATACTTTGTCTGGCTTTCTCTGTGAAAGTTCATGTTCAAAGAACAGTGTGCAAGGTCACCTCCTTTCTGTGGCATTCGAGGCCCTGATGGAGAGCAGGACAAAGGAGAACTTAAATCTATTTTTAGTACGGTAACTTATACCGGACGGCTGCCTTTGACGCTACACGGACAATATTGCCCTCGCCTTCGAAACATATACGCGCTCTCTAGAGTTTCTTCACTCGCAAAGCTTTCAGTGTCTGTCACGAGCTTCACTGCTGATTGGCTGTCTTACCTGTGCCATGGCTCTCGTGTAACCAATCAGACGGTGCTGTGGGTGGGACAATGCTGGACACAGAGTAGCGACTGCAGACGGAGCGGAGCCAAAATAAACCAGTTTTACTTTGATCTCTTATCGACCATCGGATTAATAAAAAAGGCCGATGGCAATATGCTGAATATCGGACGATATAATCGGCCCGGCCGATTGTTGGTCGATCCCTAATTACAACCCCCTCGATCAACAAATAGAATATTGAATATATGATTTGGACATGCTTTATATTTCTCCAAATTGTAAAGGTTCACATCAACAGAGAAGCAGGCCGCTTTCTGCTAAAAGCTAAAGCCGAACCAACCTCGCTCCACCCTGGAATACCAGCTACTGAACTGTCCAGTTCCCTGAATGAATAATGGTGGTGGTTGGTGAAGCACAGAGACTCCTTTGTTAATTCTTTTTGGGCGAGTCTAAGAGATTTTTACAAGCAAAACCAATTTCCACGGGTTATTACGTTCAGGAAACAAACAAGGTCAGGCTTCCTCTGCTGAGACGTAACTGTGAGAAGGACATGCACCAACCTGCATTTCTGTGCTCCATGTGGGGTAGGGGACGGATGCAGGTACATGGGGCAGTGTGTCCTGCATCTAACTCGCTGAGAGATGCACGATGACGATGGAGATGAAGCATAAAATTATTGATCAACGTGACCGTCGTGGCAGGAAGTGATTTGGCACGGCAGTACGAGCGGAGTACATCGACGACATGTACAATCCTCAAACAGAAGGATGCTATCAAGAACACGAAGCCTTCCAAAGGCAGAACTAAGTTATGTACGTGTACCTGTGAGGTACAATTACTGTATAATAGCATAGTTACAAATGTGTCAATACTTATTGTCATGGTTTTGGACAGGTTTGACTTTAACAAAGGCCTGTGTACTGTGATGGGCAGCATCATCTCAGTCCTCTCATGTGACATACCATGAGGAAATCCAGTCACCGTTGGATGTTGAATATTATGTCATATGTAGCGCCGGAGGAGCGCAGAAGGATGCTAAATACACAACTACCGTCATATTAGAAAGAGGACTGTAAATACGAGTTTTAAAGGTTTGTAAGAGTGAACATGAGCAACCCTTTCAACAATACGTGTGGCCCAAAACGATGTAGAAAGTAGCCTGTAGCAGTTAACGGCTAACTCAACCAAGAGAAAATCAACATGAAATATCAAACAGGACAGAGAGAACAATGTTTGGGACTCCTAATCATCGGTACGCAGTATTAAAGAGGCGTTCCTCTGAAAGCGATCATTGCTTATAGATGATCAGTTACGCAGCGCTGAGTAACATGTTCCTTCTCTCTCGACACAGGTGTGTGGGACAGGGAGCAATGTTTGCAAAATGTTATGTATTCGCACCAAGACTTTGCAAATATACGAGCGTGTGACAGATGTCAGATGTTTTACAAAGAGTGAGAGATAACCCAGGACCAAAATACTCAAAATATATTCTTTCATTATGTCTATAGGGAAAGTAAATGATACTCCTGGGGAGCCCTCAGGGGTCCCCTTGCAGTTCCCCGAAACCATTATGAAGACCACTGATCTACAACAGAAGCATACCAAACACGTCCGCATGCTCTGCGTTTAACCCCTTAGGATTGTAACTTACAGCGATTTCCCTGCAGGCAGACATAGATATTCCAGTGCCTTCTATTTGTTTCAGTGCGTACTCCTTCTCATCCTTCCTGTGGAGATAAAAAGAGAAAATGGGAGTAATATTACTCAACAGCACAGATGAGTTGCCTTTCAACATCGCTCTCAGGAACTCCTCGTGGGTTTTGAGCATTAAAGCGGGAAACAGCTCGACCTATGCCACTAAAAGTAGCCTTTGGCAGCAGAGAGCCATCCATTCCTTGTAAGTGTTGTGCCGACGCCTCCCCTGGTGGGCCTGGAACCTGAATACAAAGACAGATGCCCAGGTTTCAGATTCACACTGGCTTAGCTGCAACTCTCAGCAGGCCATGCCGGACAGCCATTTGCTCTCGTGTCACATTTGTTGAAGAAATCCAGTTCCCAGTGAAATGGGTGAGACAATTCATTTAAAATGGTGCACAGAGACATGAATACAAAAAAACGTCATGTGTGGACAGCATCCCATAATAACGTCGTCATTCGGTCAGCAGCCCACGTGGATCAAAGAGGTCCTTGCGGTACCCACTTGAGCATCATTTTCATTGGAGATGTTAATCATGGATTAACTGCAGCTCTCAGACACATCTCTATTAATAATTGAGCTGCACAAACAAAAATGCTCAAAACAGCACATTTAGTTGGTGTGTGAACTAAATGATCCGATATGAATTCATCCTAATGAACATAAAGAAACAGTTCCAGGGGGGGCAGTGAGGTTACAAGGAATAGACGTAAAGAAGGGAGAGGACTTCAGGTACCTCGGGTCAACAGAGCAGAGTGATGGAGAGAATGTGGAAAGGAGGTGAAGAATCGTGTGCAGGCAGGCTGGAATCGGTGGAGGAAAGTATCAGGTGTGCTCTGTGATAGGACGAAGGGACAGGTCTACAAGACAGTGGTGAGGACAGCCATGATGGACGGCTCAGAGACGGTGGTGAGGACAGCCATGATGGACGGCTTAGAGACAGTGGTGAGGACAGCCATGATGGACGGCTTAGAGACAGTGGTGAGGACGGCCATGATGGACGGCTTAGAGACAGTGGTGAGGACGGCCATGATGGACGGCTGAGAGACAGTGGTGAGGACAGCCATGATGGACGGCTTAGAGACAGTGGTGAGGACGGCCATGATGGACGGCTGAGAGACAGTGGTGAGGACGGCCATGATGGACGGCTTAGAGACAGTGGTGAGGACGGCCATGATGGACGGCTTAGAGAGCCGTCCATCATGGCCGTCCTCCATCATGGTGGAATCATTGATAGTTGCTGAGAGCAGCAACTATCAATGATTCCACCACGACAGTATGCAGTAGAGTGCTGGCCTTTTCTGTTAGCTAACCCAGTGCAGACCTTCACAACAAATAATACCTCTGAGACTCACCTGCACAACAAATAATACCTCTGAGACTCACCTGCACAACAAATAATACCTCTGAGACTCACCTGCACAACAAATAATACCTCTGAGACTCACCTTCACAACAAAAAATACCTCTGAGACTCACCTTCACAACAAATAATACCTCTGAGACTCACCTGCACAACAAATAATACCTCTGAGACTCACCTGCACAACAAATAATACCTCTGAGACTCACCTGCACAACAAAAAATACCTCTGAGACTCACCTGCACAACAAATAATACCTCTGAGACTCACCTTCACAACAAAAAATACCTCTGAGACTCACCTTCACAACAAATAATACCTCTGAGACTCACCTTCACAACAAAAAATACCTCTGAGACTCACCTGCACAACAAATAATACCTCTGAGACTCACCTTCACAACAAATAATACCTCTGAGACTCACCTGCACAACAAATAATACCTCTGAGACTCACCTTCACAACAAAAAATACCTCTGAGACTCACCTGCACAACAAATAATACCTCTGAGACTCACCTGCACAACAAATAATACCTCTGAGACTCACCTTCACAACAAAAAATACCTCTGAGACTCACCTTCACAACAAATAATACCTCTGAGACTCACCTTCACAACAAAAAATACCTCTGAGACTCACCTGCACAACAAATAATACCTCTGAGACTCACCTGCACAACAAATAATACCTCTGAGACTCACCTGCACAACAAATAATACCTCTGAGACTCACCTGCACAACAAATAATACCTCTGAGACTCACCTTCACAACAAAAAATACCTCTGAGACTCACCTTCACAACAAAAAATACCTCTGAGACTCACCTTCACAACAAATAATACCTCTGAGACTCACCTTCACAACAAAAAATACCTCTGAGACTCACCTTCACAACAAATAATACCTCTGAGACTCACCTTCACAACAAATAATACCTCTGAGACTCACCTTCACAACAAATAATACCTCTGAGACTCACCTTCACAACAAATAATACCTCTGAGACTCACCTTCACAACAAATAATACCTCTGAGGCTCACTTTTCCAACACATAATAACAGGGTTCCGGATGCAGAAATGGTGGCCTGTGACCTGGCTGTGTTGACCTTTAGTCATCACATCTCTTTTAGCCAGCACCGTGGACACGATACGACTGTTACGACCCGGACACTAACAGTGGATAGAGTAATAACAAACACATAACAATTAGCTGTGCGTCTAAAAAAACTAAAGTTTGTCAGTCCACGGTACTGAAAATGGAGGAGAGCGAGCAGCGGAAGGAACTGAAATGTGACGACTACGCAGAGAGACCCCAGCGAGGTTCAAACAGCGAAGACAGCCGCTGTCAGGAAAGAGAAAGGGCTGCTTCATGGTGTTGTTTCGGGGGGGGAGAGGAGGAGAGGAGGGCAGGAGGAGGGGGGGACCATTGGCGAGTGAGTGAGTGCGTTACATGAAAACAAAAACCCTGAGACGCGGGTTGCTATCGCGGTGGAGGCTCGAATCTCAAGCGCAGCTGGAGTGTGCGTAAACAACGGCGTAAACAGCGGCGTAAACAGCGGTCGCGGTTCTCTTACCCGTCTTTGCGCTTAGCTTTAAAAACGTGCCCGTAGGTGCCTCGACCCACTTTGCAACCTTCATATTCGAACAGATCTTCTACTCTCTCTCTCTCCGCTGCCAGCTTTGTTTTGAAGTCGTAGTCCATTTGTACCCATAAATAAGTCTTAATTTACAATAAAATAAAATATTAATTATTACATGCATTAATTAAATAATCTGGTCGTTTTATTCCCCCACCATTTCCTTGTTTGGGATTTTGGTCTGCTCCGCTTAATGTTCACTGGCTCGTTGACGTTTCTAATTGTTGCGCAAGGCTCGCTGGGTAAGGTAGTTCTTTTAAGATGGCGCCGCTGTGCGACGAATCGTAAACGGAGATTCGGGAAACTACAACCCGCGTTTCTCGCTTTCGCCTGCTACCTTTTGCGTCCTCTTCCACAACGCAAACTGGTTTGATTTTCTTGTGTACAAGTAGATAGGAACTTTGTATGTATGTATAAATTGAATATATATAATTTTATGACTCGTTAATTTAGATCCATCCATTTTATAGTGTATGCTATATAAATATTGCGCCACCATTATTATTTATGAAAATACAAATTGTTTGAAAAATAAATGGATATAATACACAACATGCGTCAAACATTCGTTTACATCGAAAATTGCGCCAACTATATCGGTGTCTCCGAACGCATCATGCAAAAATGTTAATATTAAATAAAAAATATTATCGTTTACCGTGCCATTTTAATTAGCGTTAACACATTAAAACTGCTAAAAACACCATGCATTTAGGCTGTAAAAAAGAAAACTACAAAAGAAACGTCACGTGAGCAACCCCATTCTTTATGACGTAATGTCCCCCAAACCAATCGCTTGCTCACAATCCAGAACCGTGCGAACCGATTGGCTGGACTGTAGCGTGACGTAGGGGGACGAGCATATAAATTCAGCGAGCGCTTTCCCCTCAACGCTGTTCACAGTATGGCCGGCGATATTAGCTAGCACTCGCTAACGGGGTTCTCTGAGAAAGGGAAGACGGCAACTAAAGAAAACGAACACCGGGATTGCTTAAAGGACTGTAACTCAATAAAAAATAATAGATTGAGGGGCGATCAATCAAGTTGTCAGCGCCGCAGCCTAGGTTTAATCTTTTTTGTCGGGTGTCCCATGATGGAAGATAACAGTGCGCATTTCTTCGAGGGGACCGAGAAGCTGCTGGAGGTGTGGTTCTCTCGGCAGGATGAGGGCAAAGGAACCGGGGACCTCCGCACCATCCCGAGGTTTGTCTGGATTCGGCGTCTCCGGTGTCTTTTCGCTCAGGCATGTGGCGAGACGCCGGCCACATGCTTGGCCGCTTGGCTCTCCCCTTCCTTTCGTTCGTGGCGTGTAAATGGTCGGATGGAGTCGAATCTTCTTTTCCGGAGGCGACTCGGTCTCTATTCGGTGGAGTTCGACCCGAGTTGGCTCCCGAACTGCGGATCCGATTTCTGACGACACAACTGTTAAGGACAGACTTACGTCGTCACTAAAAAATGGCCACCTCCTCCTCAAGCGGCGGCGCCGCGTCGCCCAGACGTCTGTCCGCCACCGGGGAATGATTAACATTATCTCCGTACCGGTGTCCGTTCGGCCGGTACGAGACGAATCTCGTGCTCCGAGTCGTTTTAACGGGTCGGTAGCTCGTTTCGGGCTAGCTGGAGCTAGCTACTTTCTATCGCGCCGCTCCGCTTCACGAGTCGTGCCGGCGGGCCATTGATGCTCCCGCACGCGCTTCACCGCCTCCGGGTTGTTGTTGTTGTTTACCTGAGAGATAGCATACAATGCTAATATGCTAAGTGTGCTAAACTGCACAATGAAAGTCTGTTAAGAAAATTACGTTAAATAGTTTTTCTGCGTGTTCGCTCGTCACTCTTCACCAGCACGCACTCACACGCACGCACGGAACGCTCCTTCCGGTTTGATGCTGCTTGTGCAGGAGGGCTGGCTGAGGCCTTGGGTGGCTGGGATGACGTAGCAGTCAATAATAGACGCGGCCGGTATGATGTTATACGAGGGCGGGTCTGGGAACCTTCAGAACACCATGTCGGTAATTTTATTTATACATTTATTTTAATAAAGTATCTTGAATCTGATTCCCGCCGTTATTTAATGCATCTGTCCGTAGAAATAATCTGAAAGTCACTGAAGAGCCGCCTGTAGTCCCTGTTCCGGTCACGTTCACACAATCCCCTCCCCCTTGCTCTGATTGGTCAGAAGCTTCTCTTCCTGCTCGCTGGCGTGGAGCCGGATCTGGATGATGGTGCGTTCAGACTAGCTGTGAACGGCTAACGCCTGCTGACCTTTGCCCCCAGCCCAGTGGAGTTTCGAGCAGCGTGTGCTCGGAGCGGGGACCAATCGAAAGCTGCGTTTCTGTTTATTGATGAATTAAAACGTTATGGACTTCTGGTCGTGGAGTTAAACGAGGACTCCCGTGTTCTCTTCGGTCTGGGAGGGGCGCTAGGTTATAAACACGGCTGGTCTAAACCTCCGACGGACTCGTACGCGGCAGCATCAGTCTGACTCCGCCCCCCCCCCCCCCGAGGAAGAACGTGTGTTCTTCATTCTCTTATTCGGTTCCTGACATTGTTTTATAGTCCGCCTTCATGGCGCAGCACCCGGTGAACTGTCGTCCTGCCGGTCTCTTCGACGAGGATCATTTTAGTCCTTTGTTTCCGTTTTGTCAAAATGTATCTCAGTCCAAATGGTCCGGATTTGTCCCCCGGGTCATCGGTTAGTGGCCATTAACTAAGCTTTGAGATTGGTTCTGTATCGGCGCGTGAGCGACCTGTAGCCAGGTTCAGGCCCGATCAGACCCGTGCTGTGGGTGACCTGCCGTTAACCAGGCTGGCTGGTCTGCAGAGTGTCAGCGGATCAGTCCGACTGGACTTCAGCCAGCGTCCAAATAAGTCCACAAGGGTGTCTGATTCACGGAGGGGGGGACGCACACGCGCTTCCCCAGAGCTCCAAGGCAGCTCAAACGCTGCCGCTAGAGATTCCCCCGGCTCTGGCCTCGAAGGCGTTTGGTTTCGTAATTAATTATGGATTCTTCTGATGTTTTTCACATCGATTACGGTGCATTTGGTTCATGCCCATCTGTGCTCTCAAAGTTTCTCCCCGAATGTGGCACATTCCTGAAATTCCAGTTTTGACTAATCGTGGGAGGGAAGGTCATTCCAAGCCGCGTCTGGCGCTTTCCTGGAGGCCTCGTTCTGTGAAGAACCACCAGAATACCCGCTGGTGTACATTTCACCCTGACCCACGTCTCCGTTACCACCTCGAGTACGAAGCTGGGGAACCATCGTGTTTGTTGTTATTTGTCGTCGTGAGTGAATTAGTTAATTACGCTTTTTTTCACCTCAGGCACAATGTTTGCTGTTATTTCATGGTTAATGCCATATAAACACGGTTTGACTAACGGGTCAAATGCTCGAGGGGGTTATCGGCCGATAGTCGGTATTTTCACGCATGTTGGCATCGGCCGATAAGAGTTCAACGTAAAACAGTCTAATTTTGGCTCTGGTGCAGCGACTCCTCTGTCTGCAGTCACTTCCCTAGCGCCCACCCACAGCTCCATCTGATTGGTTAGACGCGGCGCTGAGGCGCGGGTAAGACAGCCAATCAGCAGCGAGCTGCGTGCGCTGCACTCGTGACAGACACGGAAAGCTTTGCGAGTGAAGAAACTCTGGAGCACGTATGTTTCAAAGGCAAAGGCAGCAGAGACTTTTAAAAAAAGATTTCTGAGAATATTGATCGGGAAATAGTCGGTGATAATGGTGAAAAGTGTGTGGGGGGGGGGGCACGCGAGAAGCTGCAGAAACTGGCAGAGAAAACTTTAGGGCATTAATAGTTGTTTAACTACCAAGATATTTTAGTTTACTTTTTCGTTTGAGTTTGTATTCAAAATTTTGATGCCAATATTTTCACTTTTACTGCAAATAAATATCGGCCTCCTTGCCTACTAACAATCTATCGGCCATAAAAAAACCGTGTCGGCCGATCCTGAGTTGTAATCGTCAGTCTTCCAGCCTTGCTCTTAATTGCGTGACATAAAACGGCGTGTTTTCTCTTAACTGAAGCCCATTTCTCACATGAATTATTGAATAATGGCGTCTCAGTGGCGGCGAGACATTGTGGTGAACACTGATGCAAAATGATAGATGACCCATCAAATAATTGCAATCAGGCAATTCTATAAACTGAAGGACATCGAGTGGCGTGCCTGAATACAAATAATCAGTCTCGTTCCGGAAGTGGTTTGAAAATGTCTTGTGCCGCTGACGCTCTCGCCCTTTACGTCAGACTGGGAACTCTGGTCTCGTTCCTCTCACGCCAACATGCGTACTCGTACGGGGGTATTGGTGGGGGGGAACGCGGCTCCGTCGGTGGTTTGTTGCTGAAACGTGATGCGGCTCCTGTCCTGCTCGCATGCTCTTGTTTCGTCAGACGTTTCCTCCCGCCTTGCGGTTTTGGTTTTCTACAGCGCACTGGAAGCTCGGCCAGAGAAGCTTGATTTTGTAACCCATGACGACGGCACCTACTGGTGGGTGCTCTCCTCTGGCGATTGATCAGAGTCGTCCCTGAGGACTCAGACTGAAGCGCAGCCCTGTGTTGCTAAGCTAATTGGGAAAACATTGCAACAGCTATGCAACGCTAGCTGCTGGTAAATTCCCCACTGAGGCCTCCCTCCCTGCGGGTTGCTCTGAACGGGTCCAGGTCGCCCTTCCAAGGTTGGGCTGAGAATGTGACGCAGTTGCATTTGCGCTGCAGCTGTCTTTGGGTGCTGGGGGGGCGGGGGGGGTCAGCAGCACAGGCTCCTCCTGTCGTGGAGGAGAGTGCTGCTGACTGCGTAGTCATCGGGGCGATGGGCGTGAGGCGAGATTCACGTTACCCTGCAGCTTTGCTCCGCACAGCAAATGCCTCCCTCTGGATCACATAGAATCTGGTCTCTGCGGCGTTTGTCACCGTAACCCCCCCCCCCCCCCCTCCTCTGGGATGGCGAGCTTCTCTCCCGATTGAATCGATCTGGTGTCGGTGGGAGAGGTTGGCTGTTCGCGTGTTTTTTTTGTCATACATTTTCTCCTGTCTCCTCCTATTGGTTTTCTATAACACACTGGATGCTAAGCTAACTGGACATCCTAAGCAGCTGTACCTAAATGAGTTCAGTCGGTTATTGGAATCGGTTTTCTAACTTCTTGCTGTCACCGGTCACAATGAGTGGTTTCATTTTTGGATAAGCAGCACCTGGATTAAAAACAAAACCAGAACCCCGACCGTAAGTTAAAATCCTGCCCGAACTCTGCAAATTCCTTAAAAAGGACCCTGAGATTTACCCGATACTCATTGAAATACCTTTTATTCCAGTGTGTATTTATGTCTCTGTGTACATGGTTGTCTGTGTCATCATGAGGTGCATGAACCCGCTAACGCCTCTTTATTTCTCTTTGCTAGGTTCCAGTGGGACAAGCTTCTGGAGAATGTGCATTGTTTGATCATAAGTGTGACAAAGTCTGACAAGCAGGAAGCTTATATACTCAGGTGAGTGTTTGAGACGCAGCGGCGGGCGCAGGTCATCATCTCTAGTGTCAGAAATGGACTCGTTTCATCAGATTAAGAGCCTGCTTCATGTACACACACCCAAGTCAGATTAGTCTGACCCGATCAAGATTTTATTCTGATCGAGAGGAGGGGTTTATGCCGATTGATGATCCGATCAGGGTGCATGAAAACACTTATTCCGACGTTCAAGCCGTCTTTACTGCGCATGTCTGTGACGTTAGCTAAACGCGCTTCTGTTATTCCCGGAAGCTAGTTGAAGCAAAGCAAGTCAATATCTGAGACAGACACGTTGCTGGAGATAGTACCGATAAAGTAAAAGCGCAAACGGGGAAAACATGCGAAATAACGCTGACGTTTCAAGCGGAAAAGGGCGGAGCCAAGTTCTGTTTACAACGGAAGTCGCAACGGCTTCTATTTCCTGTATATTTGGTAAGAATTGCGCATGTCAAAATATTTTTTTTCCGACCGAAAATGTGACGCATGAACACGCAAGTCCTAATCGGATCAATATTTTTAGGGTCTATGAACACAGTGCGTCCGATCATAACTTTACTCCGAACTGGGATCGGCTTGAAGACATTTTGTCCACGTAAACGCAGCCGGTGAGACGCTGCTCTCGTCTTAGAGGTGAACTTGGCCCATAAAATGCTGCGATCACCGCAGTAAAGCCAACCCCCCCCCCGGCCCCCCGTGCAGTGAAACTTCCTTCCACTTCCGCCGCTCATGTTTCTTTCCTTTCGCAGCGAGAGTAGCATGTTTGTCTCCAGGAGACGTTTCATTTTGAAGACGTGCGGAACCACCCTCTTACTGCAAGCACTGGTGCCTCTGCTGGAGCTCGCCAGGGAGTACTGCGGCTTCGACGCCATCGAGGTCAGCCTGACGCCGCGTTTCGTGTCCGTCTGATCGCTGCAGTGGTCCAATCGCGTTGCTGCTTCTATATTTTACAGAATTTCTTCTACTCCCGCAAGAACTTTGTGAAGCCAACCCATCAGGAGTTCCCTCATCGAAACTTCCAGGAGGAAGTGGACTTTCTTGGCCAGATTTTCCCAAGTATGTAGCTTGTAATGCCGCCTCGCGTGCGTCCATTTTCACCTGAAACTTTGTCCAAGTGTGTCATTTGTAGCTTGTTGAGTTTTGCTATACGACGTGGATACTTTTACTTTTCAAAGAGCAACGACTTTATTTTTAATAAGAGGCGGTCGTCGTGCCTGTTCAGCTGCGAGTAACGGCGCTCACACACCAATGAGACTCCATAACGATCAACAGCAGTCCTAAAATGGACTTTTCTTATTTTCTCTTTAGACTGAATCAGAATACTTTAATAATCCCAGAGGGAAACGAGGTACAGCAGTACATGATGCATTAATAGAAACAGTAAAGTATACGTACGACACAAGTCTCTCTAACGTCCTCTCGTCTCCCTCGCTCTTCAGAATGAGCTGCGTGCCCTGCATAATATTTGCTTGTCATTCACCCGTTGTTTATAGTATTGATCATTTAGTTAAATATAAATATTGTGCCGTAGTTCTGGAATTAGATTTAACTTGAGGTGTAACTTGCATGCGCCTGCCGTGGGGACTCGTGCGTGTATCTGGTAGGCAGGACGCTGAATCGGCAGCTTCAGCAGCATTGAGGTGCTTTATTGTTCTTATTGGAGACGATACATCGGTCACTGCTGGTTATAATGTAATATGATTACACTGCCTTGTGTTCAATTATCATTTTACTCATTTTAACGCTCTTGATGTCGCACTTTGAGATTTGTTTCGATTGTGAAGTACTTTACAAGTAAAATGTATTTGTTTTAAAATGGTCTTTTTAACACTTTATATTCGATATATTTTATTTGTAAGATTTAGGACTTGACGATTGTGTCTGTCCTCTTCACGAAGATGAGCGCCGGTTTCTTTGTAACCATAGCGACTAACAAATCTGTCTCTCCTCCAGATGGTGCCTCCTACTGTATGGGACGTTTGAACTCTGACTGCTGGTGAGCATCACGGCTAAGAATGTTTTTTAATCGTTCTCACACCTGAATTTGTCGTTTTATTTTGTTCCTCATGAAGTCCAGTCTAAAGAAAGGACTCCAGAGTGCGTCGGTGTTTTATCACGCGTGCCCGGCGTGTGTTTGCTGCCTGTAGGACATGTCTCACCGCGCCCCCTGCCCGCAGGTACCTGTTTACCCTGGACCTACCGGAGTACTGGAAGAACAAGCAGGCAGATCAGACGCTGGAAGTTCTGATGAGTGACCTCAGTCCAGCAATTATGGACCAGTTCTACATGAAAGATGGTGTTTCTGCAAGTGATGTCACTCGTGTATGTCGACTTTCCTTCGCAATTAAACAACATTAAATATCTGCTGTGGTTTCTGGAAGTCCGTTCTGACTCGTGTCCAACCAGCGACCAGGATCAACCTTTACAGCTGAGAAGCTGGAACCAGCAAATCAGAAAAATGTCATTATTGCGTCTTGCCGAATGCTTCCTGACGCTGCGGGTTGTTGTGTCGGAGCCCCGGCGCCGCCTGACGATTGATCGGCTTCTGTTCTCTCGTCTTCTCAGAGGAGTGGAATTTGTGACCTGATACCAGGTTCTGTGATCGACGACACGATGTTCAACCCTTGTGGATACTCAATGAATGGAATGAAGGCAGACGTGAGTGTCCCCGTGACCGTCGTCATGCCGACGGCGTCGACGTTTGCTCATTGGTCTGCTTTCCTCCAGGGAACTTACTGGACCATCCACATCACCCCGGAGCCGGAGTTCTCGTACGTGAGCTTCGAAACCAACCTCTCCCAGACGTCGTACGAGGAGCTGGTCAGGAAGGTGGTCGCGGTGTTCAAGCCGGGGAAGTTCATGACCACGCTTTTTGTCAACCAGGTGTGTGTCGTTGTTGTTTTGTTCATCGTGACTGCAGTGCGGTTCGTCACCGAGGTGCGTCTCCTCTCCTTCGCTTCTGCAGAGCTCCAAATGTCGCAGCGTCTTCTGTTCTGCCCACAAAGTTGACGGCTACAAGCGGCTCGACCACCAGTTGGCTCAGTTCAACGACTACAATTTCGTCTTCACAAGTTATGCCCAGACCTGCAAGCTGAACCAGCAGAGCTGAGATTTTAGGATGAAGAGGCGTAAAAAGAGCGGCGGCGGCGGCGGCTCTGGGCTCCTCCCGGTCGGGTGTCCGTCGGGTGCGGCCGCCCGCTCTCCTTCCTCCTCCGGTTTGAGTTGTTTGCGTTGTTGTACCTGTGATTTCGACCTCTTGCATGAAAGCTCTTTTCTTCGTTTAGATATTCTCGCTCACTCTTGCCGTGCTCTTGAAGTGCATGTAGAGGAATTAAACGCGCTCCCCTTGAGGCTGTCCATCTGCGCCCGGCATGACGGTCCCTTCCTGCAGGTGTCCCCCCTCATCCCCCACAGACAAGGCTTCCGCCCCCACTAGTCCGGGGCCCCGGCGTGCTCAGACCCGTCTGCCCGTAGGAGCTCGACCTTTGTCCGCTGTCCCGTCTGGCGTGCACTTTAAACCCGTTTGGTACGAAAGGAGGGCCGACCTTCCGTTCTCGAGCCTGGATGAATGTATTAGTCGGGATGAGCTTTCGGCCTATCCGATCGTAGCGTTGCCGGGACTTCCGGTTCCTCTGAGATGAAGGCCACACTCGCTGTTTAATGCTGCTCCGTCCCATTAAACGCTGCCGGCGCCAGTTCACCCGGCCGCCACGCTGCACTGGAGAAGCTTTTTGCTCCTCGATGACTGCGGTCGTTCATTTCATGCGCTTCCATCCCGACGGCCGTCGAATCCTCACGTTTCTCCAAACGGGCGAGCTTTGATAGTCATGTGCCCGTAAAAAATAAAAAATCTGAATACGAGACTCGTTGGAGACGCTCTGCTGCTCGCAGGGATCGACAGGAAGCGCCCCCCCCCCCCCCCCCCCCACGTGACAGTCATTCTCTGCCCCCGCCCCAAACCAGTGATTGTACGTGTCTCTAGAGAAACGCCTGGACAGGTTTTGAGCTGACTCCAGGAGGGCAAACCCTCCTCTTCACACACACACACACACACAATGACCCCTGGTGACCAGCCATTGTCCAGCAGGTCTGCCAGAGCCAGACATGTCAGCTGGTCCCAGAGCCATGGCGGGGGGGGGGGGGGGGGGGGGGGCTTCCTGGCTGTCCCCCCCCCTCCCTGAATAGGATATAATGAATCAGACTCATTTTGCTTAGTTGCCCAGCAAAGCATTTTCCTTCTTCCAACATAATATCCCTCCTGGCTCCGCCTCTTTCCGCCCCACAATGGAGGCCCGCCGTTCTGAGCATGCCGGGGCGACCCCGGATCCTTCCACATGTAACCGCTGCATAAACACAAACTTTCATTACGTTTCCTGTGCCCAGACGCGTCTGAAATGTGACTCCGCCAGCAGTCCTTTATGCCCTTTGTGCACCGCCACGCTGCACGTGGCCGTTGTGTCTGTGATTCACCCCCCCCCTCATTTTACCAGCTGAAATCGTTGCTGTGGATGCTGCTTCCTGGGATTAGTGGGGGACCCTCCGTACCTTCTGAGGGGTCGGGTCCCCCTGGAATCGTCTGACCCTGTAGTGCTGAAAGCCGGGTAGCTTTAGTTTTTGTCACTTGTTCAGCAGGAGGCGAAGCTGCAGGTAGAACTTACTTTCAGCACTATGCGGGTTCTTTCTTTTCTTTCAATGATGGAGTGAATGCGTGTGCACCCACAGCAGTGACTCGAATCACCTGAGACGGGTGGAGCGGCTCCTCTTTCCGCTGTGGACCTCGCCGTCTTAGTGACACTGGAAGGATGTTTCCATCGGGTTGATCTACAGCTTTTCTAGGCCCTTTTATGACATCAAATAGCCGTTCTTAACCCCCCCCCCCCCTTTAGTCCTGTCCAAGTAGATCATTGCCACTGTTATTTTTTTATACACTGAATTCAATGCATTTTTTCAGTAGAACAGAAATTTAATTTTATGCAAAAATATTTTGTATCTTTGCTGCGGACCAATCTTTTTCTTTTTCCCCTTTTGTCCTAACATTTTATTTGTCAAATCACTGATCTAAACGTGTGTTGTGATGTTGGAAGATCTTTTCAGAGCTCACTGAATGTTGCATCCCCCCCCCAACCCTAACCCCCCTCCCGAGAGGGTGCAGTTGCAGGATGTTCTAATTCTTCCTTTTGCTGTTCTTTGGATGGTCAAGATGTGCTAAATATATCTGTACTGCGAGCTTGATGCTTCAATAAAAGATAAATATCTGTGCAGTTCTTTGTCTGTTTCTCTAGACGACTAGGAGCGAAGCGTTTCAATGAACGAATGCTGAGGGGGAAATGTGATTCCTACAAAGGTCTAAAGTACACAGCAAAACGATCGGCTGATGATGATCCTTTATTTCTGTCAATAAGACAAAATGAATCGTGGTTACAGAGAAAACCAACAGCAGAGTAAACGCCTCCATCTCCGAAAGGTGACCACCTGACTGTTGCAGGGGCTGACATTTGACCCCTCTCTGCCGCGCTGCACGCTCCGGCCAGCGCCGTGTGATACAGCACCATCCGGTCAGAGGCTACGAAGCAGGCGGTTTCTCCTCTACCTTAACATGAACTCCTGTTTTGTCTGGTTTATGTTCTAATTGGTGTCTGCACCATTTTAACTGGTTTGTTGTTTTAAATCTCCAAAATATCAAATTTTTTACAGTTTCTTTGACATTCTTTAGGGTTTTGTAGTATAAGGTTTGGCCACTTTCGATGACAGATGGTGTTCAGCTCCTATGACTTCAGTCTCAGCATCAAATCTCAAAAGGTCTGTTTTACCAGCGATAATTGCTTGCACCAGTAGGTGGCGATAATGTTTTATTTTATAACTTACAACATCTGAATTTAAGCTTTCTTGTCAGACAGTAACAAAGATGACTTGTATTTCTTGAAGTACAGTGTTGAGGTACCAGCACCCCTAAATTGGAAGACGTCTTATATAAATATGCTGCGGGAAACCCATCGGGTGTTGTCATGGATGGAGACAGTACCTCACAGCAAGGTCACAGGTCCGAATCCGACTTGGGAGTTGTATTTGAGGAGTTTGTATGTTCTCCCCGTGTCTGTGTGGGTTCTCTCCGGGTTCTCCGGCTTCCTCGCAACACCAAAAAGGCTCCAGTACAGCCCGCAACCCGATAACGGACAAAGCGGCAAAGTAGCCCGCACCATGAAGTAATCGTCAGAACACAGATTTTTGGGAAAATACGGTCTTAATTGAACCTTCTGACAAATGAAATTTGTCCAAAAAAGAAGACTCTTGGATGAAGGTGAAACGTCTTCAACCAAACTTGATCAAGTCCAGTTGATTATTTATTTTTTGCTCTTTGTGATTTACCTTGACCTGGATGACTGAGAACCTGCACAGATACGGTGACAGAATTTACATACTTTTAAAAGTAGTTTAGTATTTATATTTTCTAATACTAATGGCATAAATACCAGAAAGAGTTTTTAGGTTTTTTTTGCCTGTGGCACCAGTAGTAGACAGGCGACGTAGTATAGTTCATGACAATAGATGGCGGTAGTTCACCGGAAGCCGGAAGTGAACGACGTGTTCGCCACCAGAGAAGAAGAAACCCACCCGTGTTGTCTTCCGCACTGAATTCACGTGGACGCCGCCGTCGTTGGTCTCCCTGCCGCTGCTAGGATTACAGATTCAGACGCGAGATGACGCGGATGGACGCTGTAGTGTAAGTTTGACAACACTTGGTTTGCGTTAGTGTTAGAAGTGATTTGTGAAGCTAACGCTAACGCTAACATTAACGCTAGCGTTAGCATAGCTAACTCAGCCCAGCTTTATTTATAAGGTTTTTAAAACAACCGCAGCTGACACAAAGTGCAGATTAAAACGTAGATAAGTGGAAGATGAAACCAATAAATAAAAAATAGGAAACATAAATATAGAACAAATAAAGAATGCACCTTGGCGGAAGTATGTTGGGGAGCCGAGACGGCCGCCGGTTCGAGTCCCAGCTCAGACAAAAATGTGGAGTGTGGGCTGGTGGCTGGAGAGGGGCCAGTCTGCCTCCAGAGCACTGCCGAGGTGCCCTTGAGCAAGGCGCCTGCATGTGTGGTCGCTCCAAGGGACCGCTGTGCTAGTGTGTAAAGGTAATTGCAGCGTATCAATGACAGAAATAAAGCTTTCTTCTTTCTTTCTAGGGCAAACTGTCCAAAGCATTAAAATGAATAAATAAAATGAGACAGTCCTTAACACGCATTTCTTATTCAGACCCGTCCTATTGCCCCTTATCTCTCATGTTGTGTCTGTCTATCCTCAGGAAGCCCAAAACGAAGCGCTCCAAGCGTTTCTTAGAGGGCAGAACGCCGAAGCTGGTTGAAGGGGTGAAGACGGCCATGATTATGAAAGGAGGGAACACCAGCCAGTGCGTCACCCGGGCGCTGAAGGACGTCGTAAGTAGCCCGACGACGCGTTCAGGGGCAGATGTGATCAAAACAAGTGTTTCTGTCAACGTGATCGGGAATGTTTGATGTTTCTAAATGAGCCCCTTTCCATTCATCAGTGTTAAAAAGCCTCTGTGTTATTGTCCTTTGTCTCCGTTTCATTGAAAAGTGGGCCGAAATAAAATTAATGCATTCATATGGAATTATAAAAAAGCCTGAATTGAGGCAGAGTCTTTCAGGTGTCTGGAGAACCCGCTTAAAATGTCTGCAAAGAAAGGAATTATGATGTTAGTTTAAAGTACTGGAGAAGAGAAAAACGTGACGACGGACTGACCCTGGGTAGAAGTTATACGACGTTTCCCCAATGCCTGATTCAGCTTCAGTGAAACCTCTGGACTCGTGCAGCACGTTGAGTTCAATGTTTGTCTTTCCTCCAGTACGCCCTGAAGAAGCCCAGCGCTGTGTTGTACAAGAAGTAAGTAGTACTACCTGGAAATACTCCACTGGGGTTCATTCGTTCTTTGTCGAAATATATGCTAATCACATTTACACTGAGAAGCGTGCTCTACTTTCAAACTAAAGCGGTGTGTGTGTGCGTGTGCGTGCGTGTGTGTGTGTGTGTGTGTGTGTGTGTGTGTGTGCGTGCGTGCGTGTGCTTTTCTCGTCGTTAGAAAGAATATCACGCGGCCATTTGAAGACTCCACGTCGCTGGTAAGAGACACAGACGCATCGTGCGTAGTGCTCGAATGTCCCGCCGTGATCCAGATGGATGACGTGCGATGTTTCCCCAGGAGTTCTTCTCCAAGAAGTCCGACTGTTCTCTGTTTCTGTTTGGCTCCCATAACAAGAAACGGCCCAACAACCTCGTCTTCGGTAGGCTGCCTCCTCCGTACCGCTCTCCAGTAGTTCCACCAGCACTTCCCCTGCCATTTTCAGACAGACGTTGCACAGCCTGCCATATTATATTACCATTTTGGGAGCATTTAAGCTCGCAGAATACACAGAATCCAATGCAGCACACATGATGTGGTTCAGATACAGCTGCCTGTCGTTATACACTTGTCCAGTAGGGGGTGTCGTGAGCAGATGCCTCATGGGGCTTCATCTCACCGTCACTAATTACTTCCTTTGGTCTGCAGGTCGTCTCTTTGACTTTCACGTCCTCGATATGATTGAACTTGGAATCGAGAACTACGTCTCTCTGAGCGATATTAAGGTACACGTCGTCGCTGACCTCTGACCTCTGAATTGATGGCGTATTCACTTCCCTTAGCGAATCATTTTAAGTCCTGTGTTTTTCTTAACGCAGCAAATAAAAGATTCCTTTCTGTATTTCTCTTGCTGGGAGCTTGACGATGACAATCCAGCCTCCTTCCGTGCGCGTCTGTCGGTGTTATTTACAGGCCTGCCTCCTCCTGATTGAGGGAACGCCGATTTGAACCCTCGCTGTCCTGCGACCTCGATCTGTGTTTTCTGCCGCAGGTCAGCAAATGCGCCGAGGGAACCAAACCGATGCTCGTGTTTGCAGGGGAGGCCTTCGACGCCGACGGCGAACACAAGCGCCTGAAGAGTCTGCTCATAGGTGTGATCGCACCTAACGTGCTTCCGGGCTTGTTTGAAGGCCGTGTGTCATGAATGTATTGTAATCCCGCTCCCGCCCTCCAGATTTCTTCAGAGGTCCCACGGTGACCGCAGTCCGTCTGGCGGGCTTGGAACACGTTCTGCACTTCACCGCTTTCGATGGCAGGATCTACATGCGCAGCTACAGGTACGGGCATTCAGAGGAGTCTGGGAGAATCTTGTCTGCCTGTCAACGTAACGAAAACGACTGGATTACAAATCCTTCAGAGAAAGCACCGTTGCCGTTTCGGGAGACGCCGGCGCCTCTCGTTTCCGCTGCTCGCGTTCCCCACAAGGGAAAGAGTAACCTTTGCGTCTCTGCAGGTGTCTCCTGAAGAAGTCCGGCTGCCGGACCCCTCGGATAGAGCTGGAGGAAATCGGGCCATCGTTTGACTTCGTGCTCAGAAGAACACATCTGGCGTCGGACGACTTGTACAAGTTGGCGCACAGGCAGCCGAAAGCTCTGAAGGTAAACTCACCCGGAGAGAATCCCTGGACGTGTCTCTAGGCTTTCCTGTGGAGTGAGTGGAGTCCACGCTGGGACACGGTCGGTTTGGGGTCTCGGGGCGACGGGCGGCGCAGGTGGTTGAGCGGGTCCTTCGATGATCGAGACGACGCCGGCGGTTCGGTTCCCGGCTCCGGCACATGTGCTCACTGTTGTTGTGTCCTTGGGCAAGGCACTTCACCCACAGTGCCTGTGTGAATGTCGGCGTTGGTCAGGAGGGCCGACGGTGCTTCTGCCAGTCTACCCCGGGGCAGCTGTATCTACCCCGGGGCAGCTGTATCTACCCCGGGGAAGCTGTATCTACCCCGGGGCAGCTGTATCTACCCCGGGGCAGCTGTATCTACCCCGGGGAAGCTGTATCTACCCCGGGGAAGCTGTATCTACCCCGGGGCAGCTGTATCTACCCCGGGGCAGCTGTGGCTACAACCGTAGCTTCAACACCACCAAATATGGAGTGAATGAATCATGCAAAGCGTCTTTGAGTGTCCAGAAAAGCACTATAAAAACCCAACGCATTATTATTATTACTATTATTATTATTATTAACAGCGCCTTGACAGGAATGTGTAGAATGATGACGAAATAGGCATCATGTCGATTTCTGTCGACGCCATCTTGCTTCTACGGTGGCCCTGAAGTGCAAACGACAACATTAAGGCATTAAGAAATACTGCATTAAATGAGATATGAAAAACTCACTTTCCCATGTTTCTACACTATTCTGGTGATTTTGGGTCCTTATCAACCCCAAAACATTAAACAAACCTTCCAGCCAATCCTTCGTAGTTTGGTGGGTCTGTAATCACCTCCTGAAACACGTCTGGAAGAAATCGCAATACGACCTTAGGGAAGAGGTCGGTGCCAGTGGGCAACATGAAACATCGCTAATTAGACGATGGCGGCGTTCGGCTTTTGACCCGGAAGTTATTCTGCCTGTAGCGCGTTTTTTTCAAAATATGAACGTTACCGGTGACCCCGGCGTAGCTGCCGCTCTCCAAGAATATTTTGGTTCCGGTGATGCTGGATATGAGCAGTTTTGAGAGAGTTATTGAATCGGCCCGCTTCAGCGCCGCTCCAACACAGCTGTCTGTTGGGTGACCTCTAACGATGACCCACGCATGACCTCAAACGGACGTCCTTCTCGCTTTCCCTGTTACAGGCCAAGAAAAAGAAGAACATCTCCCATGACACCTTTGGCACCAAGCTGGGACGGGTTCACATGCAGAAGCAGGATCTGTCCAAGCTGCAAACCCGCAAGATGAGGGGGCTGAGGAAGCGGAAGGGGGGGGTGACCGTTGAGGACCAGGCTGGACAGGCTCCCAAAGTGGCCAAAGAGGCCTGAGGCGTCTTTCCTCCGCCTTCACATCCAGATGCAGCCGGAACGCCAGCCTTGTTCATGTGATTCATCGTTCATAGATTCGTTTTTGTTTGCTTCATACTTGTGGAACTGTGTTGAAGTCTTCAGACCTTTGTTAGTTTCCACGGGAGAGTTGTACGTATTCTGTGTTAAATCAGTCTTAAGTAAAACTGCAATAAAATCCGAAGGCCTCGACCCTCGCTGTTTCTCCACGGGTGATAAACGTGACTGGAATACGTGATGCAGTTTCCACATGAAGTCGGATGTGGATCGTTTTAAAGCGTTTGATGTCCCTGGGAAGCATCAAAGACGGATCCAACATGACAAAATGTGCAGCGATCTGTAGAATGAAACTCCAGATGTGACAAAATAACGTCTGATTTTAGATGCAGATAAGTTGATTGGCTTGATGGTGTAAGTTTGGAAACTGAGCTTCCTTCAAATAACCGACTAGAATCTCACGACTCGGGGATTTTCATGAAACTTGACTTGTTGCCACACTAAGTCCACGGGCCCTGAGCAGATGTTTCACCCATCGGTACCACCCAAGGGGGCAAATTCTAGTCAAGTGTTTTGAAAGGGACTAGAGGAGAGAGATTGTATCAAATATGAATGCAGCTGATCAAGAAACGGAATAAATCTTTCATTATCAACTGAAGGAAATCAGTTCTGGAACTATATGAGAACGAAATCGATGGCTTTTCGTCTGGCTGTGGCTCTATTTGACCTTATTTTACCATATGAGATGTCTCTGAGACATTCCGTTGACCCTGTGAGGTGTCCCTTCACCACTGGCTGTTTCCTCAAGGTGATCAACATTGTTCCAGACTAAGGTTGCGTGTTCCACTTCCAGACAACGCCTTGTAGACACAAGGCTGTATCTGTTTCTTCTCCCTGACAATAGGAGGCACTGACCGAGCCTGTTCAGTGCGTGAGTTCCCCATTCCCAGTCAATGATTCCACAGGAAAGGCGAGTATCATACTAGTATGACATGCTTGGTTGGCTTCACCTTGCCACAAGTACCGGTAACGGCGTATACCAAGTCCTGACCCAAGGATGTGGCGAGACCCTGTCCTCTCAGGTGTTCCTGTCAGTGTTGGCAGAAACTGGGCCACTGGAAGTGGGGCGCTGACTCATGTGCTCTGGTTCTGCTATATTAGGTGGCCGTGGTTGAAATCCAGTTTCAAGCTTGCGTCTGATGTGCTTCTTTGTTGAGGCTTTTACCTGGAAAACACTAAGTGATCATGGTTCCTACCAGTGAGGTCAATCATTTGCACCACATCTGGGCTGGCAAACAGGTCTGTCCTGATACTCGAGTAAAGTTCCTCATCAGGGGCGTCACTAGGTTTTCAGGACAGGGGGGGCTTAGCCCCCAGGAGATGCACAGGATGTGAGCAAAAGTAGCGTACGAGCACAAAACCTCAAACGGCTAACAAGGACTGATAAATTATAAATTATTATTGTTTCAGTCTGTTTTAAACAACAACAAACAGTTTTAGACAGTAACAGGATGTTTAACAAGAAACAAAATGGCTAAAATTACAAGTTACTCGGTGGATGGAAGCATCAAAGAACGCGTCTGTTTCTAGGAGTCCATCACTCTGTTGTGATTCTGAAGCTCGTCTTCTTCAATGACTGCAAGACTGTGAAGTCTTTTCTGACCCGTTGTTTGATGCAGCCAGGAATGCAACCTATCCTATCCTAGACCTATCCTATCCTAGACCTATCCTATCCTAGACCTATCCTATCCTAGACCTATCCTATCCTAGACCTATCCTATCCTAGACCTATCCTATCCTAGACCTATCCTATCCTAAACCTATCCTATCCTAGACCTATCCTATCCTAGACCTATCCTATCCTAGACCTATCCTATCCTAGACATTGCTTTGCGGTGTCCAGGATAGGAGCATGATTTCAGCAGCTTTCAGGCGATTGTTCCAGGAGGAAAGATCTTGTGGAGATACCAATTTGTGAATAATACAAGTGAATAGTACAAACCCTGCCGCAGAGACTCGGCTGTAGATGTAAAATAGTTTTTTTTAAACATTATATTTATTATTATTCCTCCATCAAAGCGTAAACGCCGTTAATAAATCTGTATCTTGTCTGTTTTATGCTTTGGTCGTCACGGATGCGCAACGACGCCCAATCCGCTGCGGGCTCCGCGGAGCCCCGCCTCGGCGCGCTGCGTATAAATAACTTTGCACCGGCCAGTTAATCCCAAACCGGAGGATGAGACGCGCAACGACGCACTCCGGTAGCTCCGTGATGTCGCCTCGTCCTCACTAGAGAGACGTAACCCGTGTTCTCATCCGCCGGACGCATCATCCGCGCGTCATCCACGCATCATCCACGCACGCCGCGGACGGTTCTTTGCTCTTTCATATCGATCTGACGGAAACATGACGGAAGGGGAAAATAAACCGGAGTGTGATTCGGTTGCGAAGGACGCGGCGCCCGCCGACGGATCAGGAAGGGAGACGCGGCCGGAGGACGAGGACAAGAAGGAGGACGAGGACAGCCAAGGGACCGTCCCGCTGCAGAGCCCGGCTCCAGGTGCGCAGGAGGTGGACTTTGTCCACCCGGAGGGCGGCTGGGGATGGGTGGTCATGGTGGCCTCGATGTGGTGCAACGGCTCGGTGTTCGGGATCCAGAACTCGTTCGGGATTCTCTTCCTCTCCCTCCTGCGCGAGTTCGGCTCCGAGCATGATAAGGACCTCCGTTTCAGGACAGGTGAGTGAGGGCGGGGGGCTCCGGGGGGGCCCGGGGGGGGCTCAGACGCATTACCGGAGCGCGCAAACCTGAACAGAGATCCAGCTTAAACTTTTTTTATTTTTATTTCAAATAACCAAATAAGTCATTTCTGTGAGTGAGGCGGGCCGACCGGCTTGTTCCACGCTCCAGCTCCCCGGTAACACACAATACACACAATACACACACAATACACACACAATACACACACAATACACACACAATCTCGGGGTTGTGGAGGCTCAGTTCATCCCGTCCAACCTGTCGCGTCTCATTTCGTGTTTGCTTTGAGCTGTTTAGTTATTTGGGAAAATGTTGCAATGTAATTTTGTGGTTTGATGATTGAGAAACCTTCCCTGACCTTTGATCTGCCTGGGGGGGGGGGGGGGGGGGGGTTCTTGATGAAAAAGAACCAGAACCTTTTGACCTATCTTGCCAACAGACAGACGGACAAACAAACGCCAGCGATTACATAATCATAACGATTCCCAACAAAGTATTTTAAAAAAAAGTAATTTTATTTATAGTGACGTTAATTTGTCCAGAGTTGAATTTTTATTTTTGTTCAACTCCTTGAATTAAACCTGAAAGGTCACCCTCACCTGAACGTGCAAGCCGGCGGTTTCATTTCAACCCCGCTGTGGCGGCAGGAAGATTGTCTCACTGCGCTATCCTGTGAGCTGCGCCAGCCTGTGATCGGGATCGAGTCTTTCAGTGAAAACGACTCGTGATCTTGCCATTGCATCATTTTCCTACGCTTCTCCACACGTAACATGTTTCGTGAGTTAGAGGAACTCAAACTCCCTGCAGGCGTGATCTTCAGCTTTAAGATAAACATGAATCGCTTGGCAATAATTACACGATGAACATCGACGTTTGCCAGGACTCCACTTTAACGCCAGTTGTTGTTGTTGTTTGTCTTTTAACAAATGCTGCTATTCACAACCTCTCCCGCTGTAGTTCGTCCTGATATGGACGTACTCGGCACCTGAAAGGTAAACCCTGCGCCCTCCCCAGGTACCCAGAACTCTTTGCCTCTGGCGTCATGGCTTACCTCGAGTATGACGGGATAGGAATGTGGGGAAGAGCGGACCGGTGTTGGGCGTGAGCTTCGCTTCTGCACCTTCCAGCCTGCGTTTCATGGAAAATAGGGGGAAGAGGAAATAACCTAATAAAAACTCCAAATGAGTAATGTCAGCAAACCTTAAGTAATTTACGGTGCAGCTAAATTTGTCCAGTAGTCATTGTCACTGAGTGATGGGTAGTAGTTCTTCCATGAAAGAGTACACAGAGAAAGTGCAGCATGTTGTGTACTTGTGTAGTTTCCTGTAAAACTTTAAACCTGATGCGTTTTGTATTTACGACGGTTCCGAGATTCATCCGAACTCGGTCCGAGATCATGTCCTGATGAGGGTTCTGAACCGGTGCTGGTGTTGCTGCAGGAAGTGTTGTGTCCCGTGTGCAGCAGGGTCAGGGTTGGGGGGGGTTGGTGTGTAGCAAGAGGACATGTGGGAGTTACATGTTGCTGGAGCCTATCCCAGCTGACTGCGGGTGACGAGGCGGGGCACACCCCAGAGGCGTCGCCAGCGCATCGCGGGGTCATGCTAAGGTCAATCTGTTCACACACACACTCACACCGACGGACAACTTGGTGTGCGCAATTCACCTAAATCGCATGTTTTTGGAGGAACCCGGGGAACCCGGAGCAAACCCACGCCGACATGGGAGAACATACAAAATCGAACCCGGTACCTTCTTGCTGCGAGATGACAGCGCTAACCACTGCTTCAGCGTGCCGCCTACATAAAATCTGATATTGATAATATCAAGCACTTATGGAAAGGACATGCAGGAGATACAATTTCCCTGTATTTTTATAAATATATTTTTATTTGCCTTTCTCAAGGGTGGCACGGTGGTGCAGTGGGTAGTGCTGTCGCCTGGCAGCAAGAAGGGACGGGGTTTGAGTTCTCTCTGTGTGGATTTCGTATGTTCTCCCCGGTTTCCTCCCTCTTCCAAAAACATGCAAGTATGAGCATGTGCGGTCCCACAATGAGCTGGCCACGCGTCCGGGGTGCTCCGTGTGAGACACTGGAGGCGGGGCTAAAACTTTATTTATTTTACAAAACCATTGGGGTTTAAGATTCAAGCTCGTAAAGAACACCAGTGAATTTTGACAGTATTTCACCGCTGGCTGAGAACGTGCCATGTATTCTGTGAGCTTTCAACAATTGTATTTTTTCTTTTATATATTTCTAAATGCTGGCCAAGCAATATTTGATTACTTCCATTTATCATCAGAATAATCGATAGCTTTATTGATTGCTAAAATAATTATCAGAGTTTAGCAGAACACGCCTTAACCCCACGACCCCTACACAAAGTTCAGTAGAAACGTGTTTTTGCCTAACTAAAGAACACGTCTGGGTAAAAAAAACGCCTTCTCTCCCAAGTACTACCGGAAGGACTAACGAATGTCCTGAATCTGGATCTGCACCAACATGTAATGAGTTCCTTCCTGGCACATCCTTCCAAGAAGTTTCAAGGAAATACATAATCAATCAATCAAACCGACAAACAAACGGATAAAGTTCAAAACAGGACCTCCCTGATAGAAGTCATCCTTTGTTCTTTAAACCCTTATTTGAAGATTTAAGACCTACAGATGTTCCTCTGTGGAAGGTCCCCGTACTTTGAGGGAACCCCAACTTGCGCTCGGGGGGCTTGTTGTCCACCAAGCTGCTGTCATGCATCAGGAGGAGGAGGAGTCTGCAAGGTAACATCACTGGATTGATTTGTTTGATAAGATATCTCGATGACGGCAGGGATCTGCTCTGGAGGTGAAGGAGGCTCGGCCATCTTTCGTCTTTGTCTTCTCTGATGACAATAACAATGCATTTCCTGCTCCGCTCCGCCTCCTGACGGGTTCTTCCTGAACCTTTGCCTGTTCCCAGACGGAATGTCAAGTGCTGCTGCACCGGAGGTGACCATGTGACCAGCTGGCGCTCCTCAGGGCTGGCAGTTCGGACTTGAGGGTTTTGCTGTTGGAATGAATCTCTTTAATCGGAAGCTTTTCATCCCAACTACGTTTTGTTGTAGTGAGATCAGGAGACACAATTATAGGTTTTAAATGAAGTAGACTATTATGAAGTCAATCGGGTATTGATTGCAATTAGTACCAGAAGGATCTGATGACCTTTGTGATAATTAGGGGTGAGATATAGACGTCCCATAATACCAATCGACATGCTGAGATAGATTTATCCTTTAAATGTAACAGTTCAGGTTTGTAATTGATCATATTCATCAGAACCTCTGAAACAGAATTTTTGTTCCCATTTGTGTGTGTGTGTGTGTTTTTTTTTTTTTGTCAAGCCAAACTTGACCAGTGTTCGTAACGTTTGGAAGGATTGCTCATGGACCCATGGAAGTAATCCACGTGGAAAGGCTCAGATCCATCCTTGTTTTTATCACTTTTATTAAGTTGACACAAGTTTTTCCAACATTTTCCTTAATCGTACCAAAAATACTGAACAAAATCAAACAGGAAGGAATGATCTTTGTGGTTCAGGGTGCTTTACGAAAGCTGCTCATTCACTTTACAGACTTTCAGTTTCCTCTGCCAGGAAGGCGAACTTTTCTCTCCTTCTCCAACAGTCGGATTGTTTATCAGCAGGATTATACAAAAACTCAGATTTCCACAAGAAACAGTCCATTTATTTGTGAACCCCCCCCCCCCCCTCCGCGCTTTCTGTAAAATTGTGAAATGGTGCGTTTTACAAAAACCTTTAAGGGGAGGGGGGAGACATTGGCCGGGAAGGACCAGCATGTATCTTTGCAGCAGATCCAGGGACGTCTGTGTGGCCTTACACGACACTGAAGGACAGGCGTTCTGAGAGATGGAGCACGTTAGTGAAAGTTAAAGTGAAAGCTGTTTGCAGTTTTCATAAATGTGAGGATTTACATTCTTTCGTGCAGACGAGATGATCGTCTCTTCTACAGCCGCTTATTACTCTCAGGTAATGAATTATTTTGGATTTTGGACCACTTCCAGGGTCTTTGGCATCTTATGATGGGTATTGACACTATCTTTTGGTATTCTGTTGGTTAAAGTGAAAAAATAATCAGTCATCAGCACGTTTTGGAAGAGGAACCGCCCCCCTGCATCCTGCTGAGGACATGACCTCATTTATCCGAACACTCGTTTTATCTGAAGACAGAAGTTGCCCTCCATCCACACAACACTCCAGCCCCCTTCCTTCTCTCTGTTGGCTGCACTTTTGTTTCTACAGACTAAATATAGTATGTTCTTCAGCGTGACAAATGTTTGTGACGACACTTATCTTGCTGAGCATGCTTTTTATTCCATTCCACGCCTAAGACGCGACTCTGAGTTAAAGCGTTTTCTTTTGTCCTTTCATCGAAGACGTCTTTTGGACCGGCCGTACTGCGCTTGAGAAATGACATCCCTAAAGTCATATGTAGCGACATTAAAAAACGCAGGAGCTGCCAAGTTCATGCTTGAAGTGTCGGCAGAAATGCACAGCGGGCCCACCAGTAGCGTTCAAGAATAACCGATAGAGGAATACGCTGCTTCCTGCTCCACTGGAGGAACCTTATTTAGAGATACCGACTGACGTCATCTGACTCTCTGTGAATTTGTATCAGCAATTTCATATTTTGCTGACCTGTCATCAAGCCGTTAGTTTATCGGTCACATTTGTACGTTTAATAGATGCACTTTAGACGGTGTGATCGAATCTACAGCTGATTACTGCTTAACAACCCTGCTGCTATTCAGCAATGCTAATCTGGTTGAAGCTGCAATAACAGCGTCGCAGTTTTCTGAGAGACATCGTCCGTTTCTTTATTTCCGATGTTGTGTCGTGAAGAGAATTGTTGGGACTGCGGGAGACGAGTTTCCCACAGTATCCATCCTGTATGTTGTCAGGATGTCACTAGCAGAAACAGCCGATCGTAATGCGTAACGCGGAGGCGGGGGGGGGGGGCTCTCTGCTCATTGGCCTTCAGATCGGTCTTACAGGCTCTGGTTCCTTCCCTGGAAGACCGCCAGGTGTGATGATTTGATGTTGGGAGCCGCCAGAGACCTCTGGACCAATCGGAACCTGTGGATCCCTGGATTATGCTGTTTGGCTGAAAGTAAGCTAAACTGAACCTCTGTGTCATCCGACCACATTCTGGCTCAATAACACATCGTTTTCACTTTTTCATTCCAAGGAAAAGAAAACCAGGGCGGATAGAATGACAGACGAAGCCGATGTTTTGTCCTTCAACGTGAAACCGACACGCCGACGATGGTTCATAATATTGTTTTAGGGTCCCTGTCTGGGACAGCCTGCCATGCGAAGCATAAAGCAGTCAGGATGTGTCTCACGATTACACGCAGACGTCACCACAGCTCAGCGGCCGATGTGCTGGAGCTGCTCGGAGTTCCACATGCTTCTCTCAACGTTCAAAGGAAGTCGGTATAACTGAGGAAGCTTTAAATCCAACGGCAAATAAATATGACCTTGAATAAGACTGGATATTTTGCTGAGTCCTGAGATCCCAGAATAGTACACGTTTACCGGTAATGTGCTCTTCTGTCCTCGCATGAAGTGACCACATCTGGGTGCAGCGCTGCCGTTAAAAACCCCGACTCAGCTCCTAGATGTCTGAACTAAAGATCAGTTCCTAAAAATCGGAAAGGCGTTTGAAATTGCTCGTAGCGGCATTTGGTTTAAAGCTCCAAGGCGAATGTAAAAGCCGTGATGAAACACACATGAATAGTTGAAGTACTCTCTCATTCACCAGCAACAGTCACTTTAAGTTTCTCTAGGAAATTCAACCCTTTGGCAGCAAATACAACTTTTATTACGTTACATTTGCATCATGAGACACAGCGCGAAACGCTACGAGCGTTGCAAACGGCTAGACCGGTGGGGCCACGCTTTTTTGGATTTAGAGCTACTCTTTAATTTTTTTAACCTTCGATTGTGACTTGGTGCAGGGCAAGGCGCCTCTTGGGGTGAGACCGGTGTTGCATGGAATCGGCATCATTTTGGGTAATGACTGGCAGTTGTGTTTGGGTAAGTGGGTCGACACCACCGCTAGGCTCTTTCGCCTTCAGCACCGAAGCTCTCCACAAAAAGAGCAGTTTTGGTTTCGACAGAAGCAGTTTTGTGTATTGATTCTGCCTGTCTTTTGGGTTCTGTCTGTTTGCCCGCACCTATTTGGATTCGTCTGCCTGTTGGACTGACTACCTGGTTTTGCGAATGCTCTTTTGGAAATAAAAAATAAATAAATTGAACTCTCTCTCTACTGCTGTGCTTTTGGATTCTTACTTTGTGACGCCTGACGATAAGAACTGAAGCTTAATCAGATCAGAGATGTAGGGTCAAGGTTCTTAAGATCTGCTTTGTTCTGGAGCGTTTTAGCTCAACGCACCATTGTGTGTTATCTTATCTAGAAACCTGTAAATATGTCGTTGGTCTGTAATCAGACCTGCCTTTGAGCTGTCATATAATTCAGGAGTACGAAATCTCTTCAAAGTTTCTGTAAGGTTTGTCAAAGGTCAAGCAAATCGGAATAAAACCGTATGTACGTATCACAGCATGACTTTGTGTATGTTAGTGCCACATTTCATTTCCAGTGACACAGATAAGTAATTGTACCCTGTTACGACGTACAGGATGCATGCGTACCTTTGAAAGGAAAACGTGACGTGTGTTAAGATGACTCGGGTTAATGTTTGACGAGCAGTTTGATCTCACATGTGTTGGCTTGAGCCTGGGTGGGTGAAGGTTGTCAAGAGATAAAGCAAAGCGCTGGTAAACATGTTGGAAAGCGGACCAGTTGTTTGGCGTCCTGCACATGACGCGCCATCATCAGGCCACACGGTCTGATGGACCCGGAGAACACGTAAGCAAACAGAGCTGAAGGCCTCGGGCCTCGTGTCTAGAACAGGCTGCTGCTCAGCCGAGGTTCAAAGAGGCGGCACCTCATAAAAACCAGCTTGGGTGTGGAAACGATCTTTAGCCTGCGCACTTTACAGAAGCTTAATGAGCAAGGTGATCTCAAACAACAACAAAAATTATAGTTTTATTTATTTAAAAAACCCTTACAAAGTTGGTAGACTTTTTTTTTTTCCTAGATCCAGGCCAAACCGTGCTTCTGAGTTTGCCAGTGGTTTGAAACTGTCAACAAGATTAATCGGTTCAGAGCGATTGAGCTACTGAGTGTTCCGATGCTTGACGGGGGTTTGTTGAATTTAAAGAAGTCTTGTGACATCCGTTAGTTGTTATCGTTGAGACAGCCCGGTCCAGCCGGACTTCCAGGATCAGCAGGTGCCAGGTGAAGGTACATCTAATCAGACACGGGCACAGAGCGCCAAAATAAGCACCAGATCAAAGTCAGTATTTGTGCATGCACACAGTTTTTAATCTGCTATAATTCTATACAATTATATCCATCCATCCATTTTTACATCGTGTAAACTCATTCTTTAGCTTGAGTTTACACGATGACTAAAGTGTAAAAATGTGGCGTTGTTGCTGGAGAGCAAAAATTCAAGAGCATTAAATCACTGGATCGAAACATGACTCCAAACAGATGCTGATCCTGCTGCACATCTGTTGGAGGACACACACACACACACACACACACACACACACACACACACACACAGGGCCTCACTGTGCTGCAGACACACATCTGGAGCTGAGAGAACCAGGTACGATCCCAACCATCACCGCCGTCTCCTGCTCACAGCAGCTCGGACACACTCATGCTGGGCTGCTCCATTAGTGACGTCAAGGGGAGGGGGGGGGGGGGGGGGGGGGGGGTTGTGGGTTTGCGTCCCACTCGTGTCCATCATGTGTTTTCTGGCCTCATACAACAGGAAGTGGAACTTTATTCCTGATGGCACAGCAAAATAAAGTCGGGGACCAGTTCTTGTCTCCGCTTCGACTTTTATTCCCTGTCTGAGGAACCAGCAGGGGGGGGGGGGTGTATGTCAGGGCTGCTCGGTGATTGGGCGAGGCTTTTGTCCATGACTTCATCGGTGCAGTGAGGAAGCAACTCTTTGACCTTTACTCGGGAGCATCGCATGTATTTACATAAAACAGCGGCATCAGTTTAAAATAAATCCCTCTGTTAGGCTACTGAGGAGGACAGTAAATAAAGTAATACTACTACTACTAATACTACTAATAAATAACAACTAGAAAAGCACTCAGAGGGCACAGACCTCCGCCGAGCAGCTCGTTCCCCTCCTGACTGGATCTCCACCGTCCACATGGTGAAAATTCCATCAGGATCCCCCCGGAGGTAGTAATAATAATACATGTTTAAACTGGGAAAGCAAAAGACAACTAGTGGGACGTCCAGAAGGCAGGCGAGATGCTGACAATCATGACAGGACAAGTCGCCAGTCAATCATGTCTTCAGCTTGTATTTGTAACCCGGGATCCTTCCTGATCTCTGCCAGGAGCTCCTCTACAAACAGTGGAAACTCTTTGGAGTGTTCCAGTGCACAGGAACGCCAGCAGTCACACACGCTGTGCAAACAGCAGTTAAATATCATATACTGTGAGCGAAGGTCAGGACGTGTGCTGCTGCTCGGGGTAAATATGATAAGCCTGCCCGCGTTCACAGAGGAACACGACGCCTGCCCTGTCTGACAGTCTGAGTCGATCGTGTTGCTTCATCACGCCCTTCATGCCTTGACCTTGTGATGTGGGGCAAACGTGTGATCACTTTCTTCTGATGCATCACATGGATAAAGATCTCCTGTTTTATTTAATGTTATGCTGTTAGCAGCAGCAGAAGTCAGGTTAAAAGGTATGAAGAAATATTTTATATAATTACAATTACGGTTGTCAGAAAGTGTGTTTTCCATCTTTGTGTCACAGCTGTAATCCAAGATGTAATCCAAGATGTAATCCAAGGCCAGCAGGGAAACGTCAACGTCTCCACACCTCCCCTTTGCTTTCCTTTACTCCCCGCGGACATTAAGTCCAGTAAAGTGGCAGTTTGTTAAAGTGGCAGTTCAGTGCCTCGGAAACACAGATTTTCAGTTTGTACTATGAACTGGTACAAAGATGTTCCCATCAACATGCTCCAGAGGTGTGTGGCCCGGTGATGAGCTGGCGTCTCATCCGGGGTGTTCCCCGCCTCTCGCCCGCCAACAGCTGAGACGAGACAATTGCAACCATCTCGTCTACGAGAAAATGGATGGGTCATAAAAAGTCAAGTTGCACGTAGAAGGAAACGGTCAGCAAAAAGAGAAACAACAGAAAGAGTTTGCGGCAGCAGTTTGTTCGGGGGGATGTGGAGAAATCGATGGCTGACATTTGCAGCGCCATCCACGACGTTTGAGGAGAGAGTGTAACGAGTAACTCCTCCAGAAAATCAGCCCAGGTGTTCATTCTGCATCGTTACAGATGTACAGTACACAAATAACCTGAATATTTATTCATATGAATTAGCATTTATGTTGTACCATTACTCAGAACTAGCGACTTCAACATCATGAAGAGAGACTCGATAGAGTTGATTTGTATCGCTGCTCTTTTCAGCACATCTTAAACCTCAGACACACTTAATGCTCATGGGAGCTGTAGTTCCAACATTTACCTTTCTGCCTTAAGCTAAGGGTTGTTTTTAAGTGTTTTTACTGATCCTCAGCTTTTATTAATTTTATTATTGGCTTCAATTCAATAAATATTTGCGCACTATTCAATGGTTGTTTATTTGGTATAGAAATAGACTGAATTGTAGCGGATATATCATCTCTATGTAGCCAGGAGCCAATAGGACTCATTAATGTTACGTTCTGGAGAACGGTCATGATACCGAACGACATCTGGGTCCGGTTCTGCTTGCTTGGCAGTGAGAGCTGTTCATTTATTAACGCCATTAGTTCCAGGGCATCAGCCGGGGGGGGGGGGTTAAGTGGCCTCTGGCGTTAAACGAAGCATGCGGTCAGGCCCCATGTCGGAGGCGGTCACTGCGTCTTCAGCCGGTAGCGTCCGATAATCTGTCACAGAAACAAGCTGTTTATTTGGACAAGCCCGGGAAATGGTCCGTCACACAATACGGCAATACGAGTCCAGTATGTGCCGCCGTGGGTTTGTTCCGTTGACTCGAGTTAATGGATAACTCTTCAAGCAGCTGCTTTCATGCACGCTTTCTACGTTTATTTGCAAATTGGAGTCATCTGGGATCCAATTTGCGCTGGCTCCAGTCGGATGCTCTTGTCCCATGTTCTCCAAAGAGGGTACAGTACAGCGAAAACTGTTTGAGATCATTCCGAACTAAATGAGTTCAGCCAAGGTATGAAAATATCATGACGGGAATAAGAGGCAGGTAAAAGTGATGGGAAAAGAGCAAAGCCATTATCATAACCAATGTGGAGCGAGAGAGAGAGAGAGAGAGAGAGACTGTTCTACTTGACTCATTATTGCTATTATTTAGTTCTTTTTTAAATGTTATGATAATGCTGATAATGCTCACCCCCCCCCCGCTCTGACCTCCTCCTCTCCGTGTCCCCTGCAGCGTGGGTCGGCTCCCTCTCCATGGGCATGATCTTCTTCTGCTCGCCCATCGTCAGTGTTTTCACTGACATCCTTGGCTGCAGAGTCACTGCAGTGGGTGGCGCAGCGGTCGGCCTGGTCGGCCTGCTGGCCAGCTCCTTTGTCACGTAAGAGAGAGACACTGTGTGTGTGTGCTGGACGGATCGCTGTCTGGTCTGTCAGTGAGTCTGCTTGCTTTTCTTGGCAGGTCCTTGGGCCCCATGTACTTCACCTATGGCATCGTGTTTGCCTGCGGTTGCTCCTTCTCCTACCAGCCCAGCCTGGTCATCCTGGGCCACTACTTCAAGAAGCGCCTGGGCCTGGTGAACGGCATCGTGACGGCGGGCAGCAGCCTCTTCACCATCGCGCTGCCGTTTGTGCTGTCCATCCTGCTGGATAAAGTGGGCCTCCAGAACACCATGCGCGCTCTCTGCCTCATCATGTTTGTTCTAATGTTGGCAGGCTTCACCTACAAGCCCCTATTGCCAGTCAAACCCTCCAGCGGCCGCGCAAGCAGGCTCCCGCCCCTGAGACAAATCCTCAATGTCAATATCTGGAAGTCTTTGGGATATCGCATTTGGGCCTTCGGTATCCCGACAGCCCTCTACGGATACTATGTGCCTTACGTTCACCTGGTAAGTTGACGCTTTTACATTCTCCCTTGTCTCGTAGAATTCACTGAAACACGACATGATAAAATGGAGGACCGAGTCATCCGGGGAACGCCATTCGCTCAAACATCACAACACATTCTGTTTAGAAAAATGACCATTTCACACAGTGTGAGGATGATGACGATGAAGGATCTTCTTCTTAGCCTTGTCTTCATGAGACAAGCATAATTCAAATGATTAAACAAAATAAAGCTCATTGGAGCCGTCTTGGTTTGGCCTTCCATTCTTTTAGTTATCACTATTAGGGGAGTTTTCTGAGTCCCAGCTGCATAAACCTGAATGTTTATTGCCTTTAAGCACATTAGGTGATGTGTATTTGTGTAACGAGGGAGGGCGTGGCCTAAGGAGATGAACGCTCTATGTCAAGGTGTGTAGAATTACCAGGCAGCTTTCGTTCCCCCGACAAAAATTGTAAAACGTCTTTCAGAGGGATGCAGCACTGGAAATTGAAAAGTCTTGAACCCAAAGGGTGAACATAAGCCCCCCCCCCCCCCCCCCCCAAATACTTCCTACCTGCATTCGTTGTGATCCTAACGGCTGAACGCTGCGCCGCCCATCTTCCCACTCATTGTGCTGCATTGTTTGAGAGCTTTTCACAACTCCTTTGAAATGTTAAATGTGCAGGAGATGTTATTAGCAGAGTCACATTTGACGCCTGGAGCGGGGTTGTTCTTAGGACAGTATAAAAGCCCCCCAGTGTTTGCCCCGGGTCTCGATTGTTTACTGATGCATTTATACAGTTTATATTCCGTCGCCTGGTTACGAGTCTGTTGGCCGTTTCTCATCCCGACGCTCTGCGGAGCGACATAAACGAGCGCTCTCTTCTAATCTCCATATACGAGCAGATAATCCACCGCTTGGTAATTCCCTCCGGGCGCCATGAGACACCTGTGCGTCTCCCCTGTGTCCCTCCCCTGTGGGTCTCCCCTGTGCGCCTCTCCCGTGTCCCTCTCCAGTGTCCCTCCCCTGCGCGCCTCCCCTGCGCGCCTCCCCTGTGCACCCCACTCTCATGTCCTCCCTCACTACGTCCATGTATCGTCTCCTGGGTCGACCTCTAGCCCTGTTCCCTGGCAGCTCCATCCTCAGTTTCAAAGTCTTCACTGACTCTTAGCTCTTTTTCAGCACAGTCTTTTGGGAGTCCTTCTAGTGAGTTCCTTCCGGCGCCCATGCTAATCTGATCCAGCTTCAAAAGTGATAATTGGTTGGGTGAGACATCCTCCAATGTTTGGAGATGGCGTTGAAACAGTCCCTGCAGCCCTGGTGTTCCAATCTACCCACAGGTGTACCTGCTGCAGGGTAAAGCAAATAGCTCAGCCGACCGTCACACATGCACATATAGCTGGAGGAGACGGTGTGACGAACAGGATTCCCTAAATGGTGCCAACGACATCAAAGCGATTTCCACAGAATAAGATCAGCAGTGTTTCCTGATTCAACGTTTTTTCACGTTATCAACCGAAGAGATGTCTGAACTCTTATCCTAAATGATCATCGTCTCTGTTACAGACGATGTTAGTGAGTAGAATGTTAGTCACATGTCTCTGGACCCCCCCACCCCCCCGAGGGTCAGTCTTGAGCAGTCACGAGTTCCTCTGCTGACACATGACATGAACCTCCGTGCCTGCAGGGCTGCCTCGTGAATGCAGCAACGTCAAGCAGGACACGCTGGCATCATCCATAGGTCTGCGCAGAGGCACCCCGGGCCTGCAGTGGGTGGGGGGGGGGCTCGTCTGGAGGTGGAAGTAACAGCAAGGCAAATGTTAGCGTTTGAAGGAACCATTAAATTAGACCCCAGATCTTATGCAGAACGTTTTATACACAAAATAGGCAGAGCGCTGATTGTTACGTGGAAGTATTAACGAGAGAATTACGACTTCCACTAAAACTGCAGTGACCCCCCCCCCACCCCCCCCCCAGGGGCAGAACAAAACGTCTGCTGCAAATGGCTAACAGGAGACAGCGGCTTCACTTCATTTACTGTTTAAACATCCTGAGACACTGACGGGAGGATTTGAGTTCTCGTGCACCAAAGTCGGAGCAGCCCAGGCTCAGAGCAAATAGCCCGGAGCGCCGCCGGCATCCGGCTGAACTCCGAGGCTGCGGCAGAGTGTCCATGCAGGTGCGTCTCTGCTGCGTCTCTGCTGCGTCTCCGCTGCGTCTATTGGTGAGTCGGTGCGTGCGACGCAGAAACGGGAAGAGCACCGTGACACCGCCGGGAATCGCTTTCTGCGCCTCATTGGTGCCCTGATGGACCCAATCACAGACGAGCAGCGGTACGCGTGCTGAAGACTGAAGTTGAACCCAAAGGGTGAATATTAAGCCCCCCCCCAAATACTTCCTACCTGCATTCGTTGTGATCCTAACGGCTGAACGCTGCGCCGCCCATCTTCCCACTCATTGTGCTGCATTGTTTGAGAGCTTTTCACAACTCCTTTGAAATGTTAAATATGCAGGAGATGTTATTAGCAGAGTCACATTTGACGCCTGGAGCGGGGTTGTTCTTAGGACAGTATAAAAGCCCCCCAGTGTTTGCCCCGGGTCTCGTTTGTTTACTGATGCATTTATACAGTTTATATTCCGTCGCCTGGTTACGAGTCTGTTGGCCGTTTCTCATCCCGACGCTCTGCGGAGCGACATAAACGAGCGCTCTCTTCTAATCTCCATATACGAGCAGATAATCCACCGCTTGGTAATTCCCTCTGGGCGCCATGAGACACCTGTACGCCTCTCCAGTGTCCCTCCCCAGTGTCCCTCCCCTGCGTGCCTCCCCTGTGCGCCTCCCCTGTGTGTCTCCCCTGTGCGCCTCACCTGTGTCCCTCCCCTGTGGGTCTCCCCTGTGTCCCTCCCCTGTGGGTCTCCCCTGTGTCCCTCCCCTGTGGGTCTCCCCTGCACGCCTCCCCTGTGTCCTTCCCCTGTGCGTCTCCCCTGTGTCCTTCCCCTGTGTGTCTCCCCTGTATCCTTCCCCTGTGCGTCTCCCCTGTGTCCTTTCCCTGTGTGTCTCCCCTGTATCCTTCCCCTGTGCGTCTCCCCTGTGTCCTTCCCCTGTGTGTCTCCCCTGTATCCTTCCCCTGTGCGCCTCCCCTGCGCGCCTCCCCTGTGCGCCTCCCCTGTGTGTCTCCCCTGTGTCCTTCCCCTGTGTGTCTCCCCTGTGCGCCTCCCCTGTGTCCTTCCCCTGTGTGTCTCCCCTGTGTCCTTCCCCTGTGCGTCTCCCCTGCGCGCCTCACCTGTGTCCTTCCCCTGTGTGTCTCCCCTGTGTCCTTCCCCTGTGCGTCTCCCCTGTGTGTCTCCCCTGTGTCCTTCCCCTGTGTGTCTCCCCTGTGTCCTTCCCCTGTGCGTCTCCCCTGTGTGTCTCCCCTGTGTCCTTCCCCTGTGCGTCTCCCCTGTGCGTCTCCCCTGTGTGTCTCCCCTGTGTCCTTCCCCTGTGCGTCTCCCCTGTGCGTCTCCCCTGCGCCTCACCTGTGTCCTTCCCCTGTGTGTCTCCCCTGTGTCCTTCCCCTGTGCGTCTCCCCTGTGTGTCTCCCCTGTGTCCTTCCCCTGTGTGTCTCCCCTGTGTCCTTCCCCTGTGCGTCTCCCCTGCGCGCCTCACCTGTGCTCCTTTCCTTTCACAGATGAAGCATGTGGAGGAGCGTTTCGGGGAAGATGCTAATAAAGAGGTCCTGCTCATGTGCATCGGCATCGCGTCCGGCGTGGGCCGCCTCGTCTTCGGCCAGGTGGCAGACTACGTCCAGGGAGTCAAAAAGGTCTACCTGCAGGTGAGAGCCCCGCGCCCACGCCAAGGACGGTCGCACAGCCGTAGCTCCAGCGTTAGCATCATCACGGGGGCTGTGGGTCCTCTCTCCGGTCCTGTCCTTGCAGGTGGCGTCGTTCTTCGTCATTGGCCTCATGTCCATGATGATCCCGCTGTGCAACATCTTTGGCGGGCTGATCGCTGTGTGCCTGCTGATGGGCCTGTTCGATGGCTGCTTCATCTGCATCATGGCTCCCATAGCCTTTGAACTCGTCGGGCCCAGTGACGTGTCCCAAGCCATCGGCTTCATGCTGGGCCTGATGTCTGTGCCCATAACTGTGGGACCCCCCATTGCAGGTAACACCAAACCAATCGGATGTTTGATTGAGTCATTTTGAATGTTTAGCATTTTGCGGTTTGTCACATTTGTCGACTCCCAGGATCTTAAGCGGCGCCGTTGTGTTGCTGAGCCTCAGCTCATTGAAAATCAGTGCCAGAAAATAAACGCACCTTTTGCTGCCACTCGTCAATATTCCATCCAACTGGGGAACGGGTAGCTGCCATCTTTCAATCTCGTACGCGACATGTAATGTTTAGAACACGCAACACGGTTATTCCTCAGCCTGTTTATTTATTTATATTCCCAGTTCTGTCGAGCAGTTTTTGGAGCCCTTCTTTGTTAAAGGTCGCTGACCTCAGGATGGATCGCAACACTCTTGCGCCACCGAGTGTTTATGTCGGCACCTTGTAATTGATGAAAGTACGCGTTGGACAGTTGTGTCCTTATTCCAGAAGACATTTAATAATACATCGGGTCCGACGGGCATCGCGATCAGAGTATTGAGCCATGTGAAAGAAAAGGAAGTCCGTTTTCCTTTGATGGAACCTTTTCCTCTCGCTGACGGTTCAGCATCTTGCTCAAGGGCGCATCGGTGCTTGAACTGCGGGGACTGGGCTTCCATTAAGGGGGCAAAGTTTGTCATGCTCGCAGAGACGGGGCTTGGACTTCCCTCTGTTTCACATGCACATGAGAAGCGGCGCCACTCGGAGCGCCCTCGTCCGTCCGTCCTCCTTCACTGCGTTGCTGGGGCAACCGTCTGAGCAGGGATTTCCCTGCAGGATGATCCCTCTTGGTCCTCCTGTCAGCTGTCCCTTCGATGCTCGATGGCGAAGCTGCTTCTCTCGGTGTGTCGATGACGCGTTAACGGGCCTAAACTTTAGTCCCCTTCCTGTCTCTGCTGCCTCTGCCTGCAGGCTTCCTGAGGGACCGGCTGGGTAACTATGACGTGGCCTTCTACCTAGCAGGAATCCCACCGATCATCGGGGGGGCCATGCTGTGCCTGATGCCCTGGGCAGAGGCCAGGTGGAAGAGGAGGGAGAAGGAGGCGGCCCTGAATACAGAACTGGATGTCATCCAGAAGATGCTGGAGCATGAGAAACCTCAAGGAGATGAAAAAAGCAAAGGTGGAGAGTCCGTCCTCTAGGAGCGCTGTGGAGCAGACTGGGAAGCGCACGGGCTCCGACTCCAACTCCGACTCCGAATGCTGGGATAGATGATCTGTGTTTGTAACAATCACCACCTTCTGTGGGCGATGCCAAAGATGCCAATCAGACTGATTCGATTCGACTGAACTAATCTACGGCTAACCTTTTTCAATGAAAATGGACAAAAGTGTGCATTTTGTATGTGAATCGGCGGAGTCACGCTTCAGTAGGTAGCCTTACTGGACGTCATTCCGTCTCAGCGTTTGTTTCGCTTTCAAAACGACCGAGTGTGTGTTGGAAATATGCCATAAATAGAAGCCAGCCTCGTTTTGGACTTTGACCTCAGTGCAAACTGCTAAAGACGTCCTTCCGGCCGCCGTCATCGTTGTCTGCGGCGTCTCCTCGCTCAGATTCTCTCTGAGCGGAGCGTCGTCGGCTTCTGGGATCAGCTGAGCGTTTAGGTTGCTCCCACGCGTCGAGGGAAGCAGCTCTCGGATCTTTTATGCAATGGACTCGGGCTCAGTTTGGAGCCCGAGTCCCCCCCCACCCCGAGGTTCATCAGCCTGTGGTAACTGGCTGCAGTGCTAGCGCTAGCTGGAACGGCCGTGAGCTCGATCACACACCTTCCAGAATGTTCTGGGCTCATGCTGCCCGAGACAGCAGAGGTGAAGTTCACATTTAAAGGCACGTTACGTCCATGTTCCTTTTTTCCCCTAATTAAAAACAATGAATGAACCAAATGAACCAAATGAGTGCAGAAAGGCTGCCTGATACACGTGGAATGGTTCAAGTCACCGGTCTGAGGCGGCTCCTACGCTGCAGGAAACGCCCTCAGACTGGACTGCGTCTTTCCCACGCGCTTTCTAGGGCGCCTGAAGCCACTGATTTGTTCTATTTGCGTATTTTCATCTTATGTATATTTAAACTTGAAGTTAAGTACATTTACCTCCTGTATGATAGAGGCTATGCCTTATTCACATCGCAACTTATTTCTGGAAGTGCCGTCTGTGCCAAAATGTAGATGAGAAAATCAAATCTGTCTGACGTAAAGTATATTCTGTGTGTGTGTGTGTGTGTGTCTGTGTGACTCAATACACGCACACGCTTTCCAACACGCTTCCTCTGTTCTCAGCTCGGAACCCGAATGTGGATTCAAGAGGCACATGTTCACGTTTGTGCCTGTGACTATTAACCAAATATAATATTTAGCAGTATTTTGTTTGTAGTGAGTATTTTTTTAATCTTTTTTCAAATATGATTTTATGTCAGATTTTTATGTCATGCTTTTGATTAAAGTGGAATAAGCGCCAATGCGTCATAAAACCAAGGTCACCCTGTCGACACAAAATGACCTGCGTGATAATGACCTGGTAAAAGAACCGAAGAACTCCAATCCAAAACCTAAACGCTGGCGCTTCTGTTTCCAGTGCACATTTTAAAGAGACTCGACTGAGGACATGCGTTAACTGAGCGCTGACTGTTGGACTTTTTGTCAGGCCATGTCAGTTTAACCATGAACTTTGTACCTGATCCATTAATCTTTATTAATCTTCGCTTTTCATTTTGTATTTATTTTGTAATTTTTGAGCAGAACTGTCGTTGATGTTATTTAGAGCCGTCCAAAATGAAATGGAAATAGCTGACAAGCCGATCCGGTTGCTGTTCTGCGTTTGACTGAAGCCTGCAGGTGGCGACTCGTCTGCACGGCTGACGGCGGTAGATTGCGTTTGGAAAATGCAGAGGCCTTTTGGGAAAACTGTGCGCCAACACTGAATTTTTGTGTATTAATGACAATGCCTCAGCAGACCTTTGAAGCCGTCTACCTCAAATAGAAAAGTGTCTTTCCTCTGCCCCCATCTGTACCGTCCCTCCAACCGAGCAGTGATTGGTCAGTGCGACGAGAGAAATGCAAATAAACTGAGCGAGTCTTTGAAATGATCTCGCTGTCCAAACCTTTGCTCTTTAACGGTGCCGGGGAGACACGGTGTGATTCTGTCTTTGCTCACCTGCAGCATGGACGGAAGCCTTTCAGGGTGTTCCCCAACAACAACTCTTTTCAGCTCCCTCCCGACAACAAATGCAGAATTTACAACCCTGAGATCGTCCACCAGCCGGATTCCCAGAGTCTTCATCATCTGCTGGAATGTCCTTTAGGCTCATTGATCTGGTTTTTTTTTTTTTTACCATTTAAATAACCCTCCAGGTCAAGATGTTGTAAAACACTTAAACATTTCCCACTTTCCATTTATTACAATTCTATCACATCTGTTGGATTTCAGTTGAAGCCCATCCGTTATAATAACGATCACGACTTTCTACTTCCTGGTTTTAATGCTGATCAATGAGAGTGTCAGGAATGCCTTGTCGAACGAGACCATTTGTACATCTGAATTTTAAGGTTAAACCATTTTGTCACACACGAGCTGATGCTTTATTATGTCGGATCATTTTTTGTTTTTTTATTGCCAGTATCCTAAAAAAGAAGGAAGCTAAAAGAAATTATATAATAAAACTTCAGACAGTTTTCTGATTTATTAAAATACCTTTTCATGTTTCTTAAAAGTGCAAGGCTTTGTACAAACACGCATTGCTGTTAATTTTCTGGTATTATTTTATTGAAAATAACATTTTGTGAAACAGATTGACATTTTTTCTCATTCTGCACTCAAACCTGAACCCAAAGTCAACATGTAACCATAAAAACGAATCAAGTAAACTAATGCAAAACTCTATTCAATAAAGATCCAAGTAGAAAAATGCACCACTTCAACATCTCATCATCCTGTAGAAGATTATTATTTCCCTCATTTTCCGAACCGCATTGTCTGTCGATGTTCGGAGCCTGTCACGGTGGCGCAGTGGTGAGTGCTGTTGCCTCACAGCAAGAAGGTCACAGGTTCGAATCCAACTTGCGGCCTTTCTGTGAGGGGTTTGTATGTTCTGCCCACGTTCTCCGGTGAACTAGTTACACTGAGTTGCCCATAGGGGTGTGTGTGCATGATTGCCTGTCTGTGATAAACTGGTGGCTTGTCCGGGGTGTGCCACGCCTACTCCCTAAGAATATTCAACTCACCGTGTGCCAGCCATATTCAGCTTAGCTATGTGCCCAGTGGCAGTGACTGTTTGGGTTTCCAAAGAACTTGCTTTGATGTCAATGGCACTCAAAGAGTTAAGTTCTTTTTTAAAGTATTTGCGGTAGCGCTGTTGCCTCACAGCAAGAAGGTCCTGGGTTCAGTTCCTTTCCTTACTATAGCAAAAACAAAATATAGGAAAGTGGGAGAAAGGATTTAAAACTCGTTGAGATGCTGTGGGTCTGAACCCGCCTCTGACTTCCACGATAAATCCTTTGACCTGTTGAAGACGTTTGGATTTACTATTATGTGTACTATTCAGTACTGTTCAGTACTATTCAGTACTATCACTTCACTTCACTTCACTTTTATTGATTTGTCCCTCGGACGCCAATTTGCATATACAGTACACACATTTTCCACAACATTTAAGGGACACGTAAGACACAATTAAGGGACATATAAGGCACAAAGTAGAGCAGCATCGTTGTACTACTCAGTAGTATTCAGTAGTGTTCAGTACACACGTGGACTCTGCTCTGGGTCCAACACACGGTTCGCTCGCTCTTAATGCGTGTAGGTGCGCGCTGAATCCGTGCGCGCACCTCCACGCTGTACTACGGTAGAGCTCAGACCCGGAAGCGATGCCCGTCCCCTCCGTGGATTCGCCTCTCTGCTGCCTTCCTCTGGCAAACAGGAGTTAAGTTGAGGCTGCGTCCGGTTCGGCGGTAACCGGACACGGTCACGGGAACAGGGGTTCGGGTATTATTCTGGCGGTACCGTGAGAGAAGCCTCAGCAGCGCGGCCCCATCATCTTCATCTTCATCTTCGTCCCAGCGACACTGACGTCGCAGCAGGTTCGTGTTGGGGTTCGGGTTAGGCCAGTGACGTCGGAGCGCCCCCCCCCCCCCCCGCAGTGCGCCCCCCCGCAGTGCGCCCCGGCCTCAGCCGCAATGAGCGACCACTTCAGCCTGTCGGACTGTGACGTCATCGGCTTCGACCTGGACCACACGCTGTGCCGCTACCATCTGAAGGACACGTCCAGGGTGAGTGCGCGGCGCGCAGCAGCGCGGACAGCTAGCGCCAACACGCGGCGCGCAGCAGCGCGGACAGCTAGCGCCAACGCGCGGCGCGCAGCAGCGCGGACAGCTAGCGCCAACGCGCGGCGCCCAGAGTGGACAGTTAGCGCCAACGCGCGGCGCGCAGCGCGAGGTGTCGCTTCGATCCACGAGACGTCCGGATGAAAGCGGCTCCGCGGCTCTCTAACGGGTTCGTTGTTTTTAGCTGCTGCGGCAGCGCCCAGATGGCCGCGCGGTGCCGCTCGCGGTGCCGCGAGGCCGCCTGCGTGACTCCCGCCGCACGCCGGGATGATCGAACCTGTCTCCGGTTCGTGTCACAGTATCACGGAGAACCGGGCCCAGTGGAACTGATGGATGCGTGTCCACATCTGGACCGTATCCATCTAGCAGGATGCGCTCCGTCCACATCTGGACCGTATCCATCTAGCAGGATGCGCTCCGTCCACATCTGGACCGTATCCATCTAGCAGGATGCGCTCCGTCCACATCTGGACCGTATCCATCTAGCAGGATGCGCTCCGTCCACATCTGGACCGTATCCATCTAGCAGGATGCGCTCCGTCCACATCTGGACCGTATCCATCTAGCAGGATGCGCTCCGTCCACATCTGGACCGTATCCATCTAGCAGGATGCGCTCCGTCCACATCTGGGCCGTATCCATCTAGCAGGATGCGCTCCGTCCACATCTGGACCGTATCCATCTAGCAGGATGCGCTCCGTCCACATCTGGGCCGTATCCATCTAGCAGGATGCGCTCCGTCCACATCTGGACCGTATCCATCTAGCAGGATGCGCTCCGTCCACATCTGGACCGTATCCATCTAGCAGGATGCGCTCCGTCCACATCTGGACCGTATCCATCTAGCAGGATGCGCTCCGTCCACATCTGGACCGTATCCATCTAGCAGGATGCGCTCCGTCCACATCTGGACCGTATCCATCTAGCAGGATGCGCTCCGTCCACATCTGGACCGTATCCATCTAGCAGGATGCGCTCCGTCCACATCTGGACCGTATCCATCTAGCAGGATGCGCTCCGTCCACATCTGGACCGTATCCATCTAGCAGGATGCGCTCCGTCCACATCTGGACCGTATCCATCTAGCAGGATGCGCTCCGTCCACATCTGGACCGTATCCATCTAGCAGGATGCGCTCCGTCCACATCTGGACCGTATCCATCTAGCAGGATGCGCTCCGTCCACATCTGGACCGTATCCATCTAGCAGGATGCGCTCCGTCCACATCTGGACCGTATCCATCTAGCAGGATGCGCTCCGTCCACATCTGGACCGTATCCATCTAGCAGGATGCGCTCCGTCCGACGTGCTGCGGTTTCTGCATCTATTTCCAGCCATCTTTATCCACGGAATGTTGAAGCAGTGCAGCAGCTACTGCCTCTAAACTCACAATGACTCATAGTTACTACATGCGTTTTTAGATAGTGCTGAACTGCGACCTTTGACCTGAAGTGAAGATGTTCCTTCCAGAGCACTGATCTTGAAGGCCAGCCTGTGTCGATGTAGGGACTAGTTAACTCTCTGGTGAAGTCGCCCCCGCTTCATCGGACGGTCGATGTTAAGATTCAAAGACACGAGATCAGGAGTTACGTCAGCATTATGTTACCCTCCAGAGGCCAAACGTAAACCGTAACAGTAAAAAAGTAACTCAATGTAAAATAAACGTAACTACTCCTTAACATGCTGTTAAATAACTATTTATTTTTTATTTAACTCCACAGTAATTACAATAAAATATTCAGTTTTGATATCACTTTTATTAAAGGTTGTAACTTCAACATTGTTAGAGATAACTCCAGACTGTAAATGAGAAAAATCATAAGTATGAACCAAAGTTTGTGATGGGAATAAATTAACACATCTAATAATGTGGAAAAGTTCCATTCAAATGCAATCATCACGCAGGAACAAAGATAATCGATACAAAATCAATGCAAAACCAAAAAGCCACCATCTTGTCTTGTTATGGACATGCAGAAACCAAAAAAAAACAACCGAAGTGGGAAAGATAAAGAACATTCCCAGAGTCAATGGAAAAGACGTCACTTTCAGGATCAGCACTGGACAGCTCCAGATGTAGCCGGCTACATCTGGAGCTGTCCAGTGCTGATCCTGATCCATATGTAGCCGGCTACCTATGGAGCTGTCCAGTGCTGATCCTGATCCATATGTAGCCGGCTACCTGTGGAGCGGTCCAGTGCTGATCCTGATCCATATGTAGCCGGCTACCTGTGGAGCTGTCCAGTGCTGATCCTGATCCATATGTAGCCGGCTACCTATGGAGCTGTCCAGTGCTGATCCTGATCCATATGTAGCCGGCTACCTGTGGAGCTGTCCAGTGCTGATCCTGATCCATATGGAGCCGGGATCAATATTTCAGCACATGCTGGAAAAAACTAAAAAGTTCTAATAACTTTCAATCGTCACCTCCAGCAGATTATTGATTTCCTGACTGCAGCGTGTTGCTATTGTTATTAACATGTTGCTGAATTTTTCTGTTTGATCAGTTCACTACTTAAGTTACAAACATTGCATATTCAATTGTATAGTTGTGTATATATATATATGGATAGATTATTGATATTATAACATAAATCCTTTCAATTAATCAGGTTAAGAAAACCACACTACATCAATCAATAATCAAGCTTATTCAAGTAAATAATATGAAATAATAAAGAAAGAAAAATATCATCCAACACAAGTTATGGCATTAACTTTGTTTAAAACTCTTTTGTCACAGTTGAGAGGAGCAGAACTGCAGAACAACCAACACATGTGGGCTGTTAAGAACATGTGACAGAAGCAGCATTTTACAAAAACAAATGTCTGCACACAGCTCTCGGGGGCCACAAAAAATGACTTTGAGGGCCACATTTGGCCCCCGGGCCTTGAGTTTGACACATGTGCACTAGAATATAGTTTATTTTAAATGACGGCCACGCCCTGTGTCATCACTGTGTTGTGGGACTTTTTGAAGTCATTGTCATTTTTCTTTTTGCAGCTCATCTATGAGAGCTTTGCCAGGTTTCTAGTGGAGCACAAAGGTTACGACGCGGACCTGCTGACCTTGACCCCCGCCACCTGGGACTTCTGGTAAGTCGGCAGCGGCCGCTCCCCGGCCAAGGGGCAAAATAGAAAATTTATTTCACACTGTGTTTAAAAAGCTATTTTTGAGTTACCCCTTGTCAACTTACTCCATTGGAAGAAATCAAAGTCAAATCTGTAACTAATTTCAACCTTATTTTTCGTTAACACACATTTCTATATTATAGTCTCCTGACCTTTCCCTTCCTCGGGCCTTGCTGTGTTCCCTCCTCTACAGCAAAAATAGAAATCTAAAAAACGAATCTAGTTGGGAGGGGCTTTTATTTATTCAAGCTTTTTTTTCCTGTTCATTTGTTTGCAGTTCATGCATTAAACGAGACTAGGTGCTTCAACCCTTCTGCATCCTTCCCTTAGTAACTGTCATTTTGCCGGTTAGAGAGGTGCAGGTGTGGACCTGCAAAGGAGCAATGCAACAACATGAACCTTTTATTTGTTTATGCTGAAATAAGGCGAGGCCGCTCGGTAAGCAGGTGCTTTGTGTGTCCAGCTTTAAAGGACTCGTGGTGGATCTGGAAGACGGGAACCTTGTGAAGCTGGCTGAAGATGGAACCGTCTTCCGGTACACTCGTGACTCAAGAAATGGCCACTTCCTTTTCCACTGATATTTAATGTGATGTTATGAAAGTTTTTTTTTTAATTTTTTGCCTGATTAGAGCGACGCACGGAACTGATGATCTCAGCACGGAAGACATCGTCAAACATTACGGTCCAAAAAGAGAGTGGAAGCACTTCAACAGCCTCAACACGTCTTTCACCAGATCAGGTATTACGTCTCGATCAGCTACACACTCGCTGGTTTCCTCTCTTACTGACAATCAAGTCGGCTAATGTGCATTATCTGTGTTTCTTCTACATTAGCTGCCATTAGATTTCACTAAAGTGCTTATTTGTGGTCCTTGCAGCAAAATACTATTTCTACGACAACTACTTTGACTTGCCTGGCGCGCTCCTCTGTGGAAGGGTTGTGGACATGCTGCATAAGGTAATCTTTGATCAAGCATGTCGCATATTGCTTAGATTTTTCACAAATTCTTATAATAAAGTTATATCTCTATGTTTTTATGAACAGCGAGGCAATGAGGTGAATTCCGACTTTTGGAAAGATATGGTTGCAGCCATCGAACACAATTACAACACATCTGCGTTCAGAGGTAGGCTTTTTTTTTTTTTTTACACCGTAGCAGCACAAAGTACAAGGACAAAGTACACACACACAATAAACCGTGATTTTCTTTCTCAGACTCAAACTTTTATTCCATGTTTTGGACATTAAAATGGTTTAAATCTCAGCACATCCAGCGGGACAAAAAAAAAATGCAGTTTGAATCTCTCATTGTGTTTTGTTCTGATCAGTGCTTCAATCACACGTAATGCAACACTTTAGTGTCTCTTTTTTAATGTATACTACAAGAAATACAAGAGACATTGAGTACAAAAGCAATTATAACATGCTGTTAATGTTACAGGCACCAGTTACAGTTTCATTCGATGTCATGTCATGTTTAAACCTTTGAATCATATATTTTTGAACTTTAAACTGGATTGATGCCTGTCGGTCAAATCGTTTGGAGGCCCATTGAAGACTTTTAGAAGTTAAGATTTCTACAAAATGGTTAATGCTGTAATCATTGCATATTTTTTTTATTTATTACATCTCAATGAATAAAAAAAAAAAAAGGTTATCCATTTCTCTGTGTCGTTTGATGTTTTATAAGGTGTTCAGGTTTATATTTTTAATTCTGAATCACGTAGAGGCAATCAAAAACCCAGAGAAGGAGCAATGAACATTATCTGCTGCAAATATACCATTACTGTCCTCGTCGGGGACCTGGACATAGACCCTGTCACCGGGATGCAGCAGAAGGACAGTGCTACCGGACACCTGATCCAGGAAGCCCTTATTGTACTCATCGTAGCTGAAGAGCACTGGATCGTCATTTTTATAGAGGGCTACCAGTGCATTGGCACCGTTCACATGCATGTGGTAGGTGAAGTAGTAGAGACCTGGGACTTGGCAGTTGAACACACCACTTCCGGCATCATAATGGTGCTCACCATTGTACAGAACCCGGTCGAACTGAATGGGGGTTGCAGCTGGAGGGTATGCCATAGTCAGCACAGCACTGAAAGCAGACATGGGGGCCTTCATCATCTCATGCGACATCACAACCTCATGGGATTTGATTGGCATGCCCTTCTCATCAGGGTAAATCATCTCTCCAGGTTGACCAGGTGGACCTGGAGGCCCGGAAGGACCCGGGAGACCATCTTGTCCTCTGGCACCTGGAATTCCAGGTGGACCTTGCGGACCAGAAATTCCTTTTGCTTGGTAGCCTGCAGGGCCAGGTTCCCCACGTGAACCTGCGGGACCTGGATGGCCCTTACTACCTTGGGGACCTTCTGGGCCTCGGAGACCACTTGGTCCCATAGGTCCTGGTCTTCCATTCTCTCCAGCTTTGCCTGGTGACCCTGTTGCTCCTGTGTGGCCTTTTGGTCCTGGACCACCATTTGCACCTGAAGGTCCTGGGGCACCAGAATGACCTTGTGCACCCTTTTGACCCTGTGAACCAGTTTGACCTGGAATTCCATGAGGGCCTGAACCCCCGGGGGTACCTGGTTTTCCAGTGAAACCTTGATCACCCTGATCACCTTTTACTCCTCTTGGCCCTGGTGCACCTACCATGCCAATGACACCTTTGGGTCCTTGTGATCCAGCCTCACCCCGGGATCCTCTTGCACCCTGTGGACCAGTTGGGCCAACAACACCAGGGGCACCAGTATGTCCTGTAAATCCAGTTGGGCCTGGCTCTCCTTTCTGACCAGTGGTTCCTGTAGTACCAGGAGATCCTCTGCCACCTGGGTTTCCAGGCTGACCGGATTTGCCAACACCTGGCATGCCAGGGGAACCTGGCCGACCAGCAGAACCCTGTGGACCTGCGGAACCCATACTTCCAGGCATACCTGGGCTACCATTTTGGCCAGGCTTCCCTGTCGCTCCTATGCCTGGAGCCCCTGTCTGACCTTTTGACCCTGTCATACCCATTGGTCCAGGACTGCCAACTTTTCCTGGCATGCCGGCCTTGCCAGGTTCTCCAGGATAACCAGGAGAACCAGGTTTACCTACTCCAGGTTTGCCTGGCATACCAGATGGGCCCATTGGTCCAACTGGGCCTGATGGCCCTTGAGACCCATGAACTCCAATACCTCTGTCTCCTTTCATGCCAGGAAGACCAGGAATACCAGGATGCCCCTTCAAACCAGGCTCTCCTCTTTGTCCCATTGCCCCGGGCATACCAGCTGGCCCAGGTCTTCCAACAGAAGAAATTCCAGCGGGTCCAGGTGATCCACGTGAACCGGATTCACCTCTGGGACCCATTGATCCTGTTGCACCAGGTGCACCTCTATCACCCGGGAGTCCAGCGATACCTGGTTTTCCAGGGCCACCTGGGGAACCAGGCTTGCCTGATTGAGAGTAGCCAGGTGGTCCTGGAGGTCCTTGTGGTCCTTGGGGTCCGCTATAACCTATACCATTCTCCCCAGGGGGTCCAGGTGGACCCGTTGATCCAGGCTCACCTTGAGGACCTGGAGGGCCGGGATAACCCTCCTGACTTTTGATGGCTAGGGAAAACAGATACAGGTGATATTATTATCATTCAGACAATATGCTGCACATCATAATTCCATGGGTATCTCTCTCCCAGATCAGATTCACTTGGATATGGGGAACTGTTGGACAAATGATACAGACACGACTATCCTTCCTTCTCCCAAATGAAATTACAAACGGGATTGTATAAAAAAAATAGCCTCATTCAAAGGTACCCTGAATAACCCAAGGTTCGGTAGGCGCCATACGACCACAGTGGTACTTTAAAGGACAACTCCCTATGATTGCAGGGTGGGATGTGGGCTTTCCCCCAGGCTACTTGTCACCACTGGTCTGGGGAGATGTCCCTACTACCCTACTACCCAGTCCAACAGCCCCCGCCTGCACTTCATTGCACCCTTTCATTTCTTGCATTGCTTTTGGCTGTAAACGTTTAATTAGTGGTCTGTTCGGTGTCAACATGATGTTAATGCATTAGCTGCAGCACAGAATGACGTTTGTGGGCAAGTACATCTAAACATGCTACACTGAGTAGAACATTAACTCTTTGAGTGCCAGCCATTTTCAGCTCAGCTCAGCTCAGAATATTCTTTACAATGACTATGCAAACGCTGGGCCGACCACATGAAAGATTAAAGTCTCTTCTTTCATCAGGAAGAGAAGGAGTGTGTTCCTACCATCTTCTGTTCTGGAATTATTGGCTGTTGAAGAGAGGCGGATGTCAATGTCAGGGTTGGCAGTGAATGTTTGGGTTATAAGAAACGTCTTTAGACGTTAATGGCACTGAAAGAGTTAACTTGTTACGTCACTGAGGGCTGGTTTCTGCTATCTGCGTTTATCACTACAACGAACATAGATATAAACCTGCATGAGAAAAAGAAGGGAGGCATTGTTTCTTTTGGTTCTCTTTATTGATGGTGTCCCTTTGCTTTGTGTGTTTGCTTTGGTTATACAGAGGACGGCAGTCTGAGTATAGTGAACTTTGTCAACCCCAGCTGGTCACAATTATCCTCTCTCTTAAATTGTTTGTCAGGTTGACGGTTCGAGAAATAAAAACACAACTTGATATTTCAGGCATTCTGTCAAAAACAAATAAGGACTGTGTCTCTAATTATAGCCACCAAGTTTTAACTCTGTTAACTTTGTTTGTGTGTTTGTTTGTTAAATGTTAGCAGCATTATATTTATATCCAAAGTTATCAGCAGACTGTTTGGATGCGTGTCAAGGAAGAAGCTGTTCAATTCTTGATTGGCTCTGGATTTATGCCCTTTATGTCTGACGCTCTGTGAAAGGCCCAAAGGACAAACCGTCCCAGTTTGATCTGGATGAAGTGGAAATTTACATTTTACTTCCTTACTGTTGAAATGTCATAAAACCTTTTACATGAAGATAATAACTGGAATTTGGATTTGGTTTAATTTGATTAAAGAGGACTGTTAAGGATGGACCTTCAGGTATGCACTATACCCCTAGAGTTGAGATGAATTGATGTGAATCTCATGATAAAGAGATAAAGATCACTAAATGCAGGGCGTGCATTAGAACAGCACCAGAGCTTTGCATGAATAAAGCTTTGTGCTCAGAGGACGTTGTAATTCTACATGCTTGTGTGAAAGTCGGTCGTCTTGTCCTCGTTGTTCTGGCTTTCGTCTTTTGGAAGGAAACTTTCTCAGCTACAGGGTGACTTCCTGTGTATTTGCGATTGATTGTCTGATTTACTCTTTGGTATAGTGAGAGCTTTTCTGTGCAATCTGAACTTGTGCGGTGCGATTTTAATACCACAATGCACTCTGTTTGGGCGTGCCTGCGCTGCTTTGGAGATTTGTCAAATGTGAGCTCTAATTGTCGTCTCTGTTCTCTATTTTTTTTATTTTTTTTATGTCAAACCACACCATAACCTCCTCTGAACCGAAACGGGAGAAATAACTTCCTCTGAACTTGAATTGTGTTCTTGGGCTACACATCATCCTGGCAGCTACCGCACGACCGCTGCGCTTGGCTCAAGGATTTCTTTTTGTTTGTTTGTGCAGCACGTGAATGCCTTTTTGCAGCTGCACCTCAGCACGGACTTACAAACAGCTGCACACATTCACAGCAGTTCAGCCACAGCCTGCTGCAGGCCACCGAGACTTGATGACAGTTTATGGAGGAGCACGTCTGCATGAGCCAGCGGGCTGCATCAGGGAATCGTTCAGTAAGTCTCCTTTGTCATGTTCCCGGCCGCCTGTTCGGGTTCACGATATTGAGAAAGGTGTGACTCACGTTGACTTTTGACGGAATAGGAAGACTTGCCCTTCGGTGCACGGTAGTAGCTGCCACCCGTTACCTCAGCCGACGCGAGGAGGATGAAGAGGACGCTCGTCACCATCAGGTCCATCTTGTGATGCAATCCTGCGAAGACAAAGCCTGTCGATGAGAAAGGTCGTCCTCGTCTCCTGACCGCCATGCAGCAGCATTTAAGAGTCTCGTTGGTCCCACAAAGTAAAAGTTTAGCCTGTGAAATCTAAAATCAAATGTTTCCAGACAATCAAACAACCAATCTTAAAACTATCTCGAACACACGGCTCAGTGCACCAGCAGGCTGCAGCTGGGAGTCAGAGAATTGCCACCTTACCAGGAAGGCTTATGCTCCGGGGAAACGGTGGGGGGGCCGGGAGGCTGCGGTCCTGCTGCTGTGCTGTTATATCCTGAGCCGTGGAGTCTGCCTGTCTGAGTGGCGGCTGCTGCCTCTCAGGGCACCGGGCTTGATGTATTTATACTGAGGAGGCTCCTGCTTTACCGAGGAACTACCTCACATGGAAGACCCTCCCTGCTGTGATGTCATGTTTAATAACGGGTGCCATGTCCTCAGGGTAGCGGGCATCTTCATTGAGTTCCGTTTGTCTCTGTGCAGCAGCAGCTCGGGATCCTTACGGAGATGATTCCATCAGTTAGTTTCTCTGTTTGTCTCGCCGATCCTTGTAGCACGCGCTTCAAGGTGATTGGACCGTTCGGGCGAGGACTCAGAACTGGTTTCATCCTGCTTTGAATTTTTGTAAGCACAAACACATTTTCGAACTTTGTCAAAATGAGGTGTGGCATGTGACAGAGTGTTTTGTTTTTGACCACTAATATTTCCGTCCTGTGGGAAGGCGTGGTCCTGATGACGCTACACGCACCAGGCTGCTATCTGATGATTATTAACTGGATCCACGAAAATTGTCATCTGTAATATTTTGAGTTGAAAGGAACCCAACTCACAATCAGGTTGATCTGTGCTCAGATTTAAATGTCCTGCGGTGAAGCTGCTCGTGATGTTTTCAGGTTTGTGGTCCGTTATGTTTCTCAGGTGTTTAGTTTGCTGCAGGAGCCGCAGTGCAGCTTTCGGACACCAGGAGGCAGCAGCGAGTCGTTGCTCCGCCTGGTTGGGGGTTTTACACATCTCCAGCAAGGCCTTTTCCACGTACATGTGTATTACATGGATATTTAATGTCGACTGACAGAAACTTTGTCCTGTGCTAGACCTATATCAGAATGTATTACTTTTCAATACACTGATATAATGTGATGCAGTACCACACTGTGATGCAGTACACACTCATGCAGTACCACACCGTGATGCAGTACTACACCGTGATGCAGTACACACTGATGCAGTACCACACCGTGATGCAGTACACACTCATTCAGTACCACACCGTGATGCAGTACTACACCGTGATGCAGTACACACTGATGCAGTACCACACCGTGATGCAGTACACACTGATGCAGTACCACACCGTGATGCAGTACTACACCGTGATGCAGTACACACTCATTCAGTACCACACCGTGATGCAGTACACACTGATGCAGTACACACTGATGCAGTACTACACCGTGATGCAGTACACACTGATGCAGTACCACACCGTGATGCAGTACTACACCGTGATGCAGTACACACTCATTCAGTACCACACCGTGATGCAGTACTACACCGTGATGCAGTACACACTGATGCAGTACCACACCGTGATGCAGTACTACACCGTGATGCAGTACACACTCATTCAGTACCACACCGTGATGCAGTACACACTGATGCAGTACCACACCGTGATGCAGTACTACACCGTGATGCAGTACCACACCGTGATGCACTACCACACCGTGATGCAGTACTACACCGTGATGCAGTACACCCTGATGCAGTACTACACCGTGATGCAGTACTACACCGTGATGCAACGAGACACAGAAGATGATGTAGCTGGATGGATGGAAAACTACAGAGAGAGACTGAGAATAAACACATATTTTAGGGGGGGGGGGCTTCTGTATCATTGAAAGTGTCGGTGGCCATGATGAGTTCTGAGCTGTCGGCATCCTTGGTAAACTTGTTGGATTAAATGACAGAGTAGTGGTGGTTGGGGGGGGGGGGCAGCACTGCAGGGCGGTTCTGGTGTCAGCGAGGCGTCGCTGCTGTTTAGTTCATTCAGAGTCTTTGTGTTCGACGGTGAGGTTTAACGTAAAGCGCCACTTAGACTCACACGCTGCTTCCTGCTTCTGGCTCTGCTCGTTCTGTGTGTGGGAACGGCTAGTCCGTAGTGCACGTTCTGCATGGGGGGGTGGGGGCAGCGTGGCCAGTGTTTCAGCCTGAGGGGGGGGTTATCGGAGGGTCTGCTGTAACCACTGCGTTGGTCCAAACGGCTTAACTTGCTGCTGCACTTTGTGGACCAATGAAGCAACTTTTTAAAAGTCTAAATCATATTTAGGGGGCGTGGCAGCTTTCCATAAAAGGTCACTGCAGATGACTGCTGTAGGAAGTGATTATAAGAGCTGATCGATCAATAATAAATCATCATCTATGAGCATCTTGATGTATTCCAATAATAATAATACTAATGAAATATTAACTCTTTCAGTGCTGTTCACGTCTAAAGACGTTTTTTGAAACCCAAACATTCACTGCCAACGCTGATATTGAAATCCGCCTCGCTTCAATGGGCAATAACTCTGGAAAGAAAGATGGAAGGAACACACTCCTGATGAAAGAAAATACTTTAATCTTTCATGTGGTCAGTTCAAGAATATTCTGCAGGGCTTGGAAAATCGAGAAAAATGCGCAAAAACAGGGGCCCCCAGGATATAGCGGATCTGAAACTGGCTGGCACTCGATGAGTTAAAACTGCAACACAGAAACTCCCTTTGATCATTCAGTGCCTGTCCAATACAATAATATGAATAAATTATGACAGTAAATTGTCCGATTTTTAGACTGAGTAGTTGAGCCTGACTGAGTTTCGTGAATAATAATGCAGTAATAATAAATGTGCTTGTTGTGTACCACGTCTATTTTATTATGTGTATTTTTCCCCATTTGGTCCCAGAGATTAGAGGATGCCAGGGTGCCTGAGAGAAAGGAGAGTATAAGTACAGCTTGACGTGGTCTGCCTGCAGAGACAAACTAAAGATAGTGTTCGAGCTGGGAAGTGACGGTGGCTTAGATTCAACGTTTTAATAAACCAAATCTGCCACTAAGAGGCACTTCCAGATTTATGAATGGAAGGACTGAAGCTGGACCTCCGGGCTGATTGTTAGCTGCAATTACAGGCTGCCGGAGACAAAGATCATGGTTGGACGACTCGCCATCCTGAGGCGAGCTGCAAGTCAGAATAGCAACAAAAAGCTGTGGATTTCTGTTTCTCTTCTTCTCATCGTGGTAAAATATTGTCCAAGTCATTACGGAGTTTTGGAAAGGCTGGCCTTGCGAAAGCCAGACGCTGAATTATTGCGTGCTTGTTTAGGCGATGGGTTACTTTAAAGTCAATGATCTGAATCAAAGCTGAGTGACTGACTGACCAGCTCATAATTAGCAGCTTTTACAGGGGTGGTGCTGAAATCTGTCCCTCCCAGCTGCTGAGGATCTTTAATGATCGCAGACAATGGCACATGTTCATCTCCTCACTTTCGAGACCCAAAACTATCAAAAGGCGGCAAAGGATTCTTACAAATATTTCACAAACAGGGTTCAGTGAACCGTAACGACAATGCAACGCTTAAAACTTTTCCTTTAACCTTCAGTCAGTCAGGTGAGAAGACAAAGTACTTGATGTACTCGTGAAAGTATTCTAGACGCAGATTTGTTTTAACTTCAAAGCTAAGAGTATAAAAGTCATCTTGCTACGCTACTTGGAGGATCAGGCAACAAACGTCTCGGCAAACTGACTGCAGACACACAATTCAGTGAAAAATGTCCAAAATGATTCCCTGTTTGCTAAATGACGCGGGTCTGGTGCAGCATGCAGCCATTAGGCCGTTGATAGCATCAGCGCTACATTCAGAACGACGCCAACCCCTCCTTGGCTTCCAAACTCTCTCACACACATCAAAGAAGCATCTCTTCCAGCACCAAACGGCACCCAGCTCTGCCAAATCTAAAACATACGGCTGATCTAATGTCGATAAATGCATTTGGTGTGATGCTCTGAACGGGCATGCAATGAAATATCAAAACAATCCAACCATGCAATACGCATTTACAAGTAAAAACTACAAGATCCTGGTGGATGATTCTAATGTTTATAATGAAGCTACTTCTCTGTAAAGGAGCATCAGAACGTCCTGCCTGTGCCGGCTCATTTACGCTGAATAAAGTCATTATGATGAAAACCAAGTTAGAAGTGCTGAAGCGAGCTGAAAAATGTGTTTAGCAGCCACACACACACACCCAACATATTATGATATGATCATTGTGAATGTTTGAAAAGGAGAAAGATATTCCATTTCTGACTAAATGTGTGACAAAACCGAGGAAGCCAACCTCCTGCCATTAGTTCTGTTTGGGATCTGGGAAATAAAGCAAGTCCATGTTGTAGTGAATATTACGGACGCCGCGGGGGGGTATTGTGTAATCGCCAGATCTTGATGTAAGGACATGTTGGGAATGTTACCAGGAACAAATGATTCAATTCTGGTGATGATCCAGAAGAGATTCTGGATCACTTTGAAATCTTTGTTAACATTGTCAATGGAGCGTCAAAATTTGTTCCTCGATATTTCGGTTGATTATTATTAGATGTTTATGGAATTTAACACAGTCATGTAGGGTGGGGGTCTCTATCTCACCACTGAATTTTCTCCGCATCAGATCCAGAATGGAGTCAGGAAAAACTTTATTTAGCATTAAACCCCCATTTATGGATTCAAGAATCAGTTAAAAATACACATCAACTCTGATTCACTTTAACTTTTCATGGTTGGTGTATAAAGATACCGAGAACAACCTAGAACCTTTTGGTGCTGATCCAGATCAGCATGTGGACGGTGTAGATCCAGTTAGGAGGGGAGCGAGCTGCTTGGAGGAGGTCTGAGCTCTCTGAGAGCTTTTGGAGTTCTTAATGTTGTAGGTTTCACATACAATCATCTTCTTCTATGGCTTCCTCACTGAAGCCTCCAGATCTTAGGATTTAATGCTGAAGCTCAGTGGGAGCTCGTCAGTTTTGACTAATGCAGAAATCAAGCCGATGCTCTTCTCACATTGCTTCACCTGCTCCTCCATGATGTTTTAGCAGCACAGCATGCAATGTGCAGGCCTGTTGATTGAGCGACTGACTGCGGAGGCAGGTGGCGCTAGTGGCAAGGAAAGGTGTTGGAGGCCAAACCCAATCTCTTAAAGGCCACCGATGCCGTCATGTTTATGGTCTTCTGGAAGGAGCAGCAGTGTTTAACAAATTATGCAGAGTCCAAAATTATTATGGGACACAAAGACGGAAACAAAGAGAGCAACTCTGACTGCCCCGACAGACGCCAGAGGCCCCGGGGCCCTCGTCTATTTTCGACATTCTGTATACGTAATTATCCCATTACTGAGTAACATTTTGAAGTGAAGTCATTCTGACCCGGTACTGAGAGGTCAGATTTGATGGCACTGATTTCAGATTCTTTGTGCGTTCCTTTCACATGGCTTCAAAACGTTCACCGTCCCAAACCGTTCCCTTCCTGACTCAGGGCGCCGCTGTACTCATTACAACGAAAGTTATTGAAAAGGTTTTAGAACTGGATTTTGTTTTTTTGGTGTGATTTTGTGAAGGTGAAATTAGAAGTACCATTAAAATGCCGAGTTAAAACTGATCGCAGTCCAAACATAGGCGAACATTAGAAGAGTTTCTTTTAAGCGGCAGTAATAGAGGGCAAGAATTGTTTTTATTAGGTCCATCCTATTTGTGCATCGATGCTGACGTGTGGCCCCGGTTTTTGTGGTCCGTGGTGTTCTTTGATGTATCAAGGATAGCCTGAATTGATCTCAATGCCAAAAGCCAAAGCAGCCACCAACAAACCACTGCTACTCTATGTACTCTACCGTAAACCTTTCTCTACACTAGTCTTCCCGTCTGCACCAAACAGAACGCAGAGTGCTATTAGTTGTCAGATACCTTGAGTTTTCCTTGTAAAAATGGTCAAGTAGGGAAGTACTTGTCATGGAATTTGATTTGTGTTCAGAGCGCCCCTGATCAGCTCTCAATGAGCTGCAAATTCAATGTCAAATGGGTTTGTCAAGCATGTTTGAGAGAGAGTGAACACAGCGAGCTGAGTCATCTAATGAAAACAGGACACTTACATTAGCTGCATGGCTAACAAAGCCAGGACACTTACATTAGCTGCATGGCTAACAAAGCCAGGACACTTACATTAGCTGCATGGCTAACAAAGCCAGGACACTTACATTAGCTGCATGGCTAACAAAGCCAGGACACTTACATTAGCTGCATGGCTAACAAAGCTAGGACACTTACATTAGCTGCATGGCTAACAAAGCTAGGACACTTACATTAGCTGCATGGCTAACAAAGCCAGGACACTTACATTAGCTGCATGGCTAACAAAGCTAGGACACTTACATTAGCTGCATGGCTAACAAAGCTAGGACACTTACATTAGCTGCATGGCTAACAAAGCTAGGACACTTACATTAGCTGCATGGCTAACAAAGCTAGGACACTTACATTAGCTGCATGGCTAACAAAGCTAGGACACTTACATTAGCTGCATGGCTAACAAAGCCAGGACACTTACATTAGCTGCATGGCTAACAAAGCTAGGACACTTACATTAGCTGCATGGCTAACAAAGCCAGGACACTTACATTAGCTGCATGGCTAACAAAGCTAGGACACTTACATTAGCTGCATGGCTAACAAAGCCAGGACACTTACATTAGCTGCATGGCTAACAAAGCTAGGACACTTACATTAGCTGCATGGCTAACAAAGCTAGGACACTTACATTAGCTGCAAGTTAAGAGATTCTGTCTCTTTGCCTGCCCCTTGGAATCTGTCTGCCTGTCTATTCGGATTACCCGGTTTGTGACCCCAGTAACGAACAATCAAACTCTGTTTTTGGATTCCCCATCTACTGTCGTGCATTTGAGTTCTTACCTGCCTTGGTCCGTGACAAGTTTATTCTACCGTAGTTTATTATGAGGTCAAACTTGAAAACCGTCTAGAGAAAGCTCACCTGACATCTTCTGGCAACCAGGAGTCTTTTTAATGTAGGACTGTACTTCGTCATTCCCATAAATGCTCTGACCCAAAAACTTCACCTGCTGAATGTTTAGTTTAAATTACTAATGTACTACCAATGAACCCAAGTTCGGGTATATAAATGTATGCCTGAAAAGGTCTGGTATTGTGAAAACCAGTGCTTATCAGCCCCGGTGGTCTGCCCTAAATATCCTGGGATCTGTGTGGATCCAAGGATATATTTTTTTTGTGGGCTTTTCTCCTTGCTCAGGTCTGTTGTTTTTGTCGGTTTAAATTTTATTTTAGGTGTTGGGCTGGGAAGGAACCCTGAGAACCAAGGGTGGGAAGGCTGTGCAAGGAAGTTCCAACCCCCAAAAAACAGTTTCCCTCCATGGAAATGAAAAAGGAGCAAGTCAAAAATAGCATTGATCTCAAACATCTACAAACATCTTTGGTTTCATTTTTACCACAGCTGATGAATGCATCGCATGGACGCAGGATAAGCTGTGTTGCTTGGTATTAAAACTTAATATGTGTTAATATACTGTACATGTTCCCCATCAAAGAATGGATCAAAATCGGCTTATTTATCAGTTTCAGTGACATATTTGTAAAGGATCATGTTTCCCTGAGCAGTTAAATACAATTTTAGCAGTTAAATACAAACAAAATCAAACACTGCAAACTTTTGGCTGTGCCCAGGCATGCTAAGTCTGTTGGTTCCTGCTATTCCACATATAAACCCTCCGTGTCTACAACGGTCACAGTTATATGGCCTTGATTATAAAGATGTTTGTTTTTTACTCATTTCGGATAGCTTGTGGGCTTAATTTTTGGGGTAACGGCCGGTCACCTATCACATGAACGAGACCTGTCAAGAGGGACCGCTGGTGTAGATGACATCTCGTGTGTGTGTGTGTGTGTGTGAGTACAGTGATTTGCATATGACAATTAAAGGTTTCTTTCTTTCTTTCTTTCATCCATCCAGTGTCTGCAGAGCTGGGATCCCATTTTATATGGGATGATCATGTGTGAATGTTGGCTTGTGTTTGAAGTGTTCATTCCTACTAGAAAAGAAAAAGAGCAGCACAAATACTGGACTTTCATCCCCTGAATAAATGCCAATCCCAGGGAAGAACCGCCTCATGCATCATGTAGGGAGCCGTCTGCAGGATTGTAATGACCGTTGGTTAGATGACCTCACCCAAACCTCCTCTATATGATAATTACTGGGAGGACAATAAACCCACATTCACCAAGATGAAGTCAAAACAGGTTTTTTTTTTTGGGGGGGGGGGGGGGGGGGTCATTAACTTTCTGTATGTGAACAGCAGACAGTCTGAACGCCGGAAGGGCAAGACCGGCAGCTGCCTGGGCCGATAGGGAGAGGTGAAACAAGTTTTTATATCCAGTGTTGTTTTTAATAAACCAATGGATTTGGCTTTGTAAAAAGAAATGAAAAGTTATTTGCACTATGCACGTGTGGAATTGGAGCAATTTGGGGGAAAAGCAATGGCTAATTTTCTCACTTAATTGGTAAAGGGACATGTGCACTGGTTTTATGGTAATCCTGCAAATCCAAAATATGGTGGCGCTAAAGTCAGCAGTTTCATTTCAAGCGTGGTATTAAGCTTTAAAAATACCGAAACGCGCTCATCAAATCCACCACGTCTCAGACCGCTCTTTGACTTCTGGCTAAATTGACTGCTGAGCTTGTTGAGCAACACAAAGTGACTGCCCTGGGCTGTCTGATAGCCTGGCTGCTCTCTGGACGCAGCGGAGGCTTCTTTAAGCCGCGGTTAGTTGTTTTATCCTCCACACACAATAAAATCCCTTTGCAACATTTTCCTCTAATCCCTCTCCAACAGGCGGCCTGCTTTTACAGCGCTAGCGACCAGCGGTCTGCACTGTCACATAACCGTTGGTACTGAATCAGTCCCAACTTTCAGACCTCCAGCCGGCAGAGAAGCTCGTCTTAAACGACCTCGTGGCGCATGTACATGCACCGTATATGTCGACGTAGCAACTGTACGTGTTTTTATTGCTTTGTAAAGATTTGAGTTAGACAGTGAAGTCATCCAAGCCACAAGCCCTGAACCTAAATTAGTGCTTAAAGTGGCAAGTTGAGTTAATTAGATGTCTTTTTAAATGTGCCCACGACGGCCGCATTGAAATAAATGAGACATTCTCTTCTTGAGGTACGTGTCCAGAGGGATGAACCAGAACCTGAAGTATTTATACCATGTTGTTCTTATGTGGTCATATTCTTAGTTGTCTGTGTACATTTGTGTGTTGGTTAGTTTGATTGTTAGCAGGAATTCACAAAAAAGATTAGGGCATAAATGCATGACACTCGGAGTAACCCCGAGGTAGAACAATCCTACTTGCCTCTTTACGTTTCCAGTTTCGCTGCAATCATTTCAGTAGTCTTTGCTAATTAAGGTCAATTTCACGAACGACGCAGGATTGATTGGATGGTTTAATTGAGCAGTTTTTGGGTTGGTAATAGAGAACAGACCTACTTTCTGTCAAATTTTGATTGATTTATGACTTTGACCTTTCCGGACGTCCCACCCCCTGCCTCCACCTCGTGACATTAACTAAACCGACAAGTTTAATTAGTTCCGCACGGAGCACTTAGATCGCGCTAGTAATACGTTTAATGCATAGAATGTAACGGAAACACTACGCAAGTGGACCGAACCGAACATGCAGAACCGAAACGGTTCAGTACATCCACGTGAACCGTTGCATTATTTTATTCATGTCACATGCCCTTTAGAACTCAGGACCATGCAAGAACAATAGATAGCCCGGGTGAGGGCGCGCCCAGGCCATCATTAGAGCCGTAGCACCAGCACCACCTACTGGTCAAAGTCAGTGTCTTTGACCGGAGCACCGGCGCCGGTTCCCGGTAACGGCGGTGCATTATTACCGTAACACCAGGCATAGACGACAATAGCGGTCGTGGAAAGAGGGTTAAACTTTGTCAGGTCGCAAGGTGGAGGCAGGGGGCGGGACTTCCAGAAAGGTCAGTCATAAATCAATCAATCAATCAAATGTTGACAGAAAGTAGGTCTAATATTCTCTGGTAATGACCCAAAACTATCAAATATTTGTGTATGGGAAAAGTGATGTTTTTTCAAGCTATATATTTGGATGTGCTAAACTGCATGAGGCCGACTTTCATGATGGAGCTTGATGGTTTTTTTAATTGCATGTTGGTTTTCCCAAAGTGTTCAGGAAAGTCAATATTTACCTTCAGCCATCTTGTCTCTGCCCTCTGTCCCTGAGGACAGAGCGACACGTAAACACGACGGAATCCAGCAGTGAGCTCCAGATGCCACTTCTCCATTTCAATGTCTCAAAGGATCTGTTTGCTTTCTGGGTCCCGTTGTCCTCCTGGGTCCTTTAGAACTTCGTAGCAGACGTGTCGGGGTGTGGATGTACACAGTTATGTCTGACTTGCTAAATGATCTCTGAGTGATGCCGGCGATTTGATCTGTTTGCTCTCAGATAAGGTCGATTTCTGACTTGCAAGTTCAAACACAAATATGCCGTCCTGTAAATAATGAATCCTGATGAATCAGCTTTGCCATGTGGAGGATGTAGAGTGTCACGTTCACGGATGGACTGATGGAAGCACTAATCATATGTAAAAAAATATATATATTATATTTGGGGGGGAAGAAACAATGAAGCTAGAAGGAAGGGATGGGCTGATGAAGCAAAGCCCGGCAGTGAAGAGTGGAGCAAATCTGGCGTAGATTTAATGTGTCTGACAGCAGCTTGGTGAGTCTTTAACGGTCTGCCTCAGTGTTTATGTGCCTCTGAACAATGTAATGAACTTGATCTTGGCAACTGTGCTCTCTCTTTCTCTCTCTCTCTCTTTCTCTCTCTCCCCACCTCTCAGATGTTTACATGGTATATGCAAGGTAAACGATTGTTTTTGTATTGTTGTTCCTCCTCCTACGAGGAACATGACTAGAAACTGATCCCAGAAATAGTGAGTTCCACTCCTTTGACAAACGAGGCCATCCGGGCATGGGGCCCAGCCGCAGGCCAAGGGGCCTTCAGGGCCTTCAATCACAGCCAGAGGGTGCAGAGGCCATCTTTACTCGCCGGACACGGCCGGTGCTTCTCGCTGGGCATTGATATGTGTGTCCCGAAACACGCCGTTTTATTGGATTGTTTCTCGGCTCGGTTCTGACAGGACAGCGGAGGTCATCAAGGGGAGGTCATGTTTAGGCCACGTCAGAGTTAGAGTTATTGACTGTGTGCAAAGTTACAGGGTGGCTTCAACAGCAAGTTGGTTCATTCATTCATTCATTCATTCATTCACAACTCCTGCAACCTCTGATTCTGCGTGGGTTCCTTTCCCAGCTGACTTTGGGTGGGAGTTTGAGCCCCAGCATCGTGGCCGTGGGTTGGATTCCATTTTATGTCATATATCTTTGTATCTTTGACTGGCCTATCCATTGAAGGCAAACAGACCCTCCCCCCCATTCTAACTGACATTAGTTGGAATAGGGGGGAGGGAGACTTGGGAAAAACTGTCTGAAGATGCCTTGAAAAACATCCTACGGCACACACACACCTCCTCTCTCTGTATCGGCATGGCCTCGTCCAATTTTAGGTAGTTCATAGATTCATAGACCCTAATGACAAAGTGCCTAACTTCTACCCTCATGCTCCACCAGACTGTCCTCGATGTCACTATTCCCCAGTCTCTTTGGGACATATGTTTTGGTCGTTTCCATCTTTTATTCAGTTTTTCGATCCCTTTCCGCAATATCTGGTAAGACGCTTCCACCGGATCCTTTAATAGCCATATTTGGGCGTTGTTGGGGACGAGTTAGGGATATCTGGCCCCCTTCGTTGCATGCCCGCCGCTTGATGATATTGAATTAGACGAGTAAAAGTCATCCTGCTTATATTCATTGGATTAGGGAAGTAATGCAGGGATTAGAATTGGAATGATCTTGTTCAATATGTACAGTACCGGTACTGTATTTTATTAAATGCTGTATATGTGTTGTAGTACATGTAATCTTTTACTTGTTTTATTGCTTATTTTGGGCATTATATCCACGATATATGGATGTTCTGCAAGTAAATCCACACAAAGTGCACCGCGACAGAGTGAGGGGTGGCTCTATGTGCTCCTCTGTGGAATCAAACCCATGTCCCCGTTTGTGGACCCGTTCTCCAGTCCTTTAAGCTGTGGGTGGTACTTTTCTGGGCCCAGCGGGACCACTTTGAATCTCTCCAGCGTTAAACATAGCGAGAAGGACGGCGGAGAGGTCAGTCGTTGTTTATCCTCTCACACACAGGCGCTCTCTTCGCCTCCCTCAGCTGACCTCCCTGACTGCGGGTAATGAGGCAGGACGTGCTCTCGACTGCAGGGTCCCAGCGGAGAAGCTGCCCCCCCCAGAAATGAAAGCAAAACGATGTTTAGCTGAATTTCTAATGAGCTGTAGGTGCAATTAAAACTTCTGAGGAAACATGTTTGGAAATCAGAAGCAGATGTTTAGATCTGGGACATTTTTAACAGTGTGAATTCTGAGCGCTTGATTGGACTCTTTGCTTTTGTTTTCTTGTGTTTGTCGTCATCTTCTGGTTAAAGCCCCCCACTGCATTTTGAGTACCCCCTCAAGGTGGTCCTGTGTTTCCCCACAGGAGGGCAGCATGTCCAAAGGTGTCAAACGTTCACTGCAAGACACTGAAATTCATCGCCCACATTTGTAGCATAACCAGATGCTGTGTTAGCACCCAAGACCTTTTTGTGCAGTATCAAGAGTTCACAAAGACTTAAAGCACAAGTCATCAAAATGAAATGCATTTGCTGCATTGAATGCAAATAGAAAATGTCAAACATCTCTCTCAAGACCTAAAGTCTCTCAGTTTGAATTTCAAGTTTTCCAACATGAGCTTTGGGATTGGCCTCACCTTCTAATTGTTGCATTACTTTTCCAACACAGCTCTAATTTTATTCAACAAGGCAATATTCAAATCAATTCTCAAATCAGCAGAGAGAAAAGGTTTCACCCCCTGAGCTTAAAAGCTGGTTGTTCCATCCTAAGCAACAATAACTGAACCAAACCCGGTTAAAAACAATTCTTGGTGAGGTGTTCCTCCACATGACTTGTGCTGCTCCTTGGCATGGATTCTGGAATTCCTCTGGGGAGATGAACATTCTTTGAAAAGACACTCCCTTGTATGGAGTTTGAGGCAGTTATTGTAACACTGGACCAAAATGTTGCATAGTTCAACCAAGTTTAGGCCCGGGGGCTGTAGAACCTCCTGCATATTGTATATGGTGCAGCCCATGATTGCCCCATCTGCCTCATGTCACCCAGCCGGTCCCGACAGATGGCCGCCCACCATGAGTCTTAGGTTCTGTCCAAGGTTTCTGCCTGTTAAAGGGAAGTGCTTCCTTGCCTCCGTTTGCCAAAGTGCTTGCTCTTGTGGGTCAAGTTGGGTTCTGTGTTTCCCTGCAGGTCTTTCCCTGCTACTCCTGTAAAGTGCCTTGAGATGACTTCCTGTCGTGATCTGGCGTTATACAAATAAAGTTAAATTGAATTGAATTGAATGTCTTTGAGATTAAAGCTCATTGTTTAGCTGGCCTTGTATGTTTGTGCAGACGATGCAGGAACGTACTTCCCCAGCGTGAAGAGGGACCCGGGCCGGTTCCTGCAGCCTTGCTCTGACTCGGTGAAGACCTGGCTGCACAGCATGAAGACCGCGGGGAAGGTGCTCCTCCTCATCACCAGCTCCCACAGCGACTACTGCAGGCTTATCTGCGAACACATCTTGGGGTAAGGCTGCTCCGGCCACAGGCTGATCACCATGACAGTCCTCGTGAGATCAATGAGCCCAGAGTCGAGGCTGACAGGTTTCCCACTACTCACAACATTCCTTCCTGCGCTCAAATTTCATCAGTCATTCCTATGGGCAATCTTAGCTTGCATGTGTGATGTGAGTCACAGTACCATCATCATCATCATCATCATCACAGTGCTGTACACTCACACAGCCTTCAACAGGCAACATTGAACTTTTCTTTTGTTTTTACTTAGTACTGAAAGTAAGTACTAAAAGTACTAAAACTATTCATATCAGTGCCTTAAGTGGGCCGGTACAGAGTACTGGGACTTCTAAAGATATCCCTTGAGCGTACCGGCACTTCTCCAAGCGCCAGTACGTAAATGCATTCTCATTTGTATTATTTAAATAAATATAATATGCATATAGATACATAAAAACCTGCTCAATTAGATCATGGTCTAATTTTGGGTCTTGGGGATCATGCTGCACGGGGAGAGGAAGGGTGGAGCTGGTGCTCATTAGCCCAGCAGGCTCTGTCTGACTCCGCCCAGCTGCCCTGGAGCTCATATACACAATATTAACTCTTCCAGTGCCAATAACGTCTAACGACGTTTTTTCTAACCCAAACATTCACTGCCAACCCAGACACTGAAATCTGCCTCTCTTCCCGTGTCTGCGTGGGTTCTCTCCTGCTAAAAACATTCTATCCATCATGTTGGAACCACAGTGACACATTTGACGTTGTGGAGATGCAACAGACGGCCTTTCCGCCTGGACAAGCCTGTTGTCGTCTGAACGCTGGCGTCGCACGTGACTGCGTTTGCTGCACAATGTGGGGCTTAACTGATTTTTATAGCGAAGCCTCTTCGACACTCTCAACCAGGCAGCATGAGAGACTTGAAAAAACATCGTGTCCCTGCTGCTGCTGTGCTTCAACAAACATGTTATTTTATACTCCTCTGGCCTGGTTAGGTGATCTGTTTTTTTACTCTTCATACTCAAACCACTTTGTGGTCCAGCAGAGACCCGCCCCCCCGCCCCCAACACCACCATTTCCTGTTAAGCAGCACACAGCCTGGCCACGCTCGTTGTTCCTCACCCTGTTCCCCTGCCGGCTCATTGCCTCCCCTCTTTGTCTGTGACCTGCAGAACCACATCGTCTCACCTCCAACGAACCCCAGCGGTGCGCCGGTCTGTGTTTGCTCAAAATCAGGTTCAAATCACAGCTTTACCAGGTTCAAGGCTTCTGTTGCACCACTGCATGAGATGAGAAGAGATAAAATAAGATAAGATAGAACTTTATTAATACCGAAGGACATTCTGTTTCCAGGTTGCTCCAAAGAATTACAGAAAATAAAAAAATAAAAAATATACAAGCACTGAACAGAGTAAAGATCACAATATGAAATTGTTAGGGTTATTGTTTCGTTTTCATTGTCACACAGTAGAGTTTTTAAAATGGAGGACGCCACGAGGGTTTCTCTAGAAGAATTCCTTTTGTCTCTGATTTATCGAAGGGGGTAGGGATTTTGCAAATACCTGAGAACCGCCTACTTTCACCGGGTTAATAAAAGGTCCCAGAGGACCCGGTGGGGGAGGGTCTTTGGTCGCGGCTGCTGGGCGAACAAGGCCCCTCCCAGCTGGTAAAGTATCGAAGTTTGTCTGCCTGATTCATTTTGTGTGCGTTTAATTATTTCTTACACAGGGTGTCAGGGAATTACCCCGACATTAATGGCGAAAGAACACAAAATAGGTGAAAATATAAATATAAAATGTCAAGCAGTAAAAGTAAGTAAAGACCAGATTGTGTAAAATCATAGTGACCACGATAAAGTCCGTGATGAACAAAACTGTGGTGCACATGGTGATATTAAAGGGTAACGAATGCTAGCTCCTCCCTGCAGAAAGGGGAGGAGTTATACAATGACCACCGGGAGAAAATAGCTCCTTTGGCGCTCTGCTGATGCTGATCAGGTTCCTCAGCATCCTCCTCTCTGCCACGATAGAAGCTGCCTTCCTGATGAGTTGACTTAGTCTGTCCACAGCCCAGAAGACGACACTGGACTCCCCCTCCCTTCTTCTTGCCGCTCTCACTGCGACTCCTGCCCCCCCCCCGCACCGATTGAAAGCCAGCCACGCTCACAATAGAGTCTGGCATGTCGTCGTCTCCTTAAAGCACATAAAGGAGCTCGAACGCAACACGCCGTCGCTCCTTGCGAGTGATGTTAGCTCCTCCATCTTATTCTCAAGCGATCTTACGTTTCCCATAACAACGGAAGGAAGGCATGGACGGGATCTCCTCTTCCTAGGCCGTCGTCTCCTCCCGGCTCTGCGGCCCCGGTATTTCCTCCTCGGTTCTGCACCTCTCTGGAGAAGCCCGTCATTGGCCGGCAGCCGCTGCTGTGTGGTGAGGACCGCCGGCCGCAGGCCAGCGGCAGTCAGCTGTAAGAAGTAGCACGACAAGGCCAAAGCGGTGCGACAGGATTCTGCTGGCTTAAAGCCAGAAAGCTTTCTGGAGATTATTATTAGGCCCGAGCGCCTATCCTAGGCGTAAGGGGCTGTTGCTTTTGCAACGCAGAAGACAAGTTGACGAGCGTAGCGAGTCAACCCTCGGCATCCAACTTTGCCATGCTGTTGAGGACGACCAACACACCCACGCACACACACACCGACACTCAACAGCACACACACACACCCCGACACTAAACAACACACACGCACACACACACCGACACTCAACAACACACACGCACACCCCGACACTAAACAACACACACGCACACACACAGACACTAAACAACACACACACACAGACACGCGTTGGCGTGTTTGTGTGTGTTAAGTACTCTGGTGTGTGTGTGTGTTAAGTACTCTGGTGTTAAGTACTCTGATGTATACATGAGGAGACCCACCTTTTGATATTTTGGAAATGCGAGGAGTTTTACTTTTACCTCAAAGTCCTTTAATACAACTGCAGTCGTAGAGGGAGGCACGGTGGCGCAGTGGTAAGCGCTGTTGCTTCACAGGTTTGAATCTGACTTGTGGCCTTTCTATGAAGAGTTTGTATGTTCTCCCCGTGTGCCCCCCCCCAACCGATTCAAGGAGTTGCTTCTCATTTCCTAAACATTTCAAGATACACATCCTGTGTTCGTGGAAAAGATGTTGGTCTGTTTGAGAAGGGTCAAATCATTGGTGCATCTAGCAGACGGTGGGGGGACGTGGGGGGACGGTGGGGAGCACCATAGGAGGGTAGGGTGTATTCCACCAGGGCTTCTATTGGCGGGGCTTGGGGGTCTGGAGTGTTGGATCTGCCTCTTGCTCCCCCCTCTCCTTCCCACAGTGATGATAATAATCTGTTTCCCTCCGTGTGGCTGGGTGGGAGCCGGGCTGGGCCCACGCCCCCTACGCTGCTAGCGTCCACTCCTCTGGCGCTGCTCGTCTGGGTTAGATGGTGGCCCGTGCCGCTGCGATAGCCCTGGCCGTCGGCCCGCGCTCTGGGGCCCTGGGCTGGTTCGTTGGTGGGTGGCCCCTGTAATAACAACAACAAAATCTAATTTATTATTAGGGACGACATTTCGTCAGCGTCTGCCTTCGTGTGGCATTAACCCCTCCCTGAGCGATGGAAGTAGAGATACGGCTGTTACTCTTGATATTACTTGGATAGTTTCACCCCCATTAACCTGCAGCAACTAAGTGTGGCTGTTGCCTCATCTAAACCGTGCAATTGTCTCCTAGACCCGGTCCCAACTAAGCTACTTAAAGAAGTCTTCCCCTCAATTAGAATTGCTTTGCTAAATATAATTAATCTATCATTACTCACAGGCTATGTACCGAGTCTTTTAAAACAGCGGTCATTAAACCGCTTATCAAAAAACCAACACTGGATCCTGATTTCTCGGCTAACTATCGACCAATTTCAAACCTTCCGTTCCTGTCAAAGCTTCTAGAGAAAGCAGTTTCCAGTCAGCTGTGTGAATTCTTACAAGACAATCAGTTATTTGAGGTTTCAGAGCTCATCATAGCACAGAGACAGCATTAGTTAAAGTCACCAATGACCTTTACTAGCGTCTGATAATGGACTCGTCTCCGTGCTTATTTTATTAGATCTCAGTGCAGCCTTTGACACAATAGATCATCAGATAGAACAAACACCATCGAGCTCTCAGCACGCTAACTGAAACTTAATGCTTGTGTCTCTGTGGGACTGTGAACAGCCCCCTGAAGATGTTCACTGTGTTAGTCGAACCATTCCTGTACAAACACTGTTCATTACTCCATGTCCTCCATCATCTGCACAGACGGCTGAGATTCGCTGAGCTGCTTGTGTTTGCTATCTGGATGCTGTCCAGACATTGTTCTTCACGCAGCTACGTGAGGTCCTTGTTGTTTCTCTGGCTGTTACAGGAAGGACTTTGAAGAGCTGTTTGATATCATCATCACAAATGCCCTGAAGCCCGGTTTCTTCTCCTTGGTGCCCCAGCAGAGGCCCTTTAGGACCCTTGGTGAGTTCAGCCACGCTTCTCTAATGCCTCACTTCTCATTAGATAAATCCTATATGGCCTTGTTAAATCACGGATGTTTAACCAGCAGGGTGCAGGTGTGTTGTTGTGAAACTAAATTCTGTTTAAGTAACCGCCACTGCTGACTTTAGACCAGGTGTTTATTGGTCGGTTGTTTAATTTCAGAATCAGAATATTTCAGCAACAAAACTCAGAAATAAAAAATTAGCAGTATGCCGGTGGAGCATTAATAGAAATATAAAAGTGTAGTAGTAAACAAATAATAATAAAGCAATAGAAGGTTACAATGATGCATTGTATATCTTAATTAATTCTGTGCCATTAACATCCAAATACGTTTTTTATAACCCAAACATTCATTTCCAAACCTGAGATTGATAACTGCCTCTCTTTAATGGCCAAAAACTCCGGAATGGGAAACGGTATGAAAGAGGAGACTTTGATCTTTCATTTGGTGCGTTCGGAGTTTGCATAGTCACAGTACAGAATATTCTGAGGGGCTTTGAATATCGGGCAAAATGAGCGAACACTGGGGCACTCGTCAGTGTCATTGTCCGTGTGCTCCTTTGTTGTACCAGGAGCTGATGGGGGGGGGGTTCCAGAATGCTTCGTAGTTTCTGAAGCATCCTTTTCTCCATCAATGCCCCAGCACACCCCAGCAAACAGGATGGACTAGATACCCTCAGTCTGCTGCCCCAGCACACTACAGCAAACAGGATGGACTAGATACCCTCAGTCTGCTGCCCCAGCAAACAGGATGGACTAGATACCCTCAGTCTGCTGCCCCAGCAAACAGGATGGACTAGATAACCTCAGTCTGCTGCCCCAGCAAACAGGATGGACTAGATACCCTCAGTCTGCTGCCCCAGCAAACAGGATGGACTAGATAACCTCAGTCTGCTGCCCCAGCACACCCCAGCAAACAGGATGGACTAGATACCCTCAGTCTGCTGCCCCAGCACACCCCAGCAAACAGGATGGACTAGATACCCTCAGTCTGCTGCCCCAGCAAACAGGATGGACTAGATACCCTCAGTCTGCTGCCCCAGCACACCCCAGCAAACAGGATGGACTAGATACCCTCAGTCTGCTGCCCCAGCACACCACAGCAAACAGGATGGACTAGATACCCTCAGTCTGCTGCCCCAGCACACCACAGCAAACAGGATGGACTAGATACCCTCAGTCTGCTGCCCCAGCAAACAGGATGGACTAGATACCCTCAGTCTGCTGCCCCAGCACACCCCAGCAAACAGGATGGACTAGATACCCTCAGTCTGCTGCCCCAGCACACCACAGCAAACAGGATGGACTAGATACCCTCAGTCTGCTGCCCCAGCATACCACAGCAAACAGGATGGACTAGATACCCTCAGTCTGCTGCCCCAGCAAACAGGATGGACTAGATACCCTCAGTCTGCTGCCCCAGCAAACAGGATGGACTAGATACCCTCAGTCTGCTGCCCCAGCACACCCCAGCAAACAGGATGGACTAGATACCACAGAAGCCACAAGCCAGAGCTTCTCATCGCCAGCCATCACAAATCACATTTAGAAAAAGCTCATTTTTTACAGGTTTTCGTAGAACAAACTAAAATCATAGTATGGAGGAGGAAAAAGAGATCTCAAATCCATTTCCTACATAATGAGGGTGCTGGAAGGCACCGCTCTGTTTTCCTGCCACCAGGAACACAGGCTGTGTGAAGACAGAGTCATCCTCTCTCTCTTTCTCCTTCTCTCTCTCTCTCTCTTTCTCTCCCCCTCTGTCTCACACACACATTCCTTTGCCACATTGGCAACAACAACGAATCGGCATCTGCTCTTCTTCTGGAATCCCCAGATACAGACTTCCGTCTTTAGTCAGAGCGATCACTTGTTATTCTGCTGTCTTAAGTTGCTCATTATCAACCCTCAGGGTCAGAGAGGATTGGCTGGATTGTTACCTTTTCTCCTCAAATTCACTTATTAAAGCTCATTAACACATTACCCGTCCACCGTCTAACAGACATTACAGACAGTCTCAGCTGTCTGCAAATGGTGAGACGTCCATTTTCTCCAGATCACCGTCTAAACTAAAGGGTTTCGTTCGCTCAAAACCAGAAAGGCTGAATTCTTCAAATGTCATGTGGAAACACATTTTGTTCACGGTTGTGTTGAAGGTTAATTGTATTGGTTAAAAAAAGTCTGAACAAAGGATGAAAAATATAGAAGATAAATAAAGAGTAGGGCTGCAGTGAATGCCTTCACTTCACGCCACCGGTACCTATCACAGTTTCAAATGAAAAATTAAATGTTTTAATTAAATAATCTTTCCAACCAATTCAATATTTATTCTATCTAAAGGTTCCACAGAAGAAGACCAGTGCCAGATGATGAGCGTGTTTGGGCTCTTCATCATATGCGATAGATCCCCGTGTTTCATGACTGATCTCAGGACAGTCTACGGCTTTTATCAATATTTAAATCAATTATATTTATTGAAACATTATAAACCTGTCAGGCATTCTCCTTTCACAAAGCACTTTACAGTTAAAACTACTGAAACTACAACTGCTGTTAGCTAGCTTAGCTGGTCATCGTTCACTCCATGAGATGGTTGGAAAGTCCTCATTTCTTTATGGATATGAAATTATAAAAATTGACTTCTTACAAAACTATGTAAGAAGTAATTCCTTTAAGATAAATTCCAGCGGTAACTTCAGATCAGACTGAGTTTACAACTGTAATCAGAGTAACTTAAGGCGGTGCAACGAGCCTCGGGGGTGAGGCCTGCAGCTGAGCGCTGTCCGCTCAGTGGAAGAGGAAGCTGAATCCGTCTTTTTGACCGTCTGCATGTGCGTGTTCATGAACTCAGCCGACAGGAAGGAGCAGCTTGTGATGAACGATCGTTTGACATGACCCTGCAGAAACCTCACCGGATCTCCCAGCGAGTCTTCATCCGTCACGTTAAGCAATGGCAAACAACGTAGTAGTACATCGCCTAACGCTGTTCTCACTCGTATCTGAAGATGTGTTGCTTTTCATCAAGGTTAAGTCAAATGAATCGTTGGTGCTAAAAACACGTTACATAGTGGTCCAGCCAGACACTGTCACTGTGCTGTCATGCTGGCAGGACGGGCTTTTGCATGGACTTGTTTGAGTAAGCAAGGCCTGCCGTCCACATCAGTCCCTCCAATCCTGAACTCAATGGTTCAGCACTAATAGCACCTTCACAAACATGCAGGGTACCTACCACGTGCACCAGCGCACCCCAAACCGCCACGCAGGATGGGTTTTGAGCTGTATGCTGATAACAAGCCAGATCCCTCTCCTCTTTTTTCCCCCGGAGGTTGTAGTGTTCTGGAGCTCTTAAAAACTCTAACCCCCCGGTCATTGGACTTTTCTGGAATCATTCCACTGACAGACTTTCATAGTTTTAAGTCTTTTATTCAAACATAAAACTTGTTGGCAACATGGAAACCCCTCAAGTCCTTACTGACGGCGTGGGTTTGACGTTTTGCACGGCTGAATGCATGCTCACATCACTTTTTGAAGGGTAAATATGAAGTGTTGGACGTGTTCCTGCCTGACACGGTGCACAGAGGTTGCCGTGGATGGATGATCTGGACTCAGTCGCCACTGCTCTGCTTTCACTCAGCCTGGACTTCCCTTCCTCTGCTTATGTTCGCTGGAATGTTGCATGAGGTCACGAACCTCAGACCTCTCGGTATGGACGGGGAATACGCTTCATGGATTTTTATCACCTTTCTTCCGCAGAGACGGTCTATTTTAGCTTGAGATTAGCAGCTATATTAGCGCAGTAATACAACATCAGCATTGTAAAGCTTTGCAGCTTACTCTACTTACATGAACTCTGTTGATCTCTTCCAATAGCGGAAGGTGTCCCAGTAAAATGAATGCTGTTACATTTAATGCATTTGGGTTGTGCCACGCCGATCAGGCGTTTGAGGTCGTCTCATCTATGCCATCCATCCATGGATGAATGGATTAAAGATGGTGTCTTCATCCTCCCCCTGACCCCCTTTCTCTCCTCTAGTTAGTGACATGGAGGACAGTGAAGGGCTGCCATCCCTTGACAGGCCGGGCTGGTACTCCCAGGGCAACTGGCTGCACCTCCATGAGCTACTCAAGACCTTGACGGGGAAGCCAGAGCCGAAGGTAGGCCACCTTCCTCGTACTGTGTATTATTCGAGCAAGCCGTCAGACCTCTGGCTGTAAAGCCCTTCAGGTTTACTTCAAGGAGGACTCAATCTCTAGTTGCTGGCAGAAGCTGCAAGAAATGAGGGTTTCACAGGAAATCAGCTCGGGGAGATTGATGAAGAGGAGGAGCATGACAATGGACAGGACTGCTGAGTGCTGGGCGATCGCTGATAAATCGCTTCAGACCTCTATATGTACATGACGTGCTTTTGTTTTTCAGTGAGCTTAGCTCGATAAAAACAGCATCCACTGTTTGCTACAGAGATAAAATTGCTCATGTTTTCATGACATCAATTTGTTGATACAGTAAATAAAGTAACTAAATAATGGAAACACAGTTTGCAACTGTGTTGTTGTTGTTTTTTTTACCTCATCCCTTCAAGGAATAATCATGCAAATCTTGGTGAAAACACGAATGAGTACTGTGTCTAAGAGTAAAGTTATTGAATATTGTGTCGTGTCACTCTTTGCTGTTGCAGCGGTTTTGGAATTTGCAGACGGTCCCTTCTTTAACTCCTCTCTCGAACCATCTCTCCTCTCTGTCTAACACATGAAGCGTCCTGGACATGAGGGAGACCAAACAGAGACACACGCCTCTGGCTCAGCTCGGAATCCCTGAAAAACGGGGTCGAGAAATCACCAGGGAGATCGCGGGTCCTCGTGGGTTTTCTCCAGTTCCCTCCCACCTCCAAAAACATGCAACTTAAGTGAATTTGCTACCCCGAATTGTCCATAATGTATGAGTGTGTGCGTGAGCCGTTGTCTGTCTGTGTGGCCCCGCAATCCACTGGAAACGCGTTTGCGTACCCTCCCTCCGCCCATAGCAGGCTGGGATCGGCTCCAGCAAGTCCTGCGACACGCAGAAAAGCAGCAGAAAGTGGATGAATGAATGGAATTGGTTACGCCTACATCCCTTAAAGTGCTGTTAGGTTCAGGCCAAAAGTTCCATCCCTTAAAGTGCTGTTAGGTTCAGGCTAAAGGTTCCATCCCTTAAAGTGCTGTTAGGTTCAGGCTAAAGGTTCCATCCCTTAAAGTGCTGTTAGGTTCAGGCCAAAGGTTCCATCCCTTAAAGTGCTGTTAGGTTCAGGCCAAAGGTTCCATCCCTTAAAGTGCTGTTAGGTTCAGGCTAAAGGTTCCATCCCTTAAAGTGCTGTTAGGTTCAGGCCAAAGGTTTGATCCCTTAAAGTGCTGTTAGGTTCAGGCTAAAGGTTCCATCCCTTAAAGTGCTGTTAGGTTCATGCCAAAGGTTCAGGCCAAAGCTTTGGCCACCAAATGCGTGTTTGCAGCAGGTTATAGTGCTGACAACATTTGGAAACAACATGAAACATGCAGGTATTGATGATTTCTATGGGACTAAGTAGTAGACCCCCCCCCCCCCCCCAAGCTTGTGCTGAATGCCCCCTCTGTTCTTAGCCACGTGGAGAAAGCGCTCCTGGAATTCAGTGTCAACCTGCACTTAGAGCTGCTTTAAAGTGTCCTCTGGGTTGACCAGAGCCCCCCCCCCCCCCCCCCCCCCCTCCCCTTTCACCTGACGGGGCTCGTCTGGAGAGAATCCGAGTTTGTTTAACTAAAGATACTTGGTCATAGTTAGTACAAGTAGTATTAGTTAGCTAGTTTGTAAAGCACATATTGGAACTGGGGCTGCAGCAATCAATTAACGGAGTAATCAAATAAGAAATACTGCGTTCGTAGCAATAGTAATATACAAATGAGAAAAAAGAGGTCTCTGAAATGAACCACAAATTGTTACCCTTTTTGAAATGTTTTTTATTTTCTTGGATGAACATTTAAGTGCAAACATGAAATCATAAATGTGCAGACAGAACTGAACTACTGTAGACTGACTGCACTTTACATTCACACCAGTGGGGGGCTGCCGCCATGCAAGGCGCCACTGGGAGCACGTTGGGGCCGGGATCCGAACAGCTGACCTACTGGTCCCTGGGCAGCCCGCTCTACCGAAGCCGCCCCGCATCAGTTTGACACGAGTCAAACTGCTTCTTGAACGCGGTTCACTTTTCCAGCAATGCTGACTTTGGCATCGACATTGCTGCTGACTCCTCCCTGCAAGCTAGCGGTTGCATTAGCAGCCAGGAAGCAGTGCATGTTTCCCGGGTCCTGCTCCACACTGACTCTCTTCTATTACTTGCTGCCTCCTCTTCCTCCTCCTCTCCTCTCATGCATCCTCTTCCTCACTAAATATTTGTCACGGTGATCCCAGGACTGCGGCTGCGGCGCTGCTGAGCAACGAGAGAACGCAGAGATCAGCTGTGGGAAGTCTGGAGGAAATGCGATTCCTGCAGCCCCCTCCCCACAGACCTGGCCTGCAGCAGCCCCCGTTAGAACGCCCGTTTGTTTACGAGGGCCGGGCTGGCACACAGCATGACTCTGTGAGGGGAGGGGGGGGGACGCATGGTCCAGCTACTGGAATGCCTCACATATTTAAGTCCTCTGAGTCCTGTCACGTGTGTGGATTGAGTCAGACACGCCGAAGAGACATCTGTCCTTCTCATTCCTGGTGCACAGAGACGCTTCACTCGGGACGGCCCGCCTGGGACAGACAACCTCGAGAAGAAGATCCCGAAAGAGTTCAGATTAGTTAGAAATCAGTCGTCCAGCCTTATGATATTTGGATTTCTCGATGGGAAGAGGACTTTGACTGGACTGAAGGTTGGACGTCTTCTCTGCAACAGCATCCATCAGGAAATGTGCAACAGGAAATGTGCAATGGGGAAGGCGGGGGTCGGGGGGATGTGCCTCCCTCGATGACTCTTTCTCAGTAAAAGTAGCTGAAATGACTGAAAGCAACAATATGAGTCATCATTGTGATGCACCCATAACCGTCTATCATCATCTTCTTCTTCTTCTTCTTCATCATCCTCCCCAGCTTTACAGATCAGGACGTAGAGTTGCCACCCAGGAGACTGCGTCCCTCTGTGGGCCGTGCCCCGTCCCTCCACAAAGTTTAACTGAATGCAGTTGTTGTTTTTTTGTAGTGAAAGAAATTTTGAAGAAGGATCTTTTTCCCAAAGTCGTCCCCCCCCCCATTCAAGGGGAATAAACCCAAAACAAATGGGATTGAGCAGTCTGAGCGATGTGCACCTGGATTTCCTGCATGTTAGTGAAGCCTGCCTCGGCTTGCTATGAGTTGTGTCTGGTCTACTGCTTCCTGGGGGGGGGGGGGGGGGGGGGGGGCTGTTACGAGACCATTTCAGTACATTTCTTTCCTCCCTGTCCCCTTTTGCTGCAGGTTGTGTATTTTGGAGATAGCATGAGGTCCGACATGTTCCCTGCCTGCAGCTTTGGGAAGTGGGAGACGGTGATGATTGTGGAGGAGATGGAGGGGGAGGGCGTCCCGAAGAGCGACGCTGCAACGTCCAATGAGGCCCAAGTGGAGCCGTCGGAGAAGAAGGGAAAGTTTGAGGTAAATTCAGTGAAGCAGATGTTTCCATTTAGCCCGCCTCCAATCCCCAACCCCCACCTCCGACTGTGAGCGCCCTCCCCTTTTCCTGGCCATACTCACGCATGCCCTTGAAGTTCGCCACGTTTTCTGTGTGTGTCTGGGCTCCTGAGAAGCGTCCGTCAGATCAGCTTCGGTCATGCCAGATGGCGAGGTCTCTGATGAAATCGTGATGTCGGCGAGGGCTTCCTGTTCCCGTGGCGATCTCGCTTTTCATCGTCAGCATTATCTGAAACACGCAGGAAGTGCCGCAGTGAGCGGACGAACGATTGGCTCCTTCTGCTTATTGACTCATTTCATCGGCGTTGAATCGGAGTTCTGCTTCAGCACGTTTTCAGACGTCTCTCACACGCCGCTTTTTGAAACGCACATTTAAACGTATTTGGTGCAAATCTCTGTGGATTTGATTCTGTTTTCATCACCTCTTTGAATCCTTCCCCTTTAAATGAGATGACAAAGCTCTGCACTTTATCTCACCACTTCCGTTTTTAAACACTGCATCCTGTTGCCAAGACGATCACTGCTCATCAGATCTCATTGCTCCAGTACCATGACTGATGAGTGCAGCTCAGAAATGACTCGCGTAGCAGAGCGTCTTGATTTAAGGACATTCTGATGCCTTGCTGTCCTTCGTGTGCCGCGGGTAGAATTCCTTTTTCCATCTTTCAGGTCTGCACTTGTCTGAAAGTGAATATTTCCACTCAGTCATGTGGTGCTTGTGTGTCTGAACAGGAGCAGGGCATGAAGGCTCCCTCCGCTGTGTCCAAGCAGTGGGGCTCCTACTTTGTCGACGCACATCGAAGCGCAGGAGGAGACGAGGAGAGCCACAAACTGACCTGGTGCTCCCACTGCATTCACAAATACAGCACCATGGCCATCCCGAGTGTGGAGCACATAGCAGGTGAGTGGGAGGAGAGGCCACGCGGTGCAATGTCCAGCAGCCGTGTCTTCTTTACCCCTCCTACTGTCAGCGTGACGCTTCACCAATCACCCCACCCCCAGGCAAGTGCAGCAGGCAGGCTAAGCTACAGCAGCATGCCAGCATGAGCGACTTCATTCTTATCTGTTCTGTTTCACAGATCAATAAGACCTTTGGCCAAATAAACAGAAAATGTCAGTCTGATGTTTATTTATTTAACAATTATTGAAAAAAATATGGCAAAGTATCAAAGTCGGAAAATTAACAATTCAAGAACCGCAAATCAGACAGATTAATGTCACGATCGTTGTTTAGTCACAGCAAGAAAAAGAAATTAAATCCAGGACTTTTTTTTCCTGTTTTTTTTACAAAGTGTACAAAAAATGAACCCACGAAGAAAGAAGAGAAAAAGAGAAGAATTAATAATGAAAAAATATACAAATTGAGCAAATATAAAGAGAGGCTCCATCAATCATAAGAAAAGAATGGAAGTGATTCAAATAAAGTTCAGAAGGGCTGCCATTAACTATAAAACGTAGAGGGGAACAGCTGTTAAAAATATCTCGTCTTTTAATTTTTGAAGAGAAACGTAGCATCCCTGAGCCACTGAGAGCTGGAAGGAGACTTTGTGGATCTCCAGTGGATGAGAAGATGTCAGCGAGCGATAACCTCCGATTGGACACAACTGTATCTGTTGGAATCTTCCGGATGACCGAATATGGGGAGAAGCAATTACTGTGGCTGAAAGCACTTTGGAAATTATGTCAAAAAAATTTATTGGCACAAATAAAACATCAAGTCAAGTTGCAGGGTGAATTCAATTCAACTTTATTTCTACAGCGCCAGATCACAACAGGAAGTCATCTCAAGGCCCTTTACAGGATTACCAGGGAAAGACCTGCAGGGAAAGACAGAACCCAACTTGACCCACAAGAGAACCTTGGAGACGGAGGCAAGGAAAAACGTCCCTTTAACAGGCAGAAACCTTGGACAGAACCTATAGGCTCATGGGTCTGACCGGCTGGGTTGAGAGAGAGAGTGAGAGAGAGAGAGAATATTTTGAAAGAGCATGCTCCTCAGGTTTGGGTTCATTTACACCCCGAAACGAAGAACTTTAGAGACGGTTTAGCCGTTTGTTGACATCAAGGCGGTGGTGAAAGTGCAAAACGCCTTGAAAGCACCAAGCATCAAGCATCACCGCTGTTACAGGCAAATCACGGCGCCTCTTCAAATAGTGAAACCACGGCCGCCTTTCAGGCGTGACAGAAAGAACAGCAACAATCCTGCGTGGATTTGCTGACTCACCAGCTGCTGCCTTACACGCCCCCCCCCCCAGACATATTCATGCACACTGACAGCAGACAGTCTACTGTGATTGCTTCAAAGCAGCAAACATTGTTTGCGCTGAACTCAGTTCTGTCAACGTTGTGTCATCCATCAGCGGTATTCAGGCTGGGGCACATTCCTCACGCAGTCCGCGTCACCCAACAAGATACAGGGAGCACAAACAGAAGTTCAAGATGCCATGGAATGTTCTTTACATCGTCAGGACTTTAGCGCAGGTGAACTCGGAGGAAGACTTCCAACGAATGTATTCAGCAGCGGCTGAGGGAAAATGCTTTCATTGGCCAGTAAACCATGAAGAAGACTCCTTCGCACAAGCATGGCGACGAGATCAAAATGGTTCCGGCGTCCTCGGTTCAGGAGTTCATTTTGTTGCCATTGTCTTCCTGTAAACGCATCCATATGGTCCACAGATCACGACTCAGGATGTGCAAACACTGGAAAAGAGTCTGGCTTTTAAAAAGTCTCCCTCCCCACTTCAAAGAGCATCTCCAGCAACTGAACGCAGGCATGTTCAAAGCGGGGACTGGAGGCCACACAGGTGTGTTTTTCACTGCTCCTGCTCTGTCTCGCTATCGCTTCCCTATACATCTCCTTGTTTTGACTCTCCTCCGACCTGCCATTCTCTCTCTCTCTCTCTCAACCCAGCCGGTCAGACAGATGGCCGTCCACCATGAGCCTAGGTTCTGTCCAAGGTTTCTGCCTGTTAAAGGGACGTTGTTCATTGCCTCCGTCTCCAAAGTTCTTTCTCTTGTGGGTCAAGTTGGGTTCTGTCTTTCCCTGCTAATCCTGCAAAGTACCTTGAGATGACTTCCTGTTGTGATCTGGCGCTATATAAATAAAGTTGAATTGAATTGAATTGAAGTTAGCATGAGCGCCAACTGCTGCTGCCACGAGGGATTCTGAACAGGACTGTGATTGTAATGAAAGGGCTGCTGAGGGTCATGAGCAAAGACCGGTCCGCTCTGTGGCTGCAGCATCCGGGGTCACGTTTCAACCAGATGGCCCGGTGACCCGCCATCCCAGCATCCGACGCCATCTTTTATCTTAATGCGTTAATGTCGTTTCGTTCCATTAGTACACAAACCCAGTCACTGGGATAGCATTAGCTTGTAGCAGGCGAACGTCGCTGCTGGGTCCAGGAATGCGAGAATGTCTGGTTTGAACCCCCTGAACACGCCTTTAAGGCGCCTCGATATCAGTTTGGTTTCTGCGTAAACACAAGTTCACAGAACTGCCTGCCCCTCTGCGGCGCGTTAGCGGTTTGCTGACCCGCGCACGGCGCTCTGGGCGCGCGTCCAGATGCGTTGGAGCAAAGGTGGAGTCTTTATTTGCTGCTTCTCTAATGCTCATAGAAGAAAAGCCGTCCGCCTGTGTTGCACGTTTTGGGACTGTGGGAGGAGGCCGAAGCACCTGAAGCGGAGCCGCAGTCAGGGGGGGGGAGAACGTAACCCCAACCGGCCCCGGGTCCAGACCCCCCCGAGGCTGAAACGTCTTGCTTGTGTCCACGCTGCCTCCTGCAGAACACCTCGGATTCTGCTTTCCTCTGACATCATTACGTCTTAAAATAACCGTCAGCAGAGATCACGCTTCCCCCGGGGAGCCCCCGCCCCCTTTACAGAGTGATCAATAGCTGTGTGGTGAGGGTAGACGTTTCAAGCGGGGGGGGGGGGGGTGAGGAGGTTCCCCCTTGATGCTTTGTTCTCATCGATGGGTGAGCAGCTTCCGTCTCTTTCCAGATCTCCCTCTGGACTACAAGTTCCCGAGGTTTTCCCCGGACAAGCCCTGCACCGCCGGCTACTACCCCAGGCCTCCGGAGTCGCTGCTGAGGCGCTGTGAGAGCTCGTCGTAACGAAGAGAGGCGTCCTCCCCTGCCCCTCCGCCTCAGGAGGGGAACGCGCCTTCCTGTTGGCCTCCATGTTTGCCACCCGATCCTCTGAATGTACGCCCGTCATCACGCCTCGCTCTGAACATTGTGTTCATGGTTACGTGTGGAACGCCACACGGCGAGCGTGGGAGTGTCCGCGTGCAGTAATCCTGAGATATGTAGTGTTTTTATTGCCTGCTGTTATTCTCCGGTGTAAATGTAAACAACTCAAACGGTGTCTCCGCCCATCAGGTGATGACCTCCAGGACGCTCACTTTGTGTGTCTCCGCCTCTGTGCCAGTGTTTCTGTGCAACACTCTTCTTTTCATTCCACGTCTGTGCTGTTTACGCCAGTTGTAAGGTTTGTTCCGTTTACTCTACGCTGGAGTCGTCGTTGGGGAAGAACCGGCGCCGTGCTGCCCTTTGCGTTCGCCGTTTCACAAAGCACACCTTCTGGGTGTTTCATGATCAAGCATCAAAGCTTTCGTTGTTTCCACGGGGAACAAACCCTCAATCCCACCCGAGCACCGTTCACGGGGTTCTCCTGAACGTTCTTCCCTGCGTCCTGATCCCTGCGATCCGCGTCCAGTTGGAGATTCTTGTTCTCGTCGTCATTCTTTGCATCGTGTTCTGGTCATTATTCAGGTTGAAAGTGTGACTGTCATTTGAAACGCTCCGACGTTCAGACACGCTAATGTTCGGTTTCTTTTCCTTTAGAACGAGTTGAGAACGCCACCAAGAAAGAGGTGCGTCGGCGAAACGTAGCGTCCCTTTGTGTCTCAACACACACACAGACACACACACACACACACACGCACAGACACACACACACACACGCACACACACACGCACACGCACACACGCACTTCTGCTCCACAGGATCAGGGGCTGACTTTAGCATTGGGACGGGCTGTTTACTGCAGCAGCCATGACTCTGTTCTCACCACTGTCCTCTAGTCCTGTCCTTTGCATCGTCCTCCCCAACACCAGCCACTCTCATGTCCCCCCTCACTACGTCCATGTCTCTTCTCCTGGGTCGTCCTCTAGTCCTGTCCTTTGCATCGTCCTCCCCAACACCAGCCACTCTCATGTCCTCCCTCACTACGTCCATGTCTCTTCTCCTGGGTCGTCCTCTAGTCCTGTCCTTTGCATCGTCCTCCCCAACACCAGCCACTCTCATGTCCTCCCTCACTACGTCCATGTCTCTTCTCCTGGGTCGTCCTCTAGTCCTGTCCTTTGCATCGTCCTCCCCAACACCAGCCACTCTCATGTCCTCCCTCACTACGTCCATGTCTCTTCTCCTGGGTCGTCCTCTAGTCCTGTCCTTTGCATCGTCCTCCCCAACACCAGCCACTCTCATGTCCTCCCTCACTACGTCCATGTCTCTTCTCCTGGGTCGTCCTCTAGTCCTGTTCCCTGGCAGTTCCATCCTCAGCATCCTTCTACCGATATAGTCCCCGTCTCTCCTCTGGACATGTCCAAACCATCCTAGTCTGTCCTCTCTGACCTTGTCTCCAGTTGTACTAAATTAATTGGAGCAGGCTCTGCACCAGCTCTCATCCCTTTAGGTCACTATTTAGAAGTCTAATTGTATCTGGGTCGATTCGGATCATGTGTGATTGTCCTTCGTCGGGTTTACGCCTGTCAGCGTTCACACCATCGGTTAGTGTGTGTGCGTGTGCGTGTGTGTGTGTGTGTGTGTGTGTGTGTGTGTGTTCGCCTCATGTTGAATTAACCTGGGGTCTTGTTTTCTGTCCAACAAAGGGGACGCTCCGTCCTGTGTCCCGCTGTTGAAGTACTGTCCAATAAATACAAATGTTCTACAATTTTCTTAAATCTGTTTTTGCACTTTTTGAGTCCAAAAGACGACGCTTTGCAGTGCGAGTGGGGGCGTGGCCTGTTCCTAACTGCCAGTCAGCAAAGGATCAGTCATTCATTCAGACAAAGCAGCGAACACAAGAGGACCTTTAACATTCAGCGTATTGAGCTGATGATGATCAATAATCAGAATGTGTTTCTATTAGCATGCATGAGATTAGTTACATGATTATAATTCTGATCCCTGATGGATGGATGAATAGATTGATGGATGGATGATGGATGGATGGATGATGTATGGATGATGGATGGATGATGGATGGTTGATGGATCCTGACAATAAACACAATGAATTTATACAACTGTGAATCAGCTGCTCCAGAACTCAGTCTGGATTCATCACACGTTGTTCCACAATTGATCTGATTGGGGGGTTCTGCCTGGTCACTCATGGGGGGGGATTCTGTTTGGTCACTCATGGGGGTTCTGCCTGGTCACTCATGGGGGGGGATTCTGTTTGGTCACTCATGGGGGGGATTCTGTTTGGTCACTCATGGGGGTTCTGCCTGGTCACTCATGGGGGTTCTGCCTGGTCGCTCATGGGGGGTTCTGCCTGATCCAGCCCCCCCATTAAACACAGCTGTGAGTTCTCCTGTGGCTGCAGCGAACTGAGCCGCGTCTCCTCCGCCTATTAATCCTGGCGTCGCTGGGAGGGGGGAGGAGGAGGAGGGTCTCCGTTCAGCCCCCTCCTCCGCCGCCCCTCCTCATCCGCTCTCCTCTTCCTCCCCTTCCTCCCCTCCGCCTCGGCCCCAGAACGGCCTCTCCGCTTTCCGGCGGTATTGATCCCCGTGATGAAGCCGTCTTCCCTGGGGGGGGGACGCCCGCGTGACGGCGTGAGGACGGACCTGAAGCGCCGCCTCTGACAGGTAACGTGACGTCACGGCTTCTTATCCGCTCCGCTCCGCTCCGCAGCAGTCGACAGAGCAAGGCGAGTTCTGTGCGCAGATTCCGATCATCACTCCCATCGATTACTGACACTGTCGGGAGAAGTGACGTCATGCCGACCGTAGCGCAGACGGGGGCTCGCGGTAGGACACTTTAACCCTTTAATATTTAAGAGGAGGAAAGTTCAGGGGGGGTTTACTCCAGGGGCGCAGATAAGCCATCTGAGCAGGGAGGAACTCCTCTCGTTGGAATAACGTGATGATGATGAAGGGCTGCTGTCCTTCCTCTTTCTCGGTGACCGGTTCTGGGTGGGACGCGGGACAGGACGAAGGGACGAGGCATTATAACTATTTCATTTTAGGCAAAGTAGATTATTCATTTACCAAAGTGATATTTGCTTATTAGTTAAGGCCGGGGCCCCCAAACCTTTTCCTGTGGGGGCCACATACCGTTTCCTTCTCTGACGGGGGGCCTGTGGCCGGCTCCACCAGCACGCAGCTGTCTGTTGTGGATCGTGTGAATGCGTCCGTTCACCCACAGGTTAGAATCTGCCGCGTTGTCTGGATGATCTTTCTGGATTCTATTCGGTTCCGTGAGGGAGATCGAGAGCCATGACATTCTGGGCCTGCTGGATTGGCCTCTTCTCGACGGGTCGACGTCCGTCCATCAGCGTTGCATTCTGTCCTCTTGTGTCTCTCGGCAGCGAGACAGCGTTGACAGCGAGCCTTGCTTGTGTGTCTGCAGCCTTTAGAGCAGGCGTGGGCAAACTAAGGCCCGCGGGCCATATGCGGCCCGTTGGTCGTTTTAATCCGGCCCGCCGAACATGTCCAAAATATATCATTAGATTACATGTTATTACTATTAAACCTCATTCACTTTACCATGTCCCTGTAATTTGTACAATGAGCTTTGCATATTCATGCTTTGCTCGCTGTAAAAGCCCAAATCCTTTCAGAATGGCTTTTACGTGTTATTTATATTAGTTCAAACAAACACGCTATCCATCTTTTCCTGGCCCGGCCCCTTTGTCAAACTTTAAAACCAATTGTGGCCCGTGAGTCTAAAGGTTTGCCCACCCCTGCTTTAGAGGAATGAAGCGCCGCTTTCACCCAAAGGACAACGTGTTGCACAGAATGCTGCTTCCTGGGTGGCGCCGCGCTCCAGCACTACAGACGGCCGTGAGCAACAGCTCCTGGTCTGAAACATCTATAGCTGACAGGATAGGATAGGATAGGAGCAGCAGCCTCTGCAACCGGGATAGGAGCAGCAGCCACAGCAACCAGGATAGGAGCGGCAGCCACGGCAACCGGGATAGGAGCAGCAGCCTCTGCAACCGGGATAGGAGCAGCAGCCACGGCAACCAGGATAGGAGCGGCAGCCACGGCAACCAGGATAGGAGCAGCAGCCTCTGCAACCGGGATAGGAGCAGCAGCCACAGCAACCAGGATAGGAGCGGCAGCCACGGCAACCGGGATAGGAGCAGCAGCCTCTGCAACCGGGATAGGAGCAGCAGCCTCTGCAACCGGGATAGGAGCAGCAGCCACAGCAACCAGGATAGGAGCGGCAGCCACAGCAACCGGGATAGGAGCAGCAGCCTCTGCAACCGGGATAGGAGCAGCAGCCACGGCAACCGGGATAGGAGCAGCAGCCACGGCAACCAGGATAGGAGCAGCAGCCTCTGCAACCGGGATAGGAGCAGCAGCCACGGCAACCAGGATAGGAGCAGCAGCCACGGCAACCATGATAGGAGCAGCAGCCTCTGCAACCGGGATAGGAGCAGCAGCCACGGCAACCGGGATAGGAGCAGCAGCCACGGCAACCGGGATAGGAGCATCAGCAGCAGCCACGTCAACCAGGATAGGAGCAGCAGCCACGGCAACCGGAATAGGAGCAGCAGCCACGTCAACCAGGATAGGAGCAGCAGCCACGTCAACCGGGATAGGAGCAGCAGCCACGGCAACCGGGATAGGAGCAGCAGCCACGGCAACCGGAATAGGAGCAGCAGCAGCAGCCACGTCAACCAGGATAGGAGCAGCAGCCACGTCAACCAGGATAGGAGCAGCAGCCACGGCAACCAGGATAGGAGCAGCAGCCTCTGCAACCGGGATAGGAGCAGCAGCCACGGCAACCGGGATAGGAGCAGCAGCCACGGCAACCGGGATAGGAGCAGCAACCACGGCAACCGGGATAGGAGCAGCAACCACGGCAACCGGGATAGGAGCAGCAGCCACGGCAACCAGGATAGGAGCAGCAGCTGCTCAACACAAACTGACCTGATGTCAGTTTAAGGGTTGCAGTACAACCTGTTTAGTGGAACAAGGGTTTTATGAAAAGCTTTTAAAATCTTGTTTCATAATGGAAAGAAATGGGAGAATATGGGCCCTGAACATGTATATACAATAATACAACACATTCTGGTTGTACAACACTTACGTATAATACATGCATTCAGTACACATACTGTAAAAGTCGACACATACATGCGGTACTCTTGTACTGTTTTAAATCGTGTACATGGCGTTCAGCGACATCCTTCATGCTCCCAAACGTTTGGTCTCTGTTCACGTGTTTCCTGCTACTTCAATTATTTAAGCATGTAATTATATTGTCAACACACTTCATGAAGGTACAGAAAAGTAACCATTTGTTTGGTTTTCACTGCCTTCAGATGTGTTTAAGCGGATCAAGATATTTACTCTACGTTGTGTTTGGTGTGGATCGTCTTTCTCAGTGCCCAGACTTCATGAGTATTCATGAAACACATTACAGTAATGGTATTTTTGTTCTTTATGTACCATCAGGTCACTCAAGTATTACTTTCTACAAGATACTACCTAAATATTTAGCATCCTGAAACGAGCAAGTTTCATTTCGACGTCTTTTCACAGTAAAACCGGTCCTCGGGTTGTCCGTTTGTCCTGTCGGTTAATCCAGAGCCATCTTTGTAGTTCTTTTTGTGCACCGTCCCCCCGGCCACCGTTTTGATAGACGCCGCTGGCCTGACTCACTATTAACTGCAGGCTAGACGTCATTTTAACAGTTTTCCATCAGGCCTTTGCCAAGCGCTTCAGTAAGCTCATGGAACCGAGTCGGTTCAGAGACAACTCCCTGCGTTTCAGCAGCCCGGAGGCTGTTGCTGGAGCAATGGGCCTTTCATGACTTTCAGGTCGGCCGGCCTGGGTTGGGCGTGCACGGCCAAACCTGTCCAACAAGAACCGCTCGGGAAGGAGTGTCACAGAGGGACTTTCTGTGGCGCTTTCTCAGATTGATCCAGGTTACTGTGACTATAAATACACTTGTATTTGAGGTGGGTGTAAGGAGTCCTCTGTTGGAGCGGAGTGTGTGCTGCTGAATAGTGGGCTGCATTGTGCTGCACGCGCTGCGTCAGAACTGCAGCTGGATCGCATTATGCCAGGAATGCAGGAAAGGCTGAGCAGAATACGGGCCGGCGTTCTGAAACCCTTCTCTCTCCCCTTCCTCCCGCCTCTCAGCTGACGTCCCTCTGATATGCCGCGGCCCCTACACTGATGAGACGATGAGGACCCACACTCGTGGGGCCCCTCCAGTCTTCTTCATAAGCCTGCTGTGGCCCCTGCTCGCCCTAGCGGCGGCAGAAGCGGACCCCGGTGACGGAGTTCCCTTCATGGGAGGAAACTATTACGGTCACCCGATGCTGTACTTCAATCGGGATGAGGTGGAGGAGATGCAGAACGCAGCGGCAGGGACTCATCGGGACCTGGCGGCCCGGATCCGTGAGGCGGCTGAAACCATGCTGGAGCACCCGGCGGAGTACCTGCCCCCCTGGAGCCCGGAGCAGTTCAGCGCCCGCTGGAACGAGTTGTACGGAAACAACCTGGCTCTTCTGTCCATGTTCTGCCTGCTGTATCCGCACCGGCTCGGCGCCCTGGACCTGGCCAGGGACTACATGGAGAGGATGGCGGCGCAGCCTTCCTGGTACGTTCAGCGCTTTGGTCGACAGATTAATATTTAGGATATAAAAATGCATTCGTGAATTCACAGATAGTTGCTGAAATCATTTTCTGAGTATGAAAGACATTTGGCTTTGTTCATGAAATACACAAAAAGCAATGAAAGAAAAGCACAATGGTCCCAGAAATCCTTTGAATCTGACCGGGGGGGGCAGGTTCAATCAAGGTGCTCTGATTAGCATCGCAGGAGTCAGTCAGGCGGCCCCTTCACTGTGCTGTTTGGTGACACACGAAACACGGACCGTCTCCAAGCGGCTTCTAGGCCGTCCCCAAAATGTTTCTCATCTTCCGTTGATTACCCGAGACCTCCGCCATGGATCAGCTGGTTAAGATCCTGATCTTGGACTGTGAGAACACAGGAGCAGTGACAGGACCTGGCTCGGGTAAGACCCCGTGCCCCCTCCTGTAGCGCTCAGCAGCAAGAACGGAAACACCAAGTCTGGTTGGGATAGTAACGAGCTCCACCCTGCCTTCGGTGTCACGTTGCCGTGTTGTCGTACAACAATGACAACAACATTTCCATTCTGTTCTAATGAAGACTATCTTTAGCGTCGGAGAGTTGTCTGAAGCCCCACGATGCGCCGGCGACACTTCCGGGGTGTAACCCGCCTATGCCACATAGAAAAGCAGGGACCGGCTCCAGCAACAGAAGGTGGAATATACGAGTGCATCATTAGGTGAGGGCCACTAGTATTTAAACACAGTATTCTGTGTATACACAGTAGTAGAAGCAGCTGGAGATCCACACGCTGACAAGACGTTTGCCATGTTCCCATGTGAGACTGAATAAAGCAGCAGTCGAAGGACAGCAGGGACGGAATCAGAAAAACTTTATTGCCTTTGTCAATGAGGGTTCACAGACAGGGAATTTTTCTAGGTGCAGTTAACGACAGTAATAAAATGCTAGCTATAGCGCTAGCTGCAGGGCATGCCCTAAAATAGACTAAGCTAAAAAGCACATGAATACAGAACCCCCCCCCCCCACACACACACACACACAAACAGCAGCATCAAACGAAGGTAGTCAGATAAATGACCCCTCTGTCCTGCAGGTACCCCCCCCCCCCCCCTCCAGTTGAAAGGGGGGGGGGGGCTGCCGCGTTGCCTCCGACCACTGAGCAGGAAGGAGAGGATTTTCCTGCAGCTCTTTTCTGGGGGGTTCGGCACCGTGGCTTTAGTGCAGTTTGCAGTAAGTGGGCCGCACGTCTGCGCCGTGAAGCCCCCGAGCTTGTGTTTTCACGTCTGGAGAACACACTGTCAGTCGTTCTCCTCGGCCACACCTTCATTCTGGTGGCTGAGTCGCTGAAGGTTGCGGCGAGTGGCTCCGGGATTGTGGCTCCGGGAGCGTGGCACCGGGAGTGTGGCTCTGGGAGCGTGGCACCAGGAGTGTGGCTCTGGGAGCGTGGCACCGGGAGTGTGGCTCTGGGAGCGTGGCACCGGGAGCGTGGCACCGGGAGTGTGGCTCTGGGAGTGTGGCTCTAGGAGCGTGGCACCGGGAGCGTGGCACCGGGAGTGTGGCTCTGGGAGCGTGGCACCGGGAGCGTGGTTCCGGGACTGTGGCTCTGGGAGCGTGGCACCGGGAGCGTGGTTCCGGGACTGTGGCTCTGGGAGCGTGGCACCGGGAGCGTGGCACCGGGAGTGTGGCTCTGGGAGTGTGGCTCTGGGAGCGTGGCACCGGGACTGTGGCTCCGGGACTGTGGCTCTGGGAGCGTGGCACCGGGAGTGTGGCTCTGGGAGCGTGGCACCGGGAGCGTGGTTCCGGGACTGTGGCCCCAGGAGTCAGCCCGTCGTGCTATTCAAGACATTCTAACATGCCTCTGACGGCTGCAGGAATCATGCAAGAACATTGCGGCCCGCCCGTCACGTTTCTTTTTACACAGTCTGTGTAAACATACAGAAGTGGGATTGATTTTATTACACGGCCGTTCTATCGGGCCGTCTGGCGAGTGAAATCCGAGCCGAGGAGTTGGATGTGAGGAAGTGAAACGAGGTCTGGCACGATGAGGCTGTATTCTCTGTGCTCAAATCGGACCTTAAGAGGCGGGCCGACAAGCATGATTTGGGTCTTCACAGTTACTTTGGAGCCGGGGGCTGAGCCTGGGAGGGAACTGATCCAGGGGGGGGCAAACAGATTCAATGCAGGAGAGGGAGGGAAGCAGACATTAAAGAGAATCCAACAGGGAGCAGGAGCAGAGAGGATTTGGTGCTGCTGCTCATGCATCGCTTTAATTCTACGTATCCTAACAAAGTAATGAGTTGTTTAACGGCACTGTGCACAAAGTGTTGCTTGTCCCCCCCCCCCCCCCCCCCCCTCCAAAGCAAAGGAGAACGGCCGGCGGCGCCGCTAGCAACCAAAGGAAACCTCAGGGTCCGTGTCGTCCAACAGATTTAGTGAGTCATACCAGAACCTCATCGGTGCAGTGCCACCAGAACCACAAGCAGAATGTTCACAGCGCCACTTTCCCAAACTCCTGGCAGAGGTCGGTGTTCTAGGATCCGGTGGCCTTTTCGTCGGAGGGCGGGGGGGCAACGTGCCCATGCTTCACTTTTACAGCCTCGTGACGCTGGACGCTGCCGGTGAGCCGTGGCGCGTGGGCCCATCTTAGCTCGGCTCATTGTGAACTGAAGCTTCACAGCTGGTTCAAAGGTCATTCAAGTGTTTCACAAAAAGCAGGAGTCAGTTAAAGAGTCGAAACGCCGCCGCTGCGCTCCGCGGGCACGCTTAACCCCGTCTGCCTTTTGTTTTCCAGGCTTGTCAAAGACTCCCCCTGGGATGAAGTCCCCGTGGCACACTCGTTGGTCGGGTTCGCCACAGCGTATGACTTCCTGTATGAGTACTTGAGCAAAGACCAGCAGGAGCGATTCCTCCAGGTGATCGGAAACGTGACCCGCGACATGTATGAGAAGTCCATGCGACGCGCGTGGGGGTTCCAGTACCTGCACAACCACCAGCCCACCAACTGCGTGGCCTTGCTCACCGGCACGCTGGTTTACATGGTCCAAGGTCGGTGAAGGGCGTTTTTATCCATGAAGCACAGATGCCAGTGGGTGTCTCAGTCTGGACATTCCTGCCTGTCAGGTGTCATGGGAGTGTGGAGGGTGTACATTAACCTGCTTTTCCAGTCGATGTTTACGTGAGCTGGAACCTGATTGGCTTGTTTCTGTCAGGACACAACGATGCTTATGATGCAGTCAGCAAGGCGTTTAAACCAGATGTACAGCTCTCGTTCCTCATTCCTGAGAGACGGGGGCTCCCCAGGCCTGAAGGCGGTAGACGTTTCAGACCTCCAGGGCCCGAGCTCATCATTCAGAAGCGTTCCTCTGCCTCACCGTAGCCCAGTGTGGTTGGATGGGAGCAGATACACTGAGGAGTAGGGATGCTGCACGTTCATGTTGCAGTTCACAAAGCAGGCATAAACATGGCCGCCACTGGATGTGATGCCATGGAGGGAATAATGCGGCACTAACAAGGAATTTATTCATTAACGTCTAAAGACTCTGGCCCAACCCTGAAATTGAAATCTGCTTCTCTTCAACGGCCAATAACTCCGGAACGGAAGATGGTAGGAACACACTTAGCATAAAGCTGTTTGCGATGTGCTCTTCACCAGATTATCTCTGGATTGCCTCTGGATTACATCCTTTAATGAGGAATTTATCTGGTTTCAAATCTCTAGAAACAGAGATATGACTTCAGCCTACGTTTAAAAGTAGAACTAGTCATTTGCATCGTGGAGCTACGAGAGAAGCTTTAATTGGGACTTGGTCCCAGTCGGTGGTGGTCAGGAAGGCCGACGGTGCTCCTGTAAATCTACCCCGGGGCAGCTGTATCTACCCCGGGGTAGCTGTTTCTACAATCGTAGCTTCACCACCACCAAGTAAGGAGTGAATGAATAATGCCCAACGCAAAGCGTCTTTGAGTGTCCAGAAAAGCGCTGTAAAACCCAACGCATTATTAGTATATTGTCCATCGCGGGCAGCGTCTCCCTTGAGCCGGTCTCAAGCCCGGATAAAAGCAGGGAGTTGTGGCAGCTTTGCGGGTTACGAGAGTTGCAGGAGTCTATTCCAGCATGCAGTGGGCGAGAGGCGGGTACTGCTCGGAGGCGTCGCCAGCGCATCACAGATATGATATGATATTACTTAGTATGATGCGTTACATTATGCACCCCTCTCCCACCTGCCGGACATTTATCATAACATTAAGCATTTACTTTAAGTAAAGCGAAACCTGCTCAAGAAGACCAGAGTTCAACTTGAGTTGGGAGCCGGAAGGTGACCGGTTCAAGTCCCGGACAAAACAGAGTGTAGATCGGTGGCTGGAGAGGAGCCAATCTACCTCCAGGGCACTGCCAAGGTGCCCTTGAGCAAGGCCCTGACCCCTCCACTGCGCCCTGTGCCCTCTCCATGCATGTCACGGGGCCCCTACAGACGTGTGTGTGTGTGTAGAGTGTTAGAGGGGTCCGAGGATGAATGTCATGTCGTGCCCGTGACAAAGATTCTTCCTGAAACATTTTCCTCACACAGAAAGTGACTTCCACAATGGAGGGCGTGTCCACCTTTAAATCGGTTTAAACGCCGACGCAGTCCTGGAGCTGAAGAAAACAAAACAATGGAGGGACTGGGGAATAAAGAAGTGAATGGCCTCCGTCTTGTGTTCCAGGCTACCTCAAGGAGGCCTACGCGTGGACCACTCAGGCCATGACCATCATGGAGAAGTCCTTGGTGCTTTTGCGAGACGTGACGGATGGCTCGCTGTATGAGGGCGTGGCCTATGGGACTTACAGCACCCGCTCGCTCTTCCAGTACATGTTCCTGGTGCAGCGCCACTTCTCCATCAGCCACTTCGAGCACCCCTGGCTCCTGAAGCACTTTGCTTTCATGTACAGGACTGTCCTGCCAGGTAACTGTTGCTATGTCCTTCTGTGGATTGTAGGTGGCGCCCTAGGCAGCCAAGTTCAGCTCATATTAATGAGGTGGCTGACGCTTAGATGGTAGAGTGAATTATCCAATAACCTCAAGGTGGGTGGCAGAGGTAAGATACGAGAGAGAGAGAGTTTGGTGCTCATTACCTCCACCGAGGGGGGGGGGGGGGGGGGGGGTCTGTCTGTTAGCGACAGAAATCAAAGAGTTACAGATGGATCTTGATGAAATTGGCGGTGTTACCAGGAACAGTCCTGTAGGGTGCAGGTCTCTATCTCACAACCAAATGTCATCCGGATTAGATCCGGATTACGGATACTGCCGCGATACAAAGAAATCTGGATTTACTTATAATGGATATATAGATATATCTTGTAAAATCTGCATTCAATTCACTCACCAAAGATCACAGTCATAAAGGGGTCCGATATGAACCATCATGTCTTCTGGATCTGATCCAGAATGAGGAACAAATATTACATTTTAACATTAAACCCATTTATGGTTTCAAGAATCAGTTAAAAATACTCTTCAACTCTGATTCACTTTGACGTTTCATGGTTGGTGTATAGAGATACCAAGAACAATCTAGAACCTTCTGGTGCTGATCCAGATCACCATGTGGACGGTGTAGATCCAGTTAGGAGGGGAGCGAGCTGCTTGGGGGAGGTCTGTGCTCTCTGAGTGCTTTTCTAGTCTTTATAATGTTTCATATCTTGTAACTTCAGGAAACGGTGTGTTTCTGTTATAATGTGAATTTGATTGTCACGCGATCAGTGCCGCTCTGTTTGTGTGCATGACTGCACAAGTCACGTAGCACGTCGCACGTAGCATGTAGCATGTAGCTGTAGCCGCACTGCTAACACTGGAAGCGCATCGTGACATGTAGACTGACTGTGCACCTGAAGCTGTCCTGTTTGTTTCCACCGTCTCCAGGCTTTCAGCGGAGCGTCGGCATCGCAGACTCCAATTACAACTGGTTCTATGGGCCCGAAAGCCAGCTGGTGTTCTTGGACCGCTACGTGCTGCGTAACGGCAGCGGGAACTGGCTGGCAGGACAGATCAATCAGAACAGAGTGATCGACGGGCCGGCGAAGCGCGCAAAGGGACAGCGGTGGTGCACGCTCCACACGGAGTTCATCTGGTGAGCTGCTGAAGCTGCTCCCGAAATGCTTCAGTGCACTTTCTTTATTTATTTTAACGCTGTTATTAAAGGCTCCACCAAAACAATAATTTGATAGATTTCTTTTTTCTTGCCTTGCATTTTCTCCTCATTGAGGATTGCCGGCACTAGATTTCGAGCTGACTCTATTAATGACACAAGATCGATCTATATATATATATATATATATATAATATATATTGAAATGTCTGAATATATATATGAAAATTTCTGAATATATATATGGACATTTCTGAATATATATATCAAAATATATATTCCGGAGTTCGGTCCATATTCCCAGACTTTTCATATATATATTCCAGAGTTCGGTCCATATTCTCAGACCCCACTTTTGATATATATATATATAATAAGTTCCTGAACGGCATGCCATAATGCTGTATATACAGCACTTACAAAGAACTTTACAATTTGGTAACATTTCCCAAAAGGAAACTTTAAACCTTTTTCTTCAATGTTTTTGCAGGTTTTAATCACCAACACGATTGTCCATTTAGAATACTTGAACATGTGACAGTTAGTTGATTCTTTGTGAACGATGGATGCTTGCCTTATAATTAGCTGATATTAGCTGGCAGCACAAATGTGACATTCTGGACAGATAACTTTACTAATATTCTCTGGAATTCTGCATACCAGGAAAAAAATACTTGTTCTGGAGAAACCAACAAATCGGCCATTCAAATATGTCTTTATGATGACTACATAAAAAAAACACAATTGTAGATTTGACACTTGATATTTCTGTCATCATTTAGCAGGAGTTCTGTGTTGTTGTTGTTGTTGGCCATGATGATCGTTAAACTGTCCTACTGATCATAGAAAGCGAGGTCACAGCTGCACACGCGAACGCCGGCCCGTCTGACGCCGATGCTCTCTCGGTTTTCTGCAGGTATGATCCGAGCCTGATTCCCAAGCCCCCAGCAGATTTCGGAACCTCCCAACTGCACTACTTCGAGGACTGGGGTGTGGTGACCTTCGGCAGTGCGTTGCCCGTCGGCATCAACTCCTCCTTCCTGTCCTTCAAGTCAGCGAAGCTGGGCGGGCGTGCCATCTTTGACATCGTTCACATGAATAAGTACAACGCGTGGACCAAAGGGTGGAAGAACTTTAATTGTGGGCACGAACACCCTGATCAGAACACTTTCACTTTTGCACCCAACGGTGTCCCGTTTATAACTGAGGCGCTCTACGGACCGAAGTACACGTGGCTGAACAATGGCGTGCTGTTTCACGCTGCCACTGTACACTCTTGCTTTCAGCCATGGACTGGACAAGTTACAGAATCCTGTGATTCCAAGTGGTCAAAGTACAAATCGGGGCTGGCGTCAAATGCCCAGGGCAGAGTAGAAGCTGCCATGGAGAGACAGGGAATGGTCTTCGTCCGTGGGGAGGGGCATTCCGCTTATAGTCCAGAGCTGAAGATCAGGAGCTTCCAGAGAAACCTGCTGCTCCTCCACCCACAGCTTCTGCTGGTCGTGGACCACATCCACCTGGATCCGTCCAGTCCCACCAAGGCAATGAGCGCCTTCTTTCACAACATGGAGCTTCCGTTCCAGAGTGCGACGGTAGACGGTGTTCATGGAGCGTTTGTGTCGCACGGTCGTGATAGATATAAGATCTTCTGGATGGATGACGCAGGCTACAGTAGCGAAGGAGTGACAGATTACTTTGCTTACCCCGCGGGGTACCCATTCAACGCTTCCAACTACGTCAACGTCACAACGCCACTGAGGTACCCTCACACCAGGGTGGCCTACCTTTTATTTGGCCCCGGCGTGGATGTGCAGAGCTTTAGCCTGCGCGGGGACAAACAGAGGGTGGACATTTACCTGGTTACCAGTGACCATACCTACACCGTCTATCTGCTGACCGGAGAGGTCGCCAGCAAGCCTCTCTTTGCCATGGTGCTGTGCAACCAACAGAAGATTGTGTTTGAGAAGGAGGCGGCTTTGGAGGACAGCTCGCCAGAAGAAGTGGAGGAATACGCCAACGTGCTGTACGACAACCTTCAGCACGTCAAGCCTGTCTTCCAGCAGATGGAGAGACACATCCTCAGCAAAGTCCTCAACGCCGCCAGCTTCCGTAAGATCGCAGCACGCCTCCTCCACTTCTCTGACAAGAGGAAGACTGACACGGTCATCGAGGAAATGTTTGCCAAGACGCAAAGCAAGACTCAAGATGGGAAGATGGTGAACCTTGGACAGAAGCTCGCAGAGAGTCTGGCCGATATTTTTGCTCAGATTGAGGTGAATGAGAAGGAGGACAGAAAGAAGACGTCAGAGCGTCTGTATGAGGACAGTCGAGAGGAGGGAAATGCCTCCTCTCAGGCTTCTCATAGAAAGGGGGCTTTTATCAAAGGCCGAAAATACAAGGAGGTTCACATGGTAGCCACAGAGCGGAGCAAAGGGCCGTCCGACTTGGCCTCCTACATAAGAACGTTCCTCCTCCTGAACACCGCCCTCTTCTTTCTGCTGCTGGGTGGGATTGTGACTCGATTCCTGAGGTGCAGGACCTTGACCAGGCAGAGAGTCTTCTACACGGTGCTTCTCATGGACTGCTCCGTCTTGCTGTACCTCTACTCCTCCTGCTCCCAGACGCAGTGCTGACTTCACGAGCGGCGAGAGATCTACCGGCCTGTCGACGGGGAAGTAAACGCACCCAACGCCTCAGTCTGAGCCAGAATATTAGGACTTCTGTAAATCTTAATATATGATACTTTGTGAATAAAGTTGTAAGTTTACAAGAAAAAAAAACATTGAATTATGAGATTAAGTCGTGATTGTGCACAGTGTCCGAAAAGTGACCAAAAGAGTGTCCGGCACTCTCAGGACACCTTCATCACGAGATGCTCGTGTAGGTTTATATTTATACCCATATGTTGACATTTTATCCCCCTTAAAATATATTTTTGTATAAATGTCATTCCAAAAATAATTTCCAAATAATTGGGACACTGAAACCTAAATAAAAACAGTGATTTGCAAATCATTCAAACCCCATATGAACCTGAAAGTTACCCCCCCCCCCTATGCACCATCTGCCTGCATTAGTGTTCTTTCATTTATTTTCTTTTTAAAAAATAATTGTGGACACGCATTTTTATAAAAAAATGTTTTATAATGTTATATTGTTATTTTGGCTAAAAAAACATTTGAGCAAAAACCAAACTCATTGATATTTCATTCCTCATTCACTTATTTATTTACATATTTGTTTTTGAGGTAATTGAAATGAACAGGAAATAATTAAATTACATTGCTATATTATTATGATTATTGGTGAATTGGATTGAAATTGGATTAGTTTACAGAATTAATTTATTTTAATTGCATTGGGCTAGATTTTTAAAGTAACCATCCCAACCCTGTCTGCAGATTACGCTCAGCACCGATCGTGTTCTTTGCAATGTTGTCTGGGTTTTACATTTTGTCAATATTGAGAGTTTTGTCTTGAAAATTGTTTCAATGATTTTGTTTGTTGTTGGATTCAGTCTTTCTTGTTTACGGACTTTCAGTTCTATCATGACCCTTTTGGCTGTTTTCCTGTCGAGTTTGGATTCAAACCACTGGACTCCACATCTGTCTGCAACATCAACATGCAAACTGAGCAAAATAGCAGACATGTCTGTTAAGCATGAAATCTTCAACGAGAGTGAAGACTGATTTTATGAAACCCGCATATTAGCCGGCTGTTATGGTACCAGCTGATCTCAGGATGGCATGTATGGAAATATTCAGGAAGCCAGGCTTAACAAATTTACTGTCAACGCGGTCGAGAACCTTTTTCAACACTTTTGACAAACCGTTTCTGCTAGCCACCGGCTATTCTAACCCTTTGTCTGTATTTTGAATTTTGTGTAGGAATTATGCAGTAAATTTTGGGTGCCCTGTTTAAAAAAAAAGAAGAAGACGTTTTTAATGTTTATGAATTCCATTATGAGGTCATCTTGTGGTTTCGTTTTGTTTTTTTGGGTGGGGGCTACTTTTTTATTGTTTGAGTTTGTGTTTTTTATTATTAAACCACTGGACTGCGTTTCCATGTCTCTGACTACATTTAGGTGAGTGTTTCTGAAATCTAACACATTTTAACTAGTCTGTGCATCTAAGCTTTAAAAACGCTGTTAAGAAAAATCCAATTGAATCTAAGCAAATATGCATTAGATTCACTCGGCAAAACTCATAAAGGGGTCCGATATGAACTATCATGAAACATGTCTTCTGGTTCAGATCCAGAATGAGCTCAGGAACAAATATTATATTTTAACAGTGAAACCCATTTATGGATTCAAGAATCAGTTAACCTGCTCGCTCTGAGGCTGCATTAGAATTGAACATCAAAGCATACAGATCAAAGGGTGTTTTCATCCTTTGATGTTTCATGTATTTGAATCTATAAATTGTGAAACAGTGGTTCCAACTCCACATTTGACAATGCAAGAACAAAGTCCAACCACTGTTGGTGAAACAAAAACCATCCCAATGGAGCCACAGCTACAGCAGACCCTGGAGATCCGACTCGATGTTCAGCCCATCATCCAATCATTTTTTAAACGACTGACAGCTGAAGAGTTGCTACAGCTGAAATCAGGAAGCCCTGATGATGACATCAAAGCAAAGCTCTCAGAGCTGCTTTTAGTCCTCATCAACACTGCTTCCAAAGTCATACTCCGGTCTCTTCAGAACAAATCAGCCGTGTCTCAAGAGAGTATTCAGGTGGTCATGGGCAACATTATTCCTGAGAGCTTTGGTAAAGCCCTGAACCCCCACGATAAAGTCCAGAGTGTTAGCTCTGAACATTTCCAGGCTATGTTAAACACAGAGATCGAAGAGAAAGTCAACTCTGCCCTGTCCGGCCCTCAGATGCTTGAAGAGAGAAAAAACCCTGAAACTGTGACCCCCCCCAGGAAGATTAATGTCATTGTTCAACATGTTTGCAGGATGGTGAAGGACTCCCTGGCTAAGGTTACATGCACGTTTCAAACAGTCGAGACACATACAGATGTGTCCGATGGAGAGGACACAGAGACCCGTGAGCTCGAGCCCCCAGAAGTAGAGCCTTTGGATGGACAACCCATGGATGGACAGCCCATGGATGGACAGCCCACGGAAGCAGAACCCATGGTGGAGTCAAAGAAAAAAACACAAGACAAAATACTTGTTAGTATCATCACAGAGAAGGTAGTATGGAAGATATTTGACAAAATGGAGATGATTCCGATAAATGGTATGTATCGTACAAATATTCTAGGAGACAAAAACATCATGGAGTGGCTGTTTGAAAATACCTGGACTGAAATCAAGGGCCCTTTAAGCATCTCGCCGGAAACAGCGTCCAAAAAATGCACGAAAATTGTGAAGGACCTGTGTAAAGAGTTTGGCGGTGCACCTTCAGTTCTGCTGGCGTTGATGATACGAGATCCTAAGACTGATAAACAACTGGCGAGAATTATCAGCAGCAACCTGAACGCCCAACCAAAACCAAAAGGATTATTTATGTGGTAAACAACTGGCGAGAATTATCAGCAGCAACCTAAATGTCTTAAACCTTAACCTAAAAAAAACCTTTACCTCAAAAAAACCTAAACCTAAAAAAAACTTAACCTAAGGCTCATTTATGAGCCTTTTAGTAATATTTTTGGAATATGTCGCTCTGTCAGATCACTCTTAGTTCCTGTACTTTTACAGGAACTAAGAGTGATCTGACAGAGCGACATATTACTGGGTTTTCGCCGGGTACTCCGGTTCCCGAACGAGCTCGAGATAGAGTCGAAAAAATCATTGATACATTCTTGCCATTTTACCACATAAACTCTATCATCAACACAGAGATGGGCTGAACCACCGCCAATGTGCTCACAGTCTTTTAACTGTCTTGCTGTCCCGTAGTCTTGTGCTCTCTCTCCCTCTGTTTGTCCCTCTCTCTCTTTCAGGTCCTTCTGTCCGTGGTGCTGCAGAACCTGGACCTGTGTCCCTCAACGCTGATGTCCACCTCGCTAGCATTAGCATTTCCAGTCTTGTTTTTGTCTGCTCCTCCTCTGTCTTGCTATCGCTTCCCTATACATCTCCTTGCTTTTGACTCTCCTCCGACCTGCTATTCTCTCTCTCTCTCTCTCTCTCTCTCTCTCTCAACCCAGCCGGTCAGACAGATGGCCGTCCACCATGAGCCTAGGTTCTGTCCAAGGTTTCTGCCTGTTAAAGGGACGTTTTTCCTTGCCTCCGTTGCCAGAGTGCTTGCTCTCGTGGGTCAAGTTGGGTTCTGTCTAATCCTGTAAAGTGCCTTGAGATGACTTCCTGTTGTGATCTGGCGCTATAGAAATAAAACTGAATTGAATTGAATTGAATTGAATTGAATTGATATCATAATTTCACTTTACCTCCACTGGTCACTCAAATCTGAGCTTGAAGGAAGACATTATTATGGAGGGAATCCTGTAATATATCTGAAAGTGTGCAGAAATCTACTTAGAACTTTTCTCCTGAGTCCACAGCCATGGCTTGAAGCTACTGATTAGTTTCTGCTGTGTGACACACGCTGTGTATTTCATGGGAGTGGTAGACAGACACACTACACTGATGTGGTATTCAAGAAGTTCCTCCTCCGCAGGTTAGTACAGAGTACATGGCTGTGAGACATGGTTCTCTTAGCAGACAGGGAGGGACAGTTTCCTCATTGATATTGGCCTTTTTATTAGCATGCTATTAATTACGTATCGGCCTGCAGTGACTATATAACATAATTACACTGTTTGACTCCTACCGGCTCTTTGCCGGCATGATGGGACGCTTCAAACGAGACAGTGTCGTCTGTCAGGCGTTCATGGTTTGTAGTCTACTGCCCCCTAGAGCTTCAATGCCGTACTGCTTGGAGGAGGTATATGCTCTCTGAGTGCGATTCTAGTTTTTATTTTTATTTTATCTGTTGCGTCGAGGGGTGCAGGTTGAAACTGACGTCACATAATTATACACCATAACCACCACACGGGGGCGCCGCTGATCGGTGTTCGCCTTATTTCGGTGGCGAGCCTTCTCGCGCACCGTAGACAGTTTGAATTATCTTTATTGATCCTGGTGCGCTGCAGCTACGGTCATGGGCGCGCGGCTTGCTCGTGTGTTCAGAAATTTCAACTTGGAAAACCGAGTGGAGCAAGAAATTACGAAGCAGAAGCCGCTCCCGGCCCCCCGACACGCGGTCAGAGCCCCCCCGCCAGCCGGCTCCAGCGGCTCCGACGGTGGGTCGGACAGTCTCTGGGGGGGGGGGTCCCGCCGCCGCCGCCTTTAACCAGCCACTTGTGTGTTTCAGCCGTGGATACCGTGAACCGGAGAAACGACTCGCTGCTGGGCCTCCTCAAGTCCGTGTACGTGGATTCAACAGACCCGGCAGCAGCAGAGGTTAGACAAGGACACGGGGGCCGTGGAATGGGAGGAGCTAGTGATGCAGGGACCGCCTCCCGTTTATGTGCGTGGGAACGCGCAGAAATATTCACTCCCATTGTGTTTATTGGTAAATATTATTTATCATCGATTCTAAATAGGACAGGAGATGATGCACAAAACAGACCAAAAACAGACCCAAAATAGATCCAAAATAGATCCAAAACAGACCCAAAACAGACCCAAAATAGATCCAAAATAGATCCAAAACAGACCCAAAACAGACCCAAAATAGATCCAAAACAGACCCAAAACAGACCCAAAACAGACCCAAAACAGACCCAAAATAGACCCAAAATAGATCCAAAACAGACCCAAAATAGACACAAAATAGACCCAAAATAGATCCAAAATAGACCAAAAACAGACCCAAAATAGACACAAAACAGACACAAAACAGACCCAAAATAGATCCAAAACAGACCCAAAACAGACCCAAAACAGACCCAAAATAGATCCAAAACAGACCCAAAATAGACACAAAACAGACCCAAAACAGACCCAAAACAGACCCAAAACAGACCCAAAACAGACCCAAAACAGACCCAAAATAGACCCAAAATAGATCCAAAACAGACCCAAAACAGACCCAAAATAGATCCAAAACAGACCCAAAACAGACCCAAAATAGACCCAAAATAGATCCAAAACAGACCCAAAACAGACACAAAACAGACCCAAAACAGACCCAAAACAGACCCAAAACAGACCCAAAACAGACCCAAAACAGACCCAAAATAGACCCAAAATAGATCCAAAACAGACCCAAAATAGACACAAAACAGACCCAAAACAGACCCAAAATAGACCAAAAACAGACCCAAAATAGACACAAAACAGACACAAAACAGACCCAAAATAGATCCAAAACAGACCCAAAACAGACCCAAAACAGACCCAAAATAGACACAAAACAGACCCAAAACAGACCCAAAATAGACCAAAAACAGACCAAAAACAGACCCAAAATAGACACAAAACAGACCCAAAACAGACCCAAAACAGACCCAAAATAGACCCAAAATAGACCCAAAACAGACCCAAAACAGACCCAAAATAGACCCAAAATAGACCCAAAACAGACCCAAAACGGACCCAAAACAGACCCAAAATAGACCCAAAATAGACCCAAAACAGACCCAAAATAGACGTCACTTAATAACTTTAAGTGACAGGATCAGAAGAATTCTGAGGACCGTTCCCAGAAGAGGCGTGATGATGCAACACCCTGGAGCTGGTACACAATAGAAACATCAATGCTCACAGCTGAAAGGCAGCGATGATGCAACAAGCCACTGTGCTCAGGTTAGCAGGAGAAGCCGGCTGAGACGCTCCCTTTGCAGGGAACGGGTACAAACAGTTGTGTTCTAAATGATTGTGAACTAAAGGAAAACCGGTCAGTTCGTTGAGGTGAATTTAGGTTGTTTCGTACGACATCGGTTACCCTTCATCGATAGAAGGTCCGGAGGCGCTTGATGTCGACACCTCCAGCCGCTTCTCATCTCCAAGTCCGGTTCATGTTTATCAAACTGAAGCTAAACGCTTCTGGGTGAGAGCACGAACCACGGTTGTGTTTCTAAAAGTATTTGACACTCCTTTCCTCCTCGACCCTTCAATAGGAGTCAAAAGCAGCGATTGCCAGTAAAGACGTGGAACGGCGGCCTTTGAAGTTCAGCATGCCAGGCAACGTTCCCGGCCTGGCGGAGGTCACAGACGTCCCAAAAGGCAGCCTGACCATCGTGGAGGCTCTGAAGGCCTTGAGCAGCCACCAGCAGCAGCCTCAGACGTGCACGCCGGAAAAGATTGCTCACGATTACTCTCTCGGCCTGAAAGACGCCGAAGCCATTCTGGAGTTCTTCATTCCTTTCCACGTTCATGTCCTGCCGGCCAAGACTCAGAAAGCGAATCAGATCAAGGCCTCGTGAAACCGGCGCACGCACGGCGGTGCAATAGGCTGCGAGACGGACCGGACCGGAGCTGGAACCTTCGCCGTCTGGACCTTATGGGACGGTTGGATATTTAAATTCTGCTCAAACTTGTGTTTGTGAAAGAAACTAAGAAACAAATAAAACGAGATGAGTCGAGATGAGTAAGTACAAGATGTGTGGGATATTTATCAACGTAAAGGGTTGAGAATACCTGGAGTAATTAAAGCAGGAATACTGCATGCGCTGACATAGAGATATACACGGAACTCAGGACGACGTGAGAACGGCTTGAGGAACGACATGCTGGCAGGCGCACAACGACGTGAACGGGGTCACTTCCTGCTACGGGTCACAGAACGACACACACACACACACAAGACAGCTGTTTCATACAGAGCTCTAAACGCGTACAAATAACACATTGATGCTAATGCACGGACATGCTAACGAGCAGCATTATCGTCTATCGACGAATGATTTCTGTTAATATTCCATCAGTGATTTCATCCTCGCCTCATTGTGAGCACTAGATTCTATTTGGGCAATAACAGCCTATGTACAGTATGTCTCTTATCACGTGCATCCGCCCAAAATAAACCGCTTCCTCCGATAAGCCACGCCCATCTGTCCCTTTTCTCGTTTTCTATTGGCCAAAACTTGGAACGAGGCGTAAACCACAGGCACTGGCTGCTGAAAACGATAGTGCGTCACAGTGACGTCACGAGCACGGCGGCCGTGCAGCTGCTCCTTCAAAATAAAGCACTATAGAGGAAGCGGGGGAAATTACAAGAAGAATTTGTCTTGGAAACTAATTTTCTCAATATACAGTATAATCTACATATATATATATAGATAAGTGCATAGTCTTCATTTCTTGTTTCTTGGTTTTGTTGAGTGGAGCACTGTCCCTCTCTGATCAATAAAGTATTCTGATATATGGAAAACAAGTATTGTGTGAAATGAATGCATTTCTATTATGGCTTGATTGGTTTCTGTCTGCGGGTCCGTTTATACGTTTATGGACGAGGGTGACGCGGCGCCTTCTGTACGCACTACGCTCACTTTGATCGGGGGGTTGAGCTGCCACTCGAGCCGTGAGTTCAGGTCTGGGATGTCGGTGGAACATTACAGCAATTTCCCGTGGAAAAGTTCCATTTGTTTCTATTTTAGTTTTACAAAATCTCAGATTGGGAATAAACCGAGCAGCACCTCTGGAACTCGTGTCGCCAAGGACCGACAAACGGACCTGTCCTCCCACTTGTCCCGTTGTGTTTGATGACATCAGGGACCCTCCTCGTTTATTAGGTTTATTAGGTTACATTACTTCACTTCACTTTTATTGGCTTGTCCCTCGGAGGGCAATTTGTTTTACAGCAATCGCACACACTTTCCCCAACATTCAAGGGACACACACATTCTACAACGTTTAAGGGACACACACATTCTACAACGTTTAAGGGACACACACATTCTACAACGTTTAAGGGACACACACATTCCACGACATATAAGAGACGTATAGAACACGATGAGTTGAGCAGCATAATTGTAAAGTTATATGTACTACATATTAGAAACAGTCCAAACAGTGCAAACCGGTAACTTGTAGACTTTTAGACATAAACACAAGCAGGCTCGCCTCCTTTCTGTCGCGTTCATGGCCCTGATGGAGAGCGGGACAAAGGAGAATTTAAATCTATTTTTAGTAACCTACTCTTTAAGTATTTTGAATATTCACTGCGCCCTTGTGGATGTATGACACAAGTAAGTAAAGTCGGTGTTGGATGAATAGATTGAAACGGAGGTATTTTATTTTGTTCATACATTTTAATGTGAGCCTTTCGATGACACTTATTTTGAAAGTCCAAAGAGGAAGTGGGCGTGTTCTCCTTGCAGCGGCCACCCACCCACAGTGGGAGGAGCTCCTCACGGTGTCTGGTCGCGTTGACCGGGTAGGTGGTCCGTTTGCTGCTGGAGGACGGGCCGGAGCCTGGAACCGGAGCAGACCCGGATTATCAGAACCTCTCTGGGCGGACCGTCTTCTCCGGTTCCGGTTGTGTCGTTGTGCTTCAGCATCTCTGGCCGATTTCCGCGGAAGGAAGGAAGAGACGCGATCTGAAGAGCGCTCGTTCCGGTGGACGGGATGCGCCGGCGGGAGGGATGAGCTTCACCATTCCGGGGAACAGGTAACCCGAGCGGGGCTCTGAGCGCGGTGTCCCGTCGGTCTGTAAAGACGCGCTCCGTGTGAGGCTCGCTGCGTGTGTGCCGGGTCGTTCCTGGAGACGTGTTCCTGCAGCTGCCGGTACCGGCGTCGGTACCGGTACCGGCGTCGGTGTCGGTCCGATCCCACCTCTGAATGAGGTTTAAATCTGTTTTCCAAGTCGGGCTCCACCACATCAGGGCCGAAACCCATCCGAGGGTTTCATGTTTGTTAAGTTTTAACTCATTCAAATCAATTATTATTATTGATTTTTCATGTGTCAGAAGTTTATTTTCTAAATTAACAACTAATGAATGTTTGTACCAGTGACGTCACTGACCTGAACATGGAGAGCTGTTGTGTATCTAAACCCAGACCTGTGACCGGTCCGGTTCGGTTGGGGAGTCCAGACAGCTGCAGGCTGGGTCGAATCCCGACCAGCTGCATCACTGCTGAGTTTCTGCTGGGGGGGGGGGGGGGGGGTCAGTTATCAGGAACAACAGCGACTCCTCCTACTTTGGCATTTTAACACTCCTTTTGACGCATCACTAAATAAATTGTACCCTTGTGTTTTTTGCAGCACCGTCGGTCTTTAAAATAAACGTCCTACTGATTTACTGTTCCAGCAATGAGGTTCTGCAGTTTACTAGTACACAACTGCGTTGTCATACACAGTATTTGAACAATCCCCCATGTTTCTGTACTCCAAGTACTTGATCGTCTACTTTTATAGCAGTTTTACTGTCTCAACTGTCTACTTTAACATTTGGAGGGGGGTTGGAATTACCTTCCCTGCTGAGGGAAACTACTGTTTAGTAGTACTCTCATGTACAAGCAACAAGTACTTTATGAAATGAGTAGGAGGAACCCAGTTGCTGCTTTCGTCCAGCAGGTCTTCATTGGGCGGTGCAGGTGGGTAAATGAAGCTCGCAGTAATATCTTCATCCCCATATGAACACGGTGCGGCTCCACCGCTGCCGGCCTCTTCATCGCCTCGCCTGCCTCGGTGACATGCGATCTGCCCAATCCCCCGTCTTCACAGCAGCGTCCAGCCCAGATTAAAAATGGCCGACATGCAACATTCTCATAGTAATATTGTTACACAAACACAAAAGCAAACACAATCACGAAAAGGCTCGATTTAGGTGAGGATGAATGACATAAGCGGACGACTACAGCGCTTCTATTATTGGGTGTTAGCGATTGTGAATGATGCGGGACAGTCCGTGCCCGGTGTTTGCTCGGGCGATAAGGTGTTTTATTGTCCCGGTTGAACAGTGACTCCTGGTTGCTGCCAGCGATTCAAAAAGAAAAGCACTTTAAATGGATTTCTTATCACCTTTTAGACAAACAGGAACCTGTTATTATTTCTCGTTTTCCAGTCGCATGTTGGTTTCTCTTCTTTTGTTGTTGGTATTATAATCTACCGTGTTGGGATACGCGTCTTCTGTTTAAATTAAAAGTCTGTATTTCACATGAGAGGGGGCTCAAAGTAGCACCTGAATGCGCCTGAATGCGCCTGAATGCGCCTGAATGCGCCGTTGAGACTACAGCAGATGGCACTGGCTCACACGCTCTGCACCAGAGTTAGAGGAGGTACCTCTCCACGCCAGTAGGCGGCAGTAGTCTGTATTTAGCATGCGCCATTATCCAAAGAGCTGCTGATGAGGTTTGGTGTGGAACACGCACCGTTACAGTGACTGATGAAAGTTAAGTAAATCTCAATATGTAAAACTAGCGGTTAAAATATTCGCGGCTACAAATGCCTCTCAGAGTCGGTGATTCCGGTCGGTGAGGAAACGTCTGTAACATCACTTTGACTGAATCCTCCTCGCTTTGGCCGTCGATTCAAGTCAAACAAATCGCGAGGAGCTTCCTGGGATGGGAGGAAAGATTCCATGTCCATCTGTTAGCGATGGAGATTCACACGCGGCCATTTTTTAGCGTCTTTGGCAGACTATCGCCTGAAGACTTGTGGGGTGTCGGGAGTAGTAATTAGGCTGCAGGATGGAGGGCTGTGCGGGCGTAGCGCCCGGAGCCGATGGCCGTCTCGCTCCGTGGGCATCCGATGGAAGCGATGCCGGTTGAATCCTGTTTCTTCATCTTGCTCTTGACCCCTTTGCACTAACCACAGTTCCCTGTGCGCCTTAGGGAGGAGCTGCCATGACGACGCCTCCATGTTGGGTTGCGATGGGGACGTTTGCCGGACCGTGTGCCCCGTGAGCTCTCCAGCAACAATGCATGCTCGCCCCGGTGAAGAATGGTCCAGTCCACGGCGCTTTCCCTTCCAGAGGCAGGGGACATCATCACCAGCCTCGTTGCGGGACCGCTGAGAGGCGTTGGATAACATCTCCATGGCGAATGCTTCCCTGGGCCCCCGGTTGCTCTCTGAGCCGACCGTGCCGACAGGCGAGGCCCCAGAGACCCTGCAAGGAGTCGGCCTCCCTCTGCAGATCTTCTTCTGCGCCGTCATGGTCCTCATCCTGCTCCTGGCTCTGTTGGGGAACGTGGTCGTGTGCTTGATGGTGTACCAGAGGTCCGCCATGCGCTCGGCCATTAACATCCTGCTGGCTAGCTTGGCGTTCGCAGACATGATGCTGGCCATCCTGAACATGCCATTCGCTCTCGTCACTGTCGTTACCACAGAGTGGATTTTTGGGGGCGCTTTCTGTCGCATCTCGGCCATGTTCTTTTGGTTCTTTGTGATGGAGGGCGTGGCTATTCTGCTTATAATAAGCATAGATCGTTTTCTTATTATTGTCCAGAAGCAAGATAAGCTGAGCCCACATAGAGCTAAGGTGCTAATCGTGGTCACGTGGGGGCTTGCGTTTGTCTTCTCGTTGCCCCTGGCTCTCAGTTCCCCTCCCCTACAGATCCCCCCCAGGGCCCCCCAGTGTGTGTTTGGCTACAGCCTTGATCCTGGCTACCACACCTACGTGCTGATGCTAATGCTAGTCTTCTTCTTCGTACCTTTCGTGGTCATGCTCTACACGTTCATGGGGATCCTGAACACTATCCGCCACAACGCCATCCGCATCCACAGCCACTCGGACAGCATCTGCCTGAGCCAGGCCAGCAAGCTGGGCCTGCTCAGCCTCCAGAGACCCTTCCAAATGAACATCGACATGAGCTTCAAGACGCGTGCGTTCACCACCATCCTCATCCTCTTCTCCGTGTTTACAATGTGCTGGGGACCCTTCACCGCCTACAGTCTGGTTGCTACCTTCAGTGACGACTTCTACCACAAAGAAAGCTTCTTTCAGATCAGCACCTGGGTCCTGTGGTTGTGCTACCTCAAGTCGGCCCTCAATCCTCTCATTTACTACTGGCGGATCAAGAAGTTCCGTGATGCCTGCCTTGACCTTATGCCCAAGTACTTCAAGTTTCTTCCTCAGCTGCTCGGCAACACGAAGAGGCGAATCCAGCCGAGTGCGGTGTACGTGTGTGGCGAGCATCGCTCTGCGGTCTGAAGGACCGATCGCCCAGCCACTGACCACAGCTCAGTCTCGTCTTTGCCTAACATTGAGTCGATGCCAGGCCGGTTTTTGTTTGGGGGTACTGTATATACTAGCAATGTTTTAAACGATAGCGGAGGCTGCGTCCAGTGGGACCTTTGGCTGCCGGTGCTCTGTCGGACGACAAGTCAGAGTCTCCTTGCTTTCCATCCTGCTTTTCACTTTCTTGCTGGAGCCTGAATCGTACCTACACCCCCAGGAGCTCAACAACAATCGGGGTGTGTGTCAATATCATTGGAAAATCAAATGGGTGAGAGAGGGATGACCTTTGGTCATTTGCTTGGCCTTTTTAAAGAGTAAAACAGCATGTTTATTTTCATCTGCACTAAAGAGAAGTCTCTGGCAGTGACAAACCTTTTTTATTACCTACTCATTCAATTAAAGGGGAAAAAATGAATGTATGAAAAAACAAAAGTGCTGTGAAGGTGGTGGGAGAGGTTTCAGTCTGGTCGGGGTTCCCCACGTCATTGATGTGGATTCTTTAAACCATCGAGGATGAACAATCAGGGGCATTTTGATCACCGATGTGGTGTAGAAGGACGGTTGCTATGGATCCCTGTGTGCCACCTGGGACGTGTAATAATCATCATTAATATTGATGACTCTCCGCACGGGATTCATCCGCCAGGTTCAGCGGCTTGGCTTTAAATCTACCAACGTGCCGAAAGGACCTGTTAAAGGTGTCCGGAGACGCGTCGCCGTCTCAGTAGGACTAAAGTGAAGGTGAGAGGGCGACAGGAAACGGACGACGTCTTTGACTGTAGACATCACCGTCGAGTCTATCAAGGCATTTAGAGTTGATCTCCGTTCTGCTCTGTGAACCGCACAGCAGCGAGACACCTTGAATGAAGTTCTTGTGCCATCGTATCCGGGTAGAGGTCATTACGGTCCACACTGAGGGTCATCCACTGTCTTACGTCATAAAGGAAGCGCTCAGCGAGGCGTGGCCGGAGGACGATGTGGGAGCTCATTGAACACGCTGCTTTTTCACGTGACGTGCGAGGAAACGGGTTTCTTCTCAGTTTAAACTGGCCGCCGACGCGTAGCTGCATAGAGCCGTGTTTGAGGCGTGGCCGCCATACGTGTTTCTTTCTATTTAAATGTCTCGGGTGTGCCTATTGAGTAGTCCAGTGGCCAGTCAGAATGCTGCTATATCTGGTGAAAATGTGCAATTTCAGTGTCCCATACTGTTGAATGTGATAAAGAGTTAGACATTTCTTACCTTGGTAAATGGCGTCTGATGGTTGCTTCTTTTAACGGTTCAAGTTCTCCACTGATGAAAGTTTGGAGGAATTACTTTGTTTTTCTCTCAGTTAAAGCTTTGGAGGAGCTAATCAAATTTGAAGGAGTGTCCGGATGACCATGGAACATTTTATAACTCATTTTTTAAAGGTCCCATATTATGAAGAACTCACTTTTCCCAGTTGATTCTTTGTTCTTGCCGTTCCATTGGACTTGATTGTATCAATCACTTGTAGTTTTATTTTTGAGTGCTCAGCTTATGTATTTTTTTATAAATGAGATAATTTTAATTTCTAGACATTCTTTTGGAATCGTATAACTTTATAGGATAAAAATGCACAACAGGGTTAAATAATGAATTTTCATGCTGAAAGCCGGGATTTTCAAGTTTCATCCAAAATTAGAGCTCCTTACCAAAAACCACCCCCCTTGACCTTTTGTTGCACTTGGACACATTCGAGAAAATCAACATTTTTGTCCACTTGAAGGGTTAATGCTTCAGAGAAATTTGATCTGTCTACCAGGTAAGTTTTGTTCTGCTGGTTCCAGCGATGTTAATTAAAGCTAATGGCGAGAGACGCGGGATCAAAGTGTTTCGTTAGCTCCAGCTGTCATGGTAACGTTTTAAACCTACCGCTGCTGAAACCGTCCGTGTTAGTCATCCAACGTGAAACTGGGAATCAGGAGGTCTCTGTCGCTTTCCAGCAGTTACCCTGAGATGCTTTCAATTCAAGGCTGAAACAAATGAGAAACACTTTTATTCACATTGCAGCAGTCATTAAACCGCTTCTCAAGAAAGATAGATGGATCGAAATTACTGTCAGACAGTGAAATTATAAATCTACGTGATCAACAACCTGTAGGCTGCATCATCTCATCTACTTTCCTGCCACCCTTTAGTTTCATTCTGGATTCTCAGTCCATCGATGCATCATCTTTTCTGAACATGAAGACCTCTTTAGCCTGTTATAGCGTGGTTGACGCTCTGCTTGTAGCATGTGTGTAGGATGTAGCTCGTATATCCATGTTAGCTGAATGTGAGTGGTTGTATTTGCTGTCAGTTTCTTCTCCTGGTCTGAATCACGTTGAGTGTAGGAGGTTCTGTTTTTAGATCTATATTTTTATATGAGATCTCTCACTTGCCAAGCCTGGAGGAAAAAACATAGAAAGAAAAAGAATCCAAGAGGAGATGCTTGTTTCCATGGAGATGTGGAGTATGTGCCTGTGTGTGTGTGATGACCTCACATATTCTCAGTGTCTCCCAGCAGCACACGGCCCAGTCACATGTTCAAAATGTTACTGTGCAGTTTACATTTATCAGGGGTGGGGGGGGGGGTTGTTCTGATTTCCTCCCGAAACCTGGTTCCCAGTCCTCGGAACAGGCCACGGAATGTCCTCTAATTCCAGCTTTCAGAGAGGAATGCAGTTCGAACCATCGTCATCATGGAAGCTTTCAGCAAGATAGCCTTGTTCCACACAAGAATGACTTCTGAGCTGCATTTTCCCTGCAGAACCCAGGCTGTTGCCTCTTTCCTGACTAGAACAGGTAATAAACGCTGTAATAAACGCTTTATTTCACAGGGAATGCTGTAATAACTGGATCCCATGACAGAGATAAGACTTATTTAGGTGGATGGTGTCTATGTGTGTGTGTGATATTGTGTAAATCCAAACATCTGACCAAACAGATTTAACCGGTTATAAATCCAGTATTAAATCCTTACAGGGCTCAGGGAGGACACAGCGCTTGGAGCAGGTATGAGCTCCGTCACTGACTTCCACTTAATATTTCAATTCTTTTGTAAAGTCTGTTTCACAGCTTTGTAATAAACACACACAAGATGCCTCTCTCGCTTAGATCGTGGGTGTGGTCACGCACACCTGTCCCCAGTCCCGTCGTCAGTGGTCCTTTAGACAGTGCTGGCTGATTATTGTATCCTGATTTTGTGATGTGCTTGAATGATCCGTCCTTGTCTGATTTCGTTGTTTTCCGTGCTCAGGAACCGGACTCATCCACATCGACTCCATCAGCGAGCCGTTTGACCCCTCCCCCTCATTCATCGTATAATATACATATATAATAAATATTCTTTAAACCATTAATCAGCAGAACTGTTGAAAGTTTCACATTAAAAAACAATCTTCCTCGTTTCTTTGGAGACGTGCCATTCAGAGACCCCCCCCCCCCCCCCCCCCCCCCTCTCTGCAGAACGTACTCGGGGTTCCTGCTTTTATTTTCAGTGTTGATCATCTGACCCAAAGGTCAGGTCAGCTGCAGCATCAGTCACTGGGTGTGATGTCGCCGTTATTGGATGATGACGCCCCCTAGTGTGCAAAAAGGTAAGTTCCACAACAGCTCTTCCTTCAGTGAAACCACCCCGAGACCGTGGCATTCCCCCCAGCGGATTTTACTTCTTCAGGCTGCTCACACAATAGTCTTAGAAGGTCAACGTGAAAAATCACAAACCTTCAGAAACACCCGACGGTCGCCGGGTCCCGACTGTCGCCGGGTCCCGACGGTCGCCGGGTCCCGACGGTCGCCGGGTCCCGACTCGCCGGGTCCCGGCGGTCGCCGGGTTCTTTTGTCACAGAATGGGACGGATCAGTCTCACCCAAAGAGCCGCTTCCTTCCTTGTTGTGATGCTTTTGGCACGAGAACATGTTCATTTAAGAATAATTGATCAGTGCGAACATGCAGGGAGGAGCAGGGGGGGGGGCTTTAATAACTGCATGAGCAGAATGATGGAGGACGTTCATTTAGTTTACAGGCAGAGATCCCACACAGGACTCAGAACTCAAAGACACAAACAAGCTTCGTTCTTCGTTCCACTGATGTTTGAAATGCTCAGTCCTCCGTGCCGACCGGCTTCTTCTGGGCCAGCAGCAGAGCCTTGATTTGCGGCGTCAGGGCGGCGAGCTGGGCGCGGATGCTCCTGGCCTCCTCGTCCAGCTCCTCTGCTCCGCTGGCCTCCCCCTGCTTCTTGCTCTGGCTCTGGCTCACCAGCTGCTTCACCACCAGGCTCTGGTAGGCCGCCAGCAGCTGCTGCTGCTCCTGCATGGAACGTTCCAACAGGTCAACTCACCAAACAAACGTTGCTTTAGGCCGAGCACGCGAGACCCGCATGGGAACTACATGAAGGTGCATTCATGTGACGCTGACGTTGAATAAAGCATTCAGACCACAAATAAACACCTGCCAGTTCAAGCTGCAGGTCATCTCCAGCCCCCCCCCCCCCCACCATCACGACTATCCATTTCACGTTTAAATGGATCAAAACAAAGTAAAGGCAGATTCACAACAGCTGACGATCACCATGGCAACAGATGCTGCATGCCTGCCCGTATCCAGCGACCTTTCATCGATGCTAATTTTCATGTAACCAAATAAAGTCCTGTGATTTCAGAGGACCTGTAACTACACGGCACAAAGCAGTCTGAGCCGGATCCTCATGCCGTAAATCAGGGGCGGACGTACCGGCGGGATCCGACCGGTGAGGGTTCCGATGATCTGAGGCACGCAGCGCCCCGGGGCGTGCAGCATGCAGTGGGCGCTGGCCTGGATCAGCAGCACGCTGGTCAGGTGGAGCACCAGAGCGGGGTCCTCCGTCTCCTTCAGCTGCTCGGTGAGGGCCTGGCGGTGCAGGAACAGGGCCTGTCTGGACGACCGTCACACACACATTGAAAGCCCAAACCCAGACTCAGACGCATGGGAGAGCGATGTCAGCGGCCGTCACCTCTCCTTCTTCTTGTCTCCCTTCTTCAGCATGAAGCCACACACCTCGGCACACAGCTCGACGTTTGTCAGGAAGTCTTCGATATTCTGAGGAGAACAAACGGTGGCCAGGTTTCCAGCTGTCGCACGCATCCGATGACGCACCCGACGGGACACACCCGACGGGACACACGCGACGGGACACACGCTCACCTTGCCGTTCAGGCAGCCGTGGAGCTTCGTGAGGGGTCCTTTGGTTTCCTCGGACAGTTTGCCCAAAATCTTCACTCTGACCTGGGGCGACACATCAGAGACATTTGTGGCGAAGACGAAAGACCCTCGGAGGACCGGGAGGACGCGGGGCGGGAGCCCGCTCTCACCTCGTTGCTGATGGCGCTGGGATTCTCCACAGACATCATGAGGTCAGCAGCCAGGAAGTTCAGCAGCATGTTGGTGACGTCCGTGCACACGGTCTTCAGGACATGCTTTGAAATGTGGACCTGCGTCTCACCTGCACCGCGAAAAACAAAGCAAAGTGAGCGACGTGTAAAAGGAGCAGGGTGTCAAATACCTGCAAGAGTACTACTTAAAGATACTTTCAGCAAGTCGTAGAAAAGCAATAACCCGAAGATGGTTGCAAGTTGATCGCCCAACATCAGATCAGCGGATTGTAAACGAGGTTTATTATATGCAGCGACTCGACTTCACTCTCAGACTGGAAGTGGAGAAATGTTTTGAATATCGGACAAACTGGATTTTAGAATCGTGAATACTTTACACAGTAACACCCATTATAACGTCATGTTATTAAAAAAATCACAATAATCTGGCAGTGAACGAGGACAATACTCGAACAGTTCCTGATCAAAACTTTATGATTTAGCATTAATTCTGATGGATGCTGGAGTTAAACTGATGTTCAAATATTCAGGACAATAGAAGCAATAAAATACAACAAGTCTTCTTTACAGAGGTCGTTTTGTTCCCACGCTGATTGAGAAGCTTAACGGACCCCCCCTGACCCCCCCCCCCCCCCGTTGTAACAGCAGGCCCTACCAGAGAACAGCCTGCCGCCCTTCTCAAAGAGCCGGATGTTGTGGTACAGGTTGCTGACTTCCTCCTGCACGTCCCTCATGCTCTTCTTCTTGTTGGGCCCCGACGGCGAGCTGGCGGAGGACATGAACACGGTCCGGAGAACCTCCTGGTAGGCTTTACTCAGAGGCCTGCACAGATAGGCCCAGTGGGTCTCGCGGTTGCCGGGGTGCGAGCAGAGGAAGCCCAGCCCGTGTGATTACCTCACTAACTGCTCCGCCAGCTCGGAGAGCACCTCGTCCGGGCAGTCGCTCACTCTCTCCTGTAAAGCAGCAACGACCTGCTCCCGGCTCATAAACAGGCCTGCAGTTTGTTTGCTGTGAGCTAAGCAAAGGTAGAACACAAAGATAATTAGTCTCGCAGGGATGGTCCAGTTACCTTCGTCTTCCATGAAAGACACAACCCAGGGGGGGCCATTCCCGGCAGCCAGCCATTACGCGGTGACAGTGATCAGCTTTAACGTGGGACCCTTGATCCGATCGATATTACGACTGCTTTACGGCTCTGACTCTGCTGTGAAGGCCCGGCTTCTTCATCACTGTCCTCCTCCTTCCTCCCCTTCTTCTTGGTTTTGCGGATCCGGATCTCCCGGGCGTTGCCACCCCCGCCTGCTTTCACACTGCCGCTGCCCTCTGAGAGACAAAGGTCAACAGGGGAGAGTAAACAACACCAGCGCTCTCAAAGTCCCTCGACTCTCACACGCACAAGGTGCACTGCTAGAGCAGCTTACAGGACAAGAACTGGTTCCGTTAACAATGCCGACCCCCCCACAATGTTCTAACCATTTATCATTCAAAGAAAGCATCCAGAAAATGTCTGAAAAGGCAAAAGCGCCTTGGGGTTAAAAAACAAACCTACATCCTACATCATTGCTCTTGTTGTAAAACAGCAATGATGTAGATTACCATGGTAACACCCAAAGCGTTGGATTAGCAGTACCGTAGAGAGGAGTAGCCCCGGGCCTTGTTTTTAATAGCACAAAGAACATGATCTAGATCAGGGGTGGGCAACCTGAGACACGCGTTACGTTAGCGTGGCGATTAAATGCACCCAGCTTGGGGGTTACTGCCCCTCCCCCCCCGATCACTACTGGAGCCATGCACCCAGCTTGGGGGTTACTGCTCCTCCTCCCCCGATCACTACTGGAGCCATGCACCCAGCTTGGGGGTTGCTGCCCCTCCTCCCCCGATCACTACTGGAGCCATGCACCCAGCTTGGGGGTTACTGCCCCTCCCCCCCCTGATCACTACTGGAGCCACGCACCCAGCTTGGGGGTTGCTGCCCCTCCTCCCCCCGATCACTACTGGAGCCATGCACCCAGCTTGGGGGTTGCTGCCCCTCCCCCCCCCGATCACTACTGGAGCCACGCACCCAGCTTGGGGGTTGCTGCCCCTCCTCCCCCGATCACTACTGGAGCCATGCACCCAGATTGGGGGTTACTGCCCCTCCCCCCCCCGATCACTACTGGAGCCACGCACCCAGCTTGGGGGTTGCTGCCCCTAGATCCTGTGCCGACGTGCCGTGGGGCCTTGGACCTAATAGAGTGTCTCGTCTGGGTGGAGAGGATTTGACCCACCTGCCGCCTTCTTCCTGCGTTCTGCTTCTCTCTTTTCCTTTTTCGAAGGTGCTGAGCTTTCAGTCAGATTTGATGCCTGCTTCAGATCTTCCTCAGATATCAGGAACACCGGATTGCTCTTGATTTCCTTGAGACACAGACATGTGCTCCGTGTTTCCTCCCGGGCTGATCGCATTGTACGTTTTCTACACCGGATAGGAGACCTTACCTTCTCAGCTTTCTGCTGCATGGCCTCATCAAAAACAGCCAGGCAGTCGCTGATGAACTTCTCACTGACGACCACGGTCCCTCCGAGCACTCTGGCAGAAAGCTGGACATTACAGTTCCTCATAGCTTGGCTGATCAATATCCCGACGTCCTCCACTGACAGGCAGCTGGGTAAAATGGGCTAAACCAGCCGGAGCGACGGTGAGAAACGGGTGGAAGTAAGTGAATCTGTGTAACAGCAGGTACCCGGAGAGCCACCTGTATGTCGGTCCATGTGGCGGAGTTCACAGCTTCCTCCACCGACGCCTCCACCTGGTCAACGAGAGCCTGGCCGACGCACGCAGCTCTGAGGAAGAGCAGCTTGGCGGACTTGAAGCGCTTCTTAATGTAGCCGGTCGGCTCGGGGATGCCCAGTCTGACCAGGGCATCAAACTCTGGAGGAGGAAGACTCATCACGTTCACGCTCAATCGGATTTCTGTGGTCGCCATGGACACACCGCGCTAAAACAGCAGGCATTTGCTCAGGTCTGAAATCTTAGCATGTAAAAAGCAAGCTAGCCCCATTACATATATTAGCTCGCCGCTCATAACAGACTGCATCTTTAGCTTTACAACAATAATGCCTCAAAAGGAGAACGCTTGCTGAACCAAAGAATCGACTCTAATCGTCAAAGTTCTTCCAAGCTGATTCTTATAGAAGGGCTCGTAAAACTCTCAAACACTTGGAGAAATGATGAGCAAAGCGAGAACTGAGAGAGCCAGACCCAGATATCCGTTCTGCTGGAGGAAGGCGTCCACCCAGCTGTTCTGCGTCTTGGCGTAAATATCCGGGATGTAGACGGCTTTGTCCTGCCGACCTCCGACCACACTTCCTTTCAGGCGTCCTGTGTTCACCAACTCCTCCAGGACAGCTGGTGCAAGAAGCAAGGACTGTACTTCAGTATAATACAGAGCTGCCTGGAATTAGCACGTAATGCTAATGAAATCTGCTGCTTCATAGCAGTCAAAATATTAAACATGGTGGCACCATAAACACAAATGTCACTGCTCACAGTATAGAAGATGTTCCTGGAACCCAAACGCTCCAATCATGCTGCTGACGAGCGTCGGCCTGCACAAAAAGAAAAACACGATTGTGTTTAAAATACCGAGCGACAAATAAAACACACACACACGGGCACCGTGCCTAATCGCTTGTTCTAACTCTAAAACTCTATTTTGCGTGTTCATGTGATCAAAGTTAGCTACAGAAAGCTCCGTTAATTTAAATTCACAATGCATCATCAATGGAGATTAAATACGAGGGACGGTAAAGAATTTATGACTTTAAAAAGGTCCATGACATGTGCTTAAGGTCAAATGAAGAGCGACTATCACACCTGCAACAGTTGATTGAATAATTAAATCTGCTTCCCAGCGTCTGCCAGCCACGAGAGAAAAGTAATCATCAGTTACTGTGTCTAAAAAAATACATCCAAAACGCCTCCGTCCAAGCAAAAACATCTCGAAGCAGATTATTGCTTTAACTGAAAATACTTGATCAACATTTGACTGACTTTACACAACCGTGTTCCAACAAATGTCGACCCCCAGACTTTACAACACATTTAAAATGACTGGAAGTATTAGACTTACGAATAACAAGCAATCCTAGATCTCTTGGACTAAATGTAATTCTAAATACTTAGTACATCGTCGTAGTATATTCCTAATTTGTAACGGTGCAAATGAAGTAAGGGTTGAAACAGAATAGAATAAAACACATTCTGATTTCACATTTGAACGTTAACTTTTAGAACAAAGCTTCAAATTGGCCAGAAATGAGTTTCTGAATGCTTTATAAAACGCGTTTCCACTCTACACCTTGTGATGGCGCTGAAAAGCCCTCGTATCCTGGCCTTGTGACGGGCAACGAAAGCTGGCGTGAATATGGCCCCTCGGTTGTACTGGTCCATTTCTCCTTGGATGAGTTTCCCAAGACGCTTCGACAACTCCTGAGAAACATCAGACAGCACACTCTATGACGCGCCCCGCCTCCTGCCCCGCCTCCTGCCCCGCCCCCTGCAGCTGTGGCGACTCGCCTCTGAGATGAACTCTCCTGGGAGGTCGACGTTCTTACACAGCTCTGCGATACTGATCAAGCCGGCTTCCTGCAGTTTATCGTTCACCTCCTCAGCCAGCCGGTCCAGGTAGGCGCTACGACACGCAGAGACACACACTTCAGCTCAGTGACAACATCAGCTCCTCAAACAACGGTCTAATTTCATCATCTACATTCTGATGCTTTCTTTTTTATTTAGGTATAAACCTCACACCAAATGTCTCTTCTTAACAGCACGAAGCAACACAAACCGCTCTGCAGTCACTGCACCGAATTCAGGAGCTTCTACAGCTGATTACGATTCATCTGGACACAAACGAAGAAGGTGTACTCACGTAATACTCACTCCTCAGTGAAAGTATCACGTACTACTCACTCCCCAGTGAAAGTATCATGTAATACTCACTCCTCAGTGAAAGTATCACGTAATACTCACTCCTCAGTGAAAGTATCACGTACTACTCACTCCTCAGTGAAAGTATCACGTAATACTCACTCCTCAGTGAAAGTATCACGTAATACTCACTCCTCAGTGAAAGTATCACGTACTACTCACTCCTCAGTGAAAGTATCACGTAATACTCACTCCTCAGTGAAAGTATCACGTACTACTCACTCCTCAGTGAAAGTATCACGTACTACTCACTCCTCAGTGAAAGTATCACGTACTACTCACTCCTCAGTGAAAGTATCACGTACTACTCACTCCTCAGTGAAAGTATCATGTAATACTCACTCCTCAGTGAAAGTATCGTGTAATACTCACTCCTCAGTGAAAGTATCGTGTAATACTCACTCCCCAGTGAAAGTATCATGTAATACTCACTCCCCAGTGAAAGTATCATGTAATACTCACTCCCCAGTGAAAGTATCATGTAATACTCACTCCCCAGTGAAAGTATCATGTAATACTCACTCCTCAGTGAAAGTATCACGTACTACTCACTCCCCAGTGAAAGTATCGTGTAATACTCACTCCTCGACGAGCTGTCCCAGGACAAGCTGAACCCCTTTGTCACATTTTGCGATGTCGCTCGCTCTGCTCTCCACGTGGGCCCAGTCCACGTTGATAATCTGCAGCGAGACGAACGCCCTTCATGACACGTCGACGGCACGGAGTCACTCCTGGAGAGTCGCTCATGCTCACCTGCTGGAGGTCCACGATGTTAATGCGCCCTTTGAATTAGAATGACGTCACATCATTATCACTGCGCTGATGACTCCGTATGCTAGCGCGAGCCGTTGCCCGTCACACTGACCTCCGTGCACGTAGAGCTCATCGCGGATCTCTCTGCTGATCTGCGCCGGGGTGATGTACTCCTTACCGTCCAGCGTGTGAACCACATCCAGCTTCCGGTCCTGCACCAGCTTAGAGATGATCTCGATGCAGTTCCGCTCAGACAGCCTGTGAAATGTTTAGAGCATATGCGTCAAACTCAAGGCCCCCCCCGGGCCAAAGTTCTGGCAGAAGTGCGGTGGCTGAGGAGGAGCAAAGTCCTCCAACGATTCTTTGAGCTCAGGGGAGAGACAGCTCTTTTTATGCAGAGGAAAGGAAAACCCTTGTCTGAACTGTCGGACCCAAAGTGGCTGCGTGACTTTGTGTGATATAACCGAGCATCTCAGCTGAATCAGAAGCTGCAGGAACGCAAACAACTCATCACACAGACGCCCGACACGATCACAGCTTTCCAGCGTAAACCGGACAGCAAAGTGCCAGGATGCTGCAATCCAGGACTTTTACCGGCTGCTGCCCCCTGGTCCGATGCCACAGCCTCAACTTCATGCTGCCTGCGTTCTGCCCATGTTTGGGAGCACCTCTCTATAATGAATCTGAACAAAAACATTTCTAAGGATTCCCTCAGCACAGGACCCGAACCAGACATTGACACACTGGTAACGGGAAAACGGAGTCAGACATCTGGGCAGAAAACACACAGGTAAGCGTTAAAAAAAAGACATTTTGAATATAATAAAATGTAATTCAACCAAGAAGAATAATCGTTAAACTGTGTTTGCAGGTTTTATGTGTGTATGCAGACAAATCATTGTTGGATACAAGGCTGTGTGCAGCCTTTTTTATTTTGGGTAAAATGCTACATCTGTCATACATGTTCTTAGCAGCTCACAATTGTTGATTTTGCAGTAATTAAGCCCATTTTAACGTTAAAAAAATGTTTTGAACAAAGTTAATTCCATAACTTGTTTGATTATTGTTATTTTCTTTATTCACTTGGATAGTTTTGATCCTTGATTGATGGAGTTATGTTGGTTTCATAACATTAAATGAAAAGGATTTATGTTACAACAGAGCAACAAGCAAACTTATTTTTCTGTGCAACTCAAGCACGGTTTGTAACATGAATAAGCAATAAAATCAGAGTTATTTAACATTAAAGAGTAGTTACATTTATTTTACATTACATTCGGTGACATTTAGTTCCATCTGGCCTTTTGAGGACAGCCGTAATGCTGACGTGGTTCTCGGCGAAAATGAGTTTGGCAGCTCTGGTTTAGAGGTTCACACAATTAGCAGTTCTCAGCTAGCTATTTAAGTTATTATATATTTTTAATTAACAACATATTTTAACTGTATTGAATAAACTAAGAACGAAACCTTTACATGAACGCTTTAGGTAAACAAACATTAGCTTCGATGCTAACAGCTGTTCGGTGCGGTTACCGTTGCACTCTTTCTGCAAATTGTGCTCTCTGAAAATCAGCAGCCAGTCGGCGAATCTCTTCCCATTCAGCCGCCATTTCTGAAGCGTTGGCTGTCCGCGTCTTCTTTAGCCGCACACCGCCGATTAGAACCAGCTCAGCTAGCTGGCTGGCTAGCTAGCGAACGAGCAGCAGGCTGTAGAGACACACGTCAATGTTGAGAGGCTGACAACGGAGACCCACGAGGGACAAACCTCCTGCAAACATTTCGCGCAACGCGTTTGCTGAACGGCACCCTGCGGAGGGCTCAAAATGTCATTAATTAAAATATAACATTATAAAATGAGTAGCATTGTTTATGAAGTAATAAAGTCAACTATGAAGACACATTTAAACAATTAAACAAATAAACCCATCTATTACATAGTGATTTAAATAACCTCCTTAAATCTTTCCATTTTTGTTTTGTCACCTAATGAAGTATTATAATAGTATAGTATACTATAGTATACTATTTTTGAAAAAGGAATCATTTTATTTGGACCTCTCTGCTGTGGTACACCTTTTTAACCAACCGTTTCCTCTTTTAATTCATCCCGAATTCCCGATTACTGTAAAAACATTCCCAAGAATGTAATTTAGCATTTTTATATATTATTGTCATGGACCAGAAAACATTCCAACAAATGACCTGATCTCATCTTGGAATAGCTGGACTCTGCATCCAGCTGAGCTGATGGACATCTTATACTAAACAAAAAGCTCACATTTATTTCACTGTCACATTAAAAGATTAGTATTGCTTTATTTGAGTAGTATTTCTGTTGGAATGTGTCTTTTAGGAGGTTATGTTTTGGTCAGCGTTGGTTTGTGTGTCTGTTAGCGAGATGTTTTCAACGAAATGTTGGGAATCATACCAGGAACAGATGATCCAGAAGAGATCCTGTATTCTGGATCACATTTCAATGGAGCTTCAAAATCTGTTCCTCGATATCTAGGTTGATTATTGACCGATGTTTCGTTAACCAAACTAGATTTCTCCCTACTGCAGCTCTTCTATAGTTCAACTTCTTCTACTGTGTCATTTGCAGCGTACAGAGCTGTGTATTAGCGTGCACCAAAATACTTCCAGTACTGCAGTAGTCCAGAACGGACAATTCAAATGTCTATTTGTTGTTTTACACGCTACAAAAGTGAAGGGATGTTGTAGTAGTAGTAGTAGTAGTAATTTTATTTCAGTCAGTATCTTAAATGAGATACTGACTGAAAGAGTAGAACATTAAATAAATAAATATCACATTATAAAAATATGAAAGAAAGTAAAAATATATAAATACATCACCAAATAGCCACACAACCAACAGTAAAATACTTAAACTCAAATACTAAATTACACAAAGTGTAAAGTGTAGACAAATGATATGAATGATGAGAGCCTCAGATTGACGTCATCAAAAGCGTTTCTCTTTGACGTCACATCACTTTTGAAATCCCTCTCAACCGGTCCGACCTGCAGTACTGGCATTGAAGCTCTAGGGGGCAGTAGACTACAAACCATGAACGCCTGACAGACGACACTGTCTCGTTTGAAGCGTCCCATCATGCCGGCAAAGAGCCGGTAGGAGTCAAACAGTGTAATTATGTTATATAGTCACTGCAGGCCGATACGTAATTAATAGCATGCTAATAAAAAAAGGCCAATATCAATGAGGAAACTGTCCCTCCCTGTCTGCTAAGAGAACCATGTCTCACAGCCATGTACTCTGTACTAACCTGCGGAGGAGGAACTTCTTGAATACCACATCAGTGTAGTGTGTCTGTCTACCACTCCCATGAAATACACAGCGTGTGTCACACAGCAGAAACTAATCAGTAGCTTCAAGCCATGGCTGTGGACTCAGGAGAAAAGTTCTAAGTAGATTTCTGCACACTTTCAGATATATTACAGGATTCCCTCCATAATAATGTCTTCCTTCAAGCTCAGATTTGAGTGACCAGTGGAGGTAAAGTGAAATTATGATATCAATTCAATTCAATTCAGTTTTATTTCTATAGCGCCAGATCACAACAGGAAGTCATCTCAAGGCACTTTACAGGATTAGACAGAACCCAACTTGACCCACGAGAGCAAGCACTTTGGCAACGGAGGCAAGGAAAAACGTCCCTTTAACAGGCAGAAACCTTGGACAGAACCTAGGCTCATGGTGGACGGCCATCTGTCTGACCGGCTGGGTTGAGAGAGAGAGAGAGAGAGAGAGAGAGAATAGCAGGTCGGAGGAGAGTCAAAAGCAAGGAGATGTATAGGGAAGCGATAGCAAGACAGAGGAGGAGCAGACAAAAACAAGACTGGAAATGCTAATGCTAGCGAGGTGGACATCAGCGTTGAGGGACACAGGTCCAGGTTCTGCAGCACCACGGACAGAAGGACCTGAAAGAGAGAGAGGGACAAACAGAGGGAGAGAGAGCACAAGACTACGGGACAGCAAGACAGTTAAAAGACTGTGAGCACATTGGCGGTGGTTCAGCCCATCTCTGTGTTGATGATAGAGTTTATGTGGTAAAATGGCAAGAATGTATCAATGATTTTTTCGACTCTATCTCGAGCTCGTTCGGGAACCGGAGTACCCGGCGAAAACCCAGTAATATGTCGCTCTGTCAGATCACTCTTAGTTCCTGTACTTTTACAGGAACTAAGAGTGATCTGACAGAGCGACATATTCCAAAAATATTACTAAAAGGCTCATAAATGAGCCTTAGGTTAAGTTTTTTTTAGGTTTAGGTTTTTTTGAGGTAAAGGTTTTTTTTAGGTTAAGGCTTAAGACATTTAGGTTGCTGCTGATAATTCTCGCCAGTTGTTTACCACATAAATAATCCTTTTGGTTTTGGTTGGGCGTTCAGGTTGCGGCTGATAATTCTCGCCAGTTGTTTATCAGTCTTAGGATCTCGTATCATCAACGCCAGCAGAACTGAAGGTGCACCGCCAAACTCTTTACACAGGTCCTTCACAATTTTCGTGCATTTTTTGGACGCTGTTTCCGGCGAGATGCTTAAAGGGCCCTTGATTTCAGTCCAGGTATTTTCAAACAGCCACTCCATGATGTTTTTGTCTCCTAGAATATTTGTACGATACATACCATTTATCGGAATCATCTCCATTTTGTCAAATATCTTCCATACTACCTTCTCTGTGATGATACTAACAAGTATTTTGTCTTGTGTTTTTTTCTTTGACTCCATGGGTTCTGCTTCCGTGGGCTGTCCATCCATTGATTGTCCATCCATGGGTTGTCCATCCAAAGGCTGTACTTCTGGGGGCTCGAGCTCACGGGTCTCTGTGTCCTCTCCATCGGACACATCTGTATGTGTCTCGACTGTTTGAAACGTGCATGTAACCTTAGCCAGGGAGTCCTTCACCATCCTGCAAACATGTTGAACAATGACATTAATCTTCCTGGGGGGGGTCACAGTTTCAGGGTTTTTTCTCTCTTCAAGCATCTGAGGGCCGGACAGGGCAGAGTTGACTTTCTCCTCGATCTCTGTGTTTAACATAGCCTGGAAATGTTCAGAGCTAACACTCTGGACTTTATCGTGGGGGTTCAGGGCTTTACCAAAGCTCTCAGGAATAATGTTGCCCATGACCACCTGAATACTCTCTTGAGACACGGCTGATTTGTTCTGAAGAGACCGGAGTATGACTTTGGAAGCAGTGTTGATGAGGACTAAAAGCAGCTCTGAGAGCTTTGCTTTGATGTCATCATCAGGGCTTCCTGATTTCAGCTGTAGCAACTCTTCAGCTGTCAGTCGTTTAAAAAATGATTGGATGATGGGCTGAACATCATCGAGTCGGATCTCCAGGGTCTGCTGTAGCTGTGGCTCCATCGGGATGGTTTTTGTTTCACCAACAGTGGTCGGACTTTGTTCTTGAATTGTCAAATCTGGAGTTGGAACCACTGTTTCACAATTTATAGATTCAAATACATGAAACATCAAAGGATGAAAACACCCTTTGATCTGTATGCTTTGATGTTCCATTCTAATGCAGCCTCAGAGCGAGCGAGTTTTACTACATTTCGGCCATTAACTATACAGTTCTCAGTGTTGGCCAAGAGTCATAAAAATACATTCTGGCAGAATAAACAGTACCTTTTAAAAATATTTAATTATATCCAAAGCACTAATCCTTAATTAATGCCTGAAAACACAACAGGACCTCAGCATAAATTAAATCCTCTGGTGTCGTAGCCAGACGCATTAATGCGCTCATTTATTTATTTTATAAGTCTTTAGTTGCACCATAATTTTAAACTTTGAATGAATAAATGGTTTATATTCACCAAAGCAATTCATAAATAAATGATACCCATGCATAAATGTGGATTTAAAAACAATAATGACTTGACTCACAGTTTACAAAAGAATTGAAATATTAAGTGGAAGTCAGTGACGGAGCTCATACCTGCTCCAAGCGCTGTGTCCTCCCTGAGCCCTGTAAGGATTTAATACTGGATTTATAACCGGTTAAATCTGTTTGGTCAGATGTTTGGATTTACACAATATCACACACACATAGACACCATCCACCTAAATAAGTCTTATCTCTGTCATGGGATCCAGTTATTACAGCATTCCCTGTGAAATAAAGCGTTTATTACAGCATTTATTACCTGTTCTAGTCAGGAAAGAGGCAACAGCCTGGGTTCTGCAGGGAAAATGCAGCTCAGAAGTCATTCTTGTGTGGAACAAGGCTATCTTGCTGAAAGCTTCCATGATGACGATGGTTCGAACTGCATTCCTCTCTGAAAGCTGGAATTAGAGGACATTCCGTGGCCTGTTCCGAGGACTGGGAACCAGGTTTCGGGAGGAAATCAGTAACTCCTAACGGGCGTTAGGAGTTACTGTCTCGCTGTAATTTCTGCACATTTCTGATCTCTTTGAACATTTTTTCATTGTCATTTTGCTTCTTTGGGGTTGTTTTGTGTTTGTAGGTACTTATTGCCTCTTGGCCGTGTTTTTCATGTATTTGCTGATATTTTTTTATTAATTCTTTTGCAGTTCTTTGTGGTCATTAGGGTACTGTTATGGACTAACGTGAGCGGACCCCAGAAAGCAGAGAATAGAGACGGTGCGATAGTTGAATTGATCATTTACTGAAAAATCCAACACAAAAAACAACAACAACCCGGAGCTGCACACAGGACGAGGGGCGGCTGGAGCCCAACTTACCGGTAATATATATAACAAAAATACACAGCCGAGAGAAAAACCAAGAAGCAAGCTCTACTAACAGGTGGCGACTGGCTGGTGCCGCAAAGAAAACGGAAACATAAGATCCAGCCACAAGTGAACAATTTACTTACAACCAAAAACACTACACAACCTGGGTGCACGAACCAGCTGTGGTCAACACGGGTGAGGCGAGGATCAGAGACAGGGAGTGGCACAGGGATGAAAAACACACAACATTTCGACGGGGGGGGGGGGGGGGCAGCAGGCGGAGCAGAGGTTATGAGGGCTGGTGGTGATTTGCCTCAATCCGTCTCAGGTGCGCCCGGGGTGACCGCAGCCAATCCACACGCTGCAGGTCCTTGATTGATAAACAGAAAAAATATACTGATTTCATATCGCTGTGGTCATTATACGTCTGTGTACACACTGTAATGTGCCGTTAAACTGGTGTCTCTTTGGAGTCTCGGGGGGGGGGGTCATTGTATTGTGTCTTTATGGTTTTGAATACATTTAGGAGCGTTGACAGAACTCACTAACTACAGCCGTTTGACGAAGAAGAAATGTGAACAGTCTTTTAATGCAGAGACGAAGACGCAGGAGCTGCTTGATCGCTGGCCCTGGGGCCAGTACCAGGCCCACTCAGCAATCCATCAGGGAATCAGGGAATGCACTGCCACCATAACCAGTGACAAAATAGGGATGCCGGTCAAGAAATGCTTCAACCAGGCAGCCAAGTACAGCGATGGCATGCCAGTGGCTGCGGCCCACGGGGCACATCCAGTCAGCGCACCTCATAAAAGGGGGCGAAATCTTCAGACTCCAAAGCAAGACACCAATTTGTTACATCTTGTAACACACACACACACACACACAGTCAATTAGGCTGCTCTGCACTTTGAATTCCAAATAGGATGCTGCTTTCAAGGCAGACAAACAAACAAAATCTCTGGGGTTTACCTCGTTGCATGAAAGTCAAATAAACTGTCAAAAACAACCCAGACCAGGTTATGAGAAGCCTTGTTGGAATGTGCCTGATGTGCCGGTCTGTGGCCAGATCCACTCCCAGCCCTGCAGCTAACTGTGCATCAATAAAGAGTGGGTGTCACGGTTCCTGCAGCGAGCGACCAGGCAGCTGTTCTCCAGAGACCTGGGAGGACGCGAGAGGTGAAACCTCGGAGTCGGTTTTCTTCTGTCCTGTCAGCCTGTGAAAGGATAACTAGCATCTCAGAGTCTCCGCTGTGTGGGAAACACAACCTCGGTGCGAGTTCATGCTCTGCTTTCCCCCCAGAGACAGACTGACAGCTCAACCTCGAGGCGCTGAACACATTAATTAGGTGTCTGGATGGGTGACAAGTCCTGCATCTTTATTGCAACATAAAAGCTGGCATGCAAATACGAGAGTGCTGTGGAAACACTGCAGCAGGTCTTTAAATAAATCGCCTGCTTGCTGGAAAAGTGTCACGTAATCGTTCACGCTAGGCCAGGATGCAACTCGATTCCATATGACATTAACAAATGATGCAACAGATTAGAACTATTGAACGTAAACATGAAAACAAATGGATGTGATATATTCAGGTTTTTAGTGTAAATGAAAACTGATTAGAGAACATATTATAAGTAATTCTGTGTGAGATCTTTTCTTAGTATACAGGAAAACATTTTATTTTTATTTATTTATCATTTCTTCTTAAATTTAATCAAATAAAATTTATATTTTTTAATTTTCATGAAAATATCTATCAGTTTAAAAACACTAAGCTCATTTTTGTTACAAACTAAGGCCTACCTGCAACTGTAATAAAAAAGGCATTATTATTTGTAATTGTGTTTAAATCCACATTTATGCATTGGTATCATTCATTTATGGGGATTCATTCAAAGTTTAAAATGATGGTTTTAAAATAAATGAGTGCATTAATGCGTCTGGCTACGACGCCAGAGGATCTAATTTATGCTGAGGTCCTGTCGTGTTTTCAGGCATTAATTAAGGATTAGTGCTTTGGATATAATTAAATATTTTTAAAAGGTACTGTTTATTCCGTCAGAATGTATTTTTATGACTCTTGGACAACATTGAGAAGTGTATAGTTAATGGTCAAAATGTAGTAAAACATATTTTTGGTTCTTCAGTAATTATTTCCATGATTTAAAATAAAATAATCTTAACAAATCTGTGGCCACGTGCTTTCAGAATAATCATGAATGTTGGAACTCAAACTGCACCGGCTGCGGCGATGTGAGTGAGTACGTATGTATCTACACAATAAATGGCATATACATATGCAAATGGTTTTTCATTCATTCATTCATTCATTCATTTTCATGTCCATTTTACCCCCCTTGTGGGTCAGTGTTGCTGGAGCCTATCCCAGCTCTTCAATGACCGAGAGGCGGCGTACACCCCGGAAGCGTCGCCAGTGCATTGTGGGGTCCTTTGTGTGTAAACATTCTTTTTACCACACAAGATATCTGCCAAGTTGTTGATCAATGGGGGTTTCGATTAGTGACGGGGTCTTTGGAACGTAACAGCGTTGTGAAATGAGGACCAGCTGTATTATTTATATTTATATATTTATATATTATTTTGCAGTTTCAAGTTATTTGAGACGCTATAGAGCACAGGTGTCAAACTCGAGGCCCGGGGGCCAAATGTGGCCCTCCACGTCATTCTTAGTGGCCCGCGACTTAACAACTTACTGGTCATGTTTACTGGTCATGCTGAAATTAAATTATTTGAGGGCAGGAGTCAAGCAGTTCCACCCTTGGGTGACATTGTAACGAATAAATTCCTCTCCTCTTGTCCATCCATCCATCTTCCACCGCTTATCTGGGGTCGGGTCGCCAAGGCAACAGTCTAAGCAGGGACTTCCAGAATTCCCCTTCCCAGCCACCTCCTCCAGCTCTTCCAGGGGGGATCCCGTGGCGTTCCCATGTCATCCGAGAAACATAGTCTCTCCAGCATATCCTAGGTCTTTCCCAAGGCCTCCATCCAGTGGGACATGCATGGAACACCTCCCCTGGGAGGCGTCCGGGGGCATCTGAAATACTCTATTTTCCGGACTATCACACTTCACAATGTTAGGTTAGGTATTTATTTATTGCAGGCAATGGCAAAAAGCAAACAAAACAAAACAACCCGTGCCACATTGCACGAGCCACATTGAAACAACTAGAAAGACAATCAGAGATTGCAGACCCTCGACTCCAATAGACTATTGGATCTTGTGAGACAGTAAACAGGGCTTCCGGATCAGAGGGGCCAAACCTGCTCTAGCTTGCTGCTCCGGAACGTACTACAAGACTCCTTCTGGACTCTTTTTCCCATCATGCCATTCATGTCCCTCCCTCTTAAAGTGGCAGTTTACAGCACAGGCACAATTCCAGATGTAAAAAATAATTCTAGAATCTGGATCCAGATCCGGATCAACGCCATTCTTGGGGAGGACCGAGCCACAGACGGAACCTTGCTTGTGTAAAAATTTCAAGTCAATTGGGTTACTAGTTTTTGAGTTATGCAATTGGACAGACAAACAAGCAAACAAACACAGACAGACAAACAGACAAACGCACCCAATTGCAATACCCTTGCCTCCTCTTCGGCGAGGGTAAAAATAATTCTAGAATCTGGATCCAGATCCGGATCAACGCCATTCTCGAGGAAGACCGAGCCATGGACAGAACCTTGCTTGTGTAAAAATTTCAAGTTGATTGGGTTACTAGTTTTTGAGTTATGCGCGCGGACAGACAAACAGACAAACAGACAAACAAACAGACAAACGCACCCAATTGCAATACCCTCGCCTTCCCCTTCGGCGAGGGTAATAAGTAAAAAGTAATGTGTCAATTCAGCCTGAAAGGGAGTGGAAAAGAAAATTTTTAATATTTTTCGCTGACTCCATTCCGAATTGGATCCGGATGAAATTTGGTGGTGAGATCGACGTCCCCACTCTACATGACTGTGTCAAATTCCATAAACAACAGTCAATAATCAACCGAGATATTGAGGAAACAATTCTAAATCTCCATTGACTGCAATGTTACGGAAAGTTTCAAGCTGCTCCATAATCTGGGATCGCTTCCGGATCATCACCAAAATATAATGATCTGTTCCTGGTACCATTCTCTATGTTTCCTGAAAATTTCATCAAGATACCAATAATACACAATCTCAGAATATATGGATATAATTGAAAATCAAAAAGTCATATCATGTAAAATATGCATTAGATTCACTCAGCAAAACTCATAAAGGGGTCCGACATGAACTATCATGAAACATGTCTTCTGGTTCTGATCCAGAATGAGGTCAGGAACAAATATTATATTTTAACAGTGAAACCCATTTATGGATTCAAGAATCACTTAACCTGCTCGCTCTGAGGCTGCATTAGAATTGAACATCAAAGCATACAGATCAAAGGGTGTTTTCATCCTTTGATGTTTCATGTATTTGAATCTATAAATTGTGAAACAGTGGTTCCAACTCCACATTTGACAATGCAAGAACAAAGTCCAACCACTGTTGGTGAAACAAAAACCATCCCGATGAAGCCACAGCTACAGCAGACCCTGGAGATCCGACTCGATGATGTTCAGCCCATCATCCAATCATTTTTTAAACGACTGACAGCTGAAGAGTTGCTACAGCTGAAATCAGGAAGCCCTGATGATGACATCAAAGCAAAGCTCTCAGAGCTGCTTTTAGTCCTCATCAACACTGCTTCCAAAGTCATACTCCGGTCTCTTCAGAACAAATCAGCCGTGTCTCAAGAGAGTATTCAGGTGGTCATGGGCAACATTATTCCTGAGAGCTTTGGTAAAGCCCTGAACCCCCACGATAAAGTCCAGAGTGTTAGCTCTGAACATTTCCAGGCTATGTTAAACACAGAGATCGAGGAGAAAGTCAACTCTGCCCTGTCCGGCCCTCAGATGCTTGAAGAGAGAAAAAACCCTGAAACTGTGACCCCCCCCAGGAAGATTAATGTCATTGTTCAACATGTTTGCAGGATGGTGAAGGACTCCCTGGCTAAGGTTACATGCACGTTTCAAACAGTCGAGACACATACAGATGTGTCCGATGGAGAGGACACAGAGACCCGTGAGCTCGAGCCCCCAGAAGTAGAGCCTTTGGATGGACAACCCATGGATGGACAACCCATGGATGGACAGCCCACGGAAGCAGAGCCCATGGAGTCAAAGAAAAAAACACAAGACAAAATACTTGTTAGTATCATCACAGAGAAGGTAGTATGGAAGATATTTGACAAAATGGAGATGATTCCGATAAATGGTATGTATCGTACAAATATTCTAGGAGACAAAAACATCATGGAGTGGCTGTTTGAAAATACCTGGACTGAAATCAAGGGCCCTTTAAGCATCTCGCCGGAAACAGCGTCCAAAAAATGCACGAAAATTGTGAAGGACCTGTGTAAAGAGTTTGGCGGTGCACCTTCAGTTCTGCTGGCGTTGATGATACGAGATCCTAAGACTGATAAACAACTGGCGAGAATTATCAGCCGCAACCTGAACGCCCAACCAAAACCAAAAGGATTATTTATGTGGTAAACAACTGGCGAGAATTATCAGCAGCAACCTAAATGTCTTAAGCCTTAACCTAAAAAAAACCTTTACCTCAAAAAAACCTAAACCTAAAAAAAACTTAACCTAAGGCTCATTTATGAGCCTTTTAGTAATATTTTTGGAATATGTCGCTCTGTCAGAGTGATCTGACAGAGCGACATATTACTGGGTTTTCGCCGGGTACTCCGGTTCCCGAACGAGCTCGAGATAGAGTCGAAAAAATCATTGATACATTCTTGCCATTTTACCACATAAACTCTATCATCAACACAGAGATGGGCTGAACCACCGCCAATGTGCTCACAGTCTTTTAACTGTCTTGCTGTCCCGTAGTCTTGTGCTCTCTCTCCCTCTGTTTGTCCCTCTCTCTCTTTCAGGTCCTTCTGTCCGTGGTGCTGCAGAACCTGGACCTGTGTCCCTCAACGCTGATGTCCACCTCGCTAGCATTAGCATTTCCAGTCTTGTTTTTGTCTGCTCCTCCTCTGTCTTGCTGTCGCTTCCCTATACATCTCCTTGCTTTTGACTCTCCTCTGGCCTGCTATTCTCTCTCTCTCTCTCTCTCTCTCTCTCTCTCTCTCTCTCTCTCTCTCTCTCTCTCTCTCAACCCAGCCGGTCAGACAGATGGCCGTCCACCATGAGCCTAGGTTCTGTCCAAGGTTTCTGCCTGTTAAAGGGACGTTTTTCCTTGCCTCCGTTGCCAGAGTGCTTGCTCTTGTGGGTCAAGTTGGGTTCTGTCTAATCCTGTAAAGTGCCTTGAGATGACTTCCTGTTGTGATCTGGCGCTATAGAAATAAAACTGAATTGAATTGAATTGATATCATAATTTCACTTTACCTCCACTGGTCACTCAAATCTGAGCTTGAAGGAAGACATTATTATGGAGGGAATCCTGTAATATATCTGAAAGTGTGCAGAAATCTACTTAGAACTTTTCTCCTGAGTCCACAGCCATGGCTTGAAGCTACTGATTAGTTTCTGCTGTGTGACACACGCTGTGTATTTCATGGGAGTGGTAGACAGACACACTACACTGATGTGGTATTCAAGAAGTTCCTCCTCCGCAGGTTAGTACAGAGTACATGGCTGTGAGACATGGTTCTCTTAGCAGACAGGGAGGGACAGTTTCCTCATTGATATTGGCCTTTTTTTATTAGCATGCTATTAATTACGTATCGGCCTGCAGTGACTATATAACATAATTACACTGTTTGACTCCTACCGGCTCTTTGCCGGCATGATGGGACGCTTCAAACGAGAGACAGTGTCGTCTGTCAGGCGTTCATGGTTTGTAGTCTACTGCCCCCTAGAGCTTCAATTCCAGTAATGCAGTCGGACCGGTTGAGAGGGATTTCAAAAATGTGACCTCAAAGAGAAACGCTTTTGATGACGTGTTGCTTCTTGCTGTTAAGAAGAGACATTTGGTGTGAGGTTTATACCTAAATAAAAAAGAAAGCATCAGAGTTATGCCTTAAGAATGTAGATAATAAAAGAAGAACATTGTTTGAGTCGTCTCACTGAGCTAAAATGTGTATCTCTGCATGTGTCGTAGCGCCTACCTGGACCGTCTGTCGTATTTTCCATGAACAGTCCGAAAATGTCGCTCCACATTTCCCTTCTTTGGTATTGCAGTGTAAATGCAGTCCAGCTGCTGTATGTTTATTTTGAAATGTGCGCTCTTATTTTGTAGTGCAAGGGGAAGTTGCAGCTGTAGAGTTGGCGACACCGTGCTCAGGTGCAACGCTGTTAGTTAATTTAAGTTTCATTACTCCACGTATCTAATGAAGAGTACTGCAGGAAGAAAACTGCCTCTTGATCGTGTTGAAGCAGCCAAAGTGTTCTACGGTGTATCAATAAATAAAACATCTGTCTGAAGAGCGATCTGTGGGCAGCGCAGGCAGAAAGGCGTTTAAACGCACTTGAAAAATGACATCGTGAAAAGAACTCCACCTCCTGTTGCGTATGAAAGTGATATGTTTTTGTCTTCTTCCTCAGTCCAGCGAGGGCTTAAAACTGGAGACAACTCGTGACTCGCTTGTTCGTTTCGCTGCGCTTAGCGCCTTTTTGCGCATGACCTAAAGGTCAGAAAAATTAAGTTGTCATCTCACTGGCTGCCCTGCATGTCAATCAAACAATATGTCACGCGATCAACCCACATTTCCTTCGCGATCGATGTATTGGGCACCACTGTTTTAGAAGCTACCAAAGTGAAGGGATGTTCAATTGGTTGCACTTCAAACAAAGAGTAGAACATCAAATAAATATCACATTATAAAAATATGAGAGAAAGTAAAAAATATAATATTAGCTTTCTGCAAAATATTTATGAAATCAAGAATTTTGTATAAATACGTCACCAAATAGCCACACAACCAACAGTAAAATACTTAAAATCAAATATTAGATTCCACAAAGTTGCAGATAATGATGTGAACGATGAGATCAGGAGCGTTTCTCTTTGACGTCATCAAAAGCGTTTCTCTTTGACGTCACATCATTTTTGAAATCCCTCTCAACCGGTCCGACCTGCAGTACTGGCATTGAAGCTCTCGGGGGCAGTAGACTACAAACCATGGACGCCTGACAGACGATGTTGTCTGATGATGATGAATATTAGATAGAATGTTAGAGTACAAGTACAGTCAAACAGTAGCATGTATTACAGTACAAGTACAGTCACACAGTAGCATGTATTACAGTACAAGTACAGTCAAACAGTAGCATGTATTACAGTACAAGTACAGTCAAACATCCTGTCTAAGAGGAGCATTTCTAAAAAGCCCTTGCGGTCTTGTTTCCGTTGAAAGTCCTTCGTACATAAATCATCGACATTTAACAATACCAATAAAAATAAAAAAATAAAACTAATATTAAATTACTCAATTGATGCAAAATAACAATAAAATAACAATAAATTACTCCACAGATGCAAAATAACAATAAATTAAAAAGACGCATCATATGGACAACGTAGGTGGACAAAGAACAGGGGGGGTGGGGGTGGGGGGGGGGTTGATCCGGAGAGAGTCGTGATGACTATCTCCATTTCTGCCCCCCTAAAAGGTGTATTTTTAGGGCCGTTTTGAAGGAGGTCAAAGAGGTGCATGTTTTGAGGGCAGGAGTCAAACAGTTCCACCCTTAGGGGGCAGTATTGTAAAAAGATGATTTACCCATGTTAGTCCTATAGGAGGGGGTAATCAGGGGAGGCAAGTGAGGCACAGCCTCACCTGTCATCATATAAAATCATATAAAAATCATGTATTTGTATTATTAAAAATCATATAAAAATCATATAATATATAATATAACATCAGTGATATTATATTATATATTTTATGATTTTTTCATTTTTAATAATACAATTAGTGCGTCACGTATTCTTGTGCTCAGCGGCATTAAAATACTGCAGAATGAGGCCATGTGTAATACGGCCTTCAGCCAATAGGAGGCCAGTGAGTGATTCAGCGCACTCATCAGCTGATCCGCTCGTTCGAGACGGGCTTGTAAACACGGAAGCGCTGGCTGTCTGGACGTCAAGCAAGAACCCGTCTTTTCTGCTTTTCCTGCCTTCTTTTCTCAACTTCTGACGATGTCTGGACTCGGATGGGATATTGCGACATGAAGAATTTACCGAGAAGCCTCCAAACACGAGCAGCGACCGCGCGTATTCAAAGTCCAATTGCGCTAGAAACTTTTGAGACGTCCCGGATAGACCTGGCTTTGGACGGACAGCGGAGACTTAACATTAGCGTACACAAAGCTAAGGAAAAGGAGAACCGAGAGATTTTATTCTATTTATATATTATATTGCACTGTTGCTGCTTTGAGCCCGTGAGACCAGCGTCTGGCCGTTTCTGGGACCGATTCGAGCAGAACCGCGGCGGACTGGGCCTGACAGAGAGTCCATTGGATGTGAACGAGTGTTCTGAAACATTCTGGAGAACATAAGCTGTCAAATGAAGCCCAGCTTTTCCCCCCATCGCCGGCATACCCCTGCCGTTCCGTTCTCTCTCTCTCTCTCTCTCAGCGCAGCCCCAGCTGGACACACACACGCAGACACGTCTCAGAACATGTGTTTAACAGTTAAACATCAGTTAAACTTTAACTGATCAACACACGCACCCACACACATTCAACGCTGCACGCACACTGATACGCAGAGTTGAATAATTTCATTAAATCTTTTGTAAATACGCAGATTCTGTGTGGTCTCCCCTTTTTGTCATAAACTGATGAGCCAGGTTTGTGACAATATGTAAAAAATGCTGGTACGAATTTTTAAACAAAACACGTTAAATGTTGCCAATCAAATGATGAATAAGCTGTAGGTTCATTTATTTGTAAATCTGACTGTGCCTCACCAGACATGAACCTCACCGCACGACGCACGTCACTGGTCCTGTAGGAGGGGGTAATCAGGTTGTTGTTTGAGCTCCCTCTAGTGTTGTGGCTGTGGGTGTCACTAAATCTGTGGAGGTGTTTATTCAGGTATGCAGGGATTGAGGGGACTGAGGGCAGAGCTGCATTGACTATTTTAAATGCCAATCCCATTTTGAGTTGTTTAACCCTGTCTTCTACCCTGAGCCATTTTAGGCTAGCAAAATGTCCAGGAAGAAGGTGGGTCATGGGCCCCAGATTGAGGAGTAGCCGAATCAGTTTGTTTTGGGAGGTTTGGAGCCTGGTTTTCAGGGACATTTTGATGTTTGAATACCAGGAGGTGCTAGCATAGTCAAAGAGGGGCTGAACGAGGCTCCAGCAAGCGTCCGGAGAGCACTTTTGCTGACAAAAGCAGACATTCTGCCCAGCAATCTTGTTCTTTGATTGACTTTTTTGATCACCTTAGTTGCCATACTATCGCCAGACAGGTATTTGTCAAGAACACAGCCCAAATAGGTAATCTCTTCTTTGCTGGAGATTACTGTATTATCGACTGTGACCTTGAAATCGTTAACATTTATCTCACGTAGAGAGTGTTTAGACCCAAAAAGAATCGATTCGGTTTTACCAAGATGTAGTGACAGTTTGTTATCAGTAAGCCAAGTACGGATTCTGGTGACCTCAGAGCTGAGAGCTTCCTCAACCTGCACTTTGTCCTCTCCCGAAATCAGGAGTGCTGAGTCATCAGCAAACAGGAACAATTTGCAGTTACAGGCAGCACTCATGTCGTTAATGTATAGGAGGAACAGTAACGGTCCTAGAATGCTGCCTTGAGGAACACCGCAGCTCACCGGGAGGGACGAGGACAAGGTTCCGTTTATGTCTACCATTTGTTCTCGTCCCTCAAGATACGACTTCATCCAGTTTATTGGATGGCCAATATCAATGAGGAAACTGTCCCTCCCTGTCTGCTAAGAGAACCATGTCTCACAGCCATGTACTCTGTACTAACCTGCGGAGGAGGAACTTCTTGAATACCACATCAGTGTAGTGTGTCTGTCTACCACTCCCATGAAATACACAGCGTGTGTCACACAGCAGAAACTAATCAGTAGCTTCAAGCCATGGCTGTGGACTCAGGAGAAAAGTTCTAAGTAGATTTCTGCACACTTTCAGATATATTACAGGATTCCCTCCATAATAATGTCTTCCTTCAAGCTCAGATTTGAGTGACCAGTGGAGGTAAAGTGAAATTATGATTTCAAAGTAAGTTGTGGATGTGATTTAGCTTTTTTCAGAGGAGCGTGTGGGCTGGTATGTCCTCCTAGTGTCTCATTTCTACAAAACAAGAGCGGCTGTTGAGCATTTCTCTGCCAGTCTTTAATTGTGCTCACAGTTGTTTATTCTAGTGGATGAGTGCACGACTCACATTGAAGTAAACATGTCAGCCTTCTACTTTAATATAAAGGTCAAGAGTGGAAACCACAAGCTAAAAATCATCAAGCTGTTTTGCACCCCCCCCCTCACAGAGGATTGTGATAAATGTAAATTAATATCTCTGTTATATAATTTCATAACAAATATAGCTCAGAGTCTGTTTTGCACTATTAGATCGGGGAATACCGCGGGCAGAATACAATTTAATTTGCTGCTGCACCGCTTCCCTGGAGCGTTCTCGGGGCTCTCTGAGAACGAGCTGGGCTGTTCTTCACCCCCCCGTCTTGAACATAAATCGTTTACTTTTCCCACGAGGGCCACAATGGAGACAAGCGCTGGCTTCATAACTCTTTCACGCTTGGTGATTTTAAGGTTGAGACATGGAGACTGCAGCCTTGCTGATTTCCTGTACGACTGTCCAACAGGTTTCAGAGGCAGTTCGTTAAATGCGACTTTGCTCAGGGATCACTCACGCCGTCATGGATGATCCAGGGCGCTCCATCCCATAGTTTTACTGTAACAGAGCTGCTGTGTGTGTTTTGCTGCTCCTCCATGCAGGGACAGGACTAACTCCTGCTCCGTGCTGTGTGACCAACTGACCCCAGAACAATGAAGGACAGAAGAAATGGGATGATGAGAGCACATCGGCCTGGTTACCGCGGTTACCATGGATGGATGGATAAAGGAGTGAATCGGGTCATTTACCTGTTGGCGGAGGTCTATTCGGAACTTAAATAAAAGAAATATCAATACACATATATTTTCAAAAGAAAAGTCACTGTGTCATATTTGCCTATATAATGTAATGTAATTATAATATCAGCATTTGATATTTTAATGTGATTGCGCAATCTAATCTGAGGTGCGGGGGCGCACGGCATCCCCCACCTAGCATCTTCTGTTTGTATTTGAACAGGAAATATGCAGATTCAGTTAATGTAACTACTAATCAGATATTTGATCTTATTAAACGATTAAAGAAATTTAGCGATCAGACAAAATGGGGGGGGGGAGGTTTGTATTTCACTCCCATGAAATACACAGCGTGTGTCACACAGCAGAAACTAATCAGTAGCTTCAAGCCATGGCTGTGGACTCAGGAGAAAAGTTCTAAGTAGATTTCTGCACACTTTCAGATATATTACAGGATTCCCTCCATAATAATGTCTTCCTTCAAGCTCAGATTTGAGTGACCAGTGGAGGTAAAGTGAAATTATGATATCAATTCAATTCAATTCAGTTTTATTTCTATAGCGCCAGATCACAACAGGAAGTCATCTCAAGGCACTTTACAGGATTAGACAGAACCCAACTTGACCCACAAGAGCAAGCACTCTGGCAACGGAGGCAAGGAAAAACGTCCCTTTAACAGGCAGAAACCTTGGACAGAACCTAGGCTCATGGTGGACGGCCATCTGTCTGACCGGCTGGGTTGAGAGAGAGAGAGAGAGAGAGAGAGAGAGAGAGAGAGAGAGAGAGAGAGAGAGAATGGCAGGTCGGAGGAGAGTCAAAAGCAAGGAGATGTATAGGGAAGCGATAGCAAGACAGAGGAGGAGCAGACAAAAACAAGACTGGAAATGTTAATGCTAGCGAGGTGGACATCAGCGTTGAGGGACACAGGTCCAGGTTCTGCAGCACCACGGACAGAAGGACCTGAAAGAGAGAGAGGGACAAACAGAGGGAGAGAGAGAACAAGACTACGGGACAGCAAGACAGTTAAAAGACTGTGAGCACATTGGCGGTGGTTCAGCCCATCTCTGTGTTGATGATAGAGTTTATGTGGTAAAATGGCAAGAATGTATCGATGATTTTTTTGACTCTATCTCGAGCTCGTTCGGGAACCGGAGTACCCGGCGAAAACCCAGTAATATGTCGCTCTGTCAGATCACTCTTAGTTCCTGTAAAAGTACAGGAACTAAGAGTGATCTGACAGAGCGACATATTCCAAAAATATTACTAAAAGGCTCATTTATGTGGTAATATTATGCGGTAATATTACCACATAAATTAGCCTTTTTTTTAGGTTAAGTTTTTTTAGGTTAAGGTTTTTATTAGGTTAAGGTTTTTTTTAGGTTAAGTTTTTTTAGGTTAAGGTTTTTATTAGGTTAAGGTTTTTTTTAGGTTAAGTTTTTTTAGGTTAAGTTTTTTTAGGTTAAGGTTTTTTTAGGTTAAGTTTTTTTAGGTTAAGGTTTTTTTGAGGTTAAGGTTTAAGACATTTAGGTTGCGGCTGATAATGATCGCCAGTTGTTTATCAGTCTTAGGATCTCGTATCATCAACGCCAGCAGAACTGAAGGTGTCAGCCCATTTCTGTGTTGATGATAGATTTTAGTGATAAAATGGCAAGAATGTATCGATTATTTTTTCGACTCTATCTCGAGCTCGTGCGGGAACCGGAGTACCCGGTGAAAACCCAGTAATATGTCTGCTCTGTCAGATCACTCTTAGTTCCTGTAAAAGTACAGGAACTAAGAGTGATCTGACAGAGCAGACATATTACTAAAATATTACCAAAAGGCTTATTTATCACATAAATAAGCCTTTTTTTTCGTTTGGACGTGTAGGTTGCTGCTGATAATGATCGCCAGTTGTTTATCAGTCTCAGGATCTCGGATCATCAACGCCAGCAGAACTGAAGGTGTCAGCCCATTTCTGTGTTGATAGAGTTTATGTGGTAAAATGGCAAGAATGTATCGATGATTTTTTCGACTCTATCTCGAGCTCGTTCGGGAACCGGAGTACCCGGTGAAAACCCAGTAATATGTCGCTCTGTCAGATCACTCTTAGTTCCTGTAAAAGTACAGGAACTAAGAGTGATCTGACAGAGCAGACATATTACTAAAATATTACTAAAAGGCTTATTTATGTGGTAAAAGAATGATCCCATTCTTTTACCACATAAATTAGACTTTTTTTTAGGTTAAGTTTTTTTAGGTTAAGGTTTTTTTGAGGTAAAGGTTTTTTTTAGGTTAAGGTTTAAGACATTTAGGTTGCTGCTAATAATTCTCGCCAGTTGTTTACCACATAAATAATCCTTTTGGTTTTGGTTGGGCGTTCAGGTTGCTGCTGATAATTCTTGCCAGTTGTTTATCAGTCTTAGGATCTCGTATCATCAACGCCAGCAGAACTGAAGGTGTCAGCCCATCTCTGTGTTGATGATAGAGTTTAGTGATAAAATGGCAAGAATGTATCGATGATTTTTTCGACTCTATCTCGAGCTCGTTCGGGAACCGGAGTACCCGGTGAAAACCCAGTAATATGTCGCTCTGTCAGATCACTCTTAGTTCCTGTAAAAGTACAGGAACTAAGAGTGATCTGACAGAGCGACATATTACTAAAATATTACCAAAACCTTCACCTAAAAAAAGGCTTATAAGCCTTTTTTTTAGGTTAAGGTTTAAGACATTTAGGTTGCTGCTGATAATTCTCGCCAGTTGTTTACCACATAAATAATCCTTTTGGTTTTGGTTGGGCGTTCAGGTTGCGGCTGATAATTCTCGCCAGTTGTTTATCAGTTTTAGGATCTCGTATCATCAACGCCAGCAGAACTGAAGGTGCACCGCCAAACTCTTTACACAGGTCCTTCACAATTTTCGTGCATTTTTTGGACGCTGTTTCCGGCGAGATGCTTAAAGGGCCCTTGATTTCAGTCCAGGTATTTTCAAACAGCCACTCCATGATGTTTTTGTCTCCTAGAATATTTGTACGATACATACCATTTATCGGAATCATCTCCATTTTGTCAAATATCTTCCATACTACCTTCTCTGTGATGATACTAACAAGTATTTTGTCTTGTGTTTTTTTCTTTGACTCCATGGGCTCTGCTTCCGTGGGCTGTCCATCCATTGATTGTCCATCCATTGGTTGTCCATCCAAAGGCTGTACTTCTGGGGGCTCGAGCTCACGGGTCTCTGTGTCCTCTCCATCGGACACATCTGTATGTGTCTCGACTGTTTGAAACGTGCATGTAACCTTAGCCAGGGAGTCCTTCACCATCCTGCAAACATGTTGAACAATGACATTAATCTTCCTGGGGGGGGTCACAGTTTCAGGGTTTTTTCTCTCTTCAAGCATCTGAGGGCCGGACAGGGCAGAGTTGACTTTCTCCTCGATCTCTGTGTTTAACATAGCCTGGAAATGTTCAGAGCTAACACTCTGGACTTTATCGTGGGGGTTCAGGGCTTTACCAAAGCTCTCAGGAATAATGTTGCCCATGACCACCTGAATACTCTCTTGAGACACGGCTGATTTGTTCTGAAGAGACCGGAGTATGACTTTGGAAGCAGTGTTGATGAGGACTAAAAGCAGCTCTGAGAGCTTTGCTTTGATGTCATCATCAGGGCTTCCTGATTTCAGCTGTAGCAACTCTTCAGCTGTCAGTCGTTTAAAAAATGATTGGATGATGGGCTGAACATCATCGAGTCGGATCTCCAGGGTCTGCTGTAGCTGTGGCTTCATCGGGATGGTTTTTGTTTCACCAACAGTGGTTGGACTTTGTTCTTGCATTGTCAAATGTGGAGTTGGAACCACTGTTTCACAATTTATAGATTCAAATACATGAAACATCAAAGGATGAAAACACCCTTTGATCTGTATGCTTTGATGTTCAATTCTAATGCAGCCTCAGAGCGAGCAGGTTAAGTGATTCTTGAATCCATAAATGGGTTTCACTGTTAAAATATAATATTTGTTCCTGACCTCATTCTGGATCTGAACCAGAAGACATGTTTCATGATAGTTCATATCGGACCCCTTTATGAGTTTGGCTGAGTGAATCTAATGCATATTTTACATGATATGACTTTTTGATTTTCAATTATATCCATATATTCTGAGATTGTGTATTATTGGTATCTTGATGAAATTTTCAGGAAACAGAGAATGGTACCAGGAACAGATCATTATATTTTGGTGATGATCCGGAAGCGATCCCAGATTATGGAGCAGTTTGAAACTTTCCGTAACATTGCAGTCAATGGAGATTTAGAATTGTTTCCTCAATATCTCGGTTGATTATTGACTGCTGTTTATGGAATTTGACACAGTCATGTAGAGTGGGGACGTCGATCTCACCACCAAATTTCATCCGGATCGAATCTGGAATGGAGTCAGCAAAAAATATAAAAATTTAACATTGTGAAGTGTGATAGTCCGGATAGTATTTCAGATGCCCCCGGACGCCTCCCCGGGGAGGTGTTCCATGCATGTCCCACTGGATGGAGGCCTTGGGGAAGACCTAGGATATGCTGGAGAGACTATGTTTCTCGGATGACATGGGAACGCCACGGGATCCCCCCTGGAAGAGCTGGAGGAGGTGGCTGGGAAGGGGAATTCTGGAAGTCCCTGCTTAGACTGTTGCCTCGGCGACCTGACCCCGGATAAGTGGTGGAAGATGGATGGATGGACAAGAGGAGAGGAATTTATTCGTTACAATGTCACCCAAGGGTGGAACTGCATGACTCCTGCCCTCAAATAGTTTAATTTAATGCAGTTATTTAATTTGGTCATTCTACAGATGGACTGTTTTAGTCATTGTTTTGTTTGTAAGTACACTCCTTGGGCTTCAGATTGTCATGGCAAGAGACACATTTCATCAGCAGGTGTCATGGTAACATTGCAGGTGAGGGGTTTTGAATGATCACAGCATATTCTATCATTCTGTTCCACATGTGGCTCGCCAGAAGATGATGGTGAAATATCTAAAGCAGGAATAACCGCAAAGTGTAAACAATAGTGAAATCAATGGTGCTAAAGCAGCCAAACAATAAGGAGCATGCCATCTACTGACCGCCGTTCAAAATCAATACCCTGCCCTGGCTTAATGAGAGCTGATCAGCAATGCCGGAGAAATAAGCTGCTGTATTTACTGAAAAGTAAATGCATAAACGGCTTTCCCCGGGCCGCTGTTCAGAGAGAAAAGTCAGGCACCGCCGGTTCCCCGAGAGAACAACAGCAAGTGACACCTCCCTGAATCCTGCGTGGGAAGTTCCTTAACACGAAGCCAGAGGAGAATGAAACGACGTGGAGGAAAAGTTCAGTTCAAAGTGCAACAGCTCAGGATGACGGACATAGAAAAGACGTTCCACGCAACATGACCAGTAAGTTGTTAAGTCGCGGGCCACTAAGAATGACGTGGAGGGCCACATTTGGCCCCCGGGCCTCGAGTTTGACAACTGTGCTCTATAGCGTCTCAAATAACTTGAAACTACAAAATAATATATAAATATATAAATATAAATAATACAGCTGGTCCTCATTTCACAACGCCGTTACGTTCCAAAGACCCCGTCACTAATCGAAACCCCCATTGATCAACAACTTGGCAGATATCTTGTGTGGTAAAAAGAATGTTTACACACAAAGGACCCCACAATGCACTGGCGACGCTTCCAGGGTGTACGCCGCCTCTCGGTCATTGAAGAGCTGGGATAGGCTCCAGCAACACTGACCCACAAGGGGGGTAAAATGGACATGAAAATGAATGAATGAATGAATGAATGAAAAACCATTTGCATATGTATATGCCATTTATTGTGTAGATACGTACGTACTCACTCACATCGCCGCAGCCGGTGCAGTTTGAGTTCCAACATTCATGATTATTCTGAAAGCACGTGGCCACAGATTTGTTACGATTATTTTATTTTAAATCATGGAAATAATTACTGGAGAACCAAAAATATGTTTTACTACATTTTGACCATTAACTATACACTTCTCAATGTTGTCCAAGAGTCATAAAAATACATTCTGACGGAATAAACAGTACCTTTTAAAAATATTTAATTATATCCAAAGCACTAATCCTTAATTAATGCCTGAAAACACGACAGGACCTCAGCATAAATTAGATCCTCTGGCGTCGTAGCCAGACGCATTAATGCACTCATTTATTTTAAAACCATCATTTTAAACTTTGAATGAATCCCCATAAATGAATGATACCAATGCATAAATGTGGATTTAAACACAATTACAAATAATAATGCCTTTTTTATTACAGTTGCAGGTAGGCCTTAGTTTGTAACAAAAATGAGCTTAGTGTTTTTAAACTGATAGATATTTTCATGAAAATTAAAAAATATAAATTTTATTTGATTAAATTTAAGAAGAAATGATAAATAAATAAAAATAAAATGTTTTCCTGTATACTAAGAAAAGATCTCACACAGAATTACTTATATAATATGTTCTCTAATCAGTTTTCATTTACACTAAAAACCTGAATATATCACATCCATTTGTTTTCAAGTTTACGTTCAATAGTTCTAATCTGTTGCATCATTTGTTAATGTCGTATGGAATCGAGTTGCATCCTGGCCTAGCGTGAACGATTACGTGACACTTTTCCAGCATGCAGGCGATTTATTTAAAGACCTGCTGCAGCGTTTCCACAGCACTCTCGTATTTGCATGCCAGCTTTTATGTTGCAATAAAGATGCAGGACTTGTCACCCATCCAGACACCTAATTAATGTGTTCAGCGCCTCGAGGTTGAGCTGTCAGTCTGTCTCTGGGGGGAAAGCAGAGCATGAACTCGCACCGAGGTTGTGTTTCCCACACAGCGGAGACTCTGAGATGCTAGTTATCCTTTCACAGGCTGACAGGACAGAAGAAAACCGACTCCGAGGTTTCACCTCTCGCGTCCTCCCAGGTCTCTGGAGAACAGCTGCCTGGTCGCTCGCTGCAGGAACCGTGACACCCACTCTTTATTGATGCACAGTTAGCTGCAGGGCTGGGAGTGGATCTGGCCACAGACCGGCACATCAGGCACATTCCAACAAGGCTTCTCATAACCTGGTCTGGGTTGTTTTTGACAGTTTATTTGACTTTCATGCAACGAGGTAAACCCCAGAGATTTGGTTTGTTTGTCTGCCTTGAAAGCAGCATCCTATTTGGAATTCAAAGTGCAGAGCAGCCTAATTGACTGTGTGTGTGTGTGTGTGTGTTACAAGATGTAACAAATTGGTGTCTTGCTTTGGAGTCTGAAGATTTCGCCCCCTTTTATGAGGTGCGCTGACTGGATGTGCCCCGTGGGCCGCAGCCACTGGCATGCCATCGCTGTACTTGGCTGCCTGGTTGAAGCATTTCTTGACCGGCATCCCTATTTTGTCACTGGTTATGGTGGCAGTGCATTCCCTGATTCCCTGATGGATTGCTGAGTGGGCCTGGTACTGGCCCCAGGGCCAGCGATCAAGCAGCTCCTGCGTCTTCGTCTGTGCATTAAAAGACTGTTCACATTTCTTCTTAGTCAAACGGCTGTAGTTAGTGAGTTCTGTCAACGCTCCTAAAAGAGCTCCTAAATGTAATCAAAACCATAAAGACACAATACAAGGATCGTCATTCCCCAAACACAAAACAGACACAAATAAGCTCAAAAAAGGAAGACTGACCATCGAGACACAAACAATGACAGCGAGACAGTAACTCCTAACGCCTTCAAGGGTTGTGTCCGAGGCTGAGTGTCTCCCAGGACGCAGAGACCCGGGGCCTCATGTACAAAAACTGTGTATGTACTGCTGTGTACGTTTGCACGTTTATACAGCTGTTGGGCCTTTGGCGACACCTAGAGGTGATGCTGGGAACTGTTATATTCAGTGTTCACAACGACTGAATCGGGTTTCTTCTGTTCAAACAGTCTATCTTTGTTTTCACCTTTTTCTCGACTGAAGGGTAAAGGTGAGGCAAAGCGATATGTAGGTCAGCAGCCGAATCGTCTGAACATCGGGGTGTCTGAGCAACGTCGCTATGCCGACTGACTCTTGCTTAAAGAACACACTCCCGTCCATCGCTCCCGTCCAGCTCTCTCCGTGCTAACTACAGGATATTTGACATGTGGAGCTGCAGGCTAACTTTCAGGAATGGGAAGGGCAGCTTTAAGCTCCTCTGTTTTAAAAATGTGTTAATTTTTTCAGGTCTCGTGTTCATGCATGGCTCTGCTGGTCTGAAGCAGCCTGTGGTTCCAATGCCCATAAACGGATTCCTGACTGTCCTGCATGGGAAGACTGGTGGAGACCGTTGAACCCATAAAGAATGTCTTAATGAAATGTCTTGCCAGTTTCACATGAAGCCCATTAAGCCCATTATTTGTGCTCAGCCACTCGGCCTGCTTCTGGCTTTCATTGCTGTCACACCAGTAGCGGCGATGGATCGAGCATTTACTCTGCGCTACGGGGCTTATTGAGAATCGCTGTCTTCATACTGAGGATTATGTGAGGTGGACAATTCTGGAAATCGGTTGTATTACATGTGGAGGATTACGCATTCGCTTTCACAGCGACGCAGCTCGAGCAGCAGAAGAGATACGCTGGTCTGTGCCGAGCACCAGCGGCAGAAGATGAAGGAAATGCAACGTTGCTCCCGCCCAACTTCTCTTTGTGATTTAAAGCAGTTAAACAGCTCAATGCAAATTAAGTCATTGTCAGCACCATATTACCCAACTCTCCGGGGATGAAACAGAAGGTTTGTCAGCCACACACACAAACACACAAACACACACACACACACCTACACACACACACACACACACACACACACACACACACACACACCTACACACACACACACACACACACACACACACACACACCTACACACACACAGTGTAACTGGCATTGCTCAGTGGCACGATTATTAAAAAAGTAATCACGAGTTCTGGATCACTGTTCTCTGAGAGGTGTGGCCAAAGGGCCTGTGACCTTCAACCCCCACAGCTAGCATTAGCATTTATAGCTTTATATAGCAGCTCTTTAGTCAGTGTCTTGTTCAGCAGCCTAGATGTTACATTGTGTATTTACTCTCTCTCTCTCTCTCTCTCTATCTCTCTCCCCTTCTGAAAGGACAAGTAATTCCAATTTAGAGGCAGTTAAAAGATTATTTTTGGATAATGTTCACTGGACAAAAGCACGAGATTCTATGAGATTCTGATCTGGATCCAACATTAAATTGTGGATCTGGTGATCCATAAAGTATCAAATGACGATGATGCAGACTGAGCTGAGAGGCTCGTAGCTCCAGCTGTTCCTGTGGCCAAAATGTAAGCTGAATTTTATTTTTAGCACTTTCAGACTGTTTCCTGAACCCTCCCCCCCCTTAGGGAACATAAATAGAGATGCGGCGACTCTAATCCACCATGATAAGGATCAAGAGGTCAGCGCGAGAGGGTCATGTTGGCAGAGGTCCATCCACCTCAATAAGAAAGGAGCTTGGGTTTGCACTGTGGAGGAGGAGAAAGGTTGAGATGAGATCAACGATCATCTAACCTCCAGCCGCTCTGCCCGGTTCACGGCCGAGAGGCGATACTCACATAAATGTAGGTCAAGAGGACTCTCCTGCATTTCTCTGTTTTTCAATAGACAGTAAATATTTATGAATGTATGTTTCAGAGCATTAGGTTGTACAGTATCCATCCATCCATCCATCCATCCATGCATCCATCCATCCATCCACCAGTGCAGGCAACACATCACCCTGATGGTAGAAAAGGTGGCGATGGTGGGGTTGGTTGATCTTCTTGGGAGTGACCAGGTTGGACAGGATTAGAAATGAGGCAATACGAGGGACAGTGAAGGTTAGACGTTTGGGAGACAAGGTCAGAGAGACCAGACTTTGATGGTTTGGACATGTCCAGAGGAGAGACAGGGACTATATCGGTAGAAGGATGCTGAGGATGGAACTGCCAGGGAACAGGACTAGAGGACGACCCAGGAGAAGAGACATGGACGTAGTGAGGGAGGACATGAGAGTGGCTGGTGTTGGGGAGGACGATGCAAAGGACAGGACTAGAGGACGACCCAGGAGAAGAGACATGGATGTAGTGAGGGAGGACATGAGAGTGGCTGGTGTTGGGGAGGACAATGCAAAGGACAGGGCTAGAGGACGACCCAGGAGAAGAGACATGGACGTAGTGAGGGAGGACATGAGAGTGGCTGGTGTTGGGGAGGACGATGCAAAGGACAGGGTGGAGTGGAGAACGCTGGGTTGCTGTGGCGACCCCTCACGGGACAAGCAGAAAGTCCAGTAGTAGTCCAGTCGCACCTTTATAAAAGCTGCTCTCGGGGGCAGCAGCTGATTGGTCTAAGCAGGTCTTTTCCTCCTCACCGGCCGGCTGAGGTCATTCATGAGCTCAGAGTCAGCTTGCTCTTTGCTCACCTCTCACTACAATCATTTCACCCACCATGAAACCCTCAAAGGAGCCGTGACCTCGTTCTCCTGCTTCTCACTGCACACACACAACTATCTGTGTGACTCTGACTCTTGCGGGTACACTTGGACCACACATCGCCCCGACATTGCTGAATTATCCTGCACACACACACACTCACACACACACTGTGGGAGGCGGAGGAGTTGGACTGCGCATTGCAGTTCGGGGGGGGGAGGGGGGGGGGGTCTCAGAGGGAGTGTAAGGAGTTCATTTTGATTCCTTAAAAAGAGGAGAATCAAGGGATGCGCTCGTCTTTTTCATTTGCATTAAGGCCTGGACATCAAACATCACTGATGTTTTAAGGATTCAGATTTGGCTTGCTGTGATCAAAGGCGGGTGGAGGCAGGGAGCTCCTCCTCCCCCCTGGTCAGGTTGAATGTTCTCCTGCCTGCAGGCTTGACAGACTGCCGTTCTATAGAGCATCCCTTCTTTCTCTCCCAGGAGGACGTCCTGCTGACAGCATGACAGCGGACGAGTTGAAGAAGATGTTCCTCCGTAAAAGAGGGGCTGCTCAGTCCGTGCTGCTGTGGCTCTCCTGCCTCTGTGAGGAGGCAGCAGGGGCAGACCGACTGCCTCGACGGCGTCTCATCCACAACACGCTCGCTTCTCTGCCGCCGCCAGCTTGTCACAACATTTTGAACATATTTCCATATTACCGCACGGGGCAGGGAAAAGATGCTGCTGGCTCGCTTTCCTGCTTTATTTGTGCATCTTTACGGTGTGTGTGTGCGTGAGCACATGCTAGGTGCTTCTTTTAGCCCTCACAAATGTTCAGACTAAAAGCAATGAATGAAATTAAAAAGTAAGCATCTGCTTTGTTTGTGGGCAAAGTGCTCTGGCGTGTGTGTCGTTAGCTCAGATTCGTCACACACAAGGTCTTGGCTTGGGGACCAGAGGGTTGCAGGTTCGAGTCCAGCGTGGACCGCAGTATGGAGTGTGAACTGGTGGCTGGAGAGGTGTCAGTTCAACTCCTATTCCTCCCCCAGCTCTGTGGCTGCCCTTCACCCCATTAATTGCATGCCTACAGGCCCATTGTGTGTGTGTGTGTGTTTGTGTGTGTGTGTGTGTGTGCTCCAGCGGTACATCGAGTGAAATAATTTCTCCACTGGGGATTAATAAACTTTAAAATAAATAAATCAACAAGCATCGGGTGAGAAGTGAAGTCAGACTGAACCCTCGACTAATGAACATATATTTGGAGAAATAGATGGGCCTGGTATGAATATTATTACAGTCTGAATGGCGATTGGGTCATTAATCAGCGTGATGAATCATACTGATTAATCACGCTGATTAATCAGGGGAAATTCACTCTAAGTAGGGAGCTGCATTCTTTCTGGAATGCTAACTGATTTTTCTTATTGCAGGGACCGTTCATGGTAAATTTATCGCTAATTGAATCTCATTTTTTACAAGTCTCACAAGCTTTCATTTTAAAAGTCATCCTGAAGTTGAATTAATTCTTTCTCCACCTCACAGGCGCCGTGCAACAGCTTCAGTGGCTGTTTTATCGCAGCCGCTTAGCCGTCAGCACAAGGTGCAGAGCCGAGCTCACCTTGCGTGGGTCCAGGGTGCTGCACCTCATACAAGTTTCATTGAGGTAATGCAGTATTGATTTCCTCTGTCTCCCCTCGCAGCTTCTTGGCTTCGGCTTTGACCGTGCGGTAACACTCACAGGCTTTGATGCACCGGGAGCTGCGTATCATTGCTAATGACTTAACTAATTATCTGCACAATAAACATCGCCCGGCCATTTTTCACCTGTTAGCAGTGGACATTGACTTAGCATGAAGCTGCTATCTGTGGAGGCTAACGGGGCGGTGTCAAAGAAACGAGGACTAATGAGAGACGTCTCCTCGTCCGGAATGGCCGGCATCGATCCCTGTAAAGCCATAAATACATAAATGATCGTTTCGTGTAGATTTACGCGTCCACTCAAACTCCTTCTCATACGATGGTTTACGTCTTTGTTTTCACACTTTAGAAGCATCACACACAAATCTACCGCTTTTCTCATCCTGATTGTGCTTCAGAATATTTGCTCGCCATTATGGCTGAACTAAGTTCAGAATACTGTCTGCCATAGGCGTGCTGGTAAACAGGACTGGTAAACAGGACTGGTAAACAGGACTTCAAAGCACGGGGGGAAATGTAGCGGCTTATCTGCAAAACACGGCCGATTAGAGTTGAGAAAATGTCAATTGTTTTTGCTGGTCAACATCCCAAGAGGAAGACGACTGTAAATGTCAGAGTGCTAGAGGTTTGGGCAGCAGGATGAAATGAAATATAAACTATGGGCAAAACGCAGAACAGTCGTCTGGACTGAAGCCTAATTCATCAGAGGCCCCCCGCCCCTCCCCCTATGCGCTGCACATAGATCCTTCCCGGACTGACCTATATTACATTTCAGATGCAGACTGGGTCTTTCATCAGCAGAGCATGCGTTGAGCCATTCCCCACTGTGACCCCCTCCTTGTGACTGTGTCCTCACCCCTTTACCAGGAAGCGACCCAGATTCCTGATTCCTGATCGAAGAATCGCTCCTCGGACGGGAGGAGTGACTCGTAATCGCCTCCACTGATGAACACATTCATACAAAGCTATAACAACGCTGGCTTTGGGAGGTGAAGGTGCAAAGCAGTGTGTGAGATGCTAAGCTCCAAACGTGCTCCGTCGAGGCCTCCTCAGCAGGAGCTGCTGCGCTCTGACCGGCTCCTTCATCTGGCCAGAGGAGAGAGAGGAGCGAGGGGAGAGAGAGGAGAGAGGGGAGAGAGGGGAGAGAGGAGAGAGGGGAGAGAGAGGAGAGAGGGGAGAGAGGGGAGAGAGAGGAGCGAGGGGAGAGAGGGGAGAGAGAGGAGAGAGGGGAGAGAGAGGAGAGAGGGGAGAGAGAGGAGAGAGGGGAGAGAGGGGAGAGAGGGGAGAGAGGGGAGAGAGGGGAGAGAGGGGAGAGAGAGGAGAGAGGGGAGAGAGAGGAGAGAGGGGAGAGAGAGGAGAGAGGGGAGAGAAAGAGGAGAGAGGGGAGAGAGAGGAGAGAGGGGAGAGAAAGAGGAGAGAGGGGAGAGAGGGGAGAGAGAGGAGCGAGGGGAGAGAGGGGAGAGAGAGGAGAGAGGGGAGAGAGGGGAGAGAGAGGAGCGAGGGGAGAGAGGGGAGAGAGGGGAGAGAGAGGAGAGAGGGGAGAGAGGGGAGAGGGGAGAGAGAGGAGAGAGGGGAGAGAGGGGAGAGAGGAGAGAGGGGAGAGAGGGGAGAGAGAGGAGAGAAGGGAGAGAGGGGAGAGAGAGGAGAGAGGGGAGAGAGAGGAGAGAGGGGAGAGAGGGGAGAGAGAGGAGAGAGGGGAGAGAGAGGAGAGAGGGGAGAGAGGGGAGAGAGGAGAGAGGGGAGAGAGGGGAGAGTAACTTTTCCCAAGTATTCACTGGACATGAACTTTTCCTTGGATTTTGTAGCATGGAGAAGTTCTGAGTCACTCGACAAGAAGGATTTACTCGCTACAAGGAGAAAACGGCGGCGATTGGGGCGAAGATCGAGCGGAGTAAACATTCTGATCCACCATTTATTTATTTTTAGCTAAGGAACCCCTTTCTCTATATAATGCACATCCACAAACTCAACCTCAATATATTCCCAATCTCCTGTGTTACGGGGTCTAATCCAGCGGCCTCTGAGCGGTAAGATTCCTGCCATGCATCTATAAAAAGGCCCCACAAACGGGGCAGAGCTTTCATTAATAGGACCAATGACGGAGAGCCGTCAGCCATGATGGATGCTGCTCAGTGGTCAGACGGGACACTCCTCGCCGCTCGCCTGTTTCCGGAGCAGCTGCCGTGCCTTTTGCCGATGGTTGCGGGCGCATCAGCGCGCTGAAGGGAAGCCTCCAGCACGAAGACGAGCTGCTCAGCGGATGTTTCTCACGCCACTGCGGCTGCGGCGGGTTTAGCCCACAATTACTCTGGTGTGCCCAATTAGACTCGTAATCAAGCCGCTGTAATCACAACATATTGATTGAATCCACGCTGGATGATCTTAATCTCAGATCCCATTCCACCATATTCTTTTTCCCAAATGACTGAATTCAATTGTCATCAAACCAGTAAGCTCATTATTAACAATAACGGGGGGGGCTTTACATAAAATGTCTAACCACCTTCACGTGATAATAATTGTGATAAATGCTCATGGTCTACCCGGAGAGGCGAAAGCCAGCCGGTGAGACTGATCCCAGGTCAGACTGGGCGAGTCCCGTGTCTCGGATGTAGAAGCTAAATCACAAGCAGCTCACGATGCAAGAAAAGGATTTCTTTATGCACTCATTCTTTACGAGTCGCTCGACGCCTCCCAGGAGCGATTCTTTGCTGTCGCTCAGAAGCTCCCAGAAATCTGGGTCACATGTGGGCGGAGCCGAGACGCCGAAACGAAGCATCTCAGTCCAGAGGTAACGCAGGTAGCGACGCAGCCTGCCACCCTTAGGACTGTGGCGGCTGAGGTGGATGACGTGCAGCCCCCGTGCAGCCCCCTCTGGGGCAGGTCAGGGCTGAGAGGCTCCTCTGGATGACCACACCTGGGAGAACGTTCAGCGGCGGCACCAACGTTCTGGGCTCATTTCCTGGCAGGCTGGCGTGTGTCATCGGCACATCCTGCTGATGCGTTCCTCCGTGAGGCTTCAGCGAGGAGCGCTTTGCTCTTCTCCTCCCTCGGCGCTTCCTCTCCTGCATCCCACACTCCGTCTCGTGTCACTCCATCCAACAGCTTGTCGGATGTTTAACTATATTGTGTTGAACTGGCTCATTTGTTTTTCCTTTCAAGTGTTTTTTATTCCTCCTTTCTTGCACAGATGCCCCCCCCCCCCCCCCCCAGTGTGTTTCAGGGTGCCATGCAAAGGCCAGACATTTAAAGTAAAGAGAGTGAGATTCTGAAAGAGCACTCAGGAGAGACGTCTGCATAATTCCAGCAGGCAGATGAATCGGATCTTTCAGTCAATCCAGCATCTTTGAAGTGAGCAAACTTCACAAGAAATCTCGAACAAACTGGGCGGGGCTGCGGCTTTGGTGAGGGGATATGGGGGTGGGGGTAGTTCATATCCGTGTTTTACATACGAACAGGGTTTGGCTTTCTCCAAAACTTCCTAGCAGGATGTTTTTGTATTTCACTGAATTGCCTTAATGAGGAGGAGCTGGAGGAAGACGACGGGCTCACATGTTCCCATTGATTTGTCGCAGCAGAACCTCTGAGCTGAGGAAGGCGGCTTTCATTTTCATGTGTAGATTCTGGGATGGTCGATTCGGCCAAACGCGACAAAGAGCAGAGCGGCGGGGCCAGCAGGCCGAAAACCAATGAGGCGTCAGAGGATTGCAGCGTGCATCCTCACCTGCTCTCAGCGTTCAGGATTAGCTGCTATTTACTCTCCTTCCAGCGTCTTAACCCCCGCTGCGCATTCATCATCCGCCCAGGCTGGAGGCTTCCGGAATGCCAGCGGACACGGATGTGCAGACCTCTTACCCCTCGCCTCGGAGGGGGGCGGAGGGGCAGGCAATAGTGAATAGAGCCCATTGGTTATTATTCAAATGAATGCTCCAGGTGAACGTCCTCTACATCCGGGAGACATTTTCAAATTGCTCTCCCTCCAAACAATAATTGAACGTTTCACTGAGTCCTGCAAGTGACCTTTGGTTTAAAGGAAGTCCTACCCCTGAGGTGCGGAGCCGCTTATTATGTGCGTCACCCCCCCCCCCCTCAGCACTCAGCGCGCATTAAAGCCTCGCACAGCTCCTCGTTCTCATAGTTGTGTTTGGTCTACTGAGAAATGGAAGAATCACTGTTTTAATTACCGCTCTGCAAAACGCTGCAAACCGAAAGCAGGCAGTGCGACGCGGCGCCTCAGCGCTCGACGGGGTTCCACCGGCGGAGACACGTGGATGCAGACGGGCCGTCTGAGTAACGCCGCTGAGGCGCCTCAGCGCTCGACGGGGTTCCACCGGCGGAGACACGCGGATGCAGACGGGCCGTCTGAGTAACGCCGCTGAGGCGCCTCCAGCCGTTGAGGCGCCTCCAGCCGTTGAGCAAGTTCTGAAAGCTGAACGTGAGCAAAGCAGGCTGTCAACTTCCACAGGTAAGAATCTGTTAAAGGTGTCATCTTGGTGGAAGTAACAGATTACATTTACTCACGTTAACTGTCTTTTTTTTCCTTCTTTTAGTTTGTTATTTTTTAAAGCAGTAATTTCACTATTAGAATTGAAGGATATGTGATCATCTATTGTTTGTTTGCTTTTTTCTTTGGCCTTATTTTCCTTTAAAATATCTCAGAACATTTTTGTGAAGGGGCGGAGCTTGTTCCAAAGGAGGGCTCTGGATCACGGATTCCTTTCTTGGACCCAGTGACAGACATCGGTTTTATCTGGCTCCTTTTCACTCTGTAATGAATGCAACTTGAAAAATATAGCAAAATACTTGTTATTGATATTACTAATGACTAAAGATTTGGATTTAGGATCTGCAGCTCGACTGATTTAACTGCTAATAAACTTATGTTCAAACTTTATTAGGTGACAAATTACGAGTAAATATTGATTAAAAGATGATTTAACAAACTAAAATTGGACACAGGACTACGTGGCCCTCCTCATACTTCCAGTCATGTGGCTAATAAATAATGAAACTCAATAAATTAATGGTCTTCTGAGCAGCAGCTGAAGATGAGATGATGATTATTATTATAACGATCTTCATCAAATGAGCATGTCAGCTGCTGCCTGGGGTCTGCGACACTTCTGGACCCAAGGCGATCCATCCGGCTGTCAGCGTCTGATGCTGAGGAGGGAAGACTGCAGGCTGCAGGGCGATGGACAGTTGAGAAGTGGACAGCGACCATTTACTGCAGGGCAGGTTCATGAGAGTCAGAGCAGACGAGCAGCGAGTCACGCATCAGGATGAAATACCGGACAACGAAGCACACGATCGGCCCATTTTACACGGCACTTCAACGGCAGACGAAACTGTAGAAATAGATGAATGGCAAAAAGCTCTAGAACCACATCAAAATGATATTACTGGTGCTAAATGGAAAAGAATCATCGGACTAATGGTGCCAGCGAGGCCCTGAAACCAAACGCCACGCTGAAAGGTGGCGCTGTGGGAGCCTTTCCTCTCTGCTCTTCGTTTCAGAACAGAGTCAATCTTTCAGAGCTTCGATCTCAGCTGCTACACAACCCATTTAGACACACAACAGACATGGCATCACGTCAGTGTGGCTCAAATAACCTCAGCTATTAAGCTCAGAAATACCGTTTATTTATTAAAGTCATTATTTTCTTCACCATTCACCAAACTCTCAGTAGAAATCAGTGTTTATCTCTGTTAGCTTTACCTGCATTGCACCTTTGTGGGGTCAAAAATAGAGACAATCAATGCATTTACATCAATAAATACTAGAAAATGATCCCCGCGTCTCGCTCAGGAGTCACGTGTTGGTATTCAAGAGCATTCAGGGAAAGCACAGTCACAAAGTTCAAAAAGAAATGCCGGATCCACCTTCTTTTTTTACTTTTATTTATTATACCCAACCCTCCTACAAAGTTTCAGTACCTATGAAGTCATTTTGTGTAATCCTGCTATTCGACAGGCAAACGGAACCACTTCACCTTCTTGGCAGAGGTAAGAACGATGCAGGAAGTAAGCTTGGCCAATCAGAGTCCTTCTTGCTCCATTATCCTGTAGGCGGGTCGTTCTGACCCAGGTCTGGCTCTCGATGGCTGCCAGTTCAATTTTACCCCCCCTCTCTGATGTGCAGGGCCGGCGCTTTCTGCATCCATAGCTGCCGGTTTCTATTTATAAGGGTGTAAATCTGTGTTCGGCTCTTCGCTTTAAGTCTACCTGCAATTAGAGGCCAGGTTTAAAATGGTGTCGCCACACATTTTCACACGACTTCTGGCAAGTGGAAAAGTGGGAGAAAATCACAAAGTGTTCCATTTCAGCCTGACCTCGGAAGGACTGATGGGCCTTTGAGTTGGCTTTGCTGCAGAGTGCAGCGTTAATGCGGCGCAGTGCTCAGCAGGACGTCGGGCAAGCAGGAAGGCAACGCTTGTGGGCTCGCCGCTTTAGCATTTAGCTCGCATCAATAAAGAGCCATACGCAGTATGTGGACGTAGAAGAACCCCATTAGCTGCACAGCAATACCTGGACGTTCGAGTAGAACTCGTTCCTGGACCGAGCTCCTGACTGAAAGCACTCGTAGAGCAAATCAATGTTTCCCATATAAAATAACTGAAAACCTTTTAATCCGTTCCGGCGTCTAAAAACACTCAAACCACCGCTCGGGTTAAGAAGGCATCAGAAGGCTTTCTTTCTTCCTTAAAACTGATTTTTGCTTCTGTCTCAGCATTTGGGGTCCAAACACAAAACAAGGTCCGCCTATTAAAGGACCGATTGCCATCCAAAGATGCCCCGAGGACGAGTCCTACCGGTCTTAATTATCCCCGACTGCAGGGATCCATACGGCTTTATTAGATTATACCACAGGTGATAAGATAGTTCGATCTTTACCAGCTGAAAATGACGCACATTTTGACCCTTTGAAACATAAAATGATAAATATATTTACTTGCTGACGGAGAACGTAGCCACAAGGACCAAAAGTAGTAGTAGTAGTAGCAGTGGCGCCCTGATTGTCAGAGTGCGCGCAGGGAGGATTAGCAGAAGAAGAGCGGCTGTAAACAAACAATCTACGGTGGGAGAAGAAAGACCTGATTCCCTCATTTTGCTAAAAGCACAATTCTTTTTTCATTTTGGTTTTGTAGGTTAAAGTGTTTTATATTTTGTGCTAATGTTGCCGATCAATTTTAATTTATTATTATTTATTGATGTTATTTAATTTAATTTATTATTTAATTGTATAAATTGTAGTTTAAAGTCAGGCAAATTGATGCACTTCAAATATTTTCTGTTGCAGACTAAAAACATGGAAAGTTATTCTTTGCTGTAAGTTGACCTATATTTCTTTCTTTTTCATATTTCTTTGTATGTTAATAAGGATACAAGAGTGTTTTTTTTGGGGGGGGGGGGGCGCAAAATGTTTTTTTCTTCCTGGGGGGGGGGCGTGACAGAAAATAATTGAGAAGCACTGATCTAGTCCATCCACTGGCAGCGTGAGTTATCTTCCGTCAGTCAGTCTGCGGCCGGGCCGGGCCGGGCCGGGCCGGGGGCTCCTCTCGGCCGCTGAGCCCCTGATTGACTTCACGTCAGGCCCTTAATTCCAGCCGATGCCACAGAGATCCATTTCATGGGGATTAATTGTTGCTTTGTATCCCAAGCAGACGTGAAAAGGCTCAACTGATGAAGGCTGGATAGAAATCCCTTTATTGTCAGGACATAGAGGCATTAAGGCAGCTGGAGCGTTTAGCAGCCATGTGCTGGCTTTTATTAATATCTGAATGGGAAGGTCTTTGGAGCGCCATTAGAAAGCCAGCAGTAGGTTCCCTGTGAGACATCAGGACAGCCGATCTCTAGATCATATCACGTCTGCTGCAACGTGAAGGTCCCTCGGCCCCTCAGAGGGGCTGCAGATAATAGAAGATGTAGAATTATACAATTGATTTCATCTGCTTAGCCCAAACCCCTTTCATGTAGAGTCAGGAAAAGTGAAAGTATTCCTTGACTTTGTAAACCCGCCTTTGTAAAAAAGTTTAGATTTACATTTTATAACCGGATTCTTGTCCTATTTTCAAGGCAGATGAAATGATTCACCTCTTAAATATGGAAGTGTGCAGAAAGCATCATGTTGGCATCAGCCTCCCAGCGGGATTCCGGCGAGGCACTTTGTAGCGTGCCAGGAGCGTGCAACAGTTTCTACCCAGCGGTGCCATCTCCTGACAAGCCCTGCGTCTTGAAATGAGCAGCCAATCAGTTTTCTCAGAGGAGGTCATTGCGAGGACTCAGCCTTTCTTCGCGGAGTCGTGCTACCTGCAGGAAGACCAAACGGCCATCACAGCGTAATTCTTCTTCTGCAACGTTTGCCGGGGTTTCTCCTGGGTTATCGCGCTTCTTCTTCTGCTGCTCTCTAAACTATGGTCCATGGCAGCACCAATTTGAGGAAACATTCTAAATCAGTGCAAAGAACTGCGTTTGTCAGGTATTTCTGTTTGAGCTGGACACCAATGGAGATTATACCACACAGTACCGGAATATCTGACTTTATATTATATTTATGTATGTAATATTACTTATTACACGAGGAATATGTTACATTCATTAGCTGTTAATGAGGGCCCACCTTTCAAAATGTGTGCTCGCTGGCTTTGGCGTTCACTATTCTGCCGTGTTTTTGTTGTACAGCCGGCTGCTCTTCCTGCCTTTATTACACCCGGCGTGTTTGCAGCAGGAGTGAGATAAATGATAAAGATTAGAATAAAGATTCGAACAGCTGATCAAATTCTGTTCTCGAGCATGAATCTGTCCGGTAGTGTGTAGGAGAGTATCACTGAAGAGCTGCGGGGCTGCGTGTACTGTGTACTGTGTTCTGTGTACTCAGCGGTGAAGCCAGACGTTTTAATGGAGTTACTCGGGTTCAACATGCAGCAGATGCGTGTTCTCACATCCTGGTAGTGACACCACTGAGGCAGTAATCAAGGTGTGGATGTTCTCCGGCCCAACAACATGGTAGCCTTTGATTTATTGTAGTCTGGTTAGCTCATTAGCTCGTCATTATTAGCAGGTTGGAGTGCTTTGCATGTGGTTGTTGTTGTTGAGATGGGTCAGTTCAGGTTAATTGCTTTTGGATTTCACTGCAGTTGAAACGTTGTCATCCTGTCGAGTCTCTGTTGTGTCTTTACTATCTCGTAGTCCCACCTTCTTTACCTGCTCAGGGACTGCAGATGTAAATGAGCTAATTGCTAACTCTGGTGGAATCGTTTATTCTGTTCAATTCATTTTTATTTCTATTAAACCAGAACACAACAGGAAGTTATCTCAAGGTACTTTACAGGTGTTGCAGGGAAAGACAGAACCCAACTTGACCCACAAGAGCAAGCACTTTGGTGACGGAAGCAAGGAAAAACGTCCCTTTAACAGGCAGAAACCTTGGAGAGAACCTAAGGCTCATGGTGGACGGCCATCTGTCTGTAGAGAATAACTTTATTACCATTTCTTTCCGTCTGCAACAGAAAATATTTGAAGTGCATCAATTTGCCTGAATTATTTTGTCTAATCCTTAAACTACAATTTATACAATTAAATAATAAATTAAATTAAATAACATCAATAAATAATAAAAAATAGAGATAATACTCCCTGCGCGCACTCTGACAGTCAGGGCGCCACTGCCAACTACTGGAGTGGATGTGCAATTACACTTTAATCTAGTACGGCAAAAAAGCATGTTCTCCGCGGTCACAGGCGCCCCCCCTGACATCGCACCGCAACCCCGTAGGGGGTCGTGCCCCACTATTTGAGAACCACTGCTGTAGAGGATGGGTTGAGAAGGAGCGAGACAAACAATGTCCTCTCGGTAAACATTGTGGGTGAGACAGCAGAAACTTGTTGATTGTTCGCTTTCCGGCATGTCGCAAACAGACAAAACAAAAACAGACCAGTGTGGTCACAAACTCAAACTGCAAGCCGCGTAGTTCGTATGTCAACGAGCCCCCTGTATTTAGTATACTAGTCAAGTACACTATACTGTAAATATACTAAACACTGTCCCCAAACCAGTTTCTCGATGGATGATGGGTGTTTGCCTGTGGGCTCATCTTTGAATCAAACATTTAGCGACATCGGCCTTTCAATTCAGGCATTCAGGGGTAAAGTAGTGTTTCCTGAGAATGGATGTGATGCTGCTGTGTTTTCCTCCAGTGCTCAGTTACAGATGAATGTAACATCTCCAAAGGTGAAAATGTTTCAATCTGAACAATCAATTTATGTTCATTGCAGCAGCAGAAATCTGCGTGTCATCTCTCCGGGATACGGAGAAAGATCCTGACACCTGTGGAAGGCTCATCATCATCATCATCATCATCCCACGCAGGAACCTCAAAGCTGTCATTTCCCTCTCAGATTCAGCCCCCGTCATTTCCAGGGATGAATTAGAGCCGGCGGCCACACTGTCTGGTGATTTAAAGGGATTAGCCAATCGCTCGCTCTCCGGCGTTCCGCTCCGCCTATTCCCACAGCTTTACATGCAGAAGCAGGTTCATTTCACATGCAGGCAGATCTGACCGATGGGGGGCAGAGAGACACATCGTCCCTCCCTTCTGGACAGAGAGTCACAGACGTTACGCCTTTCTCAAAGGGAGGCAACATGCAGTCAGCAGTTGGAAGTAGACTGCACCGATGTTTCAATATTTTTCATGGCGATGAATTATTGGTAAAGAGGATGAGATGATTACACAACGATGACACGAGTCGCCAAGACGGGCGAGGTCAGAAGTTCAGCGTCTGAGCGCTGGAGCGTTCCCAAACGAAGGCTGTGATCTCGTGCCAGAGCGACTGCGTTGTCACCATCCTGCCAGAGTGAAGAGCTCAGCGCATGGCAGGAGATAAAGACAACCTGCTGCTGGCTGATAATCACAGACACACACACACACACACACACACACACACACACACCCTGGTCTTTAATAGTCTTTGCAGGGGAGCCAGAGTATGTTATTAGAGCTAGACTCTGAAACACTCTGACATCTATTTGGTCTATTTTAAAACTAAACAGATTAGTTGTTGTGTGTGTGTGTAATGGTTTATTGGTTTATTTTACAGATTAGCATATCTAAATTAGGTAAATCTCTCCATTCCAGCAGTTTGGTGACAAACAACAGGAAATTCTGGATCTTTTAACAATTCATTTAGATCGGACATACGAAACTCGCCGTTGTGACCTCGAGCCATGATTTGATGATTTGGATTTGGGTTGTGATTTTCTGTGCGCGCCTCTCCCTCCCTGCCTGGGGTGGGGGGTCAGTTATCCTGAAATCAGCTGTAATGGACCTAGAGGGCGCTCTCCAAGGAGTCCTCAGCGAAAGCATTAGCATGAAGCTGCAGATCAAATCTGCATTTTCTCTCACTTCTATCCAAATAAAGACCAAATTTCATTTCCATCCAAATAATGCGTTGATTATGTGACAGAATGTGATATTTAAACAGATGCCTTTGGCATTGTTCTGCTTTGCATTACAATGAATGGTAGCATTCTGCTGATGAATACTGATCAAACTAAATACACGATCAAGTTGTTGTGTTCTCTTTCGAATATATTTCAAACTTGATCAGCTTCTACTCCGAGCCACTGCCTGATCTGCAGGGCTGAGCCGATCTGTCACGCGGCCGCTACACGTTTTGACAGACAGGCATGGACAGCAAACGTCTGTGCAGTTAGCGCGGTGCCGTGACCCAGGCTGATCATGTATGTATGGGATGTGTGAGCTGTGGGTGATTCTGCTGGTCTGCTCACAGCTGGATTCACTTCCACCCTGAAATGCCTCTCCAAAGGAGAATGCTCCATCAGAGACCGTAGAGAAACACTGTTTTCAGAACCCTCTCATTTCACACGTCCATGCTCAGTATTTATCTTAGCTTAGCATATGAATGTTTATTTATCCTAAATGTGTTTTCTCTGAATAGTTTTTTGTTTTTCTGACTGATCTCCGTTGAATGTTTTAATTTCCAGAATACTTCTGAGACCACGTTTCTTGGTATGCACAGTTCGAATTACATTTCTGATTGCAAAAATAATAAATGAAATCATTAGCTAGTAATTAACCGTCCAACAAGAGAAATATTAAAACAACATTCTGTAATGTCTCCTTTTGGATTAATGCCCTGCGGAGGCAGTTAAAGTTCAGCTCAACCTAATCTGACGGAGCAGCTCACGAGGTCTGGCGAGACGTTCCAGTGGGCCGTGGTTTTAGTCAGAGCGCAACAGCTTCTCCTTCTGCCTGTCACTCTACTCCCCACGAGAGACGCCCCACCCTGCTGGAGCTTACTTTAAGGATTTATTCCTAATTTTCCATCCAAAATGCACGATTGCTTTTCAACGAGTCAGAGGACGACTGTGCAACGTAACAATGCAGCGCTTCTATCCAGGCTGAATGTTGAAGTGGTGATTTTCAGACTGCAGCGGGTTTAGAGCGCTAGTGTGGACATCGTTCACATGCTACTGATAGATCATTGATCAGTCTAATAGCTAGTGGGGATGTGACAGCTGAGAGGATGTGTTCAATGCAACCAGTGTTGTACCCCCCAGAGAGGGCATGTGTGTAGTCTACAGTCCAGTCAAGTACTTTAAAGTACTTAAGGTATACTCGATTTCCTGTTCTACCTCTGGTGAACTACCTACATCTCTAAACGTGCATATTTGGAACGATCACCATTTTCATCAGGTTACAGATTTGCTAATGAAGTTAGTTTGGCCCAGACCTTATTAAAGTACTTTAATGTTAACCTCACACAGTTTAACGTGTAATTAGGTGCAGGGGTTCTGCGTGGGTTCGTTCCTGGTTCTCCCCGTGTCTGCGTGGGTTATCTCCGGGTTCTCCAGCATCCCCTGACCACCAAAAATGCCAATTAGGTGAATTGTTTGCACTAAATTGTCCATATGTGTGAGTGTGTGTGTGGCTATGAACTCGTGGCTTGTCCAGGGTGTACCCTGCCTTCTGTGAGAAATCCATCAGATTGAAAAACCTAATTGTCTCCGGTTAGAAGGGGACAACCCAAAGGAACATGCACTAGAACAGGGGTGTCAAACTCATTTTCTCCAAGGGCCACATTAGCATTATGTTTGCCCTCCAAAGGCCAAATGTAAACCGTAACACAGTAAAAATGTAACTAAATGTAATGTCATTTAATGTAAAATAAATGTAACTACTCCTTAACATGCTGTTAAATAACTATTTATTTTTTCATTTAACTCTTTAGCTGACACAGTAATTACAATAAAATATTCAGTTTTGATGTCACATTTTTTAGAAGGTTGTAACTTAAAAATTGTTAGAGATAAAGCCAGACTGTAAATGAGAAAAATCATAAGTATGAACCAAAGTTTGTGAAGGGAATAAATTAACACATCTAATAATGTGGAAAAGTTCCATTCAAATGCAATCATCACGCAGGAACAAAGATAATCGATACAAAATCAAAGCAAAATCAAAAAGTCACCACCTTGTCTTGTTATGGACATGCAGAAACCAAAAAATGTGCATTTACATGGACAAAATGTCTTTATTCCGATCAGAGTTCAGAGTAAAATTGTGACCGATGCGCCGTGTTCATGGACCCTAAAAATCCGATCCGATTAGGATTTGCGTGTTCATGGATCAGACTTTTGATCGGAACAGAATATTCTGACATGCGCAGTTTGACCAAAAGCACCGGAAATGGTAGAAGAAGAAGCGTAGCGTAGCAACTTCCTCTGTAAACAAATCATCGCTCCGCGCTTTCCTGCCTGAAACGTCAGCGTTATTTCGCTCGTTTTCCCCGTGTGCGCTTTTAGCTTCCTCCGCATCACGTTTGTCTCAGATATTGACCAGTTCTGTCTTTTGCCCGCCGTGCTTTTCGCTCGCTCTGCTTCAACTAGCTTCCGGCAATAGCAGCAGCGCGTGTAGCTGACGTCACACACATGCGCAGTAAAGACGGCTTGTACCAAAACATCGGAATAAGTGTTTTCATGCGCCCTGACCGGGTCACATATCGGTATAAACCACCCCTCTCGATCGGGATAGAATTGTGATCGGATCAGGCTGGATTGGGTTAGACTATTCCGGTTAAGGTGTGTCCATGAAGCATTTTTATTCCAATCAGGATTTTAACCGGGTTAAATGTGTCCATGTAAACGCACCTAGTGTTTGCAAACTGAGTCACCAGTGACCCTCCCCCATCTGGAACGCCACCAACACCATGGGAAGCCACGTTATTTTATTACTTTGCACCATGAGAATGAAACTAGTTGCAAAACGTTGCATTTTAACGTGTGGCTGGTTGCCACTTTGCCTCCACAGTCACAAACAGATGAAGCTTTCATCCACTTCAGAAACACTTCATGTGATGCTATCTGGATAAAGCAGCTTAAAGATATTCTGCTCCAACCATCCGTACCTACTTGGCCATGCTGAGTACTTTTATGCCGTGAGATGGCACCATCCTGACTAATTGCGTATCTTGGCACCACCTATCACTTCACCAAACAGAGCACGCTGAGCACACGTCCTTTCATCCTGAAAGACAGGTTAAATAGAAAGCTAGATGTAACCCTTGAAACCCAGCAGTTGTCGCCCCCATCCCCAGACAGCCATTCAGAGACCCGCCCCCAGGGAGCGGGGCCCTTCACACAGCGAACATGGGGATGAGGCTCATAACGGCGCGGCTGTAAAGGACATGCTAATTCGTACAGTATCTAATGATCTACCTGCTGTGACTTCACACGCAGCAGCAGCAGCACCTTAATCCCCTCGTCTCCACAGGGAGCTGCACAATAAAGGAAAGCTAAAGACTTTCCCATCTTGCCACAGCAGGAGTGCGTGATGCCCAGTCAGTATCCGTGGAGACCGTTCAACCAGACAAGCAAACACAACCCACCAACCCGTGTGCCGTGCTCCGTTCCCTCCCTTCTCTGCTCCTGAACTCTGGAGGCACCAGGCAGGCTGAAGTGCATCGTCTGCTGCCTGTGATTGAGTGCATACGTCCTGATGAGGAGGACGGATGCACGTCCCAGGAGGGGGGAGCAACGATAACCGCACTTCTGAACGCCCGTCGTAACTCTGAGTCGTCGTTAAACGAGTCAGTGAGTTATTATAATTGTGTATACCCAACATGAAAAACATCTGAGACTTAAACTCATATCAGTAACCTGCAAAAACATTAAAGGCACGCTATAGCTGCTGACGTATCACAAAGTGTGAGAGATGTTTCAATCAAACAAGAGTTCTCCTTCCAAATAATAAAAGCTGCTCACGCGACACATGTAAAGCGTGTGCACGATTACGTGCACATTTATTTGTTAATTCCTTTGGGTGATGGCAGGAGCTGCCGGAGCGTTTCATCCTGTGGCAGTAGATTAATGGCCTTGTGCGTGACTAAAGGGGTGGCTGCCCCCGTCAGTTTGGGGGGTGTCGCTAATCTTCCCGCCACTTTGATCCCAGCCACGCTCACGCGCCGACACATCCGCTTCAGGAAATGGCTGCGTCGCCGCAATCTGATGGCTCCAACTGCATCAGCCAGACAGCCACTCGAGCGGCTGATAGCAGCTAATGGAAGAGAGTTGCTGTTACTGTCAGTAAGCTGTCCGGGGTACGAGCCGCTGGACTCGCAGTTTATGGATGTGAGTGGCTGGGGGGGGGGGGGGGGCTTGATAACAACCCTGGGCTGACATGCTGCCAGGGTGAAGGAATACCTGAGATCACTGTGGGTCGACTGCGAGCTGCAGGCGCACTGCTTCTTGACGGGAGTCGACCACGTGGTCGCCATCAGGGCTGACGGCTAAGCTAACGTAGCAGCATCGTTCATGGGCCCCGCGGCCACACACTTTATGACTTTATGGAGGGCAACACATAAAGAGCGGCCACACTATTGTCACTTCAAAATACATTTTCATTGCGCCAAATCACAACAGAAATTATTCCGTATATTTTCCAGAAGGAGCAAGTCCAGATCATAATCGTTACTCTACGGACCAAACGGCGTCATCGAGCAAATGTGGGAACGGCAGCAGACACACTGGCGTTGAGCAGACAGAAAGCTTGAGCAGGGCTGGGTGGGCTTCTGCCTCGACGGGAAGGCCTGGAGAAACAGAGATGGAAGGAGAGAGACAGGAGGAAGAGGAAGGGAACCACACGACCCCTAGAAAGACACTCAGTAGGGCACAAACGTCCTCGTGGCCTCAGCCAGAATCCCTCCGCGAGTCAAAGCCAAAGGTTCCTCTCCTGGCTGGAGCCTCTGAGTTGTGATGATGCTGTTCATAGCTCAGCGACAACGTGCTGGAGACTCTCCGCTTCCATTCTGCAGCATCCACATCACTCACAGCGCCCTCTATGACGCGACGCCATCCTCTTCCTCATTCGCATGCTGAATGGTAAATTTGGGTTTGCTTCTGTGGGATTTAAAGAGCAGATATTAGTTTGTTGAAAAATCGTTTTGTGCTTTTCATGTTTTTGACCCACATCAATGCCTGGAACACCTTCAGGCCCCAGAGGGTGAACTTATCTGATGAGAACGTCCATGTGTGAACGATGAATCGGAGGCATCTTATAAGAGCGTCTCATGGAATCCTGCTGTGTTTATCAACTCGGGTCGGCTTGACTTCTTCCTGTGACGGATCTCAAGTTGGAGAACAAAGGACAATCTCTAAAGATGGCCTTGAACTGTATGTATAGTGTATTTGGGCAATGTTGTTTTTTACTAAATTAAAGTAAAGCAACACTTTGTAACTACTGAGAATATCCTGCACTTTTATTGCAACTGCAACCTGCAGCCTAAAAATCAAAAGCATTGATTCTTTCCACCAGCTGTTCTCAAAATGACCACAACCAAGGACGCCCAGCCCAGATCCCTGGCACACCAAAGGGAATATTACATCAAATAATTGGATTTGCTTCCTAAGCCGTCCCCACCCAGGTACGGGAGGATCTCTGTCTCTCTGGCACTCAGTGGGATTAAAAGAGGAGAAACTAATTGAATTCAAATTATATCTGCATTTATCTTTCTGTAAGAAAAGGCTGCAAAATTGAACGCAAAAGTCGCCTGTAAGTACTTCACAATGAGGTGTGAATGGCTTTAATGATAATCTGCCAAATCTAATATGGATCCAGTTCTAGAAGTAGCTTCCCCTGTCGATGGAACGAGCGGAGAGAACGTCTGAAATGTCAATCTGATCGTCGGTATGATGACCTCGTTAAAGCAAAGCTCTCCGGGATCGTCTCATGAAGACGAGAGAGATTAGTGCAGAAATGAAACCAGCGAGAATTCAGTGGGAGTGAGTTACTTTCAGGGATGATAAACCGATGGGGGGGGGGGGGTTAGCTGCATGACGTCACAGCAGGTACAGCTACATCCGAGCTGTGCAAATTAATGTCATGTCTCTCATGTCCTCCCTCACTACGTCCATGTCTCTTCTCCTGGGTCGTCCTCTAGTCCTGTTCCCTGGCAGCTCCATCCTCAGCATCCTTCTACCGATATAGCAGCGAGGACGTGCCGAAGGTGGCGCAGGTGGTTGAGCGGGTCGGCCTGTGATGGAGAGGTTGGAGGTTCAATTCCCAGCTCTGGCACTTGTGTACATTGTCGTTGTGTCCTCGGGCAAGGCACTTCACCCACATTGCCTGTGTGAATGTAGTGAGCGAGTGAATGCCGGTGGTGGTCAGGAGGGCCGATGGCGCAGACCGGCAGCCTCGCTCTTGTGCCATTCCAAGTGTGGAGTGATTCAATAATGCACTATGAGTTGAGCGCCCTGAGGTGGACGGGTTCTGAGGTGGACGGGTTCTGAGTGGACGGGTTCTGAGGTGGGCGGGTTCTAGAGGAACTTGTAAGTGAATGTCTGACTTTTTGTTTCTTATTAAGAATTTCATTTCGGAGTAGAAGTTTCATTTCAATGACTTTTCTTTCAGATAGTTTTCTACTCTTTGTATGGTTACTTGTTTACCAAGTAAATAAATCATTTTGATGCGTATAAATATTTAGCAGTACCACAGATTCTAAAATAATAAAGCCATAATATTATATCTGATGAATATTCATCAGATATTTTGTGTCTTGGTCTGGAAACTACTTCCTGATTGCTTGAATTTTAATGATGACGCTGTTGGTGGAGGAACTAGTTTGTTGTTGTTGTGTGTGTGTCTGTGTGTGTGTGTGGGGGGGGGGGGGGAGCGTATTTGTGTGGAAGCATATTTGTTTATTTGTAAAGCAGAAAATAACTCTGTATTCGTCTGACGTAAAAAAAAAAAAAAGAACAAATTCAACGCAGTAGTATATTTTGATCCAGTTGAAAAAACATGATGTTCCGAATCTCTGACTGATGTGACTGCTCCTCACACCACTGTGAGGGCAATGTGAGTGACAGCGGTTGAGAGGTCAAACCTTATCTACGATAACAACTAAACGACTAACGAGACTCTGTCAGCTCAGCAGCAGGACAGTCAGTCCGACGCTGCATCTCGACGGCGGCGCCGGAGGAAGCTGAGAATCTCCGTCTTACTCCTGTGGCTCGATTCTCATTAATGTCAATTTCATAGAGCTGTTCCCAGAGCGACTGTCTGAACGCTCCCAGGCATCAAGTAGCTCCCAGATAAGGAGGCTTCAGGGACTGTTGGCTGCGGCTGAACTTTTGCCCTCCAGCCTTCCAACCTGATTCGTGTCAGAGAAGCACGATGGAGTCGAGAGACTTTCAGGTGCCAGAGAGGAATTTACAGTGAAACAACAGAGCAGCACTAAAACATGAATCTGTAGACGAGGCGAAACGTGCTTAGTAACTTTTTAAACGGTTAAGATGTGTTGCACCAGTTGGCAGAGGTGTATATTTCAACTAGGGGTGAAACTCAGGTCATCAGCAGGGTGTGTGTGTGTGCGTGTGTGTGTGTGTGTGTGTGTCAGCCTACACACACTGGCTTTGAAATGAAAGAAGTCCCCAGCGGCATTATCCTTCCACTCTCCCACTCTCTTCGCTCTCTTCCTGTCCACATTATGACAGCAAACCCTGCAAACCCTGCTGCGCCCTCCATAACTCGGTTGCCATGGTGACAGTAAAGTTGTGATTTCTGCTTGTTGCACTTCACAGATCTGCCCTTTCTCCTGCCAGAGGGCTACGGGTCGCATTGGGTGCAGCGGCTCAGCGCGGGATGAGCTGCGTTGATGCCCCCCCCCCGCCTAGAGCCATCCAGCATGCATGTTCAGCATACTGGCATGCAGCAAGCAGGTGCAGCATACTGGCATGCAGCAAGCAGGTGCAGCACGTAGGTGCAGCATACAGGCATGCAGCAAGCAGGTGCAGCATGCAGGTGCTGCATACAGGCATGCAGCAAGCAGGTGCAGCATGCAGCAGCAAATGGGCTCAGTCCCTGCTCACCGGGCTCCACACAGATGAGCTACATGGAAACGCATGTACAAAGAGGATCTGTCCAAAGTTGTGCTCTTACCCAGAGAACAGGCTCTAGTAGGCTTCGAGGATTGAGATGCCTTTAAAAATGGATCCCATGGTGCCCTCTAGCCACGCCCCTTTCTGAATCCTGATTTCTGTGTTTACCGCCATGATAGCAGCGCCCAGTGGAAGAGCTTCACACGCAGGCCGGCTGCACTTTTGGCTCCTTGGCTTTCAACACTCCTCAGAGCCACTAACCCTAACCCTGGCACCGATCAGCAGTAGAAGATGGATGGATGAAATGCACTTTAAAGCCCCTAAAGTGTCTGCAATTGTTTTTGATTTTACATTTTTCTCACCATTATGGTCTTTTTATTGGCCTTTAAATTAATTCTGTTTGCCCATAACTTTCACAGAGACATTTTTTATTAAATCAAACATCACAAGAAGAAGTTAATTAAACCACATGCTCCCCAGACTGAAGAGACTCGGGGAAACATGTCCTTCACTTGAATTTGATGAATGGCTGCTCCCGACACTCCTCATTTCACACCCAAGGCCATTTATTTTCTGTGATATTATAGGCATATATTAAAGTCTTGACCATTTTGTAAGCAGACTCCTAAAAGAGGGAGTATCCGTCCTCTGAATCCACTCGGAACAGACAGCACTGTTAGAGTTTGACGTCCACTACGCGCATAGAAAACGATGGAACGAGCCATTTTCTGTGGAGAATATTCAAATTAACCGAGTTTCAGAGGGGCTGCTGTTAAATTAAATACACAGTGTCTGCGTCTGAAGCAGAGGGGAAATCAAGTTGGAGAGGAAACTATAACAGGAAACACGTGATAAATATTCATTTATTGCATCACTGACGCCGCGATAAGGAGGAAGATGAAGATAGCGAGAAATGGTTTTTCTGTATTTGCCGTTTTACAGTCACTGTTTGGAAAAAATGCATTTATTTATTTAAAAGTTAAAAAAGACTTTCTGTGTAAATATCTCGTGTTACAACGTGAACACCTGTGGCTTGGAGATGGGTGCGGCTTATAATCAGATGCGCCTAATAGTCTGAATAATACGGTACTCGTGTGAACGTCACGGCAGGTGGGGGTCCCACAGTCACCTTCAAGTTTAAAATGATAGAGGCTACAAAACATTGATGTTAATATTGAAAGAAAGTGAAACTGGACTTTATTCTGGGCTCCTCACTGTCTGCCCGGAAATATCCCCCCCCCCCCCACCTCATGACCCCACGCTAAACAACAGGCTACACTGTTCCTGCACTGTCCAGCAATGAGCAACATGTGAAGAATGTTTTTATAGTTATTTATCAGGTCAATGAAACCTGATTAAACCACATCGACACATTCCTGGGTGAGCTGATTAGCTATGATTTAACCAGGTAAGAATTAATTCTCTTTTTCAATAACGGCCTGGAGCGATGTTGCACGTTGTCGTGACAGGCATATTTAGAAGTGTGAGTAGGTATATGAGGGGGCTGGGCTACAGTGCATCATGAAGACTGTGCTATCGCCACGGTTACACATTTAGACAAGGTTCTTGGCTTGCCGTGAAAGAAAGTAACACCTAGCATCCGACCACACGATTCTAAAACCAGACACCGCTCATCTGACAAAATGAGTCAGAGCAGCAACATTAGCCGTCCTGATTCCGGAGGAGACGGGGGCGCTTTTAGCACACGCACATCTTCTCTGGAGCGTTCTAAAATAGTTTTGTCTTGTCGTGAATGTTCATCTCTCATGCCGTATCTGGCTCAATGTGGCAGACGTTACTGGATCTAATGATGAAGATCAGGCCGTCCTTTCTCAACAAGAGAATGTCTAGAACTTCAACATTTTACATCCACGTTTGCAGGTGAAAGGCGCAGTGGCTATAGCTCCCTGCTACCCAAACTGTCCAAAAAGACTGATTCCACATGTTAAAGAAACAAAAGCATTGTTCGGTTTGATCTGGGCGGAGACCAGCTCATTTTGCAAGAGAGTTCTAACCCTTTTTTTTTTTTTTCCCAGATCAAAATGAAAAGTCTCTAAATTGCGGCATCAGTCGGTGAATAAAATCCGTCCTATTGCAACAAAAAGGAATTTCTTCATGGGATAAACGAACCTCAGAAGATAAAAGCAAGAGCAAGCGTCCGCTTCTGGCTTGAGTAGAAGCACAGGCCCGAAACTCCCGAACCTTGAACCTAGCCGTGCGTTTCTGCTCTTTGCCGAGTCAAAACGTTTTTAACAGGTAAGAAGAGGCCGCGGTTTTCCTCTTTATTGATGCTTAACCTGGACTATATCAGCACACTGAATAATTTATGCGACTACCAGCCTGAAGTCGCTGTTTGCTTCCCATACGCAGCATCTGAATACTAATATGACACAAGTTCAGCAAGGACATGAAGTTCTGCTTCTGCTCTGTATTTTATCGGCCTAATAAGGCAGCAGAATTCCCTGTCATCGGCGCTCGCTTGAGAAGCTAAGGGTCATCGTAAACAACGAAGGCGAGGCCGTTAGGAGACCCGAGAGATGAAGAGGAGCTGCAGAAACAAAGCATTCTAGTTAGAGAACATATGTTTCATTTGCATCCCGCGTGTAAAGGTCACAGCAGACAGAATAATGACTCGAGCGTATCCATTGTGTCTTCATCCAGCCGTGTGCTGCAGATGGGGGGGGGGGGCACATCATTTATGATTGGGAATGATGTACTCAGTTGCTGCGAGGGGAAGCGCTGAGTTATGACTTTCCAGGGTCTAATGAAGGCATCGCTTTGGTGCTGAGCTGCTAACTGTTGCTGCTTTATGCCGTGTTGGAGAATATTACTGAGCATTTGGACACCGTTCAAGAACTTCAGCAGCTAAACGTGTTTAGTAATCGCCACAGCGCCGCCGTTAGCGCCGCCTACGCTCATCCTAAATGGATGCTAGCGTTTATTTCTATGTGTCGTGTCCTCTTATTGTGTGTTAACGTGATCGGTATAATCAATAAAACTAAATGTTGTCCAATCCTATTGTTCTGTCGGCGTGTTTCCAGGAACACAAAGCCTTCCAAAGGCAGTATCACGTCTAAGTTTATGTACGTGTACCTGTGAGGTACAATTACTGCATAGTGTACTGTCCAACCCCCCCCCCACTGCACACCCATAAGCTCCCAGGCCTCTGATCGAGAACCCGAGCCTGAAGGAGACGCCAGACCGCCCGGGTGTATCACAGGAACCCGGACCCGAAAATGCAGAGACGGAGACGAAAAACAGTTCAAAGTCATTAATAAAGGCAAAGAAAAATCACTCAGCAAAAGTACTGAGGGGGGGGGCAACATCCAATAATTACACAAATATCACAACCAACAGAAGGTAAACAGGACTGGAGATACAAAAATCAAATCACAATAATAATCCAAAGATATAAACTTAACCTCGGCAGGAGACAAACAATAAATAACAACGAGCGAGGAGCAGTTTAAAGCATCCTGCTGATGGGAAGATGGATCAGGGTGTGTCTGCCACGCCCACTGCCACGCCCACCACTGGTCAAGAGAGATAATACTTAATATACTTAAAAGAGTCATTTCAGGTCCTGCTGCTTAATGAAGGCGTGTGTGGATCGGAGGATCATCATCGGCAACGGGGTGCCCCCCCCCCCCCGGGACGCGAGCCCATGACCCTGACATCATGTGCTCTGAGGCTCCCAAACAAGAGGGGCGACTGAAATCTGACACCTTTCCCCGCTTTGAGCGCCGTCACTACTTCTCTCATCATTTCAGACGACAGGGTCTGCTGGGGGGGGGGGCAGAGGAAGAGGCACACTTCCTCTCTGCATTCAAGGCTCCCCAGTGGTTTGAGCCCCGCCCTCCCCATCCTCCATCCTCCATCCTCCATCGCCACAGCACCCAGCCCGTAACTCACGCCTGACATTGATCTGTACTTCAAAACCACAACAGAGCCTCACATTCCATCCCTCAGCTGACACAAACAATTTGTCGAGATTGGCTCTGACAACTGGCAAAGCCCCGCGCCGCCCCGCGCCGCCCCGCGCCGCCCCGCGCCGCCCCGGCTTCCAACGCCCCCCAGCCCGTATCGAAACTGACAAGCGGCGTTTGCGTTTTGCATTGCAAAGCAGCTTTTTGCTCCGTGCTTTTCTGGCATTTGAGCACATGACCAAACACATGCGCCACACGCAGGCAGCGAGGAATGCCTGTCCCCATCAGCATCCATCAGCATCCGTCAGCATCCATCAGCATCCGTCTTGCATCCTGATGCACTTGTGACTGAGGTGAGGGGCAGCAGAATTCCCGGACGTGATGCAGCAATTCCTTTCATATTTATAGAACCTTTTCAGCTTCCGCTGTGGGTTTTTAGTTTAGTCAAGATGGAATCGGAAACAATTCTACATTTCTTCCCTTATCTGGACCCACCCCTTAAACTTAAGGCTTTCTTCCCCAACTCTTACTTCTGTCTCGTTACTTCTGTCCTTGTCTGTCGTTTGTCTGCAGTCCATGTACTAATATAAAAACACAGCCTGAGGAGTATCGATTAAAAGGACTGCATCACCTGAAGCGGGTCTACATGTGAACCTTGGTGCTGAAGAGGTGTGGCCTCCTGAAGAGGCGTGAGAGACATATAGGTTAGTGTTTAATAAGGGAACGGGGGCGAGGCAGGGGTCTGTGTCCACGGCCTCCGGGTCAGAAAGAGCCCACTAACGGTCTAGCGGCGTGTTGGATAATCATTTAATCATCTTTTGTCGAAGCTGCATTAACCCTTTAAAGCCCGCCCCACGAAGTCATCGTCAGAACACTCTCATTTTTGGAAAATAAGTTCTTAATGGAAACTTGTCGTGACAGGCATAGTTAGAAATTTGTTTTGGCTTGTATCTGCCAGCTTTTTCAGGGGCAAAAAAAAAATCTAGCTTCTGAAGTAGAAGTCTCAAAATCCTGAAAGGCTTTGTTTGGCAACAAAGGGTTAAGACTCGGTGGTCTTTTTTCCTCCTGCCATCATTCAGCAGCGTAAACAATAAAACATTTTGCAGGAGCCTCCAGTAAAACACGAAGGTTTTCCAACAGGATCCTAAAAAGCTGGTCGAGTTCACAGAGAACTGTGGCTGTCGGACCAGGATCAGATCTCAGGCTGTCCGTCCGACACTTTTCCAAAAGCATCCCGAACAGTCACATGTCTCCGGACACAAGAAGAAATGATACCCCCCCCCCCAACCCCAATACCTTTCTGAGGGAGCTTGTCTTTCCCGTAAGCTAAAAGGTGACCCTGAGGATCACGAGACCCTGTCTGCAACCCGACCTCCGAACCTGAACCTTTCCGGGAGGGGGGGTGATTTACGGAGTGCCAGATCCGGGCGGTTCCCACAGACGTGATTTACAGAGTGTGAGGAGATCTCAAATCAGGCCTGGAGCATCTACGTTTACTACAGATGTCTCCAAAAGTCTCACCCCCCCCCCCCCCCCCCCCCGATGACGGATTGGATTCTCACGCCTCTCCCATGTTAAGGTCGTGTGTTCCTAATTCACCCAGAACCCCCTTTATAGATGTAAACTGTTATGTTTGTCCTGAACCAGAGCAGGAGGACAATGTTTAGCCGTCCATAACTCACGTTACACTTGACTTTTAACGAGGTGCTGAAGCTCCTGGCATGTGCCCCCCCCCCTCGCTTGACACCGAAGCATCAATTCTTAATACCTTCTTATGAACTGTGTCAGTCCGAGGCGTTTATCTATAATGCAAATCTTGAATGTAAGTGAGTAATATCACACCGCTGCCCCGGAGCTCGTATAACAGGAATCACATTTTACATTTGATTTTACGAGATCCACATCTTCTCGTTTCGGCACCTCGCCTTCGAGCTTCCTCAGACCAAGCGCTCACGCTCTACTCCCTCGTTCTCCAGCCTATTTACCTGCGTGCACGCTTCATTTGTGCCGCTATGCATCTTAATGCGCTTCCTTTCGGTGCATGCCTGCTATTATTATGACAGCCGCCCCAAACAGGCTGCAAAATGCACTGTTTTGCAGGCCGCTTAATGCAGCTTTGATTTCACTGCGAGGAGCGAGTGCATGTGTGAGTGTGTCATCTCAATATACCGCCGCTCACACTCCGAGCCTCACAGCCGCTCAGCATGGCAGCGAGACGGTGATGTGTTTCACGGCTTTGGGAAAAGACGTACAAGCATGGTTCTCACACACACACACGCGCCAGGCAGAGGAGTGTGTGTGTGTGTGTGTGTGTGTCCACCACTGAGCTGCCTTGGTTGGTCCAGATAATGAAAGTGCTGTTTTTGTTCAGACTCTGTTGGTTGTTTCAAACAAAAGCCTTTTCTTTTCATATAGAGAATCTAAAACTCTGCCCTCACCATCACCATGGTTACTGCCATCAACTCTGGATTATACATTACAGACATCTGTAATATGAAGATTTAAAAAAACATCATGGACCAGTTTTGATTTTCAACTTGTATACAAGAAAGCCAATAGATTCTGCTTCGAGTAGAATAGAATAGAATAGAATAAGATTCTATGGGGGGGGGGGGGATCCACCCACCCCCCCCCCTGGAGCTGGAGGGGGCTCGCTGACTGACAGGTCCGTCTCGATGGTTACTTTGACGGTGGACTCGTTGCTTCTTTCTTCACGTCCAGGCTGTGATTGCAGCGATGACTCATCTCAAAGGCCCCGCCCTCAGTCACGCCATTATGGCGATGGGCATCACACGCCTGATCAGAAGCGCATAATGAACTTCCTGTGATCACGCTGCACTGGATGCACACGCACACGCGGCCTGATTAGAGGCCTGATTGCAGCTCAGAGTGAGATGCGCTGACCAACCAGCAGTGACCTCGTGTCCGAGCGCCGCCATCTGTTAGCTCGGGCCGCAGAGGACTATTCCCCTCAGCGCTGTCTTGATCTCGCTGCCTAAATCCTGCCAGAGTTGACTGCTTAACACGCTGCAGATGTTTTCCTGGAACCCCCCCCCCCCCCTTCCTCGTCGGGATAAGGATGAGAAAGGTTGAATTCAAACTTGGCCCGCTCCGAAGTCCGCAGGCTGAAGTCATGCTTAGGTAGAGGCTCAGCCATCCCAGCGCTCTCCTGTTTCTGTGCCTGGCTTCTATTGGTCGCGCTACAGTGGCCTCACGCCCGTGTGCGAACGTACAAGTGTGCCATTGTCTTCTGTCAAAATGTGAACCGTCAACGGCCCAGAAGAAAAGCCGTCTGCAGCGTTTGTGCCTTTTGTGCTGCAGCTTCCACGGAAACGGCCGGCACCGCTCCGGGATAGCATCGTCCGTTGTTTCTGTTGGCGAGTTCGCTGTCAGCTCTGTTTTCCTTCAGCATCTGGGGCCAGCTTGCATGGAGGCTTCACACGGTGCCTTGTTTCAGCCAGCCCGGCCCATCTGGGGAGCGTCTCTGCTGCTGGGCTGCATGTGAAACACTGGCCTGTTTCAAGTTTAGGGAAAGAACAGGGACGAGGATGACCTCCCAAAGATATTTCTGACCTCCCAAGTCCACTCACATTCAGCGACATCTTCCCATTGATGTGTCTGAAAAGCTGTCTTCACGGCACTTTTTGGAACGCATCTTGTAACCTTGTAATGATTTATTCTTCTTATATTATATCTGAGGCTTCCAAAAACAATCTAGACGCTGCCTCATGTGCTGCCGTTTCTGTTTGGAGTAGAGAGGTCTCACTCTGTTCCACCACGTAACTCCAGATCTGATAAAAAGTCATGAAAGTAACTATCCTGATCGGGAGGTAACATCCGATTCCGATCGAGCCTGTAAGCACGTGATCGGGTCTGATTTCCAATCACGTGATCGGCTCGGGACATCTCTAATCATTAGCCCTGTCTAAAGAACACACATAAAAGCATCTCTAAATGACACATCTATCGCACAACAGAAACAAACTGCAAACCACATCAAACATGAACCAAAAATGTGAACGTTTCAGAGCCATTCTAGTTTTATAGTTTCAGGTCCTAATAGCTTGTTCAAATTGATGACGTCGATATACTAACAGATGAATGAATGATCTGAGTGCTTGACACGCGCATTGTTCTCTGCAGGCTGGATGCCACGCAGCAGATTACATGCATTAAGACATGCAAGCTGTGAATATCACCAGGTACTGTGTTTCTACTTTAAAGATGTAAGCTAAAAAAACCCGGATAAAGTCAAGCGCTATCTAAACGTGTTGGGCCGTTACCCGCTAACGGCCGGCTTCACATTTTGACTCACTATATCTTATTGAAAAACCTGTTTTACTTGATTTCACCTGTTTCAGCCACCTCTCCCACTCGCGGAGACATGTTATCCCAAGACAGTCCACTAGATGTCACTGCGTTTTGAAATAGCATGCCAAGGAAGTTAGTCTCCTCACAGGAAGTCCACGCGTGCAAAGCGGCTCCTGACCCGAGGCCTCTGTTTGCGGTGCTTTTCAAAGTTAAGCTCATATCTTATTACCGTGCCTGAGGACTTCCTGAACATAAATGTGTAACTCAAAAGAGGAAACAAAAGACTGAAACTGGTCTCACAACGTTTGTAAAACAGGCTCGACCAAACGGTTCAATTGCTCTTTAGTAGTAAAAGTGGGTGCATTTAAAATAAATGTGTGCAATAAAAACACCATCAGTGTTGATTCAAAGCCGTTTCATCGGGACATATTTCAAACAGAATGGTATTTATAGCGTCTAGATTTTATGGCGCTAGACGACGCACCTTTCAGGCCCTCTGAGGCTGATCTCCGTGACGACGATGACGACTGTATAGGGGATCCTGACGATCAGCCCACACAAGCAGACGAGACTCGGGGCTTTTCTTTTGATGTTGCTTCCTCGGAAGAGATGGAGGGCAGCCCTGACCTTAGTTCACCCCCAAGCCAAACCCAAGCCAGAAGAATCTGGAAGGAAGGATACTGACGCCTTCCAGATTCCTGAGCCAAGCTTCGAGCCCCCTGATGCTGTAAAGGTATTGGTCACCATACCAATCTGTACTCTACAGGAGTTGGGGGGGGGGGGGGTCCAATCAAGACAAGAGGTTAGAGCTTTTCTTGCCATACTCCTTTTCATGGCCGTTTCCCCCTGAGTCACGCTTCAGGAAAAGCTTTAAGCTGTTCCGTCGGTTCATTCATTTGAGTGATAATCAGCAATGCCAGTCCAGAGCAGTGTCTACTGATCCCATCCACGAACAAGCACAGTGTGGATGAGGCCAGGCTGGCATATAAGGGCACAGGGGCAACATATCGCCAACAAGCCAGACAAGTGGGGCTTTAAGTTGTTCTGCCGGGCCAGTTCATGTGGCATCATCCGTGACCTACTGCTCTATCAAGGGGCATCTATTCTTGTGGGCTCGAGCCACTCCAACCATCAAACGGTGGAGCAAAGAGGCCCAAGCAAAGATCCCCGTTCCAGGCCCATCACTTGTTCCTGCCTGCAATGAGCACACGGGAGGCTTCGATCTGCACCGTAGTTTAGATGTTTTAGAAGCTGTGCTATAAAATACCAATCTGTCTGGACTGTGTAATTGGATTTTATTCCCCTTCGTGCTTCTTGCCATCACTTTACTAAAAGGGAAGTCTTGCATCCGTGGTTATTCCCACTGTCCTTTGTAGCTGAAAGACAGTAAATTACAGGTTAGGGAAGGACATTATCTTGCAGGGACGAACATACAAATCTCACTGAATGCAAAGTTTGAAAGGGATAACAAAGCAGAGCGTCTGTAAGTTGAAGCAGACAAATAAGCATGAACGGAGTGTTGCTGACAGCTTTTTGAGGGGTGTGACACGTCCCCTCCTCATGACCTTTGTTGCATGTCATCCCCTCCTTCGTCACCGTCTCTGCTGTCACTTTCCAGCCGAGCAGAAATGCCACCAAAAATGATCTGGGAGAAGAAGGAAAAAAAGAAGCGACTAAGAATTAGCATTGACAAGTCGGTGAAGTGTTTCAGAAACTCAACACGGCGCGCTCTGCAGCGCACGTCCACACGAAGAGGCTGTGAGCCTGAGTCAGTGAATGCAGCAAGAAGTTCAACCACGTGTTGAAATGGATGAAAGGTAAAACTAATGTCGCATCAAAAGGGGCAAAAACGACTCACATGTAACTGCGTTCAACGCGGGCGCAGTGATGTGCCATTAATAGTCTGTGATATTACGTTAGCGCAGCGCTTCTCAAGTATTTTCTGTCGTGCAACACTCTTGTATCCTTATTAACATACAAAGAATTATGAAAAAGAAAGAAATATAGAACAACTTACAACAAAGAATAACTTTATTACCATTTGTTTTAGTCTGCAACAGAAAATGAGGAAGTCAAGTCTTTCTTCTTCTCCCACCGTAGATTGTTTACAGCCGCTCTTCTTCTGCTAACACTCCCTGCGCGCACTCTGACAATCAGGGCGCCACTGCCAACTACTGGAGTGGATGTGCAATTACACTTTACCCTCGTAAGGCAAAAAAAACATTTTCTCCGCGGTCACAGGCGCCCCCCCTGACATCGCACCGCGCCCCCCTAGGGGGGCACGCCCCACCATTTGAGAACCACTGCGTTAGCGAGACCGAGTGTTTGTCCATCAGAGACCTTTAACGAAAGGTGACAAGTCTTAACTAACCCGTCAGTATTCATTAGCAAAAGGCTGTTGGTTTGTGTTTGAAAACTCTGTATTATGAATTAGCTTCATTAATAATCAATACTACTCAATATTTACACAAACACAAAAGAAAAACCTTTCACTCATTACTCATTCAGTGCCATTTTTATAACCCAAACATTCACTGCCAAACCTGACATTGAAATCTGCCTCTCTTCAACGGCCAATAACTCCGGAAAGAAAGATGTTAGGAACACACTTTCTTTTCCTGATGAAAGAAGAGACGTTAATCTTCTATCTGGCACATTCAGTGTTTGCAAAGTCACAGGAAATAATATTCTGTGGGGCTTGGAAAACTGCGGCGCCCAGGATGTAGCTGAGCTGAAACTGGCTGGCACTGAAAGAGTTAAGGACTCCTTTGTGAGCATCCTCTTGGTGACTAGCAGTCAGCGTTGTTACAAAGGAATAGTGAGTGAACAGGCTGCACACAGAAGGGCTGTGATATCACCCAGCAGCCACTGGCGTTCTGGTTGCCGTCGGTAACAACAGAGATCCTTTTGTTTCCTTTGGTCCTGTGGCGCTGACTTTAGAAGTGTTTGTGCGACACGATGAGAGCGCCATCCTCAGTCACGGAGCACAAGCCTTAATGAAGTCCCGTTATTTGCATAATAACTTTCATGGGTTCGTGATGAGAGCGGCTGCGTGCTCCATCAAATCTGCTGTCATTGTCTGTGTTGATATTGTTGTGATAAACGCTCCTTCACAAATGAGCTCAGTGATTTAAAGGCCTCGGCGGGTCCTGCCTCAGCCGCGTGTTTTCAGTTAGCACAGATTCATGAATTAGATTTGTTCTGTGTCTTCCTGCTCAAGCGCACGACAAAAGCATGATAAAAAAAAAAAGACACTTTTATTCCAAAAGCAAATCTTGTGCAATGACGAGTCTAAAGGAGTCGCACTGACGCGTCTGTGGCTGAGTTCTTCTTGCAGCCGCGAGTCTCCGGCCGGTCCGCTGCCCGGACGGGGGCCGTCATATTCTGTTACTGTACAGCCACTTTATTAGAAACAAATTATGTGAGGAAACATTCCGTGGGTTCCTCGACGTGCCTAATGGAGACGGACGGCTGCGTAGTGTGAATGGGATGGGACGCCCGGCAGTCTATTGTCTCTCGCTCTCTCCATCAGTGCACAGAAGTCAGCTCAATCCGGTCCCACGTCTGTCCCGGTGGAAATGAAGATGTCCTGTCTAATGGGAAGCATAATGACTGTGGACAGATGGAAGACATCTCGCTTTACCCTGTATCCCCCTGCTTCACAGTGAAGGCACAGCTTGCTGACAGATAAGGGTTATGGTGGGGGGGCAGAAGCGCTGTGTGTCACTGTTTTAGTCTCAGGGCCGGGAAGAGTTTACAGGAGAGAGAAGAACGCATGCCAGAATATTGGATGGAATGTGTGTGGGTGTGCATAACGCATCACTGTGTGTGTGTGTGCACAATGCATCGCTGTGTGTGTGTGTGTGCATAACGCATCACTGTGTGTGTGTGTGCACAATGCATCGCTGTGTGTGTGTGTGTGTGTGCATAACGCATCACTGTGTGTGTCTGTGTGTGTGCACAATGCATCGCTGTGTGTCTGTGTGTGTGCACAATGCATCGCTGTGTGTGTGTGTGTGTGTGTGTGTTGGGATCTGCTGCCTCAGGCAGGTCATGTCATGGGCTGTAAAAATAGCAGCTGGCAATCCAATAGCTCTGATTTGTGAAGCCTGTCAATACCCAGACTGTAACGATGCAACAGTGGGGGGGCGGGCGGATTGGTGGCCTGTCGGTTTGACAATAAGCACAGCCTTGTAGCTCGATTGATGCACCATAAACCGAATAATCACAGCTGCACAAGCACTCAATAACTAATGGCAATAAGGGAGGGGGGGGGGGGGCATCATATTTCAGGACATGCTATCATAACATTTAAGAACAGTTTTTGAACTAAACAATCACACAACTCAAATTTGAGGTTTTTTATAAACTCAGTTCGGAGTTCACGTTGGCCTCATCACGAGACCGATGGGTGGAATCTGCGAAGCCCCTCAGTAGCGAGCGGGACCTGCAGTCGATGAGCCTCAGGGCTCCGACACTTCAGTATCGCTTTTTGTAAAATAAGTCTGACATGAAAACACACCCAAGCGGTGAAATGCAGTAACGTTATATCAGCATCTGCAGTAACGACTCATTCATACTGCAGTTCTGTACGTAATGGATCCGCCCGTGTCAAACGCTGTGGCAGTAAAACGTCAAACTGTCACACCTTGAGGCGTGGCTGTGTCCTTCCCCCACGAAGTCTCCCCGTCTTCCCCTCTCCGGTGCTCCTGCAATCAGTTCATTCCTGTCACCTGTGCTCCAGTCATCACCTGCACCACATCAGTCATCAGCCCGGACACTACAGATACTCTGGTCACACACCACACCCCTGCCAGATTGTCAGTGATTCATCCTACTTTCCAGCAACTCAGACTGACCTCCTGTGTTTCGACCCTGCCTGATTCCTGGACTCTGTCTCTTCGCCTGCCCCTTGGGATCTGTCTGGATTTCCCGGTTTGTGACCTCTGCCTGTTTTTTGGACCTTCCCTTTGCCTGACTCTTCGGATCTGTCTGCTGGTTTGGACTGACTACCCGGTAACGGAAAATAAAGCTCCGTTTTTGGATTCCCACTCTACTGTTGTGGGTTTGGGTACTTACCTGCCTTGGTCCTTGACACAAACGCAGCAAACAGGAGAGGAGGTTCTGATGAAGAGTCTATGAATACACAGAGGTGTACCGGTACTTGATGCTGCGTGGTGACGAGCGTTTTGCAGTTATCTATTTGCTTAAGGTCATTTAATTTATCTTTTCTCTTGCCCCGTTTCATCAGAGGCTCACGGAGCTCCGGCCACCTGTTGATCACGACGCTCTTAATATTGAGTCAAGAAAGGACTTCCCTGGGCTCCCCCAGAAACCCACAAGCCCAGAAGTAGAATGCTTCAATGTTGGTGTGCGTCAAGCACAATTCATGGGTTTGAACAACGGTTGCTGCGCCAGATGTTGCAGCAACGGCTGCATGCAGTCGTTATCCGGAAGATCCCAATTTCTCAGCTAAAAGTATCTCGTCTTGGCAGCTTTCTTTACTTACCTCCCTAAAATAAACCAGCGGATGGAGCGTGCTTTACAATAGCATCTATTATAAAGCATCATCATAAAGTCGGGACATAAGCATACATGGATTTAGCACACAATGAAAGCTGCCTATGTAGCGGTGAGTATTCTATACAAGTATATATATATATATAAACTTGAGTTCCATTGTGTGATTCATTATTTGATTTAAGACTATTGATGTGTGTTTATGAACAGTATTAATACACTGTAAAATACAAGGCCCGCTTGAACAACGTTGGTATGTGGTCGTCATAGAAACCGTCAGTAGAGCGTCCCTTTAATAGACTTGTCTACATGGAGGAAGATGCGAGGAGAGCGTGGCCACGCAGGAACTCCACATCGAGCCACTTTCTTTGTGAAGTGCTCGTTTCTCTTTGTGGAGAATCAGCTCTTTACTTTGGAGATGCTTCTTATTGTCTGGGCGCTGAAGTCCACCCTCTCCCTTCCCACAGGACCAAGTGAAGTCAGGGCCGGGGAAAGTGCTGAGCAGCATTATTGTCATTTATGAAAAATGGAGGCACACAGGAGAGGTGGACAGAAATAGCAGGGGGTGCTCACACAGTAAAAAGAGTGGCACATGCAGGCTTCCTGGGACGTGACCAGCTGAGCTGCCATCAATCACGAGAGTGTCCTTTCTGTAGGGGATTGTCTTCACTCTGACCCCACCCCCCCATGAGCTGGCGACATCGCAGGAAGGCAGGCGGTAGGGGCAGTTCTCCAGGGCCGGTGAGGCTGTCTCCACAACGTGTTTCGTATTAAGCTCTTCTAACATCGAGATAAAACCATATTCCTGCAGCATGAACAAGTAGTTTCCCCAAGTTTCACACGTACAGCACTTAATAATCTACAGATATTAGCATAGAATAGATCGACAATCCACAATATTTCTGCGAGCATGGACGCAGTCTAATTCCTTCACAATCTGAATAATCTAACGCTAAATACAACACAGAATAATTTGCTGTTGGATTACTTATTTTTGCTCTTTGTGATTTACCTGGATCCGGACAACGGAGAACCGACAGTCGTTTTATCTAAAATGATTCCCACACATTTCACTTCAGCAATCCTATTTATTGCTTTACGATCTTTGCAAACTGGACCGTCTGCAGGAATCCCTTTGTAAATTCTTATATACATTATTAGAACACACTTGCCAGAAAATGCGTGCACTATTTTTTTTATAACTAACTGCAGAGCTTTTCCCACGATGAGCAAATATGAATAACGTCATCTTATAAATTTAAATAATGATAATTTATACATAAATCCTGTGTTTAACTATTTCATGTGAACTCAGGGAAAATTCCATGGAATGGTTTTAATCAAGAGTTTAATATTCCAGAGTTTAACACAGAAGAAATGTGATTAAAACGAGTTATTATTATGTATTACATCATCAACTAGGTTATTTCTTTTCTCACCTTGACTCATTGTGAAGCACTGAGATCATTTTTGTTGCATGTGCAAATGCCACTGATTCATTATCAGAAATATTACTGATATTCCAGATGTCGTCAAAAGCACTGTAGCATGGGCCCTTAATTAATTAAAACTAATCTCACATTTAAGAGACAAATAAAGTACATTCAACGCCAACCTACTGCACATGCGGCTTGATATGATAGATAGACCTGACCATTTAAAATGAAACTTAGATTTCCAGTAAGAGAAACTGGAGCTCAGTCCTAAAATGTCCTGCATGTCACGATTTCATCAGCTTTTCTCACTGGTTCAATAATAAATAGCACAAAAAAACAACAACGCACATTTCGACCTCTCCGATTGTCACATCCTAAAAAAGCTCTGCATCCACGAGTGTGCTCTGTGAACGGTTCCTCTAATGCTGAGGCTTTGCCCCACGGGCCTGCCATGCATTATTCAGGAGTGTGTAGGGATAGTGCATCAATCAAGGGGCCACCAGAATAGGGGGCGCAGCAGTGAAGCTGGGGAGGGGGTGTGGACGGAGGATGGAATGCTGCTCGTGGTTGGCTGGTGGAGCTGGTGGTCTGTCAAATGGAGCGTAATGGAGATGGAGTCTTCAGGCCCCACTAGAATTAGCCACCCACCACCTCAACAGGTGGCCCCGACAGTCATGCGTGGCATGTGGACAAGCTCGCGGGCGGAGGAGCTGTGGCCGGAATACTAAAGACGAAACGCTGCCTGAGCCCGAGTGGGACCGAAGCAGCAAGTGGGCCGGGCTTATCCTTTAGCAGCACGGTCTGTGGTCTACGATATGAAGACGGACTCTCGTTAAAGCAATGTGCTCACCTGATATAAGACGATAAGAATTCAAGGTGCGACCCCTTCCCTGAGCTGGGTCTCAGGGAAGTCGCTGGCGCTGCTGGATGTCCTTCATACGGGGCTCGTGCTCCATACGGTAGTCCTGACCTTTGTGCATGACGTCATGAAGAGTACGCCCGACTCCATGGAGCAAAAGGCTTCATAGCGTTATGCAGACTTGCTGTGAAGTGACGGCGCTACCCACTGCACCACCGCACCGGCCAGTGTAAGCATAAAATAATAATGTTGAAATGATAACATTTGAGATATACTGTTTTGAGTTGAACTAAATATTTAGTTATAGTTATAGTTTTAGGAATCACCTGTGAAGCATTCGGTACGTAAACACCTGGAACATCTGCATTCAACTCATGAAATCCAGAAAGGGATACTTTTCCACTGAGACTTTCTACAGACGAACTGACAGACATCTTCTAGTGTGTATCTGCTGTTCATCCAGAGTGTGCACGGACTCACATGTGAGTGTGCACGGAGTCGCATGTGAGTGTGCACGGACTCGCATGTGATGACGGCTGTCCTCAGACATCTTCATCCCGCTTTCCTCTCTACATTCTGGGACTTGCTGAGCTTTTCCTATTAATGTATTCATTCCTTCAGTCTCCCGTGAGACACGGGGACATATTTTATTGATTGCACCATTTCTTGGTGTGGACATTTCTTCAGGCATTTTAGCACCTCCACTGTAACAACTGCAGATTTGGGGGGGGGGGGGGGGGGGGTGGGGAGTGTTCTTCTTTTACAAAATAACTGGGATGGAATCCTGGAAAAACAAGCTCATGTAATGGCTTGAGAGTGGCCACGATGATGCCTCCAGACATATCTAGAAACCGGACAGTGTCAAGCTCACCTTAATTTGAAATGATAAGCTTCCTTCTTCACGACTCTGCCGTGGTGGGAGTTCTCTCAGAGGAACACTAAACTGCACGCCTTGCATGCAACACGTTACGCACTCAAAGCATTCTTCATTAGAGAGAAAGGCGATTAATTCTGCTGCTCACCGGGATGCAGTCGCAGCCGGGTCAGAATCCTGGCCTGGTGAAACCCTTAAACGGACTCCTGGGACGGCGCTGGTGGTTTCTTCCTGTCCACGCGTAGAGGACATAATGACATCAGGAGCCATTTGTAGCAGCACATTCAGGGGTTGCTTCCTGATGGGGAGGGCAGGGAGACTTTGGGAAAGGAGACACACTCGGTCCGGCTCCCTGCAGCACCTTTTGCGATTTGAACAAACTTTATGTGGCTATAAACAAGGATAATGTTGAGATGTAGTGCGATTCACACGCATGTTCTGATTGGATGCCGTCCCTTCATGAAGACAGACAGGTAGTCCACAATGTGCAACGGTCTGCTTAAAGCAGGACGATGGCACCAGTTGTGATCTGCGCTACCTGCAGTGGCTCCACCGGCGCCAGCGGCTTGATTAAGCATCACTTCCCGTGGCCTACATCTGCCCTCGTTTGTCTGTTTGATGCATTTCCCTTCCTCTTTGTTTTTCCATGGAGAAAAATAAAAGAAGACACAAAGACAAATTTCTTGCGGGTCCTTGAATCATCTTTTATGGATTCTGTGGGTGGCTATCTTCCTCAGAGAAGAGGAAGCTGACAACAGTTATTGTCGCACATCAATACCAATTCCTGCTCGTTCAGATAGAATTGCTATTCATGTTGTTCCAATCATTGTTTCTGTTGTCTTTTTGATTGATCCCCTTGTAATCCCTCTTTCAACCCTCAGGGGTCTCCCTGCAGGCTTTATGAGTCATTTAGATTAGAAATCCTGACATTCCAAAAGTGGCAAGAAACAAAACATTACTTAATGTCATGTCATGTGTCTTATGCATGTGACAATTCCATATGCTTTTTTATTATGACACATGACATTACCTGCTGGTGAATGAAAACATCTTTGAATAGTTTTCTAGTCATTTTAACTCTTTAATATAAGATGCACTGCTGCTGATAATTATCTACTGCTACTGCTAACGGACACAGGATCACAGAGCCGTTTGGATAAATGCTTGGAGAAGCAGAACTCCAGTTTAATGTCCGGTTGGAAACGCCTTCATCTGCTGCCTTCCGGCTCGGCTTGACAGGGAATTGTTTGTTACTCTTAGCGTTATCTAGAAACCTGATTGTTACAATGACAACAGTTTCCTTTGAGAATGCAGAAAGGGGAATTTAGAAGTCGAGTGAGCTGAAGTTAGTGTATCCAAGATTACTATGTGACTGTCCGTCTAGACAATTATCTCTGTAATATGAAGCAGTATCAAAACCCAAACCAACCCTCGTTGGTTTGGGTTTGGCTGCCGGCCGATGAAATTACCAACTCGTGTTTAGAACTGCTATTTTTGCAAGAGTTGTTACGTTTAAAGACAACAAAGTGGTTCATTTGAACTATACGTGGTGTCCTTAAGGCACGGCTGAAGTCTAACCAACTGATCGACTTTGTCTGGCTGAACTGACAGGTATAATTGTGTATCGTCTGCATAGCAGTGGAAATTTATGCTGTGTTTCTTAATAATGTTACATAACGGAAGCATATACAGCGTGAACAGAATAGGTCCAAGCACTGAACCCTGTGGAACTCCATATTTAACTTCAGTATATGTAGAAGACTTATTGTGAACACGTACAAACTGAAATCTATCAGATAAATATGATCTAAACCAGTTCAATGTGAGGGCGAGGGGGGGCGGTGGGGTTGTGACCTTCCTGAAGTCCACGATCATGTCCACTGTTTTCTGGCTGTTCTGCTCCAGGTAGTTGCTGCTACACGAGGACATCAGCCGGCCCACCTCCCGCCTACAGGCAGACTCATCACCGTCCGAGATGAGCCCGATGGTGTTGTCCGCGACCGTAATCAGTTTGACGGACTGATGGCTGGAGGTGCAGCAGTTGGTGAAGCTCTCTATGGCTTAGAGTTCCTTATCGGAGCTCCACAGTGCGAGCTTTAATCAGGAGCTCGCAACGCCACCTCCTCTGGTCTGGTGTCTGTCCCCTCTTTGGTCATGAATAGCAAACAGCTGCTGAAGGACAGCGTCCCTCTTTCCTGTCTCAAACAGTAAGTTAGATTTCTCCCAGAAGCGTTTCTGTACTTGATGGTTTATTTTGCTGGACCCAAGGACCCAAAATCACCATAATAGTGTAGAAACATGAGAAAAGTGAGTTTTCCATAATATGTGACCTTAATAATGAGTCTCTGCTACCTCAACACTGAAAAGAATAACATAACATGGCACAGCTCCAGCTGGGACTCATCTTTTGTGGGCCTGACAGAATGCGGCTGCTTGGTCGAGGTTCGGCTGGAGCAGCAGGCATATGGAGCTCGCATTCAGACAAGTGCTCACAGATTCCCCTCCCTGAAGGCTCTGCTGCTGCTGATGGAATGTATCAACAAAATGTCTTTTTGGGCAGAAATTCCCTTTTCATTACTGAATTAACTGCATCAATCTGCTGCCAGACGGCTGCTGGATAAACCCCAAGCAGAAAAGTTTTGAAGTCGGCCTCCAGGGTTGTTGAAGACACACACACACACACACTGAGTTCTGTTGTCTTAAAGGGACAGCGGGTATGGTGGGACATCAGGCCAATTGTCTGTCCCATCAATCAGGGGGCTGCTCATCAAGCAATCAGTCAGTGAGTCGGTGGTGATAGAACCAATGCCTGGAGACCCCCCCGGATGCACAGATATTTAACAGATAGAACCAAAGCACTGTCTTCTTCTAGTTAACAGCAGTCCACCGTCCAAACGTCAACGCTTCTTATTCAGGCTTCAACACGGTTGGCTGGAGAGCTGCACTCACTGGCAGAGACACAGTTTGTCTTTTTTAGCTACTGCTGGATTTGAATTCAACGATTCCACAAATCGGCCCACAGTTGGATGCGTCTTCATTTAGAACAACATTCAACACATGTCCTCTGTTTGAATGATATGAGCAGCTGCTTTGTGCTTCACACAGGCCGGTAACACACTTTATCGCATTGCTCAAAAGGCTCCAGAGTATACACTATAAACTGTTTCTGTTGGGGTGACGGATGGTCCAGACCCAGCTTGCTCGTCGCCAGTGCATCGCCAGGCTAGCCGCTTTGCATGGACTGAACCCTAACCCTAACCACAGCACCACGTTGAGGACTTGCTGCTTGTTCAAGGTGTGCATCAGGGAAATTAGTGAAGAGCTGCAGCGATCAGCTCAGTGACAAGAAAGTTATAGACACCTTTCTTAAGATAAAAATCCGGTTGAAATAAATGCATGCCTTTGTTTGTAATTTGTATTCAGATTACAAAAGTCACATCTCCTGATACGCTGGTATTTTTATCTGCAGATCTGCAGTCTTTTTCACAATAAAAAGCCATTTCTGATTGGTTAATTTACAGCCGATAGCGGTGACATTTGGACGATCTTTTAAGCGTGTTCTACTGACCTTAACATTCGAATTAATTGTTTCCTGAGAGCACGACAGCCGAAGCCATGACACAGCATTCTGTCTACCTGCTCTAGCTCTACCTCCCGTCATTCTGCTTCCTGTGCAGCGACGCACCAACTCTGTGCCTCTTATTCAAATCCAGTCACGAATCTCAGTGGGAGTCCCTCTGAGTCCCTCTGAGGACAAAAGCAAGGAGGCCTGGGCCATGAAAAGAGATTAGCATTTCATAGCTCTGCATTCTGAACGGCGCCGTTTGCTCTACTGTGTCCTGCTAAAGGATGAAGTGTTTGTTTACTTGGCTGTTTCAATGCTGATTAAAATAACAACAACCTGTGAGGGGTGGAGAAACTGTTGCAGCGGCTTTGTAACTCATCACAGCAACGAGCTAAGAGCTTGTTTGGATTAATAACTATTGACTATTCTGTCCTCAACTCACAAGCTGCATGTTCCTGGACATTGTCCAATTGCTGACAGTCTTTGTGCTGTTGTGTCCCCCGGCAACAGCATGGAGATGTGTGTGTGTGTGTGTGTGTGTGTGTGTCTGTGTGAGAAAGAGAGAATGTTACAAATTATGAGACAAAGAGGTTGTAATAATTTATTCAGAAACATAAAAGCAAAGATTATATGACAGGAAGCATTCATAGTTTTATAATAATTATCATTCATTAATTTTCTTTATCCAAAATCCGCGTCGCGGGATCGACTGGAGCCGATCCCAGCAGCAGTCTACGGGGCGATAGGTGGGGTATACACCCTGGACAAGCCGCCAGTTCACCGCAGGGCCACACACAGACAGACAATCAATATTTATACAATAGATCATCAGATTATGTTACAGAGGCTGGAACAATCAGTTGGCGTTAGATCTGCATTGAACTGGTATAGATCATATTTATCTGATAGATTTCAGTTTGTACATGTTCATGATGAATCTCCTACGTACACAGAAGTTAAATATGGAGTTCCACAGGGTTTGGTGCTTGAACCTATTCTGTTCACACTGCATATGCTTCCCTTAGGTAACATTATTAAGAAACACAGCATAAATGTCCACTGCTATGCAGATGACACAATTATACCTGTCAGTTCAGCCAGACAAAGCAAATCGCTTGCTTAGACCGTCCTTCACTGTTTTTTTTTGGGGGGGGGGGGGTTAATTAGAAGTATATTTTTTGCTATTACTACTATTAGTCTGTTTCCCTTTGCTCTGTCTCTGCATCCTGGGGTCCACACACTCAGCCTCAGATGCAACACTTGTATAAGTTTGGTTGAAGAAGCCTTATCCAAGAGGTAAAACATCTTCAACCAAACTTAAACAAGTCTGGTAGATTCTTTGTTTTAGCTCCTTGTGATTTACCTTGAACAGGATGACCGAGAACCTACACAGACTTTACAGGGTTTGAGTCAGGACGAGGTCCAGCTAAGTGTAGAACCAGGGACCCGCCCATGGTGAAAAGCTCTTCTTACCAGTCATTCATCTTCAGCTGCTTTGTGAAGTGTCGGTTGCGGGTGTTGCTGGATAGCAGAGCTGTTGTGTTTCACACATTATTCCTTTATAAATTGACCACTTATGTGGCTAAACCAAGTTAGTGCAGCGTGCTAAGTGTTAGCTGGGTATAGGTGGCAGGCAGAATGCTCTGGACACAAAGAAGACACACAATAAAAGCGGCGTTGAAGCAGAGACAAATCTGGATGGTTCTAAATCTAAATGAACGATATCATGTCTTCATGCTTGCTGCACCATCGTAGTAACATTGCAGTAATCCCATCTCCGTCACCGGAGGAGCAACAACATCTGTCCTCCGATGACAGATTCCCATGAATCCGATCAGTGTCGGAGGGGCACTCTTTTACATCCTATTGACCAGCTGTGGGGATAAAACCTTTAGAAATACTTTACATTGTACTGAAGATTGATGGCTGAGTGACAAGGAAACATCTCAGCAGGGGAGTGCGACATGGCCAACAAGGCGCAGGTGCCCCAACCAAATGCGCTGTCCCATCCATCATGGGCTCTGGTTGGCTGTCCTGGAGGCCACTTCATCACGGCCTGCCGATGGGACAGAGCCCTGCTGTGTTTGCATGTACTGATGGGAATGAGGCAAAACGGAAACTCCTCTTTCAAACGGTCCCTGACTCGTTCCCCGACGAGGCTTCAGAAAGGCAGCAATGCGTCATGAAATCGGTAACCTTGTTTAAACATCAAATTTAAACGTGCATAATGTTGAAGGACGTATGTGGGTAGCAGGTAAACAAAGAGCCGTGCTGCTATTAGGAGATCTCTTTCACCACGTCTTGTGGTGCATGGAAACTATCAAACTCCTGCTTGCGCTTCAGAGGGACTGGACAAATGCTTCTCATGCTGCAGCGGAAGTGAAAAATCGGGCTTTAAAACGGTGTAACGATTGCTTTCTGCAGCCAGTTTGGATCTTGCTGCACCCGGACACTGAGATTACATCATGTTTAAAAACAAATCCTCAGCATATTCATTTATTTATGAGCGGCTTGCAACAATGTTTGCTGGAAAACTCCAGAAATGTTTCAGCAGGCTAAAAAAAACCTGAACTTCTGTTGGGATGGTGGTGAATAAATACCCGGATTCTCATTGTTGAGTGCTTCTCAGTGCTGAAAATATGTAAATAACAAATAAACAAGAACATATGCAGGTCATTTATTGAGTACAGCAACCATCAGTTGCTAAGGACTTTCAACGGAAACAAGACCGCAAGGGCTTTTTTGAAATGCTCCTATCAGACAGGATGTTTGACTGTACTTGTACTGTAATACATGCTACTGTTTGAATGTTAGATCAGTACAAGCACAGTCAATCTAATAAATATATTCATCATCATCATCATTAATAATATTGTCCATATCACCTTTAAGATATTTATTGCCCTATAATATAATCTTATTGTGGTCTCTTTTGCTTGATATTAGTTCATAACTTATTTTTTAACTTTTAATTTGATCTGCTGCAACTTAGGAAGGGCTACGGCTACATGGGAGGACTCCCTTATCAGCTCAAACCAAGCCTGATTGAAGAAGACTGCTGGAATGACTTCTTCCTCTCTGAACCTTTCCAGTTTGGATTCCAACCGCAGCTCGGTTCTCTCCACCGGTGGTGTGGGAGGTTTGCCACACGGGCTGGCCCGTTTTCATGCTTCTTCTCCTACTTCTCGCGCACACGCCCACATACACACACACACACACACACACACACAACCTCTTTCACGCTTGCACGTTAAACGAATCAAAATCAATGTGATAATACATTTACTTCACATTTGTTAGGTTATGAGTCTGGCTTTCTGCATACAATTTCTTTTTTACACTAAGCTGTCAGTACTGACAGTAAATATATCCTCTTCAGTATACAGTAATACTGCAAATACTGGGGACTGTATTGTACTTGAAACGTTGAATATTACTAACGAACATTTTGTGTGTGTGTGCCGGGATTCCTCCTGTTGCAAGCCAGTTCCTCTGGGCTTTTAAATGGAGTTTTAGTATTTTATTTGTTAGCATTATTTTAAGGTTGGGCCAAATAGTAACCGTTTTATTTTTATTTTGTGTTTTCCAATGCCTGTGACTGTTTCATTCGCTGTGCGCTCCAATGGAATTTAAAAACATTGTGCAAACTCCATACTGGCTACTGTCTGCCCATTGCAGTTCATCCAGAGGGTCACCGGTTCACGTCGAAAATAAGGAGTGTGCACTGTGGACTGGTGGCCGGAGAGGATCCAGTCTACCTCCAGGGCACTGCTGAGGCGCCCTTGAGCTTGTTTGATGAACCAACAGGCCTTTGTGGAAGAAAAGGATACGAGCCAGGAGAAAACCCATTAAATGCTGGTCCGGATCAGAATCCCTGGACATGCACATGTTTAATTTTTCATTTTGGCAGAAAGAGCAAAGGATTTAGTCGTGGGTTGGTCCCTCTTCCGAAGCTCAGGAACAGCTGGGGTTGAGAGAATCGACTGCGCTTTGTTCTAAAGCACAAGCACACACACACACACACACACACACACACACACACACACACACACACATGCACAACCTGCGACCCGGTAACGGACAAAGCAGTTTGCATGGACTGTACCGAGCATACGGCAGCGCTGACAACGGCTGGTACCGAATGAGTTCATCGTCTGGGAGGAAACCGTGGGCGGAGTTAGGTTTTAAGGCGTACCTGTTGATGAGTGATGAGGGCTTTCAGGTGTGGCTCGTTGGAATCCTGCTGCTTCGTCACCTGACGGGCATGAGAGGGGGGAGAACTTGGTCAGAAACACAAAAGAGCAAAGTACGGGTTCATACCAGAATGAGATTTAATCCTAATAATGTAATCTTTTTAGCATTCCTGAATGTGCGGAATCCAAATGCATCAGGGGAAGGGGATGTTCGACAGACGTGTGCTGGACTGCTGGGTTTCTGACGATTTCTGCTGTTTTAAGAAAATGGGATCTCCATGGTTCCAGAGATTTTAAAGGGAAACTCCTCCCAATTACAAATTGTGCAGTTTTTTAGAAACAGGGCCAGAGGCCAGATTTCCGTGCACCGGCTGGTTTTGGGTTCATAATGATGATCCGGTATGATCTACCACTCTGCATGGTTGAAGGTGTGAGGGTTAAATACAGGTGGAAATGAGCCAGTTGCAGGTCAGCGGTTTCCCCAAAGCGGTTTTGCCCTGGGTCACGTCATTATTTCCATTTGCATGATATTCTGGGTCGACAAAAGAAAATGAAGCCGAGTAGCGTCTGCCTGCCGTGTGGAGGATTAGACCAACGCCACGGACCTCGTAACGGTGGTCGCTTTCATTACCTACTGCCGCCGTGTTTCACGCCAGACGCCCAAAGCGAACAAAGGAAGCTGCAGTAAAGTGTGTGTCTAGATTGCTGTTGTTTCATTCGCTGCAAATATTCACTTAAGAAGCATCTTAATTGTGAAAAAATAAATTAAAATCTGTGTAACGAAAACACAAATATGTGATTGTGTGTTAATATATATCTTGTTAGTCATAAAAGTCTTTTGAAGCTAGTTGTTGGTCTTTATTTTCTTTATCACTCCTTTTCTTACTTTTGCGTGGAAGGTGAACGCAGGATGGGGAGGGAGGGGTTAAGAATGACTGCGCGAACTAATCCTTTAACGTGACAACGTTAATGCTGCTGGTGAAACGTTTAATCATGGTGGTGGCATATCTCACATGCTAACAGCTCCAGCTGTGATTGGTCGGATCGGGTGCCTGACCCCGCCTCATGCTTGGCCTCTGAAAGATGCAGCTCATCATAATGGCTGACATTTCACTACAGCATCGCTGTGAGCACAGGAGAAAGTTCAAGATATCAATTTCCATTGTGACAAAATTGCATTCTCTTTATTTATTTTTTTTGGGGGGGGGGGTTGACATTTTCATCCTCATGCATCATTTATATGGCCTCTGAAAACAGAGGATGGGAAAGAGGAGATGGAAGATGAAATGATCACATAGAAGGCCTGTCTGGATTAAAGCTTGTGTGTGTGTGTGTGTGTGTGTGTCCAGTGTCACACATATACATGAATTGAGGCAGTGGGGAATACCAAGCAGTGCTGCCGGTCGAGGGATAATTCTACCTTTCAACTGCAGCGCTGCCGTCTCACGCTGGTCTGGATCAAAAACATTGTTGTGTAAAGAAATCGAAATGAAAATCCCTCTAGAATCAGCAGGATCGGGGGGTGGGCTGGGTTTATCCAGACTCAACGGCACTTCCCTGGAATAAGAGCTAATTGTGGGAGGAGCATGTCTTGATATGGCCTCCTGCTGTCATCGGCTTTGTCCCGGGGTCACAACTCGTTCTGGGTGACTGGTCTCGGGACGTGGCGGGAGGAATGCACTCAGCTCCTTGCTGACATTTAGATCTCTTCATTTTGTTTTTCATTCAGACTACAGCTGGCTGGGGGGGGGGGGGGGGTGTTGGCAAGCTGGGGCGGGAAGGTGATCTTGGATGAAGAGTCTGGGTGATCAAAGGGGCGAGTCAGATAGGCCGGCCAACACTCTAAATAATGGACCTGGAATCGGAGAATGTGTGATGGTTGAGCTCGGTGAGACCGGTTCACTGCTGGACCGTGTAGCTCAAAACATGACGGCTGACATTCATCATCACTGAGACGGGAAAGCAAACTACAGTTGTTGAGTTGTTAGGATGGCGAGAGACAGTGAGGTTTCGAAATCGAAATTGAATAGAATAGAAAGTGGATATACAACGAGATTAGGAGTGCTGCTCCATTTGATGCTTAGGTACAATATAAAAACGTTATCCGGATCGAATCCGTAATGGAGTCAGTAAAAAATGTCAACAATGAAACCATTTATGGATTCAATTGATGGGACAAAAATCAGTTAAAAATACACAAACTGATTAATTTTGACTTTTCATGGTTGGTGTATAAAGGAACCAAGAACAATCTAGATCCTTTTGGTGCTGATCCAGATCACCATGTGGACGGCGTAGATCCAGTTAGGAGGGGAACGAGCTGCTTGGTGGAGGTCTGCGCTCTCTGAATGCTTTTCCAGTGTTAGTATTGAGTTGAACTTTTTGACCTGATTGTAAACGCCCCATGATCCCTCTAAAGTGGCTCTTCCTCTGCCCCCGTCTGTTCCCCACTTACGACTCTTTATTGTGTGCATCTCAAGGTCTAAACTTTCATGGCGCTGAAACAGAGAGGTGTTTCTCTGGGAGCAGGGGCAGCGGTCTGCAGCCGTGGTCCTGCCAGGATCGCCTTACCCCATACAGCCCGGCTTTGTTATCGGATCTGTGGGGCCGAAGGACACAGTGCATCATCTCAACTGCTTTAATGCATGCAAGATGCCAATCAGTGTTGCGTTTGGCCCTTGCTGTTACCGCACCAGGCCTCCTTCCTGCCTCAACCCAGGATACCCCTCTGATGATCTCAGGATTGTTCATATGAGATCCCTGTCCCAGGACACGAGTGCCCACCACACATCAAACTTGTTAAATAGTCCATCCGAGTGGAAATCACACCTGATCCTGACCCAGCGCACTATGGAAGCTGATAGAGGAACCATTCCCCAAGGAATAAATCCAACACTATGTTCAGTTAGGAATAATACACCGGGAGGATCTGTGACCTACCTTTATTATTTTCATGCATGGGACTACTTAAAATAGCATATATTTCATTGTTCATATCTGAGTTTTAAGCATTGTCTTGTATTTTGCTAAATGTTACTGCAGAGCTCATGGTTCTGAAGTCCATGTCCATTAAAATGGCATCATCACACAATGAAAAGGGAGGAGCTCCTAACAGCTGTAAAAAATAATGTAAAATTGGAGGCAGTGATGACTCTGTTAATAATGCTTAAAGAAAAAATGAAAGAAGCACATGTTTTCCCAATTTGACCCTCTTTCAAGTTTTGTGAAAATTGGTTCAGTAGTTTTTGCACAATTTAGAAAAATGGCCCAATTAAGATGCCCCTTTGTCTAAAGCTGCAACAGTTTTGCTTTTTTCCTTTCCCATGCGTCATCTTCTCAACACGATACTAATAGAATAAAGGAGTGTGGCCCTTCCTGACGGTAGAGGGATAGCTCCTTCCTCTCAGGAGAGGAGTCGTGAATTACAAAGCAGTCACACAACACATCCATGCCGACTGCAGGGGAAAAGACATTTGTCCCAAATGTCTCTGCGGTGTGTTTGCAGCTCTGACACAAAAAACAAGTCCACAAAGAAGCAGTTGTCTGCATACAGAGCTGGAGACCCAATTCCAAATCAAAAGGATGTTTTTTCCTCACAGTGTCTGTTATTTTTTGGGGGTGGAATAATTTGAATATTATAGATGGAATGCAGGAAGGGAATGTGCCATGGAGAACAAAAACACCTACAGGGAGACGTTTCCTAACCTGCCAGGTAATCGGAAACAGTAGCTCAACCTGAAGAAACACACACTGGAGGAACGCAGCAGGAACAATCAATCACACACACACACACACTTTTCCACCTGATTATGGAGTGAAGTAGACCATCAACACAACACGCAGCCTCTCTTAGTCAGGTTTGTTGCCACATCAATCACCTGAGCTCGGGCCAAACCCAATATGAGACTCCAGAATAGCATCAGCTATGGTCTGGTTTTGAACCCAGCTAAGCCCGTTTCCCTGCTTCTGCATTCAGACACTGAGCGCTCAGATCCGGTTGGGTGCGTCTGCGTTGGGTCACTCACATGCCTTTGGAGCTCCTTCCTCCCACAGTCTGTCTAATGCCTTTGGCTTCCTGTCATTTTATTAATTAATACAACTTAAAATCCGCATCATTCACTCCCAGCACTGCACCTTCAGTGATGTCACTCACCCATGAGGCATTTCAAACGTGTCAGTGTACGAGTGGGTCCCAGACCACAGAGCATTCTCCATGAGCACGTGAAGAAGGAGAGTAAGCTGTTTAAAAGATGAATGCATGGCAGCACCTTTCTATGGTCCCTTTTCTCATCACTCCCGCAACACCAGTAGTGATTTTTAAATGCTTGTGTCATCAGTACTGGAGCTACAGACTCATCATCGCCACCTATCAACACTTAGCAGAGCATCTGTTTAGCCAAAAGCTAATTTAAACTTGGCGAGTATTGACAGTGGCTGAACATAAATGTAATTTCTGGCTGCTTTTTCTTTCGTTCTCTCTGACTTTTGGTTATTTTCTGTCTTGAGGCTGATCGCTGTGTGTTGGGAGAACAACAAGAGAAGTTATACCTGATCTGAAACTACTAGCTGCTGTTGTCATGAGTCCCAGTGGAGTACAGTCCTATACATCTATCCAGCTCTCATAATACAAAGAAAGTCTTCAGATGTTATGAATGATTTATGTCATAAAGCAGAGCAAATCAGAAAGACAGTATAGCATGTTTTTATTTTATTAATTACTCTCACAAAGGAAATAGTGCAAGTACAATAAAGTTTATAACTATAAGGAATATTTGTACAAGTGTTAATCTGAAGAAATTAAAATAATTTACAATTTCTGTCAGGGCACAAGACACAGAGGACCCAAAAGAACGACAGGAGTAGAGGAATCCAGAAACCGTTCTTTATTAATCACAGGGGGCAATCGGTCCAAACCATGAGACAGATCCGAAGGAGCAGGCAAAGGGAAGGTCCAAAAAACGGGCAGCGTTCAGGAACCAGGCAATCCAGATCAACCGGACAGGCGAATTCAACGGGTCAGGCACACAGGCGGAATGCACAAAACAGGCCGGGTCAGGAAGAGTGCTGGAAGGTAGGATCATGTCACTAAACAATCTGGCAAGGGTGTGGTGTCTGAGCTGAGTCTATTAGTGTCCACGCTGATGACTGATTAGCTGCAGGTGAGCCTGGGAGCACAGGTGACAAGAATGAGCTGATTGCTGAGAGAGGATCTGGAAGACAGGAGACGTTAATGCGGGGAAAAGCACAGGCCCGCCTCCAGCCGTGACAATTTCTGCATTTACACCAAAACTGAAAGGATTCTGCCCTAATGTTTCACCCACACTGAAAGGCCCAGTTAAGCTCGAGTCTCAGCAAATATTGGGGATGTTACCAGGAGCAGATGGTACAGTGTTGGTGATGATCCAGAAGAGATTCTGGATTCTTTCTCAATATCCTCAATATCTCTTATTGACCGATGTTTATGGAATTTGACACAGTCATGTAGGGTGGGGGTCTCTATCTCACCACCGAATTTCATCCGGATCGGACCAGAATGACAGGAAGAAAAGAATATTAAATTTCAACATTAAAACCCCATTTATGGAATAAGAAAACTGGTTAAAAATACACAAACTCTGATTCACTTTGACTTTTCATGGTTGGCGTATAAAGATACCAAGAACAATCTAGAACCTTTTGATGATGATCCAGATCACCATGTGGACGGTGTAGATCCAGTTAGGAGGGGGACGAGCTGCTTGGGGGAGTTCTGCGCTCTCTGAGTGCTTTTCTAGTTTTTCAAATTTGAGTAGAACAAATCTCTCTCTCTCTCTCTCTGTCTGGAAACATATTTATCAAATCACGGTTAATTGTGATAAAACAGTTTAATGGTGAACTGAAGCCACGTATGACGTTAACATCCGACAGGCGTCTTCCTGGATAGAGGGTCATCCAGACCCACAAAGTACCAGACAGGAACGATCTGGATGGGAAAAGTCCAGAAACGTTACTTTCTTTGTGCTTATATATAAAAAGTATTTCGTTATCAAATAAGCTTCATTACGAGCTTCCGCCTTGCCTTGGTCTCGTGAGTGTCAGCAAACATGGACGCCCCTGAAGACTCCAGGTCAGTCGGCCATCGTTCCTCCAGCCGCCACATGTCTTCTTGTTTGTTGATCGTAATTCAAACTGCAACTTGTTACGTCTGAGCTTCAAGGAGATTGTGTTGCCTTTCGGGGGAGTCTGACGTGATGTTGATGGTGGGCTTTCGTTTGGTGGCGTATGCGTGTGTGTTCTAACGTCTGGAAGGGCGGCGGCTTGGAAGGCTCTCTCTCCAAAGAGGAGGCGATCAAAGGAGCAGCAGGCTTTAAAGTCAATGACGCAGCTGTGTTTACATGAATGGCTTCACAATCTAGCTGGGTGGAGGCAGAGGTGGTCGAAAGGAGGCGATAAAAGGCACCCAGACAGACAGACAGACAGACAGGCAGAATGGCTGCGCCCAGATCAGCAGACTGGGCTCCAGGCAGGCCTGCTCTGGTTGCTTCATGTCCCTCTACAATAAATACATAATCACGGGGTGCCCTGGTGGGTGGATGAGTAAGGACTCACTTCATGTACTCACAGTGCCGTGTAAATAAATACTGCATAAAATTATACTACACCAATATACAAATCCTTCAGAACAAAGAGCAGCGGATCTTTAAGTAAACAGCTCTTCAAATAGTAAAACTCAAAGCTGTGAGAAGCCGTCTGAAGCCACTGAGACACGGATCCACCCCCTGCAGGAGGTGCCTTTTATTCGTGCTTTTTTCAACACAGTCATTTCCATCATTCACGTCTCAAAACTTTTCTTTTCTTTTTCTTTTAATGCTGATTCTGTGATGTGGAGGGATGGAAGTTATCTCAAACCTCAGAGGTTCAGTGACCCGAGGAAAGAACGTATGAATAGATGTTGTCAGTGTTGAGCCGACCGGAACCCACACATTATGTTTGTTGAGTCCAGAAACGCCACAAGACTTCAGCGAATCACAAGGTTTATTTAGAGAGATTGAAGTGAAACTTTGCAAAGGGTTCCTTCTGCAGTACCAGATTGTACCGGGATGAAGTCCAATCATCCAAGAACCAAGACTCTAAACTACGCTACGTCTTTCTGGACGGCTCCTCCTCCGGCAGAGACGATTCAATGATGCTGGTTTCTGCTATCTGGTCAGAACACTCTCATTCCGGGATCACAGTGCCAGAGGAAAAGGACGTTCAGTGCTAAACACAGATCACAACCAGAACCAGAACCTATAAGTTGAGGTGATCTTGCACCATAATACTAGCTTAACAGTGAATTAATATTTAAAGCATTGTTTAATGTCTATAAAAGGATTATATGACATCACAATTATACAACTGATAATACTATCGATTATACAATCTGCCAGTGCTCGTTCAATGGGTTGGGTTCAGAGCCCAAGCTGTGGGTGGAGGTGAGGCACACTATATCTACCTGTAAACCTCTCAACCTCTTCCACAAGCTCCGCCCCCGGATCGGGTCGTTGAACCCCCTGCTGTTGACTGCCACCCAGCCCACATGGTTTGCGCTGCAGGTGCATCACCTGCCGAGGTCACGCCCACATCGTGCTTTTGGGCCTAACATGGGCGAACCCCGTGGCCACCAGACGCTCGCGTACGAGCCCAACCCAGGCCCGGCTCCATGGTGGGGCCCAGCAACACATTTCAGAAATAAAAAGAGAGAACTGTAACTCGAGCTGTGCTGTCATGACACGCCCAAATCTCCAGACCAGTGTTTTTCTCATGATGAATGTAGATTCTAGGAACTGCCTGAATGACATGATCGTATTTGAATAGGGCATCACCCATAGAGGTGCTTTACAGAGGCACATCTTTGATGCATGAGCTCACTGTAGCGTCACAACAAAATGCAGACCCCGATTCTGTGGGTTTATTAAGCACATGGAGTGTTCAGTCATTTTTATCTCTGTAGTTTTGCATCAAATAGAGCAGAAACAAAAACATTATCATATAAATGAGAAAACCATGTACTGTTCACAATATAGCGGGTGTTAGTTTGGACTTCCTGAGAGGGACAACGAATCCTCGGATGCTGCACGATTGGCCCCAATTTACATCAAGTTAATATTATGCTTTGTCAAAAATGACCACATGTGCAACAAAAGACGGAGAAGAGGTGTTTTCTTATAGCCGGTTATGCATTCGCCGTTAGAAGCTGTGTGTGATGAGACCACTGTGGCCAAAGAACGGAGTAAATCCTCAAACTCCATCATCAAAAGGCAGCCGAGAGTTCCTCAATAAGAGGGCGGCGAGGGGTGTTAAAGATTTCACTCCAGGCAGAGCACATAAATCTAGACAAACGGGGCCCCGGGCCTGCTCGGAGGACACCTCATTAGGATCAATAAAGTAAAACACAATGCTGCAAAAGTAGAAGAGCAAACTGTGGGGCTCCGGCGGGTTCAACAGCCCCAAAGAATGCGTGGGAACGTGGAGCTCCGGCTCGAGGGGAGCTTCAATCCCACCAACTCTGCCATGAAAGAGAAAGGGAGCCAACAATTGACCCGTGAACGGGGCTGAAAGAGAAATCTCTCGTTCTCGTAATGACGGCCTTCCACGCCAGCGGGACGCCAGCGGGACGCCGGCCGGGACGCTACTCACGGCTGGGCAAGTGGGAAGAGAGGGAAGAAGAGGAGAAGGAAGGAACCTGCTTACCCCCCCCACCCCCCCACCCAATCTAAATAGAGATCAGATAAACACAAACAAGGCTGCGTCTGGTAAAACGGCATCTGAGACAAATGAGGCGCTCATTAGGCAGCTGAGGCGAGCTTCCTGAATGGATTGCTGAAGTGGGCTCCTGTTTATTTACAGGGAACAGCCGGCTCATTTGCATTCTGCTCTTCCAGTACAGGAAGCCTGAAGTGGCTGCTTATGTCTTCTGTGATAGAGGAGCTCATCCGGCTCTTCAGGGAGCATCTGTGAGCCGCTGTGTTCCAGAAATGCCTCGCTCCAGACCGAGCCGTGATCACGTCGATAGAGAGGCGGGACCGGCGCTGAATCTCGGGGAAAGAAAGTTTTTCCTCAAGACATCGTAATTCAGTTTTAATTGACAGATCTACATCTTTTTAGTTTATGCTTTTATTTTGGTGACTCATCACCTTGGAATCAGAGAAAGCCTGAAGCAGCCTGCCTCGAGAGTCTGGATCAAATTATTAGTCTAATAGTTATTTTAGATTCATCTAGAAAGACTTCTCTCTTTCTTCTTCCGGATCTGGATCAGCATCTTCTGAAGATAAATTGGACTCTGAATCAGTTTCAGTTCCAATCTGATCCAGTTTGGACAGCATTGTTCTTGTTTCCCTCTCATTGCAGTGCCTTTCTTTCCCTTGATCCCTGTGCTTTTAAACATTCCCTTATTACTCGGACACCAGTTCAGGATCTGGTGCGCTGGTGCAGAGCTCTGCGCGTCGTCTTTAGAGTTCAAGCAACAGCTGAACATCTCGGACCCGAAGCCCCTCATTCAATCGATAAAGAACTGCACAAAGAAAGTCACGCAGCGGATCCGGATCATTTTTCCATCAGTTGCATGAAATGAAATAAAGCTTAACAACCTGGGGGAGGAGGGGAGAGGGGAGGGGGGAGGGGGGGGGGGGTGTTATTCAGGAGCTCAAACTCTCTCACTGCCTTTAAGGCTCCGGCTAAATTAAGGTTAGCAGGTTCGACACTTCCACAAACTTGTTGTCGTTCCAGGGATTGTGTGCTACTTTCATTTCGTTGTACAAGCCACAATGACAATAAAAGTATTCAGCTTAATGAAATGTAATCATTATTGATCTGTCATAGTCTATATTTTCGTCTCACACAAGGTCCCTTAACGAAGGTTAATGAAGCGCAGACAAACACGGCAGGTTATGTCAAAATAAATGTGAAGTTAATTTCATAATTTGCTCAAAGTCAAATGCATAAAAAATAAATTATTTTGTCAAGTTTTGGTAGAGTTTGGTTTTACATTTCAACAGATATTACAGTCAGGAGCTAACAAGCTAAGTGGATTTAGCATGCGGGGGGGACATCAGCTCATTGATTAGTGAAATCTGTACAATGGAAAATCCATTACACGCCGCAGATGTTTGTCTAGAGAAACTCACAGAAGACCGGGGGGGGGACGCTGTCACTTGCTGGCTGTGATTGTTGGTCAACATTTGCACTGGCTGATTTATTCCTTTCTCTTTCCCTCTCCTTTGTTGAGCTGTCAGAGACGGACGTCTTTGTCAGGGATGCTCCTGAACGGTGCCTGCCTTCCCCCCCCACCCCCCACCCCAGGAAGGAGATGATCTGTGAGATAATTATGGGAAACCAAAGGTTTGACACTGATGTGAGTTGAGTTGGCCATTATCTCATCGCTTGGGGGGGGGTGTTACCATTTTAGTTTCCCAAATGGTTGCATGCATGGATGTTTTTACACGACAAGGAAAGTCCATCCCACCTCCTTCGCTATGAATGATTTCTCCCTCCCAGAGGAGGGGGCTGCATTTATTGTCACTACTTTTAGAAGTCAGAGCCTCTCCTGAATGGGGGGGGGTTGCCTTCGTGATGAATTCCTCCTTTATCTATTGTGACTTTTTACGTGTCCTCGACTAGAAGCATTTTTGCAGCCGCTCTGTGCATTTCACCTGTCAGCCGCCAGCCGAGCTCACTCCTATCTCCCCGCTATATTTATGTTCCTGCGGCTCTAAAAATATCCAGGGGCCATCAGACCCCCCCCAAACGCCGGCTGGTGTCGCACGGAGAAGACGGATGACCTGCACTGGGCAGTGCTGAGTGTGTGTGAGCAGAGATTGGCTTCCGGGTAAAGATATATCCGACTATCAAGGAAGCATTTGGAGCATTTGGAAGAAGTTGCCACCGAGAAGGAGCGACGGGCAAGCTGGGGGGGGGGGGTCTGTGTGAAAGGCAGGAGGGCGGCTTCGGGTTGTTGGAGGGGAGCAGCGCTCCTCTCAGACAGAACACCAGGGACGATTAACACATGGCCGGAGGAGACATGGGGCGGGAGCTGCTTGGCAGGAGTTAGGAGGGCTGAGGTCATGGGGGGGGGGGGGTTAATGCTGCTTATCAGCATCACAGGAAGGGCTTGGGAGGCTGCGGTCAGGGCAATTTAACGCATGAAGACACTCGAATCAGATTAGAGTAATATAGAGAGCTTGAATCCTGAAATAAATGATTTACTTATTTTTTTTGCGGGGGGCGGAAAGATTAATTTTCCTTTTTTTTATTGTATTAGTTTTTTAATTAACATGCAGAAATTTGTGCCGATGAGTCATCGCCAGATACAGTCAGGTGCAGAACAAGAAGTGGAATTTAAACACACGGTTCTGAAGCTAGAACTACAAAGACAATGTTTCTTTGTTCCTTTGTGCCTTTGTTTCCACATTTTCAGCACATTTTTCCGCAGCGCTGCTCGCTGAAACCGGAACGCCGGAATGCAGTGGCCTTCATTTAGTGGAATGTTTTACTTCTAGATATGACCGGGCACGGAAAGGGCAGAATGTCATACTCTCCAGGGGGGATCCAAGAATAATTTGGAGGACGTGGTTTGATTTCACTCAGGCTAAGTTGAAAGGAAAGAAGGGATCAAAGGTCAGCAAAGGATGACTAATCAATGAAAGAAGAATTCTAAGCGTTACATTTATTTTCAAATAATTCCAGATACCTGATTGAATCGTTCCGCTGGAGAGCGCACTGCTCACACACACACACTCATCACACGGGCGCACTGCTCACCCACACACACACACACGTCAAACAAAGAGACGTCGAAACGGGGGAGGGGATCAAATGGCACGTTTTTAATTGAATTTTGCGTATACTTGCCCTTTGGATGACTTGTGATCAACAACTTTCAATAGCTTTGTTTTGCACACTTGACTTGCTTCCATTGTTGCGGCTCCACATTTTGCCTCTTCCGCCCGTCGTGTTGAATACATTAAGCACGACCTCCCATCAGGCTGAAATCAAACGCTGCTTTTCGTGCTTTGGAGGCAACAGAGAAACTTGGTTTTCCTGCGCTCAGCGTGAGATGAGCCAAAGTGTGTGGGACGGCATAATAAGGGTTTCTCCCTGGGCTCAATTTGAGCCTTATAAAATCCGAAAATAAATGTCCCCTGCACCACAGACAGCAGCGTTACGGGAGAACAGGGGACCTGATTTGAAATAGCAACAAATCAGCGGCGCCATTAAGACATAAATACGATCTGTCACACTGACATTTCACGACGTCTTGTTTAAAAGCTGCTGACCTTCCGTGGAGCTGCTTCCGTCTCGGTTCAGTGCAGTTCTGGAACTCTTCCTGTGGTTTGGTTTGCGTGTGTGTGTGTGTGTGCGCGGGGGGGTATGATATCACTGCTTTCCAACAACGACCTTTTCTATTTTTCATTATGTTCTTGATTTATGCTTCAAATTCATTCCATTCCAAAATAGTTCCTCGATAAACTGCGTTTGCCACCCACAGGTATCTTGTATTACTATTTACTTGTACTACTGCAGTTTCTGCTGTCGGTTTTGAATAGGACAGAAATACATTAACTACTTTCACATTATTCAGAATGTAACACAGGCCTTCCTCTCCCGTTCCCGTTCCCGTTCCCTTTCCTTGCATTACGATGGCTGCGAAGCAGGTTGTGTTTTCACCTGCATCCATTTGCTTGTTTCGTCAGCAGAATAATGCTAAAATGCTAAAGCCAAGCATAAACGAGAGGACGGGTCTTGGGCAGCGTAGACCTGACAGGTTCTGTTGTGCTCTCAGATCCCGAGACGGATCCGTTGCCGTAATCTTTCCCCAGACATTGGCTGGTGTTGAGGAAAAGTTAGACTTTGAAGGGAATAAATCTTCTGCGTGCATTGACTACATTTTATCACTATTATTTCCTACAACACATGAAAAATGGGAGCCGAACCCAAACTGTCATGCTCATGCTTGTGTGCTCCCGGGTCTGCGGCCTGCCAGCGGTGCGCTGGTGGACTTCAGGGGCATGTAGAGTAGCAATTTCCCACTCTGGTGCCCCCACGTCTGGAAAGTGCCACAAAGAGTCCTGTTGGGTGCCGGCATGGAAGATAAAGCATGATGGATTGTGCCAGAGGTGTCTGCACCTGCACTTTTATTACAGAGTGAAATCCTTGTTCAGATAAAGACAACTTAATTTAAATGTTAACCATTGTTTGAAATGATGTCACCATGGATGGTTTCACTCGGTGACTCCTCCTCCAGTGGCCACATTGCTGTTACTATGAGCATGAATGATGGTCTGAACTAGTGATGCCTGTGATGAGCTGGGCCGATCCTCCGTCCGATCACCGTCAGCGGGACATGTCTAAGGACAGAGACGCTGCAGCGGCAACGAGTGGCAGCTGTCAGCGGCGATGAAGCGGCGCTGCTTTTAGTGTGTCAGTTCCCCCCACAGTGATGAGACGGATAAAGGGAGTTCAGAGGGAAGCAGTTCAAAGAAACAATAAAGAGCTCCCAGTGATGCAAACCCTTAGTAACGGCTTCCATAGGACGCCATCTTTGTTCTTCCTCTTGCATATGTAGTCATTTCATTTTTGATTTTTTTTTTACCCATCTTGAATGTTGATTGCCTCTGCCAAGCAGGCTCGGTTGGAGGATGGAGAGATGATCAGGAAAACATGACATTTAGTTGGGATTGAGCAGATTTTGGAATACACATGTTATGTGGTGCGGAATCACGGAAATAAAACACAGAGGGGTGAAAGTAGGCCTGAGCTTTATTGAGCTCTATTGTAAGAGCACATTGTTAGCCTGATAGCATAATAGCTAGTCATGTTTGAATGTTTTCAGAGGACAAGGAAAAACGCATTTTTCTCCAAGGACATGAGTCACAGGCGCTGATGCTATGAGGCTAACGATACGTAGCATTGGTAGACTGTGTTTGAGGCATGTGTTCTTCTGGGGGGGGGGGGGGCATCTTTTCACCCTGTCACCACTGCTTGGTTGGTTAGATGGAAAGATGATGCAAACATAGCTGGTCTTCTTTCCTTAAATGTCTCTCAGGAATTTCCCTTTGGATTAATAAAGTATTCTGAATCTGAATAAAGAGCAAAAACCAGGACAGAACCGGCCAATGGCCCAGGTGAGCGCCATTAATCCCACTAAGTCTTCTGTTTGCTTCTGGTAATCTGGCCAGACGCCTTGTTCTCAAGTCCAATTGAACGCTTCTGGCTCGGTTGGACTTCTGTTTCAGTACTTATGCCCCCCAGCCCAATCTCTGTAGTCAGCAATGCTGTGATGGGGTGTGTGTTAATAGAAACGGGAAGGGGAGGAAGGACGCCTTCAGTGTCGAGAGCCAGCCAGGTGTAATTGTGCTCGCATTGTGGCGCCACTGTCGCAGACTCGCGCATGCAGACCTGTTAATTGCCCCCCCCAGTGTAAAACAAAGCATCTCGAGTCATCGACATGTTGCACAGCTTGCGTGAATGAATGACTGCCTTGTTTTTGGAAGCTGCGCAGATTCCCCCCCAACAGTGCAGCTCGGATCCCGCTGCTGTCACACCATGCGTATCCCAGCATCGTTTAGTGTTTACCTTGAGAGGACTAGGAGTATTGATTTGCACATTTAGCTGCAGGGGTGTTGGTTTGCAGAAAAATCACATTTACTGAGAGATCTCTTTCAAACGGCGCCTTGGTTGGTGTAAAACCCACATATATATTATTTAGGTTTGGTGCAATAACTTAGGAGAATATAAATATATGCATCTGAAGTCAGGGTTTGAGTAATGGGCAACCCCCCCGCCAAGCAGATCAAGGGTATCGGGCCCTCAACACAATCCCAGATTTTCTTGTTTCCTGTGGCCTGGACATGCCCCCCCCCACCCCCCCGCTCCAGCCACGCTCAATCACAGAGCGACTCTTGAAAAAGCAGACAGGAGGTCGGCAGAGCGTGAACAATGCCGAAGTTTTCCCAATCCTCCAGCGAGAGGCTCAGGTTCAGGCTGGGATATGCTCCTCACGTCCCTGAGACGTCCCACATAGACGTCCTCCCTCTGACATGCTGCCTCACGTCCCATCCTGGGGGGTGGGACAACCAGCGGGCGTCTGGCGAGGAGTGAAGACCAGCCACACTGAGCAACCAGCTCATAAGCACTCACAGCAATGATGTGCAGGTCAATAAATCAGATCAACCAATCAGGAGTCCAATCAGGCCCTCATCAATACACTCCTCCTCTCGCTGCTCTCATCCTCCGTGTCTCACTCCATCCCCGACATGTATTCATACATCATATTTTTGGTATTGGGGAGAAAGGGTGGCGTATTGATCTCCTTGAAGGAAACTATTGTCGTAGGCTTATCTCGACTTATCGGTTGGCTGTTTGCGTACTGTTTGAACTGCAGAAGAAACACACACACACACACACACTGAACATTGTTTGTTGCTTTAATTGTAGGGCACCCGCCCACTCACACTGATATAAATAAATCCAACACACGCACACACATACAATGAATCCCAATACATGGGCTGAAATGAAGTCTCATTATGAGGAATATTGGGTTCATCCAAAGTGCAGCGGGGAGCCTTGGGCTTTGATATAAGACACGAGCAGACATTTAATTAATCTACCATGAATTTTTCAAAGTCACAGCCCTTTAAAGGAGGATTATTATTATTGTTTAGTGTCTTGGGATATGGATAAATTATGAAGAGGAACAGAGACACAGTTTACATGCATTTTAATTAATCTCAGACTGCAGGCAGAGTGAAAAATAACGTTTGATCTGCTGCCGAGTTGGCGGACCACCTGCAGCAAAGGATGAGCATCACGATGCAGCAGCAGGACACATGGATGTTTGAAAACAGCACAGGTAAATCCCAGGTTGCCACATTTGATACAGACTCATCTCACGCAGCGTCATGGTAGCGCGACGCATGTTAGCGCTAAGCCATGTAATACAGCCTGTCAAAGCTGCAGTTCTCTCGTTGTCAGATGTGAACAATTTGGTCTAACGAGGGTTTAAACGCAACCAGTCTCAGCCCTCCCTGGTTGTCAGGGGTAACCCTATGATCCACTTTGATTCACCACGTAGCCATGCTTGCATGCCCATCCGGCCAAACAATGCTGAGCCGAATGCTGGCCCAATTTTAGTTTAGTATGTTATCTATAACCGGGGTCTCAAACACGCGGCCCGCAGGTTGATATGAAAGTTTAATGTTAATGCAGCCCACGAGTTTTAGATGAATGTAAAAATGTTATTCAATGAATGCTATTGTCATGGCCTCTTGTCTTGAGTGTTTCCTTTGATCTTCAGTGTGGGCGTGGCTGCGGGGGGGACACCTGTCATTCATTCCCTTCCCTGCAGACGTGTGTGGCCCGTTCACCGGCCGCTAGCCTCCACAGCAGCGTTCGCTGTTGCTGCTCTACGCATCATGCAGGTTTCTTAGTGGCGGTTGCTGCTGCTCGTGGTACTTCCCGTTGCTTTTTGTGTGCGTGAGTATTATATTAAGAAATAAGATGATTGCACGGTACTTTTGTTAAACAAGCCGCTTGAACCCGGCATGGCATGGAACGATGCAACCAGGTAGCGGGCCTAGTGTACAGGAAATTCTGTAAAGAGTACGGACTGGAGACCCCAGAGTCAAGATGGAGGACACCTCCAAAGGGGGTCGAGAGCAATCGAGCCAAGATACTGAGGGACTTCCAGATCCAGATGGACAAACTGCTGATGTCCAACCAGCCTGACGTAGTGGTGGTGGACAAACATCAGGAGACAGCGGTAGTGATAGATGTAGCGATCCAGAGCCACGGAACATCAGGAATGGCTCCAGTAGTGATCGGGGCACTAGGAGCAGTGACCCCCAAGCTGGGTGCACTGCCCCTAGTGCCTAAACTACTCATGACACACACTACACAGCCAAATACTAACTGATCGTTATCTGACATTCTAGTGAAGTTCAACGGAGCCAGGCCAGATCGCCTTGTTGACCCACTTAAGCAGTGAACGAGGCTTTTACGACTTTGTTTCTGGGGTTTTAAATACCACCGATGGTAACGCTGAGGAGTCACAGATGTGTTTGTCTGTGCCTGGAGCTGCGTCGTTACAGCTGACTCAGCAGAAGACTCCTCACAGCTGCTCGGTGAAGGGATGCAACTTGTATGCAGCACTGAAGAGGTAGAAAACCTGCCTCACCTGGACAGAAGAGAGTAAACAGGAGTACAGGGAGACGAGACGCAAGGCAAAGGTCAAACAGAGGTCATATGATGACCTGTATGACAGGTTAGATAGTAAAGAGGGAGAGAAGGATCTGAACAGGCTGGACAGACAGAGAGACAGAGACAGGAAGGATGTTCAGCATGTTAGTGATGAAGAGTAGAGACAGGAAGGATGTTCAGCATGTTAGAGTGATGAAGAGTAGAGACAGGAAGGATGTTCAGCATGTTAGAGTGATGAAGAGTAGAGACAGGAAGGATGTTCAGCATGTTAGTGATGAAGAGTAGAGACAGGAAGGATGTCCAGCATGTTAGAGCGATGAAGAGTAGAGACAGGAAGGATGTTCAGCATGTTAGAGTGATGAAGAGTAGAGACAGGAAGGATGTTCAGCATGTTAGAGTGATGAAGAGTAGAGACAGGAAGGATGTTCAGCATGTTAGAGTGATGAAGAGTAGAGATGAAGGTGTTGGCAGAGGCCAGTAGTATGCTAGGAACTTTGGTCGACTCTCCGAGAGCATGCTGGCACATTGGGCTTTTGTCTTACTTCATTTTTTCTGCAGTTAAAATTAACGAGAGTAATCAGATTTTGACCAACAGATCCGACAAGCCGGTTATAAAGTAGGACTCGCCTTACTTGTGCAAAGCTACATTTGTGGTTTTTAAAAGTCCAAAGAGGACAAAAGCAGCTGAAAAGCTTGAGGAGCAGCCGATTCCTCGAGGTAACAAACGGCAGACTGAGTTCAAACTGCTTTCTAATCTGACCAAATGAATCCAGACAAGAAAGTGTTCCAGCGTCTGAGCAAACCAAAAGCCAGGGGCGAACACTTCCAGCAAAAAGATAGCCAAACCAAATTTGATGCAGCCGCTTGTCTCAATTATGCACTTTAGCTGTCAGCATTCCTGCAAGTCTGTATAACATGACAAACTAATCAAGCGCCATGGGAACAAGGCGAGCCCGGGAGCCATCTGCAGCCGCATGGATGGCGGGATTAAGCTAAACTATTCTATTCTCTACGCCTCACTCTGTTTCTAATAAGTCATCGAGTGCCATCCAGCAGACCTCCCGAGCTACTAAGCTCTTGCTCAAACATGATCCTTGCCATGTCGGTGATTTGCAGGACAATTGGCTCTCGAGGGATGTGGAAAGGTCAGACTGAGTTTCTTGTCCAGTCCCCTAAATTAAGGCTGATACGCAACCAGCCTTAATCTCCCCCGGGCCACTGAGGGAGGTTAAGGATGGTTGTCTAAGAAGCATGGCCATTTCATTTTCCTAGAGAGGTTGTGAAATATCCTGCTTTGGTTTAATCCCAAGCAGCCCGATTCAGCTCCTGTTCTGTGCTTGCATGCTGAAAGGGTGTGGATGGCACCAGAATAACCACCAATTCTGTTCTGCTTTTGTTGCCCCTGTGTTCAGACGCATCTATTTGATATTGAGGTGGAGATAAAAGACTTGGAGGATCCCCCCCCCCTGCTTGCCCTGCCATCTTTAGTCCTGCAGCCTGCAGCCTTTTCCCTAATAGAGCATATCTCTGCATTGTAAGAAACAACCGCACTCTGACAAGAAGCAACATGAAACATTGGTGTGTACGCGGTGAGAGCGATGTGTGTGTTCAGCGATGTGTGTGTGCGAGCCGGAGGGTGCAGCAGCGAAGTGTGTGATCGCAGAGCAGAGGGGAACATTAGCAGCGATGCAGCCTGCGGTAGGCTACGAGCAGGATCTAGAGCTGAACATTCTCCTTTAGATTTCCTGTTTCCTCACATTTTGCAGAGCAGAAAGAGTCAACTGGACCTTCAGATTGGTTGAAGACATTCCACCTCTCATCCAAGAGGCTTCTTTAGTTCTAACTGACTGGTAGAGAGTCCAGATTATTATACTCCTGTTCCTGTTGGAGCAGAATCAACTGGACTTTATAGCTATTACAAGTGCCTAATATCAGGTTTAGTGGGTACATTTACATTCCTTCCCTCATTCCACAAAAAGTTGCATGAAACCAGTCCGCGACACAACAAAAGGTATATGGACTCCATTTATGGACTCAGAATCAGTTAAAAATACATCAACTCTGATTCACTTTAACTTTTCGTGGTTGGTGTATAAAGATACCAAGAACAATCTAGAACCTTTTGGTGCTGATCCAGATCACCATGTGGACGGTGTAGACCCAGTTAGGAGGGGGACGAGCTGCTTGGCGGAGGTCTGCCCTTGCTTGACAGGGTGTTTTTGTTACATGACTAATTCAGTTGTATTCTCGATTTATGTATTTTGGTTTCCCTTTTTTCGGGATGCCAGCCACACAGCCACCATGTGTGACAAACTGTGTGTGTGTGTGTGTGCATGTGTGTGTGTGTGTGATACTGTACTGATGTGGAATAGTGTGTGTGTGTGTGTCTGTGTGATACTGTACTTATGTGTAATAGTGTGTGTGTGTGATACTGATGTGGAATAGTGTGTGTGTGTGTGTGTGCATGCGTGTGTGTGTGTGTGATACTGTACTTATGTGTAATAGTGTGTGTGTGTGATACTGATGTGTAATAGTGTGTGTGTGATACTGATGTGGAATAGTGTGTGTGTGTGATACTGTACTTATGTGGAATAGTGTGTGTGTGATACTGATGTGGAATAGTGTGTGTGTGATACTGATGTGGAATAGTGTGTGTGTGTGATACTGATGTGGAATAGTGTGTGTGTGTGATACTGTACTTATGTGTAATAGTGTGTGTGTGTGATACTGATGTGGAATAGTGTGTGTGTGTGATACTGATGTGGAATAGTGTGTGTGTGTGATACTGATGTGGAATAGTGTGTGTGTGATACTGATGTGTAATAGTGTGTGTGTGTGTGTGATACTGATGTGTAACAGTGTGTGTGTGTGATACTGTACTTATGTGGAATAGTGTGTGTGTGTGTGATACTGATGTGGAATAGTGTGTGTGTGATACTGATGTGGAATAGTGTGTGTGTGTGATACTGATGTGGAATAGTGTGTGTGTGATACTGATGTGGAATAGCGTGTGTGTGTGATACTGATGTGGAATAGTGTGTGTGTGTGATACTGATGTGGAATAGTGTGTGTGTGTGATACTGATGTGGAATAGTGTGTGTGTGATACTGATGTGGAATAGCGCTTCCAGGCTGTGTTTGCAGGTCGTGACCACCTGCAGGGAATCATTCAGGCTGATCCTGGTCCTCCAGCAGGGCCTGTCTCTTCAGTGGACGTTGCTGTGCAGCAACTCAATTCACTCCTCGTGTGTTTCATGGCTTGCAGTAACTCTCACACTGATGCTGACTCCTTTGACAGAGCATTTCTTTCCTCTCCTCTGCTGTAGGGTCCAGCCCTGCGGGAGGGCACCTGCAGGGCAACTGATGAGGCTCCGGATGAGGCTCCGGATGTTCCCGACCTTGATATGCCGAGGCACCGAACAGCAACGCAGCGCCGGGACCTGCTCTCATTTCTGGCCCACACATCCTGACCGGGGATCATGGGTTCGACGGGCAGGCCTGCTGCACGGGATCCGCATGCTAACGGCGAGCCTGCGATTCAGGAGGCGGCCCCATTCCTCGCGACAGTCACTGCCCTGGAGCTTGACATGGTGTCAAGCCCAGGTGCAGCGGTGGCACCGCTTCTCTCAGCACTCCAGACAGTCCAGTTGCAGACTCTGACAGGCTGGGTCTGGGGGGGGGGGGGGGGTCCAGACGCTGCTCTGACCCAACTGCCCTTCTGCATGTTGTTTACCTTGAGGTGTTGGCATCTGCTCAAAGAGAGGAAGGAGGGGCAAACAGTGGAATCTGCCTCCGCCTTTCCCAGACAGGACTCAGAAACTGACAATGCCGGGGGCCAGAACACCTCAGCCAGACTTTACAGGCCCGGTGGGGCTGCCAAGAACTGACTGGAGCTTGACCACGGCTTAAGCAGCTTCTCAGGCCAAATTGAGCTGGACTCGTCTCTTACCTTGACAAGAACACTTTCTCCATGGCTGCTCTCGGGACAATAGCAGCTTGTGTTTGAACACAGCATTCAAGTAGTGAGGAGCTCCCAGGTGCTGAAACACTTTCAAAGAAAAGTCATCGGCAGAAACGTGAGGTCACGTTGAAGACGTCTGAGCACACGGCACTAACCTGCTCATTGGTGTCACCTTCACGCAGTCGGAACAGGCTCTGGATTTCATATCAGTTCCTGCCTTTTGTCCAACTATGTGTGACGTCCAAATGAGAATTTGAAAATAAAATCCTATTCTAAATATAACTTGGCCTCTCAAATTGACCGTTTTCTGCACACTGCTCTATCCGTGGTGAGCCTTAGTGCACGAGTAATTACAGAGAATAATTCAACGGGAGCACAATTATGGAAAGTCTTCTCAATGACGGACAAATCTGTTGCATGATATTTACTGTTCTGCTAATGCGGTTGGCTCCGCTCTCCGTCTCCTGCTCTGCAGCACCTGTTCTGGATAATTAAAACAAACGTTGACATGAGATTGCTACTGTGGCAGGATTCCAGCGTGGGAAGCAGCCCGCTGTGGTGCGGTTTGAAATCGCATTGTGCTTCAGCTACACGAGCCAGACTCGGGCCGTCTGGACTTGGGTGCATCTTCGGCGCGGTTCACTGCACTTTCAGAACACTCACAAGAGAAGACTTCACTCTTGCGTCGTCTCAGTAACCTTTTACGTCTCCAACTTGTTTGACAGATGTATAATTTCCTTCTAAAGGAAATCATCTATTTTATTTCTAATCTGGTTAAATGTGGGGTTTAGATGCAGGAGATTTGAAGGAGGAGCTTACAGTTGCATTAAACAAATAAACAGATCAACAACAGATCATTTTAATGAAATGTAACACAACAAGATGTGCCCAATTGAAATGACAGCCTTCAGTAGTGTAGCACCGTTATTATGTAATAACAATGAATTGTGTAATAACACCGTTATTATGTAATAACACAACATGATGTAATAACACTGCATTATGTAATAAGTTGCTACATATTGCACCGGTTATTACAAAATGCAGATGTTAAGAAATAATTATGAATTTTTTTAATAAAATTGGTGCATTATGTAGTAAACCACCAAAATTGATGTCTTAATTTGAGAAAAAAGATAATAATGTTAGAACAACATTGATTTTAAGATTTGTAGCATGACTCATAACTGAGAATTCATTTTATTAACTTGGAAGATGTTTCATTAGTCAAAACGTATTCAAATGTAACTGTTTATTATAATAATACAGAGTGTGTTTGAAAGTTCAGAGACAAAAATTGCACACAATGCGTGTTACAGACACTAACATTAGCAGTGCGCTGTGATGTCAAGAGACAAACACACATCTGGAATATGTTCAACAAACATGACATTAGAAAGCAGAAAAAAGACAAACATAAATATAGAATATACAAAACGTTAAGCTTCCATTTGTGTTAATGCGGCATAATAATGCACCCAATTATTACTTTTAATAAAGTATTTTGTATTTTGTGATAACCGGTAACAACTTGTTAAAAAATGCGGCAAACTTTATTACATATTGCATTCAAGAATTCTGTTACAAAATGCGACACGTTATTACAACATGTGGTGTTATTACATAATGACGGGAACATGTATTACATTTCCCCGGGTCCCCAGGTGGACTGAAACCCAGAGCGTCCTTGCTGTGAGGCTGAAGCATGATCCGCTGCACCTCCAGAATAATCCCATTAAAACACTATTTGTTCCAGTTAATTTTGTGTCGTATTTTAAGGTAACAAAACGCACTTGAATATGAGGCACAGGCTTCGTGACGCTGTCGGGAGCACTTTGATGCTAAACGCCGTAGTCGGCTGTATTTCACTGGGAACATCACTGGTGTCAGAACGAGGACGAGAAGGTGGCGAGAAGATCGGTAGCGTGAGTAAAGTGTCATCCCGTGTCTGGAAACATATTCCCACTGGGGTCAAAGTCAATAAGCCATTCCGTGGATGAAAGAGCCCCCGTGTCCCTCACTGCTCCCTCCCGGACAGCAAAGAGCATCTGCGCTTTTTATTCATTGGTTTCTTTCAAAGAGAAATAGCTCCTAAAGTACGTGTCAAAGCGATTTAGTCCCCAACATTTACTCCCACACAGAACACGACTCGTGCTGTTGGGCTCAGCGCCGGGCTTCCTGCCTCACAAGGACAGAACTTCAGAGGGAACTCCCGAGCAGATGCACGGAAGCAGGAAAATCCTTCCCTTCTAAGCTGGTCAGGTGCGAAAGCCTCTCTGTGGTGATGAGCTGACGACACACACACAGGTTTCATCTGTGACGGATACGGGAAGGTGTTTCGCAGACGCACTGCAGGCTGGATCCAAGCCCAGGACCGGATCCGCTGCGGTTCAGGGCGAGGTTGGAACTCCAAGCTCGAAGGTGTATTTAACACTTTATATGTGCTCTGTGCACAGAACAGATTCGACCGCCTGACATGTCTCCCCATTGTTTCATTGAACCCAGTCAGAAGTTGAGGTTTAGCTTTTCGGCTAGACCCCTCCCTAAATCTCTTCATCCTACTAACGAACTCTGATTCTTTGGTGACGAGGAGGATGCACGTTCTCAAGCAAGCGTGTAGATTATTCTTTAAAGCCCAACCCGATCACGATGATTTAATTGGTTACGTGCTGCTACTGTTCTTCCCACTGACCCAAACTAAGTCTGGCCCTATGGGACGGTGGGGGGGTTGCACCTGCCTGGAACTTCTGGACAGAATTTCAGTTCCAACCTGCCGTTTCTCCAATATGTCCAGATGAACTCTCGAGTCAGTGTCCTTATTTGCCTGTTTAGTTCAGGACGGCTGCTACAGCAAAGCAGTGATTTATTTAGCCAATTAAACATGAGGATAATGAGGTGGGGGCGCCCAGGGAACTGGATGGGGAATGTGTCCGGCATGCAGAGGTTAATGATAATGCTCTTTGAGATAAGTTGCCTGTTACCAATGGGAGTTCAGATCCAGCAGACAGCTCTCACCGGACTCACCGATTATTGCAACGTCTTCTCTAAAACACAACCGTCCGCATTTCTTTAGCCTCTGCTAAGGAGATAAGGTTTTTTTTCCCAGCATTGAGAGGATTACTCTAAAAAGTTATGGAAGAGCGTTGCCCGAGGAACGGCGCTTTGGATGTCGGTGGTGAGCTGGATCTTCATTTAGACACAAACATCTTTGAAAGGTTCTTTAACGCTTTGGGATAAGAACAATTATAGGATTACATCTTCTGTTGGCTGCACAAATGTTATGATGACATCACCATAAGATGTCGGATCACAATCAAGTCTTATTTAAACAGAATGCTTATAAAGTGTTTTCACTTCCCTTCTCTGATGTTAGATAAGCAACAATAGTGAAACAAGGTTTTACTCAAATGAATCCTGAAGGAAATTGCTGTGACGTTCTTCTAGCGTAGCTAAATAATAAGTGACCACAAGGTGAATGTAGATTCTAATCTAGAATCTAGATGCAGGCTTTCAGGGCGAGGTGGAAGGAAATGAGCTGCCTGGGCAGAGGTTGGGATTTTTGATCATATTGACTTCTTGAGAAATGAAATAATTGCTTCAGACTAAGAACATTTGCTAAATTAACATCAGGCATGATAATAACGAGATCTTAGAGAAAAGTTTAAAATATCATTTTATAATCACAATTAAAGCTAATTATAGTGTTTAATTATAAAGCAGTAGGCAATTACATTTATAAGATGATAATTGGGAAAGAGTTTTCAGTGTTAGCTTTGCTACACTAGATATAAGATATGGGATAACTTATAGGTGTATAATATATGTATAATAATGACAAAGATGTTGATACATACATGTTAATATTAATAGAACTAATAGGTTCTTAGTAAACAAAATAAAGGTTCATGATAAATTATGATTCTTGCATGTGACGTAGGATGGCTTGGAACATTTAGCTATTTGCACAACATGAACCCAAGCCGGAAATTCCTTCAATATGAATTTGAGACGTTTAACATAATCTGCAACAATATGTTAAGCGGGGAGCTGGGAAGACGCTCTGTGTTGCAGCTAAAGAGAGAATCGTAGTTTCTGCTGAAGGCCTGCCAGAAAGTAACGAAACCAAGGAACCAAATGAGTGCAGAGCTGAGTGCAACACAAGAAGCTGGTGCTAGCGTTACAGCTGGGGGGGAACCAAACCCAGCCATCCAATGGGATAGAGCCAGGATGGATGAATGGTAACACAATGCAGAACAAAGTTCTGTACTGAAGCGGGTCCTTCTGCTTGACCGGAACATTTATCATTTCTACGTGTTTCGCCTTCACAAACTGAAGTTTGTCAAAGACAAGTGTTTCTGTGTCGTAACTTTAAAAACGGATCAATGTTTCTCAACACTGTACCAGGGTGCTTTTAATGATTTGAGAATTTTAAGCATTTAATTAAATTGCAAAAGTGATCTTTTGGATATCCACTCGAATGGCGGTCAAGAGGGACAACTTTAAAAAGCATCCTGTCTTTCTTCATTGAAGAGGGACCTGCCCCGTGGCAGGGCTCCAGAGTTAGTGATGGTTGCTCTGATGAGGTTTGATTCAAAGAATGTCACAGCCCAATGTTTCAGTTTAGGAAATTGCCTTACAAGAGACTGGTAACGTGCAAAAATAGCTTCGTTTGGTCGTGTAGTTTTCTGTCAGTAGCGTAAAGCCCTACCAGAGCAGTATTGCGTGTCTCACTGTGTCTCACTGTGTCTCACTGTGTCTCAGTGCGACCGTGTGGTACCGCAGCTGCACGGCGCAGGACAGGAAGGACCTATCCCGGGTGGTGAGGACAGCTCAGGGGATTGTGGGTCACCGTCTGCCTGATTTGGACTCTGTCTACACCTCCAGAGTCCAGAGGAGGGCCAGACGCATCGCCACAGACCCCACCCACCCGGGCCACAGACTGTTTGTCCCGCCCCCATCAGGGAAGCGGTTCAGGACAACAAGAAGCAGCACAGCGAGGCTCAGGAACAGCTTCTTCCCCCGAGCTGTGAAAGCAGTCGTTCCCTCGTAGCGATCTGGGACACTTTATGCCGGCCCTGTTGCTGCTGCTGCTATTTTGCACTTTATGCCGGCCCTGTTGCTGCTGTTGCTATTTTGCACTCCTGCCTGTGATTCTCACTCTCTCTGTATATATATATTGTTTCTTTAAGAGAGAGAATTTAGTTTTTGATTTGATATATGTTATGATGTGTGCCTTAAGCCGTGGGCCTTCTCACAATTTTATTATGTTTTCATAATGACAATAAAGTATCTTGAATCTTGAATCTATTGCTCAGTTGGTTGGCCAGACTTGCAGTACATCAAATATTGTGGAAGTTCAAGGACACAAGGCAGCTTGGTCATTGATGAAATGCTGACGAGGGTGCACAGGCACAACTGTAGCACAGCAGCGACGAGTCTCTGTAGGTACGGTTTGCTTGGATTGTTCCTGCAGCGGACAAGTCTGCCATCGAGGTCCAGGAGAGGCTGGTAGAGAGTACAGGGCGGTGCCGTGGGGAGAGACCACGGCTGTCGTTGGTTGAAGTCTTCCATTTTTTCATGCTACTGCTGTGTCTTTCTCGATGAACATGTCATTTCTTGCCTGCCGTTCAGCAAAGCACCAGTGGTTTTTTAACTGGGACACACCCATCATACAACCTTCTTTTAAACAGACACATCTATTCCAAACTATAGCCAGGATTTACCTTCTGATAGTGATGCTGTTAAAAAGCTCTGAAAGGAGGTCAACGGCATCTTTCTGAAATGTTCTACGGGGACTAGTAAACGCCCCGTCACGTTTCAGAACGATCCATTCTGTAGATGGTAAGAGTTCGACAAACAGAAGACATCGCCATGCTAGTTTAGACTAGAATAGTCCCCTTTGCATTGTATTAGACTGTTCATAAAGTGTGGGTATAAAGGGCATCAATAAATGAATATGTACTTAAGACTAGAAGAAGAAGTTATTCTTCTAGTCAGAAGTTCCCCTTTTGAGTCATTGTATAGAAAATCTGAACTCTTGCTCAGCTGTGGTTTGATATTCTCCAGGAAAACCTGGCCTGCAATGAGGGAGGTAAGCTACAGGTGTTCAGCTGTGTCTCAGCGCTAGTTCATCTCGCTGCAAGTAACAAATGAAGTTGACAGGAGTATGATGGGATGTCTGAACCACTTAGTGTTGCAAGACATCAAACAGAATGGCTTTGTGCGACAGATGTCAGCATGGGACGCTAATCTAGACAAGCGATCGTGAGCTGCAATGAACGAAAAGGAGGGACGAGATACATGGTGAAAAATGCTCTGCGAGTGGAAATGCTGTGGTCGGGACACACAAGAAGGTAAACGCCCACGGCTGCACTTTATTGGCTGTTTGTCACCGACAGGCGATGAAAGGAAAGCATGCTGAGAGACAAATTCATCACATCTGAAAGGAGAAAAAACAAGCATTCCAGAGGAAAAAACGAGGCTGTTTGAAGAGAAACACTCGACACGAGAATTAACGAGATGCAATCAACGACTTATAGTGACTCATCCGACTGAGTGAACCGCCAGCTGTAGGTCGACATTAACTTAATTCATAACCAGTGTCATCATGGCATGGAGCACGCACACACACACACACACACACACACACAGAAGCACTGCCTCCCTGTCGATACACTGCTCCTGGTTCTGCCTCACTCCGCTCCTCTTTTCCCGGTCACACTCCTGCCCCTCCCCACGGCCAGATGCCTCCATTCCTTCAATTGCCTGTTGCTGCCTGTCTGCTGATGAGGACAGGACCCTGCAAAAAAGCAACCTCATTTTGGCACACTCGGTAAGTTGCGACACTTTTTCTTCATGCCACGTTGCGTTTTGGTTCAGCCATTCTTTTTCTGTTGAATCAATCCGTAGATTTTTAGGCTCTGAGTCGAGATGCCTGGCACAAGTAACACAAAGGCAGAGTGGGAGAAGTGGAGCCTGGTCACGGTTACTGTGCGGAGGTATTTGGGTGTGTTTTACTCAGTTGCCTCCTCATACCCGAGAATTTTGGCCTGTCCTGCCTGTCCTCCTTCTGGTTTCAAGTGTCTCCTCCCCCAACTCCTCCACATATCTTGAAGTTCTTGGTGTGGAACCTCTAAGAGTGGAACATTTTCTCATTCAGCTTAATCTAACGGTGTGAGAGCTGACTGATCCAACAATCATGTCCATGTCCATCACCCTCTATATCAGGCATCGGAAAACTACGGCTTGGTCTTTTATATCCGGATCGCCAAACTTGTCTAAATTATATCACAAAAATTAATTTTATTAGAATTAAACCTCATTCATTTTCCATTTTCCCTGTAATGCTGCCTGTAAAAGGTCAAATCCTTTCATGTAATGGCTTTGTTACTCCCTCCATCCATCTGTTCCTGGTCCGGCCCCTCTGTCAAATTTTAGAACCCATTGTGGCCCACGAGTCAAAATGTTTGCCCACCCCTGCTCTATGTCATGATCAGGCTGAGGGACGCTTGTCTATTAACAGGAGAGTGGACATTGGATCTCCTAGGTTCCTGCATACATATATTTTCAAAACATGTCTTCACCACAGAGGGAGGAGGAGGAGGAGGAGGAGAAGGACTGGTGTGATCAGCCTCTCCACGGCTTGGATTCAAACTCACTCCACCATAGCCTCAAGTCATCCAGTGTAAAAATAAATAGAAAACCCAGCTGTAACTGTAGGAAGCTCGCCAAGCCCTGCAAGAAACCAAAGATGCAATCATTTAAAAAACATTCCATCACATTCTGGAGACGACGTTTTGATCTCTGCAGACTAATTATTCTGATTATCATGAATATCATGTGGCGATAACGCATCTACACTGATGACTCGCCGAAGGCTGGGGGAAAGACTATTATGGTGCAAAAGTACCGAGGGGGGGGGCAATGTGTTTGCTCCCCCCCTCCTCATCTTCACAGACCTGCTTGAAGACGATGTGTTTAATCTGTCAGGCGATGCCGCTCATGGTTCAGCACGTCTGACAGGTCAGGAAAGTGACTCGAAAGGTGATGAGCTGTTAAAGTGACTTATTATCATTTCCGATGCCTGATCCGTTCTGTCGAGGGAACGGGATTTCAATTTAGCGGCAAATACAACTTTACAGCAGCTTCAGCCCCCCCCTTACACCGAGGCTATTATTAACCAAAGCTCTCGAAATGAGGAATAAGTGCTTCTCTTATTCTTTTTAATCCTCTGATGTTGCGATATGTCTGGGAATAAAGCGCCCGTGTCTCTCCTTGCCCTTTTAGTGGCAGTTTCGATTCCACATGTTGAATCCGACATGAAAGAAGCCCGATTGTTTAGAGATTTAATTATCTGATAACATTGTATAAAGTGTGACTGTAACTTCATGCGCCTTGTCTTGGCCGTCCCGACTCCGGTCAAGCTTCCACGGCTTTCTCCGAGCATCTTCTGGATCAGAAGCTGATCACTATCTTATTCTCGTGTGTCTGTTGTCCAGTTCCTTCAATTTATCTTCTTAGTCACGAATGAAACTGTCACTGTTTTATTGCTTCTATCTTTTGATTCCTCATAGTCTGCTGCCCCGAGGTCACTCTTTGAAATGAGACCAAACTGTGTCTGGCCTCAGACAAACACACTTTGTTGTTGCCATGTAATGTGGCCAGGTAAACTGACTGGCCGTCTCGTGTTTGCACCTGTTGCTCGCTGTTTGCTGAGAGTAAATCAGGGCCATGCTTTGGTGCCTTGAAACTCCAGAAGCATTTGGAGTCTTAATGATGTTGATTTCTAACATTAGTTTGAGGTAAGGCAGGAAAACTACACGGTTGTGTTGTGGAGAACAAGCGTGAGCGTATTCCCTTTTACCTTGGACGCTTACAGCGGCGTCGTGGTTGTAAGCAGCCCCCCCAACGGGACACGCTTGCTCCGATCCGTGCCTCATCCAGACGCAGGTGGGCGGCTCCTTTGTCTGGCTGATACGCAGCGGGATGGGTCATTCCAAAGGCAGCGCCTGATGCTGAGCAGTGTAGAAACAGACTCCTCAGCTGGAGGTGGTAACTAGAGAAGCTCTTTAATGCCCAGTGCGGTCGCTTTGGAGAATCTAGCAGAGTGGCTTCAGCAGGAAGGGGCACGGACCACTTCTTCAGCCCGGCAGGCCTCTGTCCACCAATCACAGGGATCCAGTCGGAGCCTGCACTCTAATAGCTAACTTTAAGGTTCTATCTGGTTTATGTTCGTTCCCCATTTTCACCGTGAGCTAAACATAGTTTAACATGGATTTTATTTTACCAAGTATGATGTAAACTAATTAAACATCCACAATGGAGTGTGTGCAAGAATGACATTTCATATATCACCCATCCATCCATTTTCTGAGCCGCTTATTTGCCTTGGATGTCTTGGGTCTGCAGGAGCCTATCCCAGCATGCTGCGGGTGAAAGGCAGGCTGCACCCCGACACGTTGCCAGGACGTCGCACCGCCTGGCCTGTTCAGATATCTGAAAATAATAAGAATATGGCATATCCCATCCTTTTCAACTTCCCATAATAGCCTTCTGTAAACCCATCAGTGGCTTCTCTTGCCAATGCTCATTGACACGGTGGAGGGATTCACGCCAGAGCCATGCGTTTGGGTCTTCACACTGTTTCCCACTCGATGTGTTTGGTGACAGTGAGCTGTAATGGAATGGAAGGTGTGAGTCCATATGGAGCTACTATGGGGAAGTAATGAAACTCTGTGGGGGGGGCGACCCAGCTGCAGACCCTGGAAGACGAGCACAGATTTCACAGAATCACGGATGTGTTGATTCCCCACCTCCGATCAGACACGTTAAAAATAGGCTTGAAAAGGCTCCGCATCTATCAGAAGGTTTCTATTGGCTCCTTTTGCTGCTTTTATGAGGTTCATGTCTGCTTTCAGAGTTGAACTCATTAAATGTTCATTTGATCGCCTTTGTTTCCATATTATTGTGTTAAATACATTAAATGCCCCCCCCCCCCCTTCCTCCTCCTCCTCCTTGCCCCCAGTTTCCTCTAGCTCTGCGTAATCTCTGCTGTTTGAGGCTCATTAAACTTTTTACCCGTTGGATTCTTGACTCGGCTCTACTTCTTTCTCGCTGAAATGTGCTTTTCAAACGATCATTGCCGTTTCTGCATCTCACCAACACCGTGTTCACGTTGCAATCTGTTGCTGGCGATTCTATGGAAATAAAGCTGTTACTTGCAGTGAGCCTGCAGCAGAAGAGACTCGATGGTTGTGAAATGTCCTTTGGCTTCATCATAAAAGCCATCGAACAGGATTCTCTGCTGCAGCAACATGAGGAAGAGGAGATTTCATCGTCTGCCATTCTTTGTATAATACCTATATAATCTAAATTCTACTCTCTCTCACCGTGTCATTACGTCCGACAGGAACATTCATGCCTTTGTTATTTTTAAACTGCTTCTCATTTGAATTTTTTGAGGCCAAGCAGGCAAACTCAAATACTCCTCGTTGTAACTCTGGGACCGTTTGATTACCTCCCCGCTCCTTCCTCTCGCTCCAGCCTCGCCATCCTCCCCCTCTCTTTATCTACAACACGGAACAACAAACCACTTTGGTTCTGACAGCTGCACACACATCCACAGTCACTCCAGTTAACAAGTGCCATATTTCCCCGCACTAACTCGGTTGCCCTGCCAAGCGTCCGCAGGATGCCGACCTTTCTCTGAGTCGATCGACATCACCGGACTATTCGTTGAAACCAGCCTTTTCATCAACAGGACAACACCTCCTCTACATTTTAATAAAGCGATACACTGTCTGGCTGTTATTTATGTTCAGTGGACTGCTCTCTAAATAAAAGCACCAATGTGATCGCCGAAAAGGAGAGAATGCAGAGGATGTATTAATAAATGCTCCCCTCCTCGAGGCGATGGGTTCTGAGCTGGGGTCAAAGCCCGCTGTGGTGCATCCATCTTTTCCCATATGCTATATATTTTTTGGGAAATAGAGTCTAAAAAATAATGTTTTTAAAATGTGCCATTTAATTTAATAATGTATTGAGTTAAATACTGTTTGCCTTGTATGTAAAGAATCATGGTATACCTATAATCTCATTATCAATTCTCAAAGGGATGCTGCTTTCTTCCCTCGTTCAGGCAGAGCTGTCCGTCCTGCTTCAAAGCCCTGATCCACTCAGCATTCTTCCACGCTCCATCCGCCAACCGATAATTATCCCAATCAGAGGATAAAGAAGAAGTGAGAGGCCAGGGCTGGATGTGGGCCGATCCCTATAAATCTTACATAATCCTTTTAGTTCCCCTAAAGGGCAAAAAGAACTGAATCCAGAGTCAAAAGTGCATATGGGCTGTTAATGACGGCGAGGAGAGACGAAAAGTTTGGAACTCGCCAGTGGCGTCTCCTTAAAATATACACAGGCTGGAATCAGCGTCAAAGGACGACTACCTGCTCCCGTGTTCCGCCTCAGCGTTAAAGGACGACTACCTGCTCCCGTGTTCCGCCTCAGCGTTAAAGGACGACTACCTGCTCCCGTGTTCCGCCTCAGCGTTAAAGGACGACTACCTGCTCCCGTGTTCCGCCTCAGCGTTAAAGGACGACTACCTGCTCCCGTGTTCCGCCTCAGCGTTAAAGGACGACTACCTGCTCCCGTGTTCCGCCTCAGCGTTAAAGGACGACTACCTGCTCCCGTGTTCCGCCTCAGCGTTAAAGGACGACTACCTGCTCCCGTGTTCCGCCTCAGCGTTAAAGGACGACTACCTGCTCCCGTGTTCCGCCTCAGCGTTAAAGGACGACTACCTGCTCCCGTGTTCCGCCTCAGCGTTAAAGGACGACTACCTGCTCCCGTGTTCCGCCTCAGCGTTAAAGGACGACTACCTGCTCCCGTGTTCCGCCTCAGCGTTAAAGGACGACTACCTGCTCCCGTGTCCCGCCTCAGCGTTAAAGGACGACTACCTGCTCCCGTGTTCCGCCTCAGCGTTAAAGGACGACTACCTGCTCCCGTGTTCCGCCTCAGCGTTAAAGGACGACTACCTGCTCCCGTGTTCCGCCTCAGCGTTAAAGGACGACTACCTGCTCCCGTGTTCCGCCTCAGCGTTAAAGGACGACTACCTGCTCCCGTGTTCCGCCTCAGCGTTAAAGGACGACTACCTGCTCCCGTGTTCCGCCTCAGCGTTAAAGGACGACTACCTGCTCCCGTGTTCCGCCTCAGCGTTAAAGGACGACTACCTGCTCCCGTGTTCCGCCTCAGCGTTAAAGGACGACTACCTGCTCCCGTGTTCCGCCTCAGCGTTAAAGGACGACTACCTGCTCCCGTGTTCCGCCTCAGCGTTAAAGGACGACTACCTGCTCCCGTGTTCCGCCTCAGCGTTAAAGGACGACTACCTGCTCCCGTGTTCCGCCTCAGCGTTAAAGAACGACTACCTGCTCCCGTGTTCCGCCTCAGCGTTAAAGGACGACTACCTGCTCCCGTGTTCCGCCTCAGCGTTAAAGAACGACTACCTGCTCCCGTGTTCCGCCTCAGCGTTAAAGGACGACTACCTGCTCCCGTGTTCCGCCTCAGCGTTAAAGGACGACTACCTGCTCCCGTGTTCCGCCTCAGCGTTAAAGAACGACTACCTGCTCCCGTGTTCCGCCTCAGCGTTAAAGGACGACTACCTGCTCCCGTGTTCCGCCTCAGCGTTAAAGGACGACTACCTGCTCCCGTGTTCCGCCTCAGCGTTAAAGGACGACTACCTGCTCCCGTGTTCCGCCTCAGCGTTAAAGGACGACTACCTGCTCCCGTGTTCTGCCTCAGCGTTAAAGGACGACTACCTGCTCCCGTGTTCCGCCTCAGCGTTAAAGGACGACTACCTGCTCCCGTGTTCCGCCTCAGCGTTAAAGGACGACTACCTGCTCCCGTGTTCCGCCTCAGCGTTAAAGGACGACTACCTGCTCCCGTGTTCCGCCTCAGCGTTAAGGGACGACTACCTGCTCCCGTGTTCCGCCTCAGCGTTAAAGGACGACTACCTGCTCCCGTGTTCCGCCTCAGCGTTAAAGGACGACTACCTGCTCCCGTGTTCCGCCTCAGCGTTAAAGGACGACTACCTGCTCCCGTGTTCCGCCTCAGCGTTAAGGGACGACTACCTGCTCCCGTGTTCTGCCTCAGCGTTAAAGGACGACTACCTGCTCCCGTGTTCCGCCTCAGCGTTAAAGGACGACTACCTGCTCCCGTGTTCCGCCTCAGCGTTAAAGGACGACTACCTGCTCCCGTGTTCCGCCTCAGCATTAAAGGACGACTACCTGCTCCCGTGTTCCGCCTCAGCGTTAAAGGACGACTACCTGCTCCCGTGTTCCGCCTCAGCGTTAAAGGACGACTACCTGCTCCCGTGTTCCGCCTCAGGGTTAAAGGACGACTCCCTACTTGAACATGCCCACTGTCCAAGAACAGAATGAAATCAATGGGTCAGAATGTGAAAGTGGAAGTATGACATCACTTGAGATATAACTTTAAGAAGTGACACAGAAAGGTTGGGCAGAGCGCTTATTCTTGCGGCTTTGACGAATATACTGGTGCAGCAACACGTCGGGGACAAAACCAGAATCTCAGTGTTAAACATGATTTTTGAACACTCTGAGGAATAAAATACAAGCTACAGTTTCGTCTTTGTAGCATAAATCCTCACGAGCACACGGGAGACGGAAGACCGCCTGATGAATACTAGCAGAGGGTTTGGATCTACAGCATGTTTCTCCTGGCAGGTTTCAGACCTTGAGACACTCTCTCCTCAACTACTCACGTCTGCACCTGAAGGAGAAAAAAAAGGTATTTTGGATACTTGGATAAGACTTCGTCAGTCATTCTCATCTCTTCTTCAACCACTTTATAAACACGGGTCGTGGGTTATGCTGGAGCCTACCCCAGCGGCCTCGGGCAAGAGTCGGGCTACACCTTGGACGAGACAAGTTCAGACCCAGCTGCTTGTAACAGAACCTGACTTTGATGATTTTGTCATTTGGACTACACGTGCAATGAGCATTCAGAGAATCACACCTGATACTGATGTTTTCCAGACAATAATAAATAAATCAAAGGACTATTTTCTGAAAGATGTCTTCACGGGTAACCTCACTAGCAGATAAACTGAAAAAGAGAGACACAGCAAAGCTCAAGGTAACCCTGATGTTGGGGGTGCCGCTGCTACACAAAAGGCCCGTGTAGCCACTGATGTAGTCCTAAAATGTACCAGTCAAATGTGTATGAAGTGGTTCCAGTTACAAAGTGTGAGGCTGAAGAGAACACCGAAAGAAATGTAAAGGCGAAGGCTTTGTCAAGATCAAGAGCAGCCAGCTAAATGACAGTTAAAGTCCTTGAAGAGCTTTCTCATTTGAATATCACTGGCTGTTGTTCCTCTTGATTATAGTGTTGCATATTTTGAAATATCAGAGTGGATGCTCGTCAAAACCAATTTACACAGAAACGATGTTTGTGGGGCAATTTGTACATTTTCATTAGCTTGACGTTACATTTTGTTCTTGATTCACTGTTTTCAACTATTTCAGTTTGCAAAATAAAGGGTTTTACAATATGCATGCTTAGTAATGCATCTTTCACGCTGAGCTTTCCAGTTTCAGGTGTTTAATTAAAAGGAACAACAGAAACACAAACATTTGACAGGCAACATGCTACACATGCTATTTTGTCGAGAACAAGAAGGTCTTCATTTTCAGTCAGCAAAATGTCAATTGGCAATTTGCTCTGGAGTAGTGTGTACTTGTTGCACACCAGACCGATGACACGTTCTACATGTATACGTGCATGAGCAATTATTAGTGTCAACTTCGAGGGGTGACTGTTGGGATTTTCCTCTTGTGAAACTGGGAATGTTGATTTGAGCGCAATAGAACCCCAAACTGTCTGAAATGTCAAAACCTCGGTCAGCAGGAATGAGGCCTCCAGGCAGCAGGTTTCTGAGTAGTCCACCGTTTTCATTGATGTGCTTGTCACTGGCTCTTCCACGCCATGCACTGGATAAGAAGGACTCGGACCCTTGCGGCGTCATCCCGACCAGGAACTTGGCTGTATTGCAGCGCTTGTAGGCAGACCAAGTTGTCATCAGGGTCTTCGGTCTCTGATTATCACTGCAGTTTCCTGGTTGGTCAGCGAATCGTGTGTTTTAATCTCACATAAAGAGCATGAATGTACGCAAGGAAAATTCTGGAGGCTTTTGATGTGGAAGTCTGGAAACGATAAGCCAAATCTTGACTCGGGGTATTTAACGTCATACGGAACAGTGTCACGACTAATGGGTCATTATATAGTCTGATCTGATCTGGTGTCCGTCCCCACAATGACGTAATTTCAAAACAAACTCAGCCTAGGTCAACATTTTCATAAAGCAGAGAAAATTTGTTTTTTTGTCTGGCGACACAACAGAGCTAAAATCAGTCGCCAGAGCTCCAGACAGAATTTGATTTTTCCAAACCTTATCTTCTTCCATCTCGACGAGATAACGTCAATCGTCTCTTCTTCAACCGGTTTATTCACCTTGCGTGTCGCTGGCTTTGCTGACTACAGGCGTGAGGCGGGGTACACCCCGGATGCGTCACCACCGACCAACAGACAACACACACACACACACCCCTACGGACAATTTGAAGTTATCCATTCAGCTAAATCTGGCTTCAGTCGTGTGCTAAAACGCTGAGCTCATTGTGCAGGCAGCTGATTATAGAGCAATTGTTAAAAGAAGAGGACATCTATTTCTCGGGGGGGGGGGGGGGGGGCAAGCAGGAAGCCGGACTGACGGCTGTGTCTGGGCAGAGACAGCTGTTGGACCGACCGCCCGGGGGAGACGCAGGCCAAACGCCGCCTGAACTGGATGCTGGCAGTACTGCAGCACAGGCAATGGAATCAAACCCTTTCTGCCTGCTTCCTGCCCCCCCCAACGCTTAGCCCTCCCTAAGCAGGCCCATTTACAGCAGACAGTAAAGCGACCTAACACTGTTACTACAGTTGGCTCCGTGTGATATCCAGTCTGCTGTGTGCAGTACCTGAACAGGCGATAAGAGCCCCCCGGAGCCTCGTTAATCCTATTTCACTCCATAAAATCACTTTTATAGCTGAAGGAGCAGCTGAACGCTCCTATCAATGACGTGTGGAGTCACCATGACAACCCCAGTAATCAGAGCAGTATGCAGGGCAAATGACAGGAAATTCCTTAACAGTTACCTCCTCATGTCCGTAATGCTCCTAGAATATCTCATGATATTGATTTGGTGATTTGGTGATTTGCTTTTATTTCACAATGTTTCTAAATTCAGGCTGGATTTTAGAGCTGGTTCAAATGCTGACGGAGGAATCCCCAAAGCAAGGCAGCAAAGGGGAGTCCAAAGCCGAAACTTTATTCCAAGGCAGAGTTCACAAGCCAGGTAATCAATCAGAGACAACACAGAAGAGGAGCAGGCAAACAGGACCGCTGGGAAGCAGGTACAGGAAATGGCAGGGAGTAGCCGCCTGAGCAGATGATATGTAATCTGGGAGCTGATGAGCAACAGGTGTCTGAAACACACAGGTGACTTGGGTGAGCTTGATTGCATGCAGGGATGGGAAGAATGTTCCTGAAAGTCAGGAAATATTAATACACGCAGCAGTCATGGCAACGGCATCAGGATTGGCTGTGAAAGGATAGCTCTACGAACGGGAATAAATGCCGTTTATTCAGCATGACACATCCTGTTTGTTTCACCGGAGCCACGTCGAGAACTGATTCCCCAACGCTTTGTTAAAAACGGTCAAATTCTAAATGAGCAGTCGGCACTGAAAGGCTTATGAAATCTAAAACTTCAAAAACAAAATATGTAAGCCAAAAAATAAAAAAGAAACATTGATTAACATTAACTTTAATTCATGGACTGTTTGTGTGCAGTTCTCCTCTGACGCAGTAACTTCTCTGAACGCTTGTCAGCGAACAGCAAGCGTCGTTTTCTCAAGTTTAGTTTGGTGGATTTTTGTTTTGTTTTTAGATTTCATACATTTTGCTTCATATTCAGAAAATCCAAAACTATCGCTAAATACTAGACGTCCAAATACTAACGGCTAGTTAATAGTTATTAGGTTCTCTCCGGCAGTGCCCCCCACACACACACACGCATGGAGCAGACGTCTGGATATATTGTAACAATGAGAGCAGTGACGGGTTACGCCGCTGCAACAATTCCCCGGAAGGGACTTTTTAAAGCAAATGAAAAGATGTGACCCCGGGATCACTTGAAATAGCATCTGTTAGCAAAGCTGATTGATTAACCCTTTAATTCGTTTCCTATACTTGCATGTAAGTATCCGACTGGAATGAAAAGGGTCGTCGTCCCACACGGTCGTCTTTCAATGTGGGACATCACCTCCAGCAGGTTTGTGTTTCATCAATAGAGATCAGATCGTTCAGTCCGGTCTCGGTTTACATTCTGGCAGCTGCACGCTCCATCATTACAGCAACAGAAAATAGTCATGCTATTTAATGGGTTTCATGTCCCCCCCCCCCCCAGTCATATTAACGAGGATGCGGGTCACAGCATGCTCTGTTGTACGTACATGAAGAAGAACAAGAGCTGCACCGAGAAAGAAATCTGCTTAAATAACAATTGCCTGCTTCTCTCGTTGCGTCGGCTAATTGGATCACAAAGAAATGTGGATTTCCAGCGTTCTTCTTTACTTCTTTGTCTCCTGATGAAATAATTGTCATAATTGCGACCCAAAGCGCATGTGAGCTGAAGCACAGGGGAAATTCTGGGTGGAATGATTAAACCTCGCTGCAGTCGCAGACCGACTCCAGCAGGAATGTGATTCTACCAACAAAGCGGTGTCGGGTGCAAATGCCTCTGAGCGGCTCCACAACAAAACCGGTGGAGTTCTCAACACTTGACATTTCCTCTGGGACGGTCATTCCGTATTTCCAATCTATAAAAAGAAGCAAAGTGTCTGCCTGCACAGCCAAACCAGCCGTTCACGGCGCCTCTTAAAGCTCCGGCCAGTGTTTCCCTTCAGGGCCTGACAGGCAGGCCTCAGGTGGCCCCCTCCCTGCCTACTGGGAGGGAGGGGGCCACTGCCTACAGGATCAGCCTGCACACCGCTCCGCTTGCTGTGGACGCCTGGCTAGCACAGCCTGAGAGGAGCAGGAGACCAAGATGCAACGGTGTACAAGAGTAGTTCCACGTCTCAGCAGTCAGCGGGACCGTCAGAGCGGTGGGACCGTCGGAGTCGTAGGACCGTCGGGGCGGTGGGACCGTCAGAGCGGTGGGACCGTCGGAGCGGTGGGACCGTCGGAGCGGTGGGACCGTCGGGGCGGTGGGACCGTCGGAGCGGTGGGACCGTCGGAGTCGTGGGACCGTCGGGGCGGTGGGACCGTCAGAGCGGTGGGACCGTCGGAGTCGTGGGACCGTCGGAGCGGTGGGACCGTCGGAGCGGTGGGACCGTCGGAGCGGTGGGACCGTCGGAGTCGTGGGACCGTCGGAGCGGTGGGACCGTCAGAGCGGTGGGACCGTCGGAGCGGTGGGACCGTCGGAGTCGTAGGACCGTCGGGGCGGTGCGACCGTCGGAGCAGTGGGACCGTCGGAGTCGTAGGACCGTCGGGGCGGTGGGACCGTCAGAGCGGTGGGACCGTCGGAGCGGTGGGACCGTCGGAGTCGTAGGACCGTCGGGGCGGTGGGACCGTCAGAGCAGTGGGACCGTCGGAGCAGTGGGACCGTCGGAGTCGTAGGACCGTCAGAGCAGTGGGACCGTCAGAGCAGTGGGACCGTCGGAGCAGTGGGACCGTCGGAGTCGTGGGACCGTCAGAGCGGTGGGACCGTCGGAGCGGTGGGACCGGAGCAACTCCTGGGGTTTGGTGCCTTGCTCAACGGCACCTCGGCAGTACTCAGTAGACAAACTGCCACAATTCTACACACAACATGCTAAAACTGGTGGCAAGAGGGCTGGGCTCTATTCCATTAAGGATCCGAGGATTTCAGGCCAATTGGAGCTATCACGGTGGCAGAGTGGTTAGCGCTGTCCCCTCACAACAAGAAGGTACTCGGGTCGAATCCTGTCTGTGAGGAGTTTGTATGTTCTCCCCGTGATGCTACCTGAACCTGAACTGACGCCTGCCAGACTTCAACATGTGGAGGGCCGTGGTCGAGACCTGAACTCCACTCAGAGCCGCTCCAACCTTTGTGGCGTTCTAGTTCTTGAGCTCTAGTCTCTTTTTGACGATCTTTCCTGTGGGACAATAGCATGTTTATGTTTTGCATACAAATTGCTATTAAACTATCAAATATAATTGATTTGAATGGTTTAACGTCTAAACTGAGAGAGCATCTAGTCCATAAGTGAGGTAGTTTGCGGTGCCATGAAACCAGCTGGGTCCATTAGGCTGCCGTCAGTCCAGGGTTTAGAGGGACATTTTGCCCCGTGCTGCGACAGCTGTGTCCTCTGAGAGACCCGCCCTGGTCATCGCTGCCTGTGATGACGGAGGTCCTTAGCTGGAATGGGCTCCACTGGCAGAGAGCTGCTCCGTGGAGCGGCTCCGTAGAGCGGCTACGTAGAGCTGCTCCGTAGAGCGGCTCCGTAGAGCGGCTACGTAGAGCGGCTCCGTAGAGCGGCTCCGTAGAGCGGCTCCGTAGAGCGGCTACGTAGAGCGGCTCCGTAGAGCGGCTCCGTAGAGCGGCTACGTAGAGCGGCTCCGTAGAGCGGCTCCGTAGAGCGGCTCCGTAGAGCGGCTCCGTAGAGCAGCTCCGTAAACCGGCTCCATAGAGCGGCTCCGTGCTTGAATGGGCTCCACTGGCAGAGAGCTGCTCTGTAGAGCGGCTACGTAAACCGGCTCCATAGAGCGGCTCCGTAGAGCGGCTCCGTAGAGCGGCTCCGTAGAGCGGCTCCGTAGAGCGGCTCCGTAGAGCGGCTACGTAAACCGGCTCCGTAGAGCGGCTCCGTGCTGGATCACGGCTTCCAGTCCTCCTTATTGGCCTTTTCATATTTAGCACACTTACAATTGTCTGTTAGCCAATCAGTTTGGCGACAGCAAGGCGAGATGATTGCAGCTTCAATACTGTCAGTGCTGAACATTGTACCTGGAATGCTTAGTGTCGCTTCCATTTTAGGATAACAAGAGAGATCACCATGGCAACGGTGAACACGGTGAGTCTGGGACACAATGAGGCGCAATAGACAGCTTCCATTTCCGTGACACATCCCACATTAGTCAAGCAGTTAAAGCTGCTGTTGTGATAGTCGGGAGGAGTTAGCACAATGACAAACAGGAGGAACGAGGAGGACGAGGCGTCTGCTGGCCTTCATCCCGTCCTTTTCTTTGAACAAAGAGGAAGAGGAGCCTGGACTGTCACGGTGGAAGCAAAGTCAGGGAAGAGGAAGGAACGAAAACTTTCAAAAACAAAGTCAAAAGGTCAAACTACACGGTGTAAAAACTTCCAGCAGCACAGGCCGAGCCTCTGGTTCAGCGTCTGGACGATGAGGGTCCATAAAGGGTGGGGTCCAGTGGAGGGCTCAGGTTGTGTGAAGGACAGGGGGGGGGGGCAGATCTCTGAGCCGAGCCGGATCAGACGAGCCGGACCAGATTCTGCTGGGACGTTCGCCTTCACATTATCCTAATTCCGGGTTTATGACATGATGGAACGGTGGTCCTATCCAGCAGTAAAGCTGGAGACACGCCTGCATGATGAACATGGTGTCCCCCCCCCCCATTCAGCCATCATCAGTTCTACATGCAGGACTTGATTGTGTATCAAATACAAAACGACTCGGCTGTAATGTGCACAGTAAACAAACAGACAAACAAACCCGGAGACGCAGAGCTTGACAGACCTTGAAGCGAGTCCTTGCCTCCTTGCCTCCTTGCCTCCTTGCCAGAGCTTGAGGCGAGTCCTTGGTCCTTCTGTCCATTTCATCTGCACCGTTTATTCATCGATATTTGCTGCTGCTTTGCTTGTAATGGAGATTAATTGTCGACCTGCAGCAAAGGCTGCGTGTTAGAATGAGCTCTTCATCATGCTCGTATTTTAGAAGGTACAAGTCGTTCAAGGAAATGGGACATTTTCTTCACACTGTGTCGCTGTGTTTTTGTTTATCACCCCCCCCCCCCCCCCCGTTCCCCCCCCCCCCGTTCGATCTTTGTGGTGAAAGTCTCTCCAGCAGCAGGGACAACATGACTCCGGTCCTGATGTCCGTCCATCTCAGTGGGACTCGGCCTTTAAAGTGACCTTCAGCAGATTAAAAGCAGCATTTAACTACGTTTGGCTCCAACATGGACGACACTGCAGTGTCTGGGGGCGGGGCTACATGCTACATGCTACATGCTACAGACGCCCCTCCATCATGGCATTTAACTACGTTTGGCTCCAACATGGACGACACTGCAGTGTCTGGGGGCGGGGCTACATGCTACATGCTACATGCTACAGACGCCCCTCCATCAGTGTCTGTGAAAGACATGATATGTTGCTGTACGTGTCTTCATCATGACACGTGGACATGTCTCTGTCTCTTGTCCATCTGCTCGTGTGTTTTACATCTTAAATTGTTTTGTTCTCAGTCCAGCCAACAATTGATGGGATTATTCCTTCTCTTCTTCTTCCCTTTTCCACATTTTATTTTTTGTAATAGAGTTTAGCCTAATTGGAATAATGGTGAAAAACGGTCTACTATGCTAGAGGTTGGAACTCCCACCCAATTTGGTGATTATGGTTTAAACACAGTCTTTATATCTGATCTTTTCCTGCTGTTCTGTGCTGCGAGGGACGGACCGACGCTCACCAGTGTCCAATCATTGTGTACCTGTAAGAACTGAGCGCATTCAGGATCTCTCTTCCACGCTGTTGACATGTAAACAGTTAGTTAGAGCGAAGTGTTCAGTGTAAACCGGTTTAGAGACATTTAAACAGTTAGTTAGAGCGAAGTGTTCAGTGTAAACCGGTTTAGAGACATTTAAACAGTTAGTTAGAGCGAAGTCTTCAGTGTAAACCGGTTTAGAGACATTTAAACAGTTAGTTAGAGCGAAGTGTTCAGTGTAAACCGGTTTAGAGACATTTAAACAGTTAGTTAGAGCGAAGTGTTCAGTGTAAACCGGTTTAGAGACATTTAAACAGTTAGTTAGAGCGAAGTGTTCAGTGTAAACCGGTTTAGAGACATTTAAACAGTTAGTTAGAGCGAAGTCTTCAGTGTAAACCGGTTTAGAGACATTTAAACAGTTAGTTAGAGCGAAGTGTTCAGTGTAAACCGGTTTAGAGACATTTAAACAGTTAGTTAGAGCGAAGTCTTCAGTGTAAACCGGTTTAGAGACATTTAAACAGTTAGTTAGAGCGAAGTGTTCAGTGTAAACCGGTTTAGAGACATTTAAACTGTTTGAGATGCTTGCTAATTTATCTCGACTTCCACTGCTCTACAAATCAAACTTCTGATTGACGCCATCTACAAGAAGACGGTGATGGATGGACGGACGGATGGACGGACGGATGGACGGACGGATGAAGCCAGAGCTGAAAGGTTTGAATCCCTTTTGCTTTATGATCCATAACTAAAAAAGGCCTCTTGGCGCTTTAGGTAGACAATAAATAAACACATCAACAGTGTGCGTGCGTGCGTTCGCGTGCGTGTCGGGACACTAACTGCACCAGAAAACAAAATAAACACCTGACCCCATTTCTGACTCCGTTTGCTCCGCACGTGCGATCCCCTCTAAAGATCCTTCCACCTCCAGTCGCCTTATTGGCGCGCGCAATCGGTGCCGTTCCCCTGGACGCGATCCGATTGGACGGCGCTTCCGCCCATCTGATTGACTGACAGCTCCGGAAGCCCAGTCTCCTCCCAGTGGCAACAAACTCTATTTGAGTGGGGACCAGAGGATCGGTGTGCGTCGAGCCGGTTTCGCGTCGTCAACGGGAAGCGCGCGCGTCAGCGGCAAGGCGAGTTACGGTCGAGCTTGAACCCCGCGGCTGCGCCATGCTCCCCGCGTCCATCCCGCGTCTGTGGATGACCCTCTGCCTCCATTTGTGCTGCTGCGTGGACAGAGGCGAGGCGCAGAATGCCAAGGAAGGTAAGTTGTTAAAGTTTGCTCTCTTTACGCCCCGTGTTTTTTGGAAGACGCTCGTGGAGACGTGCCCAACTCCCGCGGAGTGCGTCCCGGTTCCCCCCGTCATGCCTTCAGATCCCGCACATTGGGTTTATTCTTCTATCAACATAGAATGAGGCCGATGTGCGGGGATGACAGCGCTCTCCTCCGGGGCTGTTTGCGAGCGACCTCTTTGCGTTTTTACGCACGCCATTTAAAAACACTGAGCGGACGCGGGTCTCTGGTTTGTGTTTGACTTCAGTGTCTGTGCGCTCGGTCAAGATTAGCGCTTAATCTATCAGGACAAACGAGGTAATGTCCGCGGGTCGAACGTCCCGACAAGCTCGGGGGGGGGGTCTCGGGTCGAATGATCCCGGCCAGTCCGGATTCTTGGAAGCAAAACGCGGTGAATTGATGCGGAGCGTCTGACGCGCGAGTTGGTCCGATTCAAGACTGTCAAGCAGCCCGGATAATGTCGGAATAGAACTCGGTTTGGCTCGAAGTCACACTTTTAATCCATTCGGATTCAAATATTACAATCAGGCTCGTCATGTGTTCTGCGCAAAACAGAACATCTCAATTCCGATATTGATTTTCTCTCTATCCAAGCCGTGCGCTCGCCGTGCGCTCGCCGTGCGCTGCCTGCTCATATAGTTCCGCTATGAAATGTAAATCCTCGCTGTTTGTCCGCGGCTTTCGGAGAGCTCCACATCGGACCGGTATGACGAAAACTCCGCGTCATGACGGCCGTGCGTCCCGACTGCTGCTCCTCTCGCGGTTAAAACAACAGTGAAAACAACTTTGTATTTTATATGTATTTTATGGACACAAACGCCGTTCCCGTGACAAACGTCGGATGTGGTGCCGAGTCGATGGGCTCGCTGGAAATATTTCCGACTTTGAGCGCACGCACGGTTTGGTGCGTCGGATTGGAAGAAGCTTTGACCTTAACGCACAACTCCCATACCAAAAAAAATAGGTTTCCGAAACTGATGCCTAAATTTAACCCACATTTATTCGAATAATTGTTGTGCGTAATGCTTCCCGTCAATGCCTTTATCTTCTACAAAGTTGGTCCGCAGTCATGAGGACCTGTCTGCTGCAGTGTGTGTGTGTGTGTGTGTGTGTGTGTGTGTGTATATACACACACATATATATATATATACACACAAATGAGGTCACCGTTCCACGCTATAGCCGTGGATGTGTGTCCGATCAGAAATAGCCAGCCCGCTGCCCCGGTGAGATTTAACCACCTGCCTCTTGGTTTCCTGTCACTAGTGATTCTGCTGGACTCCAAGGCACAGCAGACAGAACTGGAGTGGATCTCTTATCCTCCCAACGGGGTAAGTCTGCTGAGTCTCTGCATTGCCGCACATCTATATGCTGTGTGTGTGCGTACAGTATATATATATATGTGTGTGTGTGTGTGTGTGTGTATTTCATCTCACTCTGATATGTGATGCTGATGATAATATGTACAATTCATAAAGATCAATAAAGTCCAAAATTCCCAGAGTTGTTAGAGTAAAAAAAGAAATATAAATACAAGTCAGAGGTTGCTTCTCCTGCCAAACACTCTGGCTCCCGGCATTCGCAGCACGTCGGCCTGAAGCGAGTGCCTTTACTCTGATTAAAAACAGGCTGTGACCAACTTCTGAAATGAATAGAGGGAGTAGAAGCAGGCAAAGTGAACACAGCCGTGATTGAAGGATGCAGTATATTGTACCGAGTCTGTACTGACGATGCTTCTGTCATCTGTATTACAGAGTAATCGCATCAAGTTTCACTTCCGAACGTCAGATTTCAGTTTCATACCTGAGATGGACGCATTCCTTCACTAACTTCTTCTGCTTCTTTCAGTGGGAAGAGATCAGCGGCCTGGATGAGAACTACACACCCATTCGCACGTACCAGGTTTGCCAAGTCATGGAGCCCAATCGGAACAACTGGCTTCGGACTAACTGGATAGACAAGGGCAATGCCCAGAGGATTTTTGTGGAACTGAAGTTCACCTTGAGGGATTGTAACAGCCTCCCCGGTGTGGTGGGCACGTGCAAGGAGACGTTCAACCTGTATTACCAGGAGACCGATTCTGAAGTCGGCAGGAGCCTACGGGAGAACCAGTATGTTAAAATTGACACCATCGCAGCCGATGAAAGCTTCACTCAGGGCGACCTGGGAGAGAGGAAGATGAAGCTGAATACAGAAGTACGCATAATTGGCCCCCTGTCCCGCCGTGGATTCTACCTGGCCTTCCAGGATGTAGGGGCGTGCATCGCCCTGGTCTCTGTCAAAGTGTATTACAAGAAGTGTTGGTCTATCATCGAGAACCTGGCCACGTTCCCAGACACAGTGACGGGGTCCGAGTTCTCCTCGCTGGTCGAGGTCGAGGGCACGTGTGTGCGAGATGCCGAGGAGGAGGCTGACAACTCTCCCAAGATGCACTGCAGTGCTGAAGGAGAATGGCTGGTGCCCATTGGGAAATGTATATGCAAAGCTGGATTTCATCAAAAAGGAGACGCATGTGAACGTGAGTCCTTCTCTCTTCCCATCACATTCATCCTACAAGTAATCTCTTTTGTTTCACGGCAATCCTGGGGTGTGTTTTATTTTATGTTATTATCTATAATCAGTGAAGGACATTTGACTTAACGGGGGTGCAGAGAGGAAAAAACCTGGGGAGCGTTTGGGATTTCATTATGCAAAGTGGCTAAATGACAAATTAGGCATCTCATGACAGTTGCGTTGCCAGATGGGATTAAAGCGGGCGATCTGACAGCGGTAAAGATGGATAAAGTGGTGAGGCCAAACATCCCCAGCGTAATGATTGGAATCTGCATTAATTGATTACAGGGCTCTTAATTTATGGCCATGATTCGGTTGACACTGGGATTAAATAATAACTGGGTAATGCTCCTCTCTTCCTCTGTGGCAGCGAGCCAAGGCAATCACGAGCAGAACACACGGGTCTCTGGTCGCTCCGGCCAGCCTTTCACAATCTTTTTACTCTGGCAAAATGACACTGACAGGGAGAGAAAACCAATAGGTGCCATGCTGGGGCTTTTAGGCCTCAGGGTATTTATGAAGAAGGCTGACAGGAAGGGCAAGCACTGCCTCGCTGTTACTTTGCTTTGCATTGTAGTGTTGCAGGCCGTGCCTTCATAGTGTCGTCAGTGTCGTTACAGTGGCGTTACAGCACCGTTACAGCGCCGTTACAGTGGCGTTACAGCACCGTTACAGCGCTGTTACAGTGGCGTTACAGCACCGTTACAGTGGCATTACAGCACCATTACAATGGTGTTACAGTGGCGTTACAGCACCGTTACAGCACCATTACAGCGCTGTTACAGTGGCGTTACAGCGCCGTTACAGTGGCGTTACAGCACCGTTACAGCGCTGTTACAGTGGCGTTACAGCACCGTTACAGTGGCATTACAGCACCATTACAATGGTGTTACAGTGGCGTTACAGCACCGTTACAGCACCATTACAGCGCTGTTACAGTGGCGTTACAGCGCCGTTACAGCACCATTACAGCGCTGTTACAGTGGCGTTACAGCGCCGTTACAGTGGCGTTACAGCGCCGTTACAGCAGCGTTACAGTGCCATTACAGTGACGATACAGCACCATTACAGCACCGTTACAGTGGCGTTACAGTTAATAGTAGCATGCTTTCTGTCACTCTAAATGCTCTGAGGATTATTTTCAGCAACCTCCGGACAATAAGATAAAAGTCTAGATGGATTAAAAGGGAGTGACTTGGGTCACAGAATTTAAGTGGCCTGTCTTGTTAGCCAATCCCTTTTTGTTTCTGTTTTTTGGTGAAGTGGGCACCCTCCATCTAAGCAGCTTATGAGGAGCAGCAGCCAGTAATAATTGAATGGAATGCATCTAAGAACAAATTAGAGTCCCTGGCAGACAGGCCTTTATGCCAGGCTGTCATGCATTAGGGATTCCACTGATGAGGCGCGTTAATGAAATATATTAGGCCATGTAATTTAGAGCAACACAGGCTGCTCTGATGTTAGCAGATCTCTAATTTAGCCCCACGGACCTCCCCTCTGCTGTTCGTCTTGTTAATATACATGTAAGATCCAGTTTGGTGGAAAGAGCACAATTTATTTCCTCAGGGAGAGTGATGCAGTACGACACGCCATGGCTTTTACTTGTCAGAGTAATTTTAGCTACCTTTTCTCTTCACGAGTCAGTGCAAAGCGCTTGGAACAGATTCTCTATTAATGAATCTGTTCACGTGTCCGACAGTCAGGCATAGGGGCCCCCAAAGTGAACCGGCCCGCCGGTTGTTTAAGCCTGCGGAGGATGTGGATCAAACTCCAGTCTTGACACTGCACCTTTATGAGCTTTATCTCCACTGAGGCATGAGAAGTCTTTGTGTTAAGGGCGAGTTAATCTAAATAAAATGAGAATCACGGTGCACGATCAGCGCTTCTTCCAGCAGCCTCACTGACATTAAATTGTCCATTCAGTAGTCCCCCCCCCCGGCACGATCTTAGAGCTATTCAAGGTATTTCTATCAGCCGACCAGCAGAGCAGAGAAGTTCAAGTGGCTGTGACCGTCCTGCCATTTGGACCTCGGACTGTATGAATCGTATAAAATGATATCTGTACGGCGGCGGCCCTCGGTGACGCCGCGCCGTCGGTACAAAGGTTCAGTAGCGCCACGGCAGTTTGGACGACGTGTCGGAAGGCCGACATGATACTATCTTTTTCAATGGCCGTCACTTCACAGATGGAAGTTCAGCAAATTCCACAGTTACAGAACAAACCGTCCACACGACCGTCTTCCAGAGCGTCCTCACTGTTCAGGGCTTTGGAAGCGGGTGCATCAAAAATATTAAACAGGGATCGTTTGATAAATGCAAATTAGGATTTTCTGACAATGACTCTGTAAATTACAAACATGTAATCAATCTTATTTGTAAACCAATATTACGTCCTTCATGAAGGTTCAGGTTCCAGCTGCATCATCAGTCCTTCAGTAGAAAATGTCCCTTTTAGTCACGCGTATTACAATAATTGTTGATATATTTAGCGTCACTCAAATATTATTCAAAAGTAATTAGAGTGACATTTAAAGGTTTGTACGATTTACTGATGAACAGCGACCAACTAAGTTAAGTAAGAGTAGCCGGGCGTAACGCAACAGCTTCATGCTTTCACCCGGGCGTAACGCACCGGCTTCATGCTTTCACCCGGGCGTAACGCACCGGCTTCATGCTTTCACCCGGGCGAACGCAACGGCTTCATGCTTTCACCCGGGCGTAACGCACCGGCTTCATGCTTTCACCCGGGCGTAACGCACCGGCTTCATGCTTTCACCCGGGCGTAACGCACCGGCTTCATGCTTTCACCCGGGCGTAACGCACCGGCTTCATGCTTTCACCCGGGCGTAACGCACCGGCTTCATGCTTTCACCCGGGCGTAACGCAACGGCTTCATGCTTTCACCCGGGCGTAACGCACCGGCTTCATGCTTTCACCCGGGCGTAACGCACCGGCTTCATGCTTTCACCCGGGCGTAACGCACCGGCTTCATGCTTTCACCCGGGCGTAACGCACCGGCTTCATGCTTTCACCCGGGCGAACGCAACGGCTTCATGCTTTCACCCGGGCGTAACGCACCGGCTTCATGCTTTCACCCGGGCGTAACGCACCGGCTTCATGCTTTCACCCGGGCGTAACGCACCGGCTTCATGCTTTCACCCGGGCGAACGCAACGGCTTCATGCTTTCACCCGGGCGTAACGCACCGGCTTCATGCTTTCACCCGGGCGTAACGCACCGGCTTCATGCTTTCACCCGGGCGTAACGCACCGGCTTCATGCTTTCACCCGGGCGTAACGCACCGGCTTCATGCTTTCACCCGGGCGAACGCAACGGCTTCATGCTTTCACCCGGGCGTAACTCACCAGCTTCATGCTTTCACCCGGGCGTAACGCACCGGCTTCATGCTTTCACCCGGGCGTAACTCACCGGCTTCATGCTTTCACCCGGGCGAACGTACCAGAGTCCCGTGAGGTGAATGAACTCAAACGCATCACTTTTTGTTCCACGATAAAAATGGAAAAGTCACAAGCTTTTCATTTGTCATGCGCGATCTGAAAGAGAAGCACGTTTAAAGTGGATTAAGCGCCGTGCTAACGTTGTTAGAAGAGGTCGTTTACACGGAAACAGCACAACGCTGACCTTTGTAGTAGTTACAATTTTTTTGCATTTCACAAATAGTGAACAGCTGATTCCTCTTATCAGAGTCACACACACACACACACACACACACACACACGCTGGTCGATGGTCTATCAGCTGACAACCAAACAGTTCAACCACATTTCTTGTGACATTTTTAACTCCGTACGTGCTCGAAAGAAGAAGTATTCAAATCTTGGACTTGTTCTCCTGATGCCTGGCGTCGGAGATGAACGTCCGCAGAAGGTTTTAGCTCTCTGACTGGCAGCTGTGAAGGACGCTGACGTCGTAGCGATGCCCCCCGTACTGTCTGATTATAACACGGCTGCTGTATGAAGCCTTCAGCGAGGGGGCGGGTGCAGGTGGAGTGAGAGGGTTGAGCTGTCAGTCATGTCATTGGAGGAGACCCCTGCGTGGATGCAAAGGCCTCCTCTGAAACGTGTTGTGATCCACTCATTCATCACCGTCAGCAAAGAGGGGAGCCCTTGTCTTTCAGCTCGTCCGCCCCCTCCCTCTGCCTCCCTTTAACTCTTTGTGTGGCAGCTTCTGGCAGTAAACGTCATTCGTCCTCGCGTCCCGCTGCGTTCACTGGTAATGGGTGTTGAAAAAGACCAGTTGAAGTGTCCCCCCCAGCCTGCGCGGCCTTCGTTTTGCGAAGAAGTGCGTGTTGTGAAAATAGCGGCCGTTCTTCTGCTGGCCTTGTTTAGCGCTGGCTGCTGGTAGCGGCGGCGCCGCGGCGTCGTTTGGACGGAGAGAGGGCCCTTGTGGGAGGACACTGGCGCCTTTGTTCAGCCCAGGCCCGGGAATGCATGCGGTCCGGTTTTGACACATCACATCATTGTGGCCCTAAGTAACCAGTGGCTTAGAAATGATTAACCGTTGACCCTCGGCAAAAAGGGAGAGGTCTCCGTCTGGTGGTAAACAGATAAAACAGGCCGTATCTGGTCGCTATCGCTACATGCTAACAAGAGCGCTAATGAGAGGATACAGCATCCTGCGGACGCTGGCGCCATCCATCTTGACTGTCAGGGAGTTGGACAGAAGTTAGTTGGAGACTGATTGATGATTGGGCCCCAGAGGAAAGGGGCGGGGCAGTTGGGATCTGATCTGACATCAGCGGGTGGCCTGTGCAGCCAGCGCCGGCCTGCAGGGAAAGCTGCACTTAACATTTCAAATGAAGCCAGGAAGTGTCGGGAGGTCCGCATGCGTCGCGATGCTCCCCTGATGGATAATGTGTGGAGTTAATGCACCGAGTGAATGTCTTTTACAACTGATCCGCAACTTAATTATGCAAATTGGGGTGTTTGCCCAATCCCCAGGAGACCCAAATGGATCTCAATCACTCAAGATAGAAATAAAGTGGTGATGGATGGGAGCTCGTCTTGGTATACAGCAGCCCGTGTGAATGGTAGCATTCTCCCACAGCCCACGGCTTTCCTCCGTGTTGCCTGGCGAGGCAGAGGCGGCAGATGTTGCCTTCTGTGCCCGGGATCGTACAACCGTTACAAATGGCAGCATCCTAAAACGGATCGCTTCGTTGGGCGGGTTGACGATGTGGGACATGGAGAAATTGAAATGTTAAAAATGCAGACTATTTGCATCTTCTCCAGAGCGTCATTGTTTTAAATAGAATGTGTTGGGCTGCTGTTTGTGTAGGCAGAAGCTCTGACTCTTTGCAGACTAGACAATTAGACACAATCATGTGTTTCACACACACTATTTTCATTTAACTTAATTAAAGGTATCATTCATTTTTCCAATTCATCAATTATTTTCTATAAAATATCTAGGACCAATCAAAGCTTTTCTATTGTTTTGTCCAACCAACAACCTTTTAGCTTTATCTAATTTTCTATTTTTTTGTATCATTTTATTGTATATAATAGCGCCACCTGATGAGGACACAGACTAAACTGCCTATATTGACATCACAATCATTTTCCATGATGACTCTTGACTTTGAAAACATTGTGCAATTTAACACATTTCATTTCAAAACAAGAATGAAAGAAGAATTTCACACGTGATGTGTAGCACAAGGGTTTTATGCAGCCGAGGGAACGAGCTCCTTTACGGATCACAGATGCAGGTGGGTCTTGGTGCCCAGTCTGGAGGACGGCACTCTGCGAGCGTCCTAACTTCTACTGGTGATTAGAGACCAGAGGATGTGAACAGAAAGCTGCATGAAGACTATTTACGCTTCTCTTGCACGCCTGTACTTTTATATGGGAAGAAAAAGCAAGAGAAAGTTGTTCCCTGGGATTCGCTGGTTTGAGCTGGTGCCAGCAGCGCTTTCTGCACGACACGGCTGCCCTGCCACATTAAAGACAAGGGCCTCGCTCTCCATAAGAAAAAGGCACCAGGAGGCTCCTTCACCAAAATGACTGCCCAAAGGTTCCGCTTTGAAGCTGAAGGGATCCCATTTAAATGCTGCAGCAAAGATGACTTCCTGCGTGATCTCAGCACAGAGAAGTGAACTTCAAGGCTGCTGGCATGGCGGCGCACGGCCCCCTCGGCTGTAGGAGCTCAAATACAGGAGCCCCCCCCCCCCCCCCCCGCTGTTCCAACATTAAACACCGGCTTCGTCACGAGGACGGTTTGGGAACAGGAAGGAATGTGCTGATTCAAACTGCTGCTAAAGAAAGCGTTTTCACTCATCGCCATTGATTTAAAAAATACATAATAATTTAAGGACAAGAATGGAATTACTTTGAAACTTCTGCATGGATTTCATTTCAATCTGAATGAGTTGTCATTCTGATTTCTCTAGCAGTGGGACATTGACATTATTTTCCATCTTTTTTGCAAAAACTGGTGAATTTCCACAGAAATTTGTGGGTGTGGGGCAAAAGTCAAGCCATAGACAAGAACGACCGAGATCGAGTGCACTGGTTGTCATTTTACAAGATGGAGTTCTTTACTTTGATTCCAGCATTATGTGCCCAGTGTGTGTGTGTGTGTGTGTGTGTGCAGCCCAGCGGGACAATATGTCGAAGGACAAGATGTGATTTTAAATGTAAATGGTGCCACGTAACCATTTAAAGCCGGCCGGCCTGTATCCAGGGCTCGCATTCTGACCTGCTGGTCTGAATGCGATCCTCCGTGCGGCGCCGCACGAACAGGCAGGATCCACGTAAACAGCTTTCACTCTCACACGGACAGCCGGCTCATTGGTAGCTTCGTTCCACGTTGCATCAGGTCGGGCGACAACAGGGTCCGCGTCTGGCCGTGGCGGAGGTCAGGGAATATTAACTTCATTTACACATGGCTGCAGAGCGCCACCGCGCCACAATGGAGCCCTGCCAGAGCGCCACCGCGCCACAATGGAGACCTGCCTGCTGTGTTTAGCAACATGAGCGCCCCGGCTGACAGGACGCTGTCAGGACAGAAGATGGATGATCGCAGCAGTTGACCCCTGATCGCCAGAAGAGTCACCTCTGTTGCCCCTCTCCCCATGGGACAAAAGCCCCCCCCTCCGTGGTGGGGCAGCCCCCCTCTCCACTTGCACTAACAGGTTCAGGCATCTCCATCGATCCCCACTGTGGAGCTTTTGCCCTTTCTGGCTATCCGAACCGTGGCTTCGCCGCGGGCTGCTTGACAGGGATGAGCTCCGACAGGTGAGCTCCGTGTCAGACGGCGTGATGATGGCGGGGGTTTCACCACCGTAGGAGCGAGTGGAGCGGGTCATCTACCCCGGGATCCTTTGGACCACGAGCTTCCTAAAAGGAGAATCAATAACGTATTGCATAACTTTCCTCGCCAGAGTGAAGGGAGCAGAACTTAAACGCGCTGCGGGGGGGCGGGGGGGGGGGGGGGCGTGGCAAATTAGAACAGGGCGTGTTTGCGTCAAGATGATGCCCGGGCTCATCCAACGAGCAGATTAGATTCAATCATTGTGAAGTGTATCAAGAAATAAATCATATAACAGAGGTCTGAAAGACCCTCACGGGGGGGGTCGCAGCAGTGACAAGCAGCCAGAATGGCATGTTTCCTTTCTTTTCTGTTCCAGCTCTGGGACGAGGCGGGTGGGGGCAGGTTGCGATGGGGCTTTGGGCTGGGTGGGGGCTGGGTCCGGAGGCTGCTATGCACCGGTACATTCAGAGATCAGTTGCTGACTCGGGCCGATTTGGGCTGAAGGGGGCTTTGGGCTGCAGAATCCTTAGCTCAGCTCCCCTTTCCACCGTGTCCATTAAAGGTAGCCCCGTGGCTGGTCTTAACAGCCCCCCCCCCCCCCCCCCTGTGTCCATGTGAGGTAAATGAACTAAACAAAAGGCGATTAGGTCGGGCCTTTCTCCATGTCACTGAGAATCTGTTTCAGAATTCTGAACCGCTCGAGGAAGCCGAGCGTTCCCGTGCAGGCAGCGTGGGACGCTGTAAATCCACCGATGTGGTGCGTTCATTCCTGAAACGCCCTTCCTTACCCCTCCTGATTCATAAATCAGCGGGAGAGTTGAAAGAGAAACGATTTGCTCTTTTAATTCCAAATTGCCTCCGTTTTACATCGACCTCGGCGGAGTGGCCGTTAGCACGACCTCAGCACGGCGTGATCAGCGTGCGGCTTTGATCGGTGAGCGTTGGGCTCGTTGGGCTGCCGCCCCCCAGCACGGTGTAAGGGAATGCTAATCTTGCCTTTGCTTCTCATGGAAAGCTGCTTAGGTAGCTTGGATGAATGGCTCGGCTCTCTGTATGTGTTCAGAGCAGCGGCGCCAGACAAGAGCCCTTCTAAGTTAGTGTGGGCTGGAAGACGAACCCGGAACAGACGCGATTCTTATATCCTTTAAATCTGACCTCTTTCTGTGCATTAATGTAGCCATGTCCTCCGTGTCCTCCTGACCCCGAAGCCCTGGGGAGCCGTTGGTGCTTGGAAGGGGTCTGAGATTTGAACCTCTATCTACGTCCCGTGAAGTGCTTCTCAGCACAGTTTCAATAATCTGCTACTCGACGCCTCGCCTCTCGTAGGTGGGACATTAAAATGTCTGCCGGCAACAACAGCAAGCAACTGAGCATTTAGAGGAGTTGCAACAGGCTCGAGGGAACAGGAAAGACAAAGCGCTGCTGCTTCCTTTGTTGCCAGTCTGATCAGATGGAAACGATTGTGCATGAAAACATGTTCAGACATTTTCTTATCATCAGAAATTGTTTTGTTTAATTATCAGTAACATCATTTATAAAAAGCTTTTTAACCGTATTGAATCTGTCGAGCATCTAAAGTCCTTGGCACAAAGAAAGGAAGGCATTCATCTCCTCTCTCCAGCAGTTCACTTCTGCATTTCTTTTAAGTGTAATCTTATTTTACGACAGTATTAGATGCTATTTTCCCCTGCATTCCTGTTTTAATCAGGAAATTCTAATGAATTATTTTTCATTTAATTGAGACAGTTTTTTTTAATTGTTTTGAGCTGCATTTCTAATATGGAAGGTGCTTTATAAAAGAATGATCATTGCTATTATTTATTGTTTTATTATATTATTGTTGATGTTGTATAATATAGAATAGAATAGAATAGAACTTTATTGTCATTAAACACGGTGATGCAACAAAATTAAGCAGGCTATGCACAGTACAAAAACAGTAAAGGTGCAAAAGTACAATACAAACATCGTGCAAGTACCTCAACTGTGTTCTAAAAGAGTGAGTTTTAGTGTCACTGAAAATATTTTTTACCATAAATCATCCATAAATCGATTAGAATGGATGGTCTTGCTGTCGGCTATATTTCAGCTGAACTCTATTCGTCAGCATGACGCTCGATGTTTGTCGTTATCGTTATGTTATAATTAAATCACAATTAAACTTAGTTGAATCAGCAAACGACATGTCTGCAAGCAATGCAGCCAGCTTATTAAATAAGTCTGTCCTCCTTCAAGGTGCCCCTGATTTCTCTGAACCCATCACCTGCAGGATGAGATCGATTGAGCTGCCCTGTTCAGATAGATAAAATACTCCCAGCTCTGAAATTCCTCTCAAGATGTGTCGCCTCTTGCATTGTGGAGGAAAACACCACAGGGTTAATCCATAAAAGAGATGCAACCGTAGTTCAGGATTCATGAAATACCAGTAAACAGAGCTGATGAATGTCCACAGCAAGGCCTAGCATTTATTGAGCCAGAGAACATAAGTCACATCTAATCAGAGTGGCAGCTAGTGGCCCCGGGCTGCGTTAGTGCAGGACGAATAAGCTCTGTGAGCTGCTGGCGGCCCTCTCTAGAGTCGCAAGGCTCCGTCATGGTCCTAATCGCATGCCCCGAAAATAAAACTGGAAAACATAAAGCAGGAGTCGGGTTTTAAATAACCCTTCATGGCCGTCTGAACACCCACTCAGACGGAGGCTGGCTTGAAATGGCTGTCAGAGTAGGTTTATGGCAGCATTAACAATATAGAGCAGCGTAATCGAGGTGATCAGCTGAGGTAGAGGGAGAGAGCTCCTCCCTCCACAGGTGGAACAGGTGAACATTCAGATGTAAGAATACAAATAACCAATGCACAGGATCTGGCACTCTCTGGCCCATTCCCCATCCCTCTGCAAAACGTTGTGGGAGTGTCTGAACAAACCAACCAGCAGACGCGGGTGAAGACAACGATCTCCTTGGTGCAGGCGCTTTATGGACACATTAACCTGCCGGGGAACCCCTATTAACCTGCTGTTCACCCCACTCTCAGCGTCTGTCTGGTCACCACACTCAGAACTTCATGGCCACAGTCTGATTGTATGAAAGAACCTCTAAATTAGGAATACAAACACACAGCACATTAAACTTTAAATAGATCTTTACACAAAAGCCCAAAGAAGGAAGACCCGGTTTGAGGCTTTCATAGTGAATGTTCGTAGTTCAAGCTAATCTATCCCTTTACGGAGTGAAAAGAATCAAAGAATGCACCTGGAATCAAATACAGGTACGATCCGAGATGATCTCCACCGTAACAATCGCCTGGAAAACCTCTTAGATTAGTAAATAAAACAAACGTCTTTGGAGAGCTTCTTTGCAAAGGGGAAAAGATCAGCTGAGGAAGACGAGGAGCCGACGACCTCCAAGAAAAGAAAGCTTCTATATCTAACAGTCAAACCAGGAGTTAGACTGAAAACACGGGTTTATCGACAGGTGACTCATCCACCAAGTCCCCTCTGCCTTAACCAGGCAATAAAGCCTTCAAAACTGCTTCGACAGAGACCAAGAACCCTGGATTAAAAGACAAGAACTTGCAATTGATGAAAGGACAAAAATGTGACCATGAAGGACAGAAGCGATTACTGAGACCACAACGTGAACAAATGTGTGTGAGCAGATATTGGTGTAATAATAGTAGTTATAATAGTTATTACAAGTTGTGGGGCGGCACAGCTGACAGTTAACGAAGCGCTGTGCCAGGTTTGATTCTGTGTGGAGTTGTTTTATGTTCTCCCGTGTCTGCGTGGGTTCTCTCCGGCTTCTCCCGTTTCCTTCAACGACATGCAATTTAGCTGAATTGATTACTCCAAATTGTCCGTAGTGTATGAGTGTGTGTGTGTGTGTGGCTGTCTGTCCATGTGTAATACAATGTAATGACGCCCCCGTCAGCACAACAATTTACCGGCATGAAATCTGTCCGATCTCAGTCGTAACTCGGTTAGTACCTTTATTCTGAAGTCCACAAACTACCTTTTTGTCTGCACCTATTGGCTGAATCCCATGGGCCTCTGCAGCCAACTGAAATGGTCCTGTTAGAAAGGAATATCTGCATAGCTAATACTACTACTGCTACTAGCAAAGCTACTTCTACTACTACTACTACTGCTGCTAGCAAAGTAGGTTATTGCAAAATATTTGCATTTCTTGGATGAGAACCAAACGCGTGAGGCACGCCTGCGACCTGCCTCGGACCTGATATTGGATCATTCCATGCAGGTCCAGAGGTATTTATCTAGCCCAGGACTGAACGTCAGAGTCACAGGCAGGAAATGAAAGAAACTTCTCTACACGACGAGCAGCAGGCTCCTCGCCCTACCGGGTCTGGGCTTGGCTGTCATTATAAAGACATCACCATGTAGAAAGAGGTTTCTCTGCATGACGGGCAGCAGCCGACAGAAAGAACAGAAACAGAAAGAAATGCACTTTTTTGAAATAAGAATCTAAACGGCTTCCTTTATCATGCTTGGCCCCTTCCACCTGGCATTCATCAGCACCGAGGCCTGCTCTCCTCCCTTCCTCCTTTATCACTCTAATGGGGTGCTATCTCTCTCTCTGGGTCTCCGCAACCCCGCTCGGCTTCCTCCTTCAGCGCACATTCTTTCCCCGTCCATCCCGACAGAGAGGCGGATTTAACACATAATCATGCTGCATAGGAGCGCCGTGTGCAGGGGGGGGGGGGGGGGGTAGGCCCGGTCATGACAGGACTCATCATGCTACATCGTGGAGACAGAAGGTCCTCGCTCGCCACTCTCACTATGAAAGAGAGGAGAAAAAAACTTTTGCTGCCCATCTGCGGGAATATAGAGACAGATGAGGAGAAACTCAATCTCCCATCTTCCCCTCTTGAACTAACCAGACTCCTCTATTCTCAGGAGTGATAAGGATCAGAACCTTTTTGTATTTTTGGACTGCACCCAAGCAATGGTGTCTTTTCCATACCTCCGCCTCATCTACACTGTAATATTGTACTTGGCTTTAAAACAACAAGGACCCGACGATGACGTCGTCCCGTGCTCAGAGGGTAGGAAGCGCCAGTCGTGAGTTGCATCGTGCGCTTGAACGTGACAGCTACGTCCAGAACAACGTCTTCTCACCTCTGTAACAGAACTTGCAGTCTTAGCAGGCCATATTTAGGGATTGCCTGGTCTTTCCTGGCGTCTACATGCGGGGAAAGGCCAGGCTGCCTCTGGTTCTGTCCGATATCAGGTCACTGCAAGAGCATCTGCATGAAGTGCAAGTATTTTAAGCTCCGTGGAGAAAGTAAGGAAGTGAGCTCTTACAGTATAAACAGTTCCGTTTTGCCATTCTTCATGTCGTGTGCATGAGATAAGGAGATTCTGTTCCGTCGCTGAGGCGCTGCAGTCCCGGGAACCTTTGATCATCGCTCCCGCTACACGGCAGGCCTCTGCTTTCCCAGGCCCGTCTTCCTCTCTCGCCGTATGAATGTGCTGACTGCAGCCTGTCCCACGCGCGTCACCAAATGAAAGTGCTTGACCACTGGAAGGGAAATTACAGATGTTGGCTCCGTAGGCCGCCGAGGAATGTAAGACTGGTGCTTTGTTTTTCTTCCCTCTGCTCAACCCCAAGCATGAAGGACTTATTTCTGAGTGCTGTGAATGAGACGGCTTTTAGTGGGCGTGCATCCTCCAGCAGACACGTCTCGCTTTCTGTGCTGAATTTAAAAAAATGCCCCTTTTTTTAAGAAGTGACTCAGCCCATCTCCACTAATGTAATTACATGTCTGGCTGTAGATCCTACAGAGTGTTTGTCTGGGCATGTGGTTGCCGCTTCGGGTTCAGCTACTTTGGCAGCGCCTTCTTCTCGGACTGTTGGCTTTTTAGATATTTTCACCGGAGAAAGAAGGAGACGAAGGACTTCTCACTCAGTGTCATCCCATCTCAGTGTTTCTGCTCAACATCTGGCTCGAGGTCCAGAACCCGGCCAGCGGTGAGTCCGTGCTGCTGTGCCGGGACGCTTGCCTTACTTGTGGCTCAACGCTCAGCCAGCGGTGAGGCGAGCTGCAGGAACACTTGCTGGTGTCCCGCTGGCTTGGAGCTTTTGGGAGCTCATTTGCCACCTTGTTGCTTCTGTCAACATTTATGGGTGCCAAAGCCGGTCGGATGAACTGCAGTTTACAGTTTTACATCTCAAGCTTGACTTAACTCGCTTTTCACACCAGAGCTGTTTGGTTTGCTTTAAACCAGTGGTCCCCAAACTACGGCCCGCCTCCACATTTGGCCCGCCCCCCTGAACAATGCCAGAGACCCATTTTTAGGGTTGTTTGGTGGCTGTCTGGACAAACTGACCCCGGCCCCCCATCAGAGAAGGGAAAAGTTATGTGGCCCTCACAGGAAAAAGTTTGGGGACCCCGGCTTTAAACGGACCGGAGATCGTCTCCTCGGATAGTCCGCTTTGTTTGGGCAGGTGTGAAAGCTTGTCCGAACTCTGGTGCGCTTGAAAATGTGGGTCTCGGATCGCTTGCAAGTGAACCCTGGTTTGGTTCGTATGTGAAAGCTCACCGGACCAAATGTACGAGCCATGTGCATGTGAATCATCCAGAGAAACACCAGGGAGGGACTTCCCCTCCTACTTTGTCCAATCGACGAGCTCCCTTTCAACCATGTGATGTTGCTCTGAAGGTTGGAAATCTCTGATGAATTCAACAATGTTGCGACTTTCAGCTCCCCAACCAAACTGAGTCGGAACCGAGTCCGAACCGAGTCCGAACCGAGTCCGAACCGAGTCCGCTTGGTCAGACTTGAAAATGACCTTATTAAGCAGTTGTATTTTAATTATATTTCTGCCGTCAGGTCAGGAGATTTGTTGCTTATTGCTGGTTGCCATAGCAACACTGAAATCCAACCGTGCAGGAAGGTGATGAGACAGAATGCTAATCACGCTGACCATTTTATTTTTCATTAAAGGTAGAATATGAACCATTTCCAACTCAAAATGAGGAAAACGACCAGACCTTTAATATATATTTAGTTCAGTTACATCATTTATTCAAGGTAATGGCACATTTCATCTCCATGCCGCTTTAACTACTGAAATAATGTGAATAAAACGAAAGCATTAACTCGTTTTCATCTTCAATAGGGATGTTCAATAATGAAGATTATTACGGTCCCAGGACACATTTGTGTTCATCGAGGTTCGTCCCTGCAGAAACTGCATCGTGTGCGTTTAAATATACTTCTGTTCATTTGCTTCCATGAGCTAACGTTGACGTCTGATAGAGACACATAGAAATGCATTTTGAAGTAAGTATTATTAGCGTGAAGGACAAGCAGCTGGGGCTAATGCTAGCTCGGATAGCTCATAAAAAAGACTACTGCTTATTATTACATGAACATTTTTAATGTTGGGGAGATATATGTGGTTGAGTGTTATTAAATTATATAATAGAATATATTTTACAGCTGTGCTGGTTTAACCATTTACCTTCGGATAGTGAGGGCGCACCCGGGCGTCATTACGGCCGTAGTACCAGCGCCACCTGCTGGTCGAAATCGGTCTCTTCAGGCGGAGCACCGGCGCCGGTTCCCGGTAAGGGCGGTGAATTATTACCGTGACACCAGGCATAGACGACAATAGCGCCGGCGCTACGGTCGTGGAAAGAGGGTTAAACAGGAACAGCTTTTAAGGGCACCTCTGAAACGCGGCGGCGAACTCCTCGCCCGGCACACACAGCCGAACCCTAAACAATGAAGCCGTGTTTATTTGTTACGCCCTCCTTCTCCCTCCATGCACTCACCCTAACCTGAACCGGGTCCCTCTTTTCTACCACGTTTCTTCAGATGGCCGGGGTGGGAGATGGACAGATGAGCCATCCAAAACCCAAAGCAAACAGACACGCTGACTTATGAGAAAGTTTAAACAGTCCAGCATGGCTGGAGAACGCGAGGTCTGGGAGGGGCTCGCCAGTCTTGAACCTGCAGGACTTCTCCTTGTTGAGACGAGTGTTTACGTGCTGCACCGAAGGCTGCCCGGCGTCCCTTGCTGTTTATGGCTCGTCAGAAATACACACGCAGTAAACGGCATCTAAATATGCTGAGCAAGCAGTTCCAGACACGCATCCGTCCGGTCAGCATCGCAGACCCACTGCTTCATGGCTCTGCTTTCAGTTAGTGGCAGGAAAAGCTCAAAGAAGATGAGAGCTGAAACTTAGCTGTCGCTTCGCGAAGCTGCCGCGGCGCAATAAACCGAGGATGACGGGGCTTTCATGCGGCAGGGATGGGGATACCCTCCGCCTCCGCCTCCGCCTCCGCCTCATTGCACTCTGTCAGTGTTGAAACAAGACGCCCGGATGTCTCTCGTCTTCTTACTCTGGACGTGTCACAGGAAGCGGTGGCCGATAGATTTCAACCTGTAAGAGGAGCTGATGCCTGCTCTGCTGCAATCTCATGTCGTCTGTCTGCAGAGCTGCTCACGCAAATCTGGATCTATTGCAGATTGTTTAAGAAGTCTCGTTTTCCACGTCTCTCCCACAGCCGGTCGCCGCTCTGAGGCTGTGGAAAGGTCCATTTATCAAAAGCAAATGATCGTCAGTGAGGTTGCTGCGAGTGTCCTCGGTGTTCTACCGTGCTTCTGCTTCTCTTTGAGGAAACGAGGATCAGCTGGTTGGGCAGGTTATCGGGGTGAAGGCCTTCCATTCATCGTCTCGCTGAGGCGTGTCCGTCGGACGTTTGTTTACCGGCTTGGTCAAAGGTGCTCTGCTGCAACGCTCGCTGTGCCGGCGTGCGGATGCTTCATGGAGGCATGTTTCTTCTCAGAGATAGGACCTGCTATAAACAAGCGAGCCTTGTTGTCCCCCCCCCCCCCAGAAGGAGCGGTTGCAGTTTATCCCTGAACTAACGCTTCAGCGGGAGGGGGGCGTGTGGCGCATCTCATTATGATTTGCCCAAGTGTCTCTGCATCCTCACTGTTGAGTCGAGAACATTTATATGTTAATATTTTTCTTGAAATACCCTCTATTTGTGTCTTATAATGTGCTTTAATTTTCATTATCATGCGTGTGCTTATGCATTGCAAGTTCAAGCAGGATGAATAACTTCTTTTTTATGCCCCCCCCAGCGGGGCTACTGCTGGTAATACTCTATTTATAGCTCCCAAATGCTGCATGAATCGATATATCTAATATACAGAGAAAAAGTGTTCCAGTGATATTTCACGCCTCTGGTCGGGACTGGGAGGCCGACGCTCGACCGATTCCTTTCCTTCGCTTCTTTTCACATTCTGGTGTTTGTTTTTCCGTGACCTTGGACGGAAGGTCGTTCTCTAACTCTTTCTTCTCTTCCTTGGGCAGCATGCGGCCGTGGATTCTACAAGTCTTCCTCCCAGGACCTCCAGTGCTCCCGCTGTCCGGCACACAGCTACAACGACCGGGAGGGCTCCTGGCGCTGCGACTGCGACGACGGATATTACCGAGCCCCGTCCGACCCCCCGTCTGCGGCCTGCACGAGTAAGACTGCCCTGCGGTTGCACAAACACAGCACAGATCAGCGCAACCTGAATTCCAACACTCTCGGCTCCCACCCAGCCAACCTGCACCGCTCTCCAGATGCGCTCCAGAGCGGTTCCTCTGCCGAGCAGCAGTAGAGTTTGTTTGCAGGCCTGCATGTCTGGTTTCTGTCCGAGCTGCTTGCTAATGATCAGAAGTGATATTTGCAGCACCCCCCATCCTCGTCTGTCCTGGACAGTGTGCCCGTTAGGTGCCAGCCGTTGGCTTCTTATTTACACAGGCCGCCGGCGGATCCCTCTTTGGGTTGGGTTTCGCCCTCGCGTTCAGCTACTGTGTGGGGAGTGGTGGACCAAGAGTCCACAGGTCCACCAGAGACACGCACCTCCGGCACGCTTCTTTTCACAATCCTGTGAGCGACAGAGAGGTTGGATTAAATGTTTGTGGTGATGTATTTTGCAGCAATTTGCTGATTTACTAACAACAATACATGCTTTTATTGTTCAGCACGCAAAGTAGGCCAAGCCAGAATCAGTTACTCGCTCTCTCTCTCTCTCTCTCTCATGGTGCATTGCTGCTCTGGATGTCTGTGTGGGATTTAATGTTGTCATCGTATGACAAACATTAGTCTTCCTTTATAAAGTAGCTTCCTGCTGGTCAAGCCTTTTCCAGTAGTTTCCCCATCAGGTGTTCTTATGTCGCACCTTTTCTTGGATTCTTTAAAATGATGTTACATTTTCTTTTTGCTGCGAGCAACGGCGAGACGTGAGAGCAGCCCGTTGGTTTCACGCCTTCATTTCACTCGTTTCTTCTTCGTTGGTTTCACGCCTTCATTTCACTCGTTTCTTCTTCGTTGGTTTCACGCCTTCATTTCACTCGTTTCTTCTTCGTTGGTTTCATGTTTTCACTGGTTTCTTCTTCGTTGGTTTCACGTCTTCACTGCACTCGTTTCTTCTTCGTTGGTTTCATGTCTTCACTGCACTGGTTTCTTCTTCGTGCACGCTTGCCGTGCTTTGATTTAATCACAGACTCACTGATATTGCAGAAAGTTCCCATCCATGTGCATAAATATACGAATGCCCCGCCCATAAGCCTGAGAGGTTTGATGAAGCAGAGTTCAGCACAACGAAACGTTGGTTAGCGGTCGTCCTGGAGGCAGCGCAGCCTTCGCCCTGGATGGCAGTGAGGCGTTGCTGGCCACGGATCGAGCCCGGGACTCGTCGTGGGGAGGACGTCTCTGCAGTGTCCTCTGGCTGCTCGCTCTGGCTAATCACCCCGGCCCAGCAGCTCAGTAATTACTGAATTCACACTTTCCATTATAATTTTTCATTAACTTTGCTTCTACACTTAATGACCCCCCCCCCCCCCCCCCGCCACTCTATGTAAATATGTATTTTTAACGCCTACGAATAGATCCACCCTCCTTCTCATTCACCCAGCTGAATTTCTGCACAGCTTTGGGGACGTGCGTTTCCTCATTCTTTCCCAGATTATGCCACCGTGATTCCCGTTTCCAGCCGCATCCAGAGCAGGAGTGATGAGTAATTGAAAATGAATTAGCACTGTCTGAACAAATAGCTTGATTGACAGTTGAGACATGTGTAAAGCTAGCATAGCACATGGCTTAGCAACACACTGCGATGGATGTCTGGCACACAGAGATTACGGATGTGTCGATGAGGATTTGAGAGGACATGAGATGAAGATGTAATGTGGGGACATGGAAAGCCGGATCCAAGCTGAATAAAGATGAGGGAAGAGGTTGCTCCCAACAAGCCCTTTCCCGTGCGGCGTGCGTTACGGCGCTGGAGGAAGCGACGCCTTTGTCTGTCGGATGTTTGTCGAGGCCTTTCATATGCAAAGCATCAATCACGCAACAGCTGTGATTGATGCGAGGGGGCAGAAAGGGCAGTTTGAGCAGTCGTCTCCTCTTCGCTGCCCCCTCTAGGAAATGTGCCCTCGCAACAAGCTGATGTTTGCCGAAGGGGTCATCCATCCATCATCCATCATCCATCCATCCATCTGTCCATCCATCATCCATCCATCCAGCCATCCATCCAGCATCCATCCATCCATCCATCCATTATCCATCCATCATCCATAATCCATCCATCATCCAGCATCCATCATCCATCCATCCATCCATCCATTATCCATCCATCATCCATAATCCATCCATCATCCAGCATCCATCATCCATCCATCCATCCATTATCCATCCATCATCCATAATCCATCCATCATCCAGCCTCCATCATCCATCCATCCATCTGTCCATCCATCATCCATCCATCCATCCATCCATCCATCATCCAGCCATCCAGCCATCTATCCATCATCCAGCATCCATCCATCCATCCATCCATCCATCTGTCCATCCATCATCCATCCATCCAGCCATCCATCCATCATCCATCATCCATCCATCCATCTGTCCATCCATCATCCATCCATCCATCATCCAGCCATCCATCTGTCCATCCATCATCCAGCCATCCAGCATCCATCCATCCATCCATCCATCCATCTGTCCATCCATCATCCATCCATCCAGCCATCCATCCATCATCCATCATCCATCCATCCATCCATTATCCATCCATCATCCAGCATCCATCATCCATCCATCCATCATCCATCCATCCAGCATCCATCCATCATCTTTGTTGTCTGAAGCATCATAAAACCAAATGACCAAATCTGAATGCTTTAATTTGCTTGAATGCAATTATTTAAATTTATGTTGATCAAAACACAAAGTCTCTTTGTCCCCATTCATTCATTCATTCATTCATTCATTCTTTCATTCATTCATCTCCTTTGCTGTTATTTCAGTGTAAATGAAGCAGGTTTTTTCAATGCTTTGTATAGATAAGGTCACGTAGGTCGTCTGCCAACGAGCACCAGATACTTATACATCTAATAGTATACCACAGGTACTATTCTCGTACCTGTGGTCTCGTACTATTCACAAGTACTCGCAGGACGACCGCTCTGCTCCTGTCATGCCGGTTCTGCTGCAGCGCCATCATTAGATGCGAGGTCACGGGGTCACAACGCACATTTGTCGAGTGAGGATTACCTCATGGATGATTTGAATACCGCTCACCCCTGCCCCCCCCCCCCACAGCTCCCCAATTAGAGCTCAGCCAGCTAATAGGCCATGGAGGTTTAAAGTACCTCGGAGCGCCTCTCAAGGCCGATAAGCACCAGGCTCTCCTTCCTAAGCTTGGATTTACTCAGGTCTCACTACTCTGCACGAGTAGAGGTGGACTGTGAAACATGACCTATGAGCAATCAGCTACTGCTTTATGTATTCTATGTAGTAGATTATGGGATGCAGCTGATAGCTTTGTGCAGCTGCAGAGAACTAATTCCACAAAATCATAAGATTCTGCTTTAAAGCTAGCCCATGTTAGCATCCATAAACTGTGCATGCATATGTTGCACAGCAAAAACACACTCACACACACACACCCGCACACAGTAGCAGCGTCGAAGCAGAGCGAGCAAGTGATAGAGACGTTTCAGGCTGTGGGGGCTCTGGCAGGATAATCCGTGAAATGAAACTTGACTGGGAGGAGGGGTGAGAGGAGCGAACACGAGCAGATAAGACAGAGTGGGGGAGTAGAAAGAAGAGGGAGAGCGACAAGCCCCTGAGCTATATGGATGAGCAGACACAGCGGAGCGCTCAGGGTGCGGGGCAAATCTGGGGGCAGAGAAGTTTCATGTTCCTCAAGGTGTTTTCAGCGAAGCAGGGTGACGCCAAGGGAGGAGAGAAATGAGCGATGAGACACATTATCCTTCAAACATGATGTAGCACTCGTCTCAAAACTCACTCTACTGCAGTTGTCTCTTCAAGAACTCTCCGGTTTGTCTTTCTCACGTTTCCGGAGTCTCGATATGATAACATGTCAGCGAGCCGAGCCCTTCAAGCAGCAAGAAGTTCAAACCGTCGGCCACTGACTCAGCGTGAAGGCAGTGGCCAGCGATTATCAGAAGATGCACCTGAGTGGGTGAAACACAGGCCGGAACTCACGAGTCACTGACATGAAGGGAAAACCAAACTGGATCTCATTAACGAACGCAAATACAAAAGACAAATAGTGTTAGACAGCATTCAGATTATTAGCATAGCTCGAGCTAGAAGTCCAGAACCCCAAACACGACCGCTCCAATCTGATGTTCTGCTGCAAAACGCTCGAACTCCAGGCCCGATTATGCAGAAAGGATAAGTGTGTGTGTGTGTGTGAAAAGCTAGATCAAGGGTCGGCCTGATTTAATTTCCCTTCACCTGTTGTTGGTGAGAATCCACTGCTTTGATCTGTGGCACCTGAGACCCAATGAGAGCATCACAAGCTCGATGAGCTATTATCAGTACTTTCCGTGACCATAAATATACTAGAATGAAAGATCCAGAGTGTGTGTGTGTGTGCGTCACGTGTGCGTGAGAGGTTGTGCTGAGGCGCACGTTCCCTTTGTCCGAAGGGGGTCGAGGCCGGGGTCGAGGCCGGAGTCGAGCGGCGCCAGCGTCAGTCACTCGTCTCCTCTTCACTTTCCACAGGTGGCTCTTTGATCTTCCTCGGTCTCTCCTCGTTTACCTGAGAATCATGAATATGGATGCTTCCGCTGAGGCCTCGGCTCTGATCGGTAGAACGGGACCAACAAACACGTGCATTTAGTAGAGAGCCTCGATTTGCTGCAGGTTCGGGCTTTATGCGTACGCATGACCTTTTGTTGTTGTCAGCAAACGAGACAGATTTATGGGGAGGTCCTCTTCATCATTACCTCAAAGAATAATTCCTGACAACACATAACAGTTTAGATCTCCCAGAGAACAACATGAAGACGTTCTTAAAACATCCATAAACAAAGAATACAAGTCATATAATCTTTACGGCACCGGGGGGGTTATTTCTATCAACATCTGGCCCATAAAAGCCAACAGGCTGGAATCTGAGAGATAAAAGCAGCATTTGTGATTCATTGTTTTACGAGATGAGCTAATCTCGTTGCCTTTATGTGAACGTTTACTGTGGTCTTGTGCACCTTTGATGACGTGGAGCTCGTTGTTATTGAACATCAAGTTACATAGTATATGCCATTTTAAGGCTGGTGATAATCCAGATTCAGGTTTTGTTCCTAAATAGTGTGGGTTAGTCAGTCCTTTATTTGTTTATTTCCATTTTTTGGGTAGAAATGAACTTAAGAAGACATTACGTGCGCTGCTGTGTATTTGATGTGCCGCCACAGAATCCCTTTGGCGGTGGGAAGACATGCAAAGTGGCTATCTGCACATTCTGCTTCCCTGCAAGCCCCTTTCATCGCACCCTGTAAACAGGTATCAGTCATCAGCTGCAGATTTTAAACTGCTAACAAAGACCACAAAACAAAATCCCTTCTGCATCTGGACGAATCAGCAGCTGTGTTTGCCTGCAAACCGACATTGTAAAGGAGCACCAGGTACCCGTCTGCCTGAAAGGCACGTAGCATTTCTGGCATCAGGGTTTCAAAAACTTTCCAGACCCTGCTATTTATTTTAATGGAGTAAATGATGTGTCCACATTAAGCCAGGTGCTTCCAATGTTTGCTGTTCAAACCTGAGGGTTTTCTTCATTGTACTGCGTCTTTAATGCTCTCGGGATTATATTAGATTAAGTGTTTTCACTTTGTTAACCTTTAGATTTTTGAGATGAACAAAGGTTAACACAATTCTGTATCATTTACATCCCGTTTTGCTGCGGTGTCGGGAGGGAGGGGGGGGGGGGGGGGGGTTATTCCTTTGAAAGGGAGTCCTCCTCCATGAAATGACTGGGTAACTGTCCTCCTGGGTTTTATTCCTTCTCTTTAGCTCAAGTCTAAATCATTGATTTCTCCATCCCGTCCTGCAGCGAGATCCCGAAAACCCAAATCCATTTCCATATTTGGTGATTATTTCCCTCTTTAGTTCAACAGTTGTTCTCACTACTTTCCTGTTTTCTTTTCCAATATTTTTTACTGCTGCCTTTTAGATCCATGACTAAGAGCTAAAGAGAACAAAGCAAAACATGAGCACAGTCTTTCTCCTATGGGAGGTCGACTCAAACTGAACCGACTCTGGTTGACTCTGCCTCTCGCGTCTTCGGTCTGACTTGGCTCCACTGTTTGACTTCCGCGGCATTTTAAACTCAATTTTTTTTGTCCGAGAACCGAGTCGTTCGAGACCCGAGGTTCCACTGTACCTTTACTTAATCTATCAATTCCAATGGATTTCCGATGGATCTCATTCATTCACTTCCCTTTCAGCGCTTCGGTGGCCTAATTTTCAGGAAGCTTTTAATAACGCGCTGAATGTTATCTGGCAAGTACCGAACAACAGAGAACCAAGTAAGCAGCGAGTTGATGAACAGAGCAGGGCTGTCACGCTTCGTATGAAACAGGCAGATGGAACCCAGAAGCACAGCAGGAGCGAAGGCTGATGCAGAAACGAAGGTAATCAGAGTTCAGAACACCAGGTAATCAGTCCAAAGAGGCAAACTAATCAGACGAGGAGCAGGAATCAGGTGAGACTAGGGTCAGGCAGAACCCGTATTCAGACAGGAAACAGACGAGAGTAGGGATCAGGCAAGACCCGTATTCAGACAGGAAACAGACGAGAGTAGGGTCAGGCAAGACCCGTATTCAGACAGGAAACAGGCGAGAGTAGGGTCAGGCAAGACCCGTATTCAGACAGGAAACAGGCGAGACTAGGGTCAGGCAAGACCTGTATTCAGGTGGGAAACAGGCGAGACTAGGGATCAGGTAAGACCCGTATTCAGACAGGAAACAGGCGAGACTAGGGATCAGGTAAGACCCGTATTCAGACAGGAAACAGACGAGACTAGGGTCAGGCAAGACCCGTATTCAGGTGGGAAACAGGCGAGACTAGGGATCAGGTAAGACCCGTATTCAGACAGGAAACAGGCGAGACTAGGGATCAGGTAAGACCCGTATTCAGACAGGAAACAGACGAGACTAGGGTCAGGCAAGACCCGTATTCAGGTGGGAAACAGGCGAGACTAGGGATCAGGTAAGACCCGTATTCAGACAGGAAACAGGCGAGACTAGGGTCAGGCAAGACCAGTATTCAGACAGGAAACAGGTGAGACTAGGGATCAGGCAGAACCCGTATTCAGACAGGAAACAGGCGAGACTAGGGTCAGGCAGAACCCGTATTCAGACAGGAAACAGACGAGACTAGGGTAAGGCAGAACCCGTATTCAGGTGGGAAACAGGCGAGACTAGGGATCAGGTAAGACCCGTATTCAGACAGGAAACAGGAGCGCTGGACAGTAGGACGGACACTAACAATCTAACTGAGGGCACAAGGCTCAAAATGAATGGAATTAAAATCAACCTAACCGGTGACAGAAGTCAGGACACAGGACATTTAAAGCCAAACAGTCCAGCAGCTATTCCAGGAGGGGGTCGCGGTCCAAACCGGTCTTGTAGGATGATGACTGTCGGACTTCCTTCATCATGTTCCATGTTCGCCAGTCAAAATGTCAGCTTCCTCATCCCCCCATGTTTACTGTGTGTCGGGAATGTTTTCATAGACATCGACGCTTTAATTCGATTTTATTGAATTTGAAAGAGAATTGAGGGTAAAACATTGAATTTAGCTAAAAGTTTAAATTGAATGAAACCAGTTGTGCGTTTGTTTCAGTAAATAAGCTTTCAGTCAGTTTTATAGCTAACATTCATGAGCCATCAAACGTCACGCAGTCAACTTGTCACTTTTATTTTGGGACGCTCTGATATGTTTATGTGACTTTTTAAACTGATAAACCCTTTATAGTCATGTAATGAATGACATTCTATGGCGTAAATGACGATGGCGGGCTGTGTGGAAGCGAGTGGGTTCGGCGTTCATACAAACGGCGGCATAAAGCTGTAGCGGGATGAAGCTCGTCAGGCTCCGCTTCCTGTTGCAGCACTGACCTTGGTGCCTGCCAGAGCTGACTTCCTACCAGTCTACATGCACCTTGTTTTTTTGGGGGGGGGTCTGAGCCTTATTATATGTGAGCGAGTGTGTTTGGCTCTCGGGCTGGGGCTGGCGTGTCCTGCAGTGTTTTCTCAGATGCCAGTGACGGCACAGATCCAGTCAATCCACACTGTTGGCAGCCACTTATTTAATTCTGGCTTCCTCCGTGTCCACCTCTGACAGGACCTCCCTCAGCACCGCAGAACCTGGTGTACAACATCAACCAGACCACCGTCAGCCTGGAGTGGAGCCCGCCAGCAGACACGGGGGGGCGCAATGACGTCAGCTACAGGGTTATATGCCGGCGCTGCAGCTGGGAGCCCGAGGAGTGCGTTCCATGTGGGCCGAACGTGGGATTCTCCCCCACCCAGTCGGGATTAGTGGACACGTATGTGGCCATCGTGGACCTGCTGGCCCACGCCAACTACACCTTTGAGGTGGAGGCCGTGAACGGCGTGTCGGACCTGAGCCGGACACAGAGGCTGTTCGCAGCCGTTAGCATCGCTACTGGCCAAGCAGGTAAGGACGAGCACATCAACAGTTTATTGATTACAGATCTGTGCACCGTTCCTCCGACGGGCGAACGCAAAATCGTTGCATTCATCGTTGCATTTATATTTCATAAAGGATTAAACTTTTACTTTTACTTGAACTTCACACAAACAGTTTTTATTTTATGTCAAGTTTCTCTCTTCATCTGGATTTTCAAAAGCAAACAAGAGTGAAGGATTTCTTTGAAGCTGACGTTAAGTAAAATGGGTCCCTCCCTCCAGTCTGGCCACAGTTGCCCCTTTGCCCCAGCTGAGAGGGCATGTGGGCATTAGGAACATGGAAGTGCTTAAAATCTGTCATATGCAAACGGCAGTAATCATTATCCATTAGCATGAATGGTCGTATCCATAATATACATATTACCTAGAATAACACGATGTGTATATTAACACTGCATTGGTAAACATTATTAGCTTAGCAACGATGCAAATCCCAGTGTTTCCGACAGTCTCCAGGGGATCCACAGCAATGCTGTATTTTAATTTTCTCTATGGCACCATCCAACAAGCTTCCTCTTTCATGCTTGATCATCCATGAAACACAGTTGGCCCAAACTGATGTTCTGACTATGCTGATTTAAAGCTGGAAGCGGCGCGCTGGCGCTGGATGTGGGGCCCGTGTTTCTGGCTGCAGCCGCTGCCTCTGAACGTAGTCATCGTCACGCAGACGTCGTCGCTCGCTAACGCTTCGTCGGGCCGCTCGCCTGCCACCGCCCTCTTTAAAACATCCGTCTGCAGGCGGAGGTTTGCAGCTCTCATGCAGGCCGCTGAACGGATGTGTGCAGGAGGCGATGTCAGAGATGATGCATTTGGCGAGGCTGGCGAGGAGAGGACGGCCTGCAGGACAAAGGCAGAGGAAAACTCTTTTCCGGCCGCTCATAATGAAATGGGACATCTTGAGTATTTCGGCGCTGTCTCTGCACCGGCCCTCAGTCTGCTTCAGGGGATGATCCTCGTTATGGCTTTACCGGATTAAGTGGTTGAAGTCAAGAGTCTCCTCATTTTGACTGAAGCGCTGGACAATAGGATTCGCTTGACGATGTTCCCATGTTGAGCTGGGCTCCAGCTGCAGGCCTTTTCACCCTCCTCGTCGGACCCTTGCTGATCCAACTCTTCCCGGCCTGTTTGGGAAGGCTTGAGAGTTTTGTAATAGGTGCATCGCAGCGTTCCCAAACAATCGGCCTTTTCCCAGCTAGCATGCCAGACCACTCATTAGAGGATTATTCAGTGATGATGGCTCATCATTTAGACGTGGTTAACCTTGTGTGTTGAGATTTTAGCGCCTTGCAGGAGAGAGGAGCTCGCTCATCCCTCCCTCCTCTCCACCTGCTGCATGATGATCATGATGATCATGGGCTTTTACCTGGGGACTGGCACTATGAGCGTGCAGCATGTGGATGCAGATGGTAATCCATCTGATGAAGACTTCACAACTCCAATAAAGACTTGAAAGCAAATGTCTGGAGTCAGGCTGGATCTGCAGAGTTCCTGCTGTTCCCACAAACCGAATCGCCTCTCAGCTTTCTTAACCAAGTCAAAGTAGAAGCTGCAGGTCCCTCAGTTCGATTCCCAAAGCTCCACCGAAGCAGCAGCTGAATAGAATGTGAATCAGCACCGTTAATCGATTTCTTGCTCTACAAATACTAACGGTTGCTGACATTGAAGGGGTTGCTGGCCCCTTGCAGAGCAGCGTAGTGTGATGCACTGAGATGCAGTGCTCTGCAGTGCTCTGCAGTGTTCTGCAGTGTGATGCAGTGCTCTGCAGTGCTCTGCAGTGCGATGCGGTGTGATGCAGTGCTCGGCCTCATCACGCTCCCAGACTGCTGTGGAGCATGGCTCATCTTCAAAGGCTGAAAACGCCCGTTCAACATCCCAGAGGGTGACAATGCATTTGCCATTGATGCCTAAATACCCTAAATGTCAAGGTATTTATCAGATCTCTTCTGTAAGTTGCTTTCACTCATTTCTTACCACATTTTCATAAAGAATGTATTAAAGGAGTGTCAGACTAATCTCTGGAGGTCAACACCCTCTACGCTGCACTTGTTTAGCATCAGGAGCCTTACTGGGCCATGCTAATCTTTAGCTGCATTAAGCAGACGCTCCTTTGCAGCATTAAGTGGACGCTCCTTTGCAGCATTAAGGGACGCTCCTTTGCAGCATTAAGGGACGCTCCTTTGCAGCATTAAGGGACGCTCCTTTGCAACATTAAGGGACGCTCCTTTGCAACATTAAGGGACGCTCCTTTGCAGCATTAAGGGACGCTCCTTTGCAACATTAAGGGATGCTCCTTTGCAGCATTAAGGGACGCTCCTTTGCAGCATTAAGGGACGCTCCTTTGCAGCATTTAGCGGACGCTCCTTTGCAGCATTAAGGGACGCTCCTTTGCAGCATTAAGGGACGCTCCTTTGCAGCATTAAGCGACGCTCCTTTGCAACATTAAGGGACGCTCCTTTGTAGCATTAAGGGACGCTCCTTTGCAGCATTAAGGGACGCTCCTTTGCAGCATTAAGGGACGCTCCTTTGCAGCATTAAGGGACGCTCCTTTGCAGCATTAAGGGACGCTCCTTTGCAGCATTAAGGGACGCTCCTTTGCAACATTAAGGGACGCTCCTTTGTAACATTAAGGGACGCTCCTTTGCAGCATTAAGGGACGCTCCTTTGCTGCATTTGTCCCTGATTCTACGTTACCTGGGAGCCCGTTCTTCTTGCCGCCCTCCTGCTGCACATGCTACCTGTAATCTGATGAGAGCTGGGCAAAGCAGCAAGATTCAACAGCTGCAATAAAAGTGTGCTGGTCTCAGAGCAGCAGCTCGGAGCGCTTAACCTGTAGCTTTTCTGTAAGTGCCTCCTGATTTGTCTGCCACCCAATCCGTCAGCAATGAATAATTTTCATGGAACGTGCACTTTAATTACTTTCCCATTTAAATGGCATTATCGTGGCCTATCTCGGTAATTAATCTCACCAAATATCCTGTTTCAGCCTTTATTGCTGGCAGACGAGCTCCCTAAATCCCCCCCGAATCCGCCGCGCTTGAATGAGCCCTCCCTCATAGAAGCGTCGCGTCTCCCCCCTTCACTCGGCATCAGTTGCTGCCATCGGACGGACTTTTCTCCTGGTGCAGGGAGCCTGTCAGAGCAGCGGGCTGTTTCACTGCATCAGAAAGAACAGTCAGACACATCCTCGCAGAGCTGGAGGCGAGAATGGACCCCAACCAGCGGGCTGGCTCGGCTTATATAAGCAGGGCTTGTTGTGAATAAGGAATCTATAGAATCAGAAACAGCCGAGCATGAGTCCCGGGCTGCAGAGGAAAGACTTTGGTCACGCATGCATAAAGAAATCTGCCAACTGCAACACAATCGTTAGCGAGGCCAAAGATTCAACAAGTCTGATTGAAGACAATTTTAGAGGACAAAGCCAGTTGTGTGTGTAAGATGGTGAATAAATAGTGGTAATGGAATTCCCTTCTTTCTTTTTTTATGATTCTGTCAGTCTGTACCTCTTACGTGTGTGTGTGTTCCTGTGTGCCTGTGTGTCTGTGTGTGTGTGTGTGTGTGCCACATTATGTTCTCCACACACTGTGAACAACCAGAAAGAAAAGCATCATTAAATATTGATTATAACATTCGTGTTAAATGATGATGTTATTTGTAACTTTGCATTTGAGTGTGTGTGTGTGTGTGTTATGGATTATTTTTAGATGCTTTCATAACAACCGAACTCTCCCCCATCCCAGTTTCGATGCAGCATGATTAATTTGGGACATTTGCAGACTGTAATATTATTCCGTTCTGAAAAGTGTCTGGAAAGTTGCAGCATTCCGGTGTGTTGTGCTCAGAGCTCTGGGAATATGTGGAAGTTGAAAAGAGATTCATCGTCGTCCTATAGGCTGCCGACACAGACGCGCTTTTAATTATTCAGGCCTCTGCGAGGGGCAGAGCGATACCGAGGCTTGTTCGGGCAGCCGATCTGCCGCTTGCTTCCACACAGAAACCCGGCTGTTGCGTCGGAACCTCTCCTCCCTGGACTCACAGATGTCGGTCGCTCTCTTTTATCAGGACAGACATTTGACAACTCATTTTCTGCACAGGTTGGCCCCGGAGAAAGATTCCCCCGAGCACGGTGGCACGTATCAGTGTTTTGGGGATATTAAATGTGGGTGTGTATTTTGCGATATCGTAAAACCTTCTTTTGCAAAGTGAGGAATTGTCTGCAGGCGTAAAGCAGCAGCAACACACACTGACCCGTTTGACTCGACACCGCTGCATGCTAGCATGTCAGCGCCATGCGGCCCAGAGTTTAGCCTGACAGGGTACGGAGGTAGAGGTGAAAGTTCACCTCACACGAAGAGCTGGTGAGAACCCATCCACCCATCCATCCATCCACCCACCATCCATCCAACCATCGACCCATCCAACCAATCGACCCATCCAACCAGCCACCCATCCATCCACCCACCATCCATCCAACCATCGACCCATCCAACCAATCGACCCATCCAACCAGCCACCCATCCATCCACCCACCATCCATCCATCCATCCAACCATCGACCCATCCAACCATCCATTCACCCACCATCCATCCATCCATCCATCCAACTACCAACTATCCATCCATCTATCCATCCATCCATCCACCCACCATCCATCCAACCATCCATCCGTCCACCATCCATCCATCCAACCATCCATCCAACTACCAACTATCCATCCATCCACCCATCCATCCATCCACCCAGCCACCCATCATCCATCCTCTTGTAGATGGGACGATCATCTAGTGCTGATATAAATGGGTGGTATAGATTCAACACTTTCTACGTTTTCACTCTGGCTTGTTCTTTCATTGCTATTTTCCTCGTGTTTCCCAAAGTCAATAACCAGCTCCTTCATTGTAGACACACTGCGGTCGAGGAAACTCTCATCTCACCACGAGAAATCAGGACGAGCGTCACCACGATGGGACTCTGATGAAGCGACGCCAGAGCGGTGTCGTCTGAACATGGAGGCCTGTCCCAGCTGTGATCAGACCGTTAGCATGTGGATGCAGCCGTACATGGAGGCAGGGCGGAGGCCACCTGAGCCCACTACCTGTCACCACCTCAGGGTGACGGATCACGAGGGTTCACTCAGCGAAATTACCCAGCTGAGGGTAGTTGATGAGAAATGTCGACAGAAATGGAACTCTAATATATTCCGTCTCAGCTTTGTTGGACATTTATTAATGTCTCCGAGTGACTTCCACTAATTAAGGCTGATGCAGCAGATGAAGCCTGGGACAAATAACGGTGTGGCCTGAGACGAAAAAGAGCTGCCGGGGGAATTTACATATTTAGTAGCGCTAGCACTCCGAGCACAATATGCTCTCAGCGCGGAGCAGCGAACTCCTCACCGGAGAGCCGCACCGGATCGTCCATCATCTCGCTACTGCTGGGAAAGCCTGAATTTATGGCATTTATCATTTCTAAAAATGGATACTGATAATAACAATAAAGGAGTTTGAAAGCCAGAACTTTGGTTTGGCTGCAAGGTATAATAAATCAGCACAATGCATCAGGTGCGAAAGGAAACAGAGGAAAAGAGCGGCCGGGAGAGCAGGCTAATGATCGCATATTGGAAACGCCGTAAAAGGGTAGATGTGGGCTTCCTTCTTTCCACCGAGAGGAGAACAGCGAGAAATGGCTCAAAGAGCTCAAAGCCACAGCAGGAGATCAAAGCTTCCAATAAATGTTCATCAATTACTTCACAAAGCAGTGAGAACGTTTTAAGCATTTTCACATCAAATGGAACTGTTGACAAAGAAAAATATCCGAAGAAGGCTGCGGCTAAAATTTAAAATCCTGCTCATATGATAAATATATTTTACATAGTTCAATTTAAATATAAACCAAACAATAATTCTAATATATGAGCTTGAAGAATCAGTGAAAGGATAAGATCCTGGGTTTGTCTTTTTTTGGCGGTGATGAAACTCTTCCTGGTTCCTCCCTTGTCAGGTCGAGCAGGGCGGGTCTCCAGGATGGTCGGCGGCCAATCAATGATTCAACACCATGTGCATCATCAAGGTGATCGTCTGTAGTGACTCGTCCCACCGTAACGCCATCGCAGCCTGAGACGCCGAATGGGGTGGGTGAGGACGGGACGGGACGGGACCCGGTCGCCGGGTCTGATGGACTCAAGCTGAATGGGTGGAGGGGGGGGGGGGGGTCCTGGCAGACGAGGAGGCCGTAGGGATGATCACCTCATTATTTAGAATGGTGTAAATAAATATCAGGGTCATTTCCAAAGCTAACAGCCGATACCAAATCAGAAGCCAGCAGCTGACATCGCTGTGTTCCCCGTTTTAAGCCCCCCCCCCCCGTGCGTTTGGGAGCGCCGACCGGTCGGTGGGGGCAGCTGGCCTTGCCTCCGGAATGTTTACTGCCCCCGGCGGCTGGAAGGCCTCAGTAAACACCAACATACCTTCCCTTTCTCTTCCTTTATGGACTCACTCGCATGCAGTCCATCATGCCGACGCACACGTCCCACACACACCCTGTCAGTGACGCACACGTCGCACACACACCCTGTCAGTGTGCACCTGTGACTCCCAGAACCTCCCGTTACATGGAACACATGCTCGGGAATGCCGCGGCCTGGGCTGCAAGTGGCTGCGGCACAGAGCCAGTCGAGTGTTTCATTTCCTGCCAAAGGAGTTAAAAGGACTTCCAAGGGCAATAAAAGCCAAGCAGGGTTGCACGCCATGGTCGTCCAATAGCGTTCGATCCCCCCTAGTGGACAACGCACACACAATCCCCAGTCAATAGACAAACTTTGATGGCTGTTTCCTGCCGGCGATGGAGTTTGTCTGTTCGCCAGAGAGGACATTTCATGCATCAAAGACAGGGAAGCATCCAGATCTGCCTGAGGCTGCATCAGAGTAAGATTTCACATCAAGGGAAAGAGAGTTGCAGGACTTGACGACCTTTAGCAGTTTAGAAATGGATGCCCCCCCGCCCCCGAGACGATGAGGAGCTGGTAACCTGACGAGGTCTGGAGGACGGAGTCAGTGTGCACGCTGCAACCAAGAGGGTAATGCACCAATAATGTGATGCATTTAATAGGAGGTTTTTCCTTGTTCCTGATTGGCTGCTGCTGCAGGAAACACTGAGTGAGTTGAGGTTATTCCTTTAAGGGCTGCGTGTAAAATGGTTTCTATGTTTTGTGACTCTTCTGGAGGACTAGATTTATCTTTGAGACACATCGATTCACGGCGTCTGACTTTTTTCTTCATCCCTGGATTTTTCAGAGCGTGGCCCGGATTATTTATTTTTTTCCCCTTCCGTTCCGGAATGCTGTGGAGCGGTTCATGGTGGAGGCGCTGGCAGAGCAGGGTGGGGGGGTTGCGTAACAGTCATGCATTGCGGTTGGAGGGTTTGTGTGGGGATTTTTGGGGTGACTCACTGGTGCTTTGTGAGATGAAAGAACCGGGGGAGATTGACAGCTCATTTTTTGTCTTGCCTTTCATTGTCTCATCAGCAAACTGTCTCCTGCAGTGAGGAAAACTAATTATGTCTTCAACCCCCTGCTTCACCCCCTCCCCTTTTATTCAGATCATCACACTTGGAAATCATAATGAGTTTGTGGCAGACCACTTTTACTCAGGAGAAAGGAGGGGGGAGGGGGGGGGGTCCATTTGCCTCCACCCAAAAAAGGCCTCCGGCAATTACGGCTGACCTTTTGACCTGAGCGAGCGGTTGCCTTGAGTTCTTTAGAGTCTAACCAGGACTCAGTTTGGTCCTGCACACCTGCTAGATTCGTGCCGCTGCTGTTTTAAACCAGCGCTGCCCCAAAAGCTCTGACTCATCAAAGCGGAGGGACTGCATGGCCATCTGCGAGGCTGCTTTGAATTATTTGGTATAAAACAACGGGGCAAAGTTATGGCAGCCATGGATCTGAAAGGGCCTTGGTGTTGGTTGTGGAGCAGATGGGCTTCACATCTGGGCCGGAGGAGGTTAGTGAGGATGTGAGGAATGCAGTGACAAGGTAACATCTTTGCCCCCCCCCCCCCACACACACACACTTCATACAATGGTATTATTTTCGCACTGTTTTTGGGTGAATTTCTTCCTCTTCTTGAATCTGGGAATGAAACGGCCAGTCGAGAAAGAGCTCTTTCATCTTGGAAGTCTGCCGTTGAAGTTTAGATGATGGAAACGTTTTCCTGTGCTTTCGCGCTCTTCTTGTTGTGGATCAGAGACGACTATTCCAACACGAAGTCAGTGACGCTCCACGATCCACTCTGAGATGCAGCATCTCAGTTCCGTAGATTTTATTCAAACTGACATACTTAGATCGAACATACTTAGATCGCAACATTGCATTAAAGGTAGTTTTAGTAGTACTAGATCGTAGTTTTTTGATATCACTCATTTGCAATTTTTCACCAAAGGTCAATGTGTATTTATTTTTATAGTTTATATTTAGAAGGGTTTCTGTATTCCAGTCAATCACTTGGATCAGACACAGATAGTTTGATCCAACCGTGTCTGTTAACGATACTATGAATCATGTTAGTTTATACCCCAACATTCTATAGGGAGGGACTGGATCCCAGCTTTGCAGTGTTACTGTGTCCGATTATCTGTAGCAGCCAGCGTCTCCATCACGCCATGGCGCTCCTCTCTAAGGACTCTACACTGAAATGTCTTCCAAGGAGGATCTAAATGAAAATTTGAGGCGCTTGTGTCCTCAGAGACGAAGCAAATTAAATTTGTGAATTCTTCACCAATCATCTCCGTATCAAACCAGTGGCGCGGCGTCAAATGCTGCCAAAAGATACTTCACAATCAGTTCAGGCCAGTGTACTCTGGTAGCAGACGTCTCCATGAGAGCTGGAATTAGAGCTCTGCAGAGTCCCCTGTGCGTTCAACATGTAAAAACACCCCTCTACTCAGGAAGGGCGAGAATCTCTTATTCATCTCATGGCATTATTTGATTTTGTCGACTGCAAAAGTAGATGAAATCGAGCCTTGAATGACAACGTGCTCGGCTTCCTGGCTGGAATGCAGTCGGAGTTGATGTCTAGTTGAACTCAGCCTGGATGTCCAGGCTGTGCAGCATTTGACAGCAGACGAGTGCGCCCCTGCAAAGCGCTGCTCCAGGAGAAACGTGTCTGCCGGTCGCAACCGGTCGCACGCCGCCGTCTGGTTCCCTTCGTGCTCTGTCATTCGCTTTTTGTCTGCGCATAAAGAAGACATCAAGTGAGCTCACGGCTGATGACAGACACGAAAAGCAAATCCTTAAAGCTACAGTCAGGCACGAAGAGGGCTCCTTTTGCTCGGCTGCGCCGTCTGGCTGGAGTGTCTGGCCCGGGGCGGGGGGGGGCTCATCACAGCTGCCGGCATCACGCCGTCCCTTTGATTACCGCGCTGCTCCTGCTGCTGAGGCTGATGGCGCTCCAGTCTGATCCCTGATCACCAGGTGTATTTACTCTTCTTCCTGGAGATGCGCTCGGCTGACTCAAGTGAGAGTCACGCTTCCTGTGTTGGTCCGTAATCACCATCCCGGTCAGATTTGACTGCTTGTCTCTTTGAAAGAAGCCTTTATTGGATCAGTACATAAAAGACATGTCTCTTTCCTCCTGTCTCTTGCCTCCTGTCTCTTGCCTCCTGTCTCCTGCCTCCTGTCTCTTTCCTCCTGTCTCTTGCCTCCTGTCTCCTGCCTCCTGACTCTCCATCATTTCTATGCAGCTTTCATTTTTCCTTTCAGTAGTTTTATGGCTGGTAATATAATCGTAATCCTGTCCTGGTTGGACACCCCCCCAAGATCCAAGAATCTATTAATATTCTAGTTTTCAATTTGTTCCATGAGAAGGTAAGAAAAAACATGGATCTAGAAACATTCGGTTGCAGGAATAGTAGGCGTGGTTTCCTGCACTGCCGTTCCTCCTGCTTGGTCGTTCAGCATCGGTTCATCCAATCAGACGTAAGAAGCTGTGCTTTGCAGCAGCATGAGCAGGATCGTTCGCAGCCCTCGTCGACTTTGTCTCGGGCTTTGACCGGATGTATCTGCATTTCATGGTGGCGAGCCGAAGGCTCTGCAGCGTGTTGAAGCGCCGCTGAGGCGGCTGGAAGGCTGTCCCAGCGATGGAGTCCATCCAGGACTGACATTAAAGAGCATGTGATGAACAATGAATTAACAGGATCCTGTTCCCGGTGACAGAGGTAGTGTTATTGTAAACACTGACATTTAAGGCGGGCAAAGCGGCGGACGGCCTCCTGGCTGTTTAGCAGCTCCTCTAATTCCTAGTCTGTGAACCCTCACTGACAATGGCAATAAACCACTTCTGATTCTGATTCTGATTCTGAAATGTCTGCAGGGCCGTCCGGCCGAGTTCTCGGCTCATCGGTTCTGCGCCTCTGCACTCCTCAGTCTGTGTTTTATTAAGATATAGGATCACGTCTCTGTACTGTCGTGCATATCTCTGCTTATCCTGGCCGTGCATTTTGGAAAGACGTGCCTAGCAGCTGCTAGAATCAGAAAGGTCACCAAGGCAGCAGATAAGCAGAGCCCAGCTTTCATTCCTCATCGGGCTTGCTCTTGCTTGTTTCACAGCGCAGCCACGCCGACATGAGGCGAGCTGCAGCTCGATAGCATCACTAGGACACAAATCACTTCAGAAAAGCACCGGTCAGCGCCCGGAGAGTCACGCTGACGGACGAGGACTCGGATGGATCGCCATCTGTGAATAAAACGGGAGGCTTGTTTACCAACTCTCTGTGCTTTCCTGACCACATGATTTATTTCCAGCAACCTCACTGTCACAAAGCTTCGAGTTCCATCCGGCACGCACACACACACGCACACATTGCCCTGCTGTGCATTGTGCAGAATCCCGCTGCAGTGCACAGTGACTTTATGTTCCATGGTATTGTCCTGCGGGCAGTTTTGCTGTTTCCAGTCTGGACATTGGATTATTTTGACCTTTTGAAACACGTCAGAGGAAGAAAACACGCTTCACACCTGCTTTTATTCCAATAGCTGGCTGCTTGTGGCCACGTTTGTTCTGCTAGTTATATTTAATGTTGTCGGGTAGAAACAGGGACAAGATTGAATTGTATTTTTTTTTTCCTTTTGTATTTAGAAACAAAGCTTAAGCCCTGCGGCTTAACTTTACGTGGTCACATGAGTCCCAGCATGCTGCAGAATTCAGTGTGAGCCTTCTAGTCTGAATGAGATTATCCCTGCCAGGCAAAGCAGAGGGATTCTGTTAGCAGAGACTTGCTTATTGGTTTTCACATTTTTACATGCTCAGACTGGAAAAAGATATTTCCAAGTCTCACCACCAGAAAGAAGGCGGGGCCATGCCTTCATTCGTGCTCTAATATGTGTCATCCTAAATAGCGGATGAAGCACCAAGTACAGTGGTCCCTCATTTATCACGGGGGTTACGTTCTAAAAATAACCCGCAAGTGCGAGTGCTTTTCTGCCTCTGTGTGGCCCCACAATGCGCTGGCGACACACCCGGGATGTAGCCTGCCTCTCGCCCACAGCAAACTGTATATTTATTAGATAGAATGGTAGAGTACAGGTACAGTCACACAGTAGAATGTATTACAGTACAAATACTGTCAAGCATCCTGTCTTAAGAGGAGCATTTCAAAAGAATGGGCTTCAGGGCTAGTTTCAGAAAAAGAATGGGCTTCGGGCCAGCTCCACAGACAGGTGGAGAATAGCTGGGGGCAGATAGAATCCACCCACACACCCTCTCTACTGGGCTAACACAGGCAATCAAACACCCACACAACCAAGTGCAAACATATGCAGGCATCCCAGCTGAGAAAAACCAGCTGGGGTTGAATGAAATTTGCTGAAAAGATTTCAATGTCTTGAAATGCAATTTGCATCCTTCATGCAGCGAGAGACAAATGTAGCCACTGAGAGGGGATCACACGGAGGCAGTAGTTTAACAGTGAGTCAGGCGGGTACAAAGTGCTGGTATGGAAGCATCGGGGGGCTCCAGTGACCCATGAACAATTTAGACTTCATGAGAACAATCTCTGAGCCTGGGTGACGTCTCCAGCTGAAGCGATATTTAATTCAGTAAAAGTTAACCAAGCTTGACCTTAAAGGGCCATTCCACAAATGTTAGACATAAAAGCCAATTCATCAGTCTTCCTTGGCTCTGTTGGCTCTGTTATCTGACATAATAACCCCTGATCATGTCACCATCACAGCCTTCGATCAGGTAAAGAGGCTACAGTTTTCAGCAGGTACTCTGATGGCGAATCTATAAACTAGGACAGTCCAACGAAGCAATTTGAATGTTTGCATTTTTGGATCCAGAATTTTGGAGCATTCTACACGCTTCAATGTCAACTCACCACTGCTGCCCTATTCTGACAACTGTTTTTAAAATCTATCTCCTGTGTGTCCTAAAATTCAGATGAGGTGCAAGACCTTAGGAAAATGTACTCTCTCTAACTTCTTATTCCCTAAAGCAGAATTATTTTAGTTCTTAACAACAGTAATTTTAGGGTAATATGCAGAGACCCTTCTGCAAACTTCGGTTTCTCCCAACAAGGAAAGATTTCACAGCCAACACTTTCTACCCTCTTAAGTTGAAGTAAGCTTGACAATGTCACATCTTGTTTGCATCAACACAGCTCGGAAACAATCTCCTGCCGGGCTTTTGTTGCTTCAGACTTCCTTGAACTGTAAATATTTGGAATCAGTCCATAGAGTGTGTTTAATGTGTCATTCACATCTAACATTGGAGAACAGAAATGCTGGGAAAGAAGCATTTCAAATATGTTAATATACATATACATAAACATACAGCGATGTGGAAACTATTGGGGGATAAAGCTCACGAGTCATACGATGAAGTTATAGGAAAAGATGTTTGAGGCTAGACTTAGGACAGAAGTAAGTATTTGAGCAGCAGTATGGCTTTATACCGAGGAAGAGTACCACAGAGACAATGTTTGTGTTGAGGCTAGCAATGGAGAAGTACAGGGACGGTCAGAAGGAGCTGCATCGTGTCTTTGTAGATCCAGAGAAAGACTATGACAGGGTGCCCAGAGAGGAACTGTGGTACTGCATGAGGTACTGTAGTACTGCATGAGGAAGTCTGGAGTGGCAGAAGTATGTCAGAGTAGTTCAGGACATTTAGGACAGCAGTAAAGTGTGCAGTAGGAGTAACAGGGGGGTTTAGTGTAGAGGTGGGATGCACCAGGGATCAGCTCTGAGCCCCTTTTTGTTTGTTGATGGACAGAACGGATGAGGTGAGACAGGAAGCTCCTCTGAATATGATGTTTGCAGATGACATTGTGATCTGCAGGTAGAGGAGAATCTAGAGAAGTGGAGGTCTGCTCTAGAAAAGAGAGGAATGAAGGTGAGCAGGAGTGAAACAGAGTACATGTGTGTACATGAGAAGGTCTCAGGGGGGACAGTGAAGCTACAAGGAATAGACGTAAAGAAGGGAGAGGACTTCAGGTACCTCGGGTCAACAGAGCAGAGTGATGGAGAGAATGTGGAAAGGAGGTGAAGAATCGTGTGCAGGCAGGCTGGAACGGGGGGAGGAAAGTATCAGGTGTGCTCTGTGATAGGACGAAGGGACAGGTCTACAAGACAGTGGTGAGGACAGCCATGATGGACGGCTCAGAGACGGTGGTGAGGACAGCCATGATGGACGGCTGAGAGACAGTGGTGAGGACAGCCATGATGGACGGCTGAGAGACAGTGGTGAGGACAGCCATGATGGACGGCTGAGAGACAGTGGTGAGGACAGCCATGATGGACGGCTTAGAGACAGTGTCTCTGAGGAGGCGGAGCTAGACGTGGAGGAGATGAAGATGCTGAGGTTCTCCCTGGGAGTGATCAGGTTGGACAGGATTAGAAATGAGACAATAAGAGGGACAGTGAAGGTTAGACGTTTTGGAGACGAGGTCAGAGAGACCAGACTTTGATGGTTTGGACATGTCCAGAGGAGAGACAGGGACTATATCGGTAGAACGATGCTGAGGATGGAACTGCCAGGGAACAGGACTAGAGGACGACCCAGGAGAAGAGACATGGACGTAGTGAGGGAGGACATGAGAGTGGCTGGTGTTGGGGAGGACGATGCAAAGGACAGGGTGAAGTGGAGAACGCTGGGTTGCTGTGGTGACCCCTCACAGGACACGCTGAAAGTGCAGTAGTAGCTCTGCTACAGTCCATAAGGCAGCATGGAGACAGAGAGAGACACACGTTTCGCCTTCGAGTTGAAATCAGCCTGCTGAATGAAAGAAGAGGATATTAAAAGCCTAATATATTCAGAACACATTAAAATTCACATCACGGCGGCAACTGGCTTCTGGATCTTAGCTTTACAGGAGAAGGTGTTTGGGGTCACTAACACCGTTTCTAATATTGCAAAATGAAAGCACAAATGCTTTTCCATGCTTTCAGACTGGCATAACAATTTTCCAATTTTATGCCTTACGAGGCCCCACCGGTCTGACAGAGACAGAATGTGTGTCTTCTGCCTGATACCGTGTCTGTGTGTCTGTGTGTGTGTGTGTGTGTGTGTGTGATCTACATTCACAGCCTTGAACAATCAATTCTGAAAATTCACCTTGTGGGTTCATCTCTGTTGAGCTCATGTTGACTGATCTCACTGATCTCTGTAGGAACTCAGACCTGGTGCTCTGTCACCCGTGGCAGGGTAAGTGGTGGAGGTGGGGGGAGCAGCCCGGCCGGGTGAATGGGGCAGATCTGGTGACGGCGCCGGTGCCACACAGTGGAAGGCGAGGAAGCTGTGTGGGAAAGCAGCTCCTCAGGCTGAACGCTGGCTCTGCAGCTCTGCAGCTCTGCAGCGCTGCCGCCGCTTGGACAGCAAGTGTCTCTGACAAGAACGTGGTTCTTCGAAATTTGACTCACTCTTCTTTTTTCAATTGGAATCGCAAAAAGGAAAGATGCACATTGTGAAAAAAAAATTATTTGTAGGGGAGAAATGTGACAGGCAGAGGAAGAAAGGCCAGGTGTCCAGTAGGAAGCAGTAACTTTAGACTAAGATGGGAAGGGGCGGAGCTAAAAGCAAAGATCATTTCACAGGTAAAGCTTGGATGAAGCATTTGGTTTTGTACTTCATTCTTAAAACAGCATCGAAGTCTCTCAGCTGGCCAATGAAACCCGTCTCCACACGAAGGCCCTGGCGGACGGTCGTCTTTTGGACAGCTTTGTCTCCGTGGCGTATATGATGAAATAATGGAGCTGCTGGTCACCATAGCAACATCTGTCCTGTGTGACCTGCAACAGCAATTACATTGATGAATTCGGCGAATCACAGGGCTTCCTTCAAGGTTCCTCTCGTACTGGGAGCGACTTAGTCTTGGGTTGACAGCATTTGTCAATTCCTAGTTCTTGCGGTGTCGATATAGAAATTATTTACTTTTAGTTTTGAACTTCTTCCTTCTGTGCACATCCAGGACAGAAGCATCGCTTAGTGTCGATAAATGTGAGGCGGGGCCAGTCTCGGGATGGAGGCGGAGCGGGCTGCCGGATCAGGGGACGTTAAGCCGCTCTAACTGCTTGTTGTGACTCCGGAGGGAAAACTCCATCGTCCCTTCGACCGGCCGACTGCTCTGAGAAAGGACACATTGTCCCCCTGTTTTGGATGGATTATGAGAGGACATGTCACAGCAGCGGGTTCTTGGGCGTCAGCTGTCATGAGCATTTCTGTCAGGAATGCCGATGAGGCCTAATGAGGGTTTAATCCAGGGGGAGTCATTAGTGGCAGGTCATTTTAAACCAATCCGGGGTCAGGCTGTTTTCAAGCTGCAGAAGTCCACGCCCACTGGGTCAATGAGCATGGCAGCAGGTCCTTCTAATCCAGGCGAAGACTTGTCTCTGCTGGGTCAGTGTAAACTCTCAGATATCCGAGTCTGGGTGGAGACTTGTGCAGAGCTGTTGCATGTTGGAGGGTAAGAAAAAGCATCTCCAAAGACAAGTGCAAGCCTGTTCTGTTCATCGTGAGTGGAGCTCAACTGGAGACAGTCGGCTAAGTCTGCATATCATCGCAGCGGCATTTCAGACTTCCCATTTCCTTAGTGCGGCTTCACCTTCCGCCGGCTTGCATTTCACCTGAAAGCGCCGCCCTGATCCGAGAAAGAGAAGCATTCAGAGCTCAGCGTCTGACAAGCGGCCTTTACCTGGGAGCCCAGCTTGCTTCGACATGTTAAGACATGTGTTTTTGAGCCATCGCCGTTTCACTGGGGCGTTTAGGGCTGTTTAGGCTGCATCTTGGCAGAGAACATCATTTCTGGAAGCATCATCTCTTTTGGCGAGTTATAGATGCAATAAAAGCTTGTCCTCGTTTCTTCTCATGCGTGGTTCAGTCTGCCACTGCTGTGCAAATAATGGTAATTACAAAGACCTCACTGATTGCATTTAATGTAAAGGAAACAGAAACGGTAGCAGGAGAAGGAGCACAGAGCACAGAGCCAGCTGCAATAAATAAAGGAGCCATTTTATTCTGACTGCACACGCTGGTTGATTATCCTGCTTTATTCCACGTAGAGCGTCTAAAGATAAAACGATAGTTAATCGTACAAGTCATTATCATCTCATTTCTTCTTTGTGTATCGGCTAGTAAGGTCTGAAAGGACACCAGGCTGTTTTTCTGGGAGGTTTTACATCCAGAATGAAATAAGCATGTGCATTAATTAACCTTTCCCATTACAGGAGAACACATCATCATGAGAATGACGGTTACCTAGTTGCACTTGTTGTTAAGTACTAATGGTGAGCCGATAGCATTGATGGACTGATAAACGATATGATGCTATGTATTATTTCTGGGGTTGGTTGGTGGGTTGAATTTGATCGCTGCATCATTTTAGCCTCTTCCAGTGAAGGTTCGAGGTTCGGTGCCCTCGTCCTTTAGTCCAGGCCGATGATCTCAGCTGCAGCTCTGCGTGTCTCCTGCTCAGCCACAGATACCTGTGCAGCTGCTGCAGCTTTTAGCGCCGGGACATCAGATGGATGCATTGACATTCGGCACACATGGAGCTCCGTCATCTTAAACTGGGTTTCAGTTGCAGTTGAGGCGAGCAGTCCTGCATGACCTTCCTTTGACTGTACCGTGCTAGCAGCTAGAAGGTAAATCCCTGCAGCGCTCAGCGTCCCTCGACTTTGTACTAGAGCAGTACTAAAATATGTAGACGGCGTAGCGACAGCAGCAGCATTACGCTAAATAATGAAGAGCATTACATGGCCCAGATGCAGGCTTAAGCTCTCTTAAAGGTTGCTCAGCCTGCCACCATTATTTACCTTCGGGCACTGACAAGTACAAATGGAAGTGTTTTGTGCGCACTGTTTGAATCTGACCGCGTTTAAAATGAGAAGCGGTCCAGCGGCGTGGATGAGACGAGCGTGAGGAGGTTGCAGGTGCCACGCCCCCTCCTGACAGGCCTCCGGTCTGCTCAGCTGGAAACATGGGAATTCATTTCGCCGAGTTGTCATTTACATGTCGCACGTTTCCGCGGCGCTCCACCGTTCGCACGCTAATTGAAATTTCGATCATGCGGCGTAAACACTTAGACGCATCCCCGCTGAATACTTGTCGTCTGGCGAGGGCTGCTGAGTGTCAGTGGATGCTGATTCGGCGTGGGCTCCATGCGCGCGGTGCAACGAGGGCTCCCCCCCGATTGACGCTGTCTTCTCTAAACAGCTCCGTCCCAGGTCAGCGAGGTGATCAAGGAGAAGGTCCAGCAGCGCAGCATCCAGCTCTCCTGGCAGGAGCCCCAGCAGCCCAACGGCGTCATCACGGAATACGAAATCAAGTACTACGAGAAAGTGAGTCTGCGGTGGCGTTGTGTCCTCGTGTCTTCTTGACAGCCCCTCCCCTCCATCACTCCCATCACGTTCACTTTTGCTGTGTATTCATTCCGGATTCTACCTGCATGCTGCCGTGAGTGGAATTCACAAGATTCTGCAAGTACCTTTGTCTCGTAATTGCAGTAATAAATGAGATGATCATAAGATTTTAATCAGGCTGCAGTCCCCCCCCCCCCCCCCCCCCCAATCTGTTACCGTTATCTCCTGTCCCCGACCACACCGACTGCCTCTTTGTGTTGCAAGTCTGAACAGATCAGCGCTCTGCCACGGCGCTTAATGGAGCCAACCGAAGGCAGGCTCCATTTAGCGTGCCTCCGGCGTGCCTCCTCCGTCAGCCTCCTGCAGACACCACGTCAGCCTCCTCCGTCGTGCCTCCCACGTCGTGGTTTGCTGCTGCTGGCGTGTGCCCAGCGGTGAAAGTGCGAAATTGGAAACAACAACTAGACTCCTAACAGACCCTGGCATTCCATTTGGGTGTTTGCCAAGGAAAACATTTACAGATCAGCAGCAAAGTGCACAAGCCTGCGCATCCCAATGGATTCCATGAGGACGATGGGGGGAGCGTCCGGGTGTTTATGTCGTCTACAACGGCGGCCAAACGGTTCAGAAATCTGCTCCAGCGGTCATCAAATAGCAACAAAGGCTAAAGTTAGCGGTCATGTTTTACACTCGCAATGGAAAATAGCTTCAGCTGCAGCTGCATCCTCTTTGAAACGTCCGCCTGTCCCTCACCTCATGAATGTCTGAGATGAGAAGAGATGAGAATCTTCTTCACTCCTGATATCCTTCCATTATTAACCGCCGAACAATTTGTAAAAAATTCCACTGCAATAGATATTTAAGTGTAAAATAAATAAACTACATATAGGTGCTTTCAATGTCACGCAGGTTTTCACAGTAAAAGCATCAGGTCTGCTGTGCAGCTTTTATTGATTTCCTTGGCTAATTAATTGCATGCAGTTTATACCCGCCCTGAAAATTACAAGTTATATGTGAGCTTAAATGTCTGGGGTTTTGCACGGTCAACTACTTGAAGACTTTTAATGTGAAATATCCATGCAGGAAGTTGCAAGCAAAATAAATGAATGAATCAAAAGGCAGTATTTACATTAAAGACCGTTTTGCTGTCCTGACATCATTAATACTGTGAAGATATATAACATAGGCCTGTCTGAGTTAACGCTTTGCTGCCACAGACCTCATGTTTATTGTGCACATAAAAAGCACGAATTAGAATGGTTTTATCTGGAGCCGCCGCAGCGTGTATTATCCTGCATGAAACGTCACATCCCTTCTGTTTCCAAAGGGCAGGTCATTGCAGCCGCTGAAGTACATCTGCAGTGTTTTCTAAGCCATACTTTCACTCGCCAGTTGGTTTCTTTCTTTAACTTTAAATGGCGAAATGACATTGTTTTGATGAAGCTATTTTTTGTTCCTCATGCAGGATCAGAAAGATCGGATCTACTCCACGGTGCGGTCCAAGTCCACGTCAGCCACGGTGAGCAACCTGAAGCCCAGCACGGCCTACGTTTTCCAGATCAGGGCCTTCACGGAGGCCGGGTTCGGGACCTACGGCCCCAGGCTGGAGATCACCACCATGGAGGAGGCGACAGGTGGGACGGATAAACAGTCTGCTAATGCCACCGTCATACACACACACACCTACGCACACACACACACATACACACACACATTATCGGGAGCCATACTAAAAATAAATGTGAAATGACCCCAGGAGGGGTGTGGGTTCGTGCAGGCCACAGCTGAAGTGCCGATGAGGTGGATGCACTAGTAGATCCGTGTTAACCGCTGCGCTGGACCTTCTGGTCATGCGCGACCGCTTCACCTCCTGAATGGGAAGCCGGCAGCCACCGTGCGCTCTCCACCGTGCGCTCTCCACCGATGGCGCGCAGGATGCCGACCGCAAACACCAGCTGGCATCGGCACACGGTGTCGGGCCGCGAGCTCGCAGCTCCAAACGCATGCACAACCTGCTAATGTTTGCAGCTCCCGTAATAATAGTAACAGCCCAGGGAAATGATTCGCATTCAAGCAAAACAAACAGAAATTGCTTTGACTTTATGCTGACAGCACGTCATGGGAAAAATCACTAAGCACAAGGACAAGCTCGCGCAGCATCATGAGGATAAAATCATTTCAATCTAATCGGTTGCATTAGCTGCGCCCCGAGTATCACAGTGTGTGACTCTGAGCTTTGGCGTGTGTGTGTGTGTGTGTGGGGGGGGGGGGGGTTATGGATCATAATGTCTAACATTAAAATGCATTTTAAATGTGAGGTCAGGGAATAAATTCTGTCAAACAGTTTGCTACTCTAAATCTCAGGCCTCCCTAAACGGCACCTACTGCACCGACCGATGCGGCAGCTCCCCATCGAGGCTCCCTTAATGAAATACTGTGGTAATAATATACCAGGTGCAATATGAAAGTAAAGATGAAAGCGTATTTCAAGTGTCAGCTTCCATATAGCGATTGAGTAGAAGGTGGGAACCATGCGGCTGTTGGTGGGACGGGGTACGATTCAGGAGCTTGTGATCCGTGAGCAGAGCGACACGTCGTTTCACACGCCTGCAGGCGGTGCATTTGTGATAAAGACAAGTCTTACATGTGATTGCATGTCAATGAGAGCCATTGCAGTTCATAGAAGTCAGCTCAGAGTAAAGATTCCTTCTTCACACTGATTGGTCACATGATTCAGCGCAACAACCACCGTCAGTGAAGGAATTAACAGTCGCCTTATAAATGGATGATTATGTCTTTAAACTGTCAGCGGTCTGGGGATAAACCTTAGTGAAATTAGAATCAGCTGAGGAGTGTAAGAATCAACACGCCTGTGCATCATCGCTAGCTTAGCATAAAGACCTGATGCAGTAGACAACATCTAAGCTAGTTCTGTAGCTAATAAAAAAAAAGCTTTGCATGTTCAACTTGCAGCACAACGAGCCCTGGTGAACAAGCTGCATCTTTTGTGAGTCTCTGGAGACGAACCTGCAACGTGACGAATGACCATTCCTCATTCTTCCAAAATAGACACTCGGCGAGATTCGAAAGCTTGATTGATCTGAATAATCGGCACATTGTTCGACCCCCTCCGCCTCAGACGAGATGCACGGCGTCACCCTTTTTCATTTATAAAGAGCACTTGATTTAAAATGCATGGATTTAACCGCTCACGGGCATCAGCTCTATCCTGCAAGCCGTTCTTGGAAGCCATCGGCAGTTTGTCAGGGTGGAAGCTCGGAACGGGAAACAATCCAACCTGGATGCGTCTTTGTCTGAGATGAAGGCCGGCGCCGGCGCCACCTGGGACTATTAAGCCCACTTTCTGAAACAGTGGAGCCGTGTGTATAAGGACGGCTCAAAAATAGAAGTGTCCTTCCTCCACTCTCGCAGGGATGCAGAGGATGGGGGGGGGGGGGACTCAGCTATGTCCCACAGATTGCAGTCCTAGACGCTTTCTGAATGCCTGTCCGCCTGTGTTTGTGTGTCCCTCTCATCAGCCGCGATCGTCTCCAGCGAGCAGAACCCCGTCATCATCATCGCGGTGGTGGCCGTGGCCGGGACCATCATCCTGGTGTTCATGGTGTTCGGCTTCATCATCGGGAGAAGGTACGCCCTCGCGGGCACCATTGACTCTCCGCTCCTGTGAGTCTGCGCTTGTCAATTCGCCTTTCTGCCACTCACAGAGCCTCCACGTGTGTCGAGTCGTCGCCAGCACACACACTCACACACACACGCACGTGCACCCATCCTCTCGCAGCATGCTGTGCTAATGGCTTGTGATGCTTCGTCTCTTCCCTCCCAGCCCCAACAATATTTCCAAGCTATTTTTGTCGAGCCGTTATGAGACAAGTAGCCCCCGAGCGAGGGGGCTTTGGCTCGCCATTCCCCTGTGTGAGATCCCGCGGGCGGCATGAAGGGTGGCACAGTTTAGTATTTTGGTTTTAAGCACCCTGCTCATTGTCATTATCTCCGCTCCCTGGCATGCCTCATTTTTTCACCCACATGGGGGTTAAGGTTAGGGATGATTTTTACCCTCGCCGAAGGGGAGGCGAGGGTGTTGCAATTGGGTGCGTTTGTCTGTCTGTTTGTCTGTTTGTCTGTTTGTTTGTTTGTCCGAGCGCATAACTCAAAAACTAGTAACCCAATCGACTTGAAATTTTTACACAAGCAAGGTTCTGTCCGTGGCTCGGTCCTCCCCGAGAATGCCGTTGATCCGGATCTGGATCCAGATTCTAGAATTATGTTTACATCTGGAATTGTGCCTGTGCTGTAAACTGTCACTTTAAGAGGGAGGGAAACGAATGGCATGATGGGAAAAAGAGTCCAGAAGGAGTCTTGTAGTACGTTCTGGAGCAGCAAGCTAGAGCAGGTTTGGCCCCTCTGATCCGGAAGCCCTGTTTACTGTCTCACGAGATCCAATCATCTTTTGGAGGCGGAGTCTGCAAGCTCTGATTGTCTTTCTAGTTATATCTGGACTAATAATCAATTACTGTTTTAGTAATGTCCTGTACTGCGCTGTGTTTTTATTGTAGCCTCTTGTTTTTCATGGATTTATTTAGAAGTCACTTTCGATACTTGAATTGAAAGTTTTGTGTTAAAAAAACATAATCAAAACAAAATCTAATCGGCGTGACTTCCTATTGAAATACAAGCGGTGTCATCAATCCCACAATCCCAGTCGAAGGTCCTGGGAGGTACCCCCCCCCCCCCGGGTAGAAATCATCATCATCAGACTGAGGGAGGGAATGGCTCGACAGCCCCCACTTAGCGCTACATTTACATCATATGAGTTTGTTTTTCACAACTTCTACTGGTGCAGATTCATCACAATACAAACTGCCTGGATTCAAGTGCAGTTCTAAATCAATGGTGTTGCAACGCTTCTCGTTTGCACCATCAGAATGGCCCAAGACTTTCACAGAGAGCTCATGGATCGCTCAGAAAATAGGGAACAACGTGGCAGGAGGCGCTACAACTTCCTGCTTCACGGGCGTCTCTGTTGATGATTCGGTGCTGGAAGTTTGATATAGGCCAAAACCGCCACGCGATGCTGCCCGTGCAGAAACTCGATTATAATCCCAGGTGATATGGAAACTCTTCCTTTCATCGTTATCCTATGAGGAAATACAAACGCCAGGATGTGCATGCATGCAGGGTGTCACACGGGGCGGCTCGTGCTCATCACTTCTGGCTGATGCTTCCTTTCCACATCACATCTTTCTCTTTTTTTTGATTTGACGACCAATCACTTGCTCGGGTTGTTCTTTCATGTGACACAGTAGCGTTGCATGTGGCAGAGTATCCGCTGTGCAAGGCTACATGCGGCTCAGCTGGGTTCCTCGGGACATTTGTCACGCATGGCATTATTTAGCACAATAACAATTCTTGTAATTTAGGGCTTGTATTTCATCCGCACGATCAGCTGATTCTCCCCCCCCCCCCCCCTGCAGGCACTGTGGGTACAGCAAAGCCGATCAGGAGGGAGACGAGGAGCTCTACTTCCAGTGTGAGTGCCTGCATTCATCAGTCCAAATGCACACATGTCGTGTTTCTGTGCTCACAGACGCCTCAATCGGCGCACGCAGAGCGGGAAGGCTGCCATTAGCCCCCACAGGCATGGCTGTTTGATCCCAGTTCATTAGCTTTGTGTCAAAGCTGGGAACAATCAGCCCAGCATCTGCTGCCGATTGGCTCGACTCACTGAGTGGATGCATGAAAGTGACAGCTGTCTGGGAGGGGGCCGAGGCCGGCCCATGAGGAAGGCCATCGGTAACGGTTTTGGAGAGTAAGTTCCTGGTTTGTCAGGTGGTGTCGAGCATCTTCTTTCGGTTTTGCCACTGACACCCTCCCATAATGAGACACGGCCACAGACAGATTCCCCGAGTGGAGCCGAGACGATCCGAGCTGCAGGCAAACCGCTGATTCTGAAACAAAGGCTCGACCGTGTCACAAAGTCCATCACCGAATCAGAGGCAGAGCGGCTTGGTTCCGGTCGGCTGCCGTTAAGCACTGGCCAGATCCACCTCAGCGGTTCTCAAGTCCCACCCGGTGATGGAAAACACAAACCAGCACAGCGCCGGGCTCAATGGAACGATTCGCCACGCGGTATCAAATGACCAGAAGCGAGCGAGCGCGTGAATTCAACACGTGGAGCCGGTTTGTGTTCCACGGAGCCGCGAGGACGTGCCGATATCTGCTCCCCTATCAGAGCCGCTGACACCTCAGATGGACGAAACAATCATGGGGGAAATCTCGGCCGGCCGCCCACAGTGACCCGCAGTGGCGTCGCTGCGTGCCCGCCGCGGTACTGGTCCGGAACCAGAGAGGAAGAGCCTCCCCAGCTGCAGGAGCGCTGCTCAGCCCCCTGCAGCGGCTGCACAAAGTCGTTCCGTTTTAAAGCTGACAGGTTATATCGTTATCAAAGGAATGTAGAATCCAGCGTGTAATCAGCCCCACCAGTGCGCTGTTCACTTAATAGTGCATGATATTACAGCTCGCCGTTAATTCGCAGCACTGTGTGAGACGTTAGCCCCGCGCCGCGTCTCTGGCCACTGCTAACCGCCATGTTTTTCTTGTTTTGCTCCGACTCACACTTTATGTATATTCATGAGCTTTGCTTATTACATAAATGAGTCCCAAGTGAATTACCAAGACCGCAGTCCAGCGAAAGAACGAATGGCCCCTTTTTCCTTACAACATCGTATTCACGGAGACCCGAAACCTCCCGACAGGATTATTAGAATCCATGACCGAGCGCCGGCCTCGTTGTCCACATTCATACATTCATCTTCTTTAGATCGTCATCGTCTCATCTTCAGCCGCTTTAGATCACCACTTATGATTTTTTTTAAATAATCAATTGACATGTTGGCCCTGTATTGAGCTGGTGACTCGTCCAGGGTGTAGCCCCAAGATAGGCTCCAGCGTGACTTGTGACCGGTATTTCAGCCGGTGACGATCGTCTCATCTCAAAGAAGATGAATGAATAAATTAAAAGTGAAATCGTAATTTCTGAATCTGTTGTGGGGATTGCTGTGATCTGGGAACACTTATATACATATTTGAATATATTTGAACTACATACAGAAATGACTATTGAAATCTGCTCAGATGTAAATCGTGCTGAATTTTTTTGCCATTTTTGCAACCATTTGTGTTGCTCGGACCTTTGAAGATCGTTAGCCTGTAAAGCGCGTGCATATTTAACCATAGCAGTAATCCTCTTACATTTCTACAGTTAAATTTCCAGGCACCAAAACCTACATTGACCCTGAAACCTACGAGGACCCGAACAGGGCTGTCCACCAATTTGCCAAGGAGCTGGATGCGTCTTGTATTAAAATCGAGCGGGTCATTGGAGCAGGTGAGGCCGTCCAGCTGTTCCTGTGCTCTCATACATCACTCTGACAGCCGCATATTTACACCTTGAATGGGGACACAGCTCCATGCATTGTGTATTGATGGTGGAGTAGCAAAGACAGGGAGTGGGGGGGTGGGGGTAGTTTCCACGAGCGTTTTACAGATGCGGTCAGTGACAGTCTGCATGCATCTGAATCATGTCTTATTCTAGGCCGAGGTTACTCTCCCCTGAGGATGACGACGCCACGCTCCACTGCACGGCTGCTGTGTCTCAACACACACTAATAAATGTGTCATTGTGAAGTGCTTGGTTTTCATTTTTACCCCTCACTCGTGAACGGTTTCACCTCCAACAGGAGAGTTCGGGGAGGTGTGCAGCGGCCGGCTCAAGCTGCCAGGGAAGCGGGATGTGTCTGCCGCTATCAAGACGTTGAAAGTGGGCTACACGGAGAAGCAGAGGCGGGACTTCCTGTGTGAGGCCAGCATCATGGGGCAGTTCGACCATCCGAATGTCGTTCATCTGGAGGGCGTCGTGACGAGAGGTAATACCACCGGGAGGCGGCTGAGTAATCCTGTTCTGAGTTTCACCGGCGTGCGTTTCGCTGTGGGAGGTGAAGGCGCTCTGGTTAGAGTGACGTTATCGCTGATGAAATCAGCCACACTGCCTGTTTAACATTTTCTCATTTAGATGCTGTAATAAAAGGAACAGATGGTTACTTTTAATTAAAAGCCATTCAAACGGCGGCTAAAAAAAGATTGTGAGCAGTTTCAGCATAGCTGTGAAGCTTAATGTAAAAAAGAAAAAAGAAAAAAATGCAGGTATTGATTTCTCGTCCTCTTTTTCTTATTTGTCTTCTCCCTTTCTTTCCAGGAAAACCGGTGATGATTGTAATCGAGTACATGGAGAATGGCTCATTAGATTCTTTCCTCAGGGTGAGCATCGCCTTCGTCTTTGTGTCGGCTGGGATGCGGCCCAGACAGCAGAATCCGTGCATCACATAAACGTCCTAACGGCCGTCCTCCACTTCCCCCGTGGTCGGTGACGGCGGCTGACCTGCCTGCTTCTCTGTGCCGTGCAGAAACACGACGGGCAGTTCACAGTCATCCAGTTGGTGGGGATGCTGCGGGGCATCGCGGCAGGAATGCGATACCTCTCCGACATGGGATACGTGCATCGGGATCTGGCGGCGCGGAACATCCTCGTCAACAGCAATCTCGTGTGTAAAGTGTCTGACTTCGGCTTGTCAAGGGTGATCGATGACGATCCAGAGGCGGTCTACACGACAACCGTGAGTCAATTAAACCCTTCGCTGTCTCTGCACAAAGCCGCGCCTGAACGCTCGAATCAAATCACAGCCAGCGCGTGAAAGCAGAGCAGCAGAAGTCTGGGCACAGGACCAGGTCGTCTGAGCTGCTGCTGTTCTGCAGATACTTATATTCGTGCAGCTTTCTGACCTCTGAAGGGTTCAAAGTTGTTAGAAACTTAGAAACCATTAACTCATGGAGTGCCAGCCATTTTCAGCTCAGCTATATGCTTTCGCTCAATTTGCCTGATTTTCCAAGCCCCACAGAATATTGAAAGATGAAAGTCTCTTCTCTCACCATTTTCCATTCCAGAGTGAAGAGAGGCAGATTTTAATGTCAGGGTTGGCAGTGAATGTTTGGGTTATAAAAACGTCTTTAGACGTTAATGGCACTGAAAGAGTTAATAAGAACAACGTTCAGATTGCCAGGCTGAGGACTCTGTTTGGTTGATATCATCCGGACATTAATATGCATGCTCATGTTAGTTTATGGTCTGGTACATAGTACCATTTGATCAAGGGCCTTGTTTAATTCTCCATTCTATATTTATCTTCTCGTTCCGACTGCTGAATGTCAGAACCTTTCTCTTTGCGCAGTAAAGTGGTTCAAAGTAAATCCTGTTTTAATTTTTAGTTATTTCTGTAAATTAATCACAGTCTCTTTTCTTTTCAACCAATTATCGTATTTCTTCAGATAAATCATTTACAGGGTCTTACTGCTCAGATCGGATTGCTGCTCAGATTGTGAATTGAATAATTTTGTAGTTTTGAACATAATATTTAACTTTGTCTTGGATGAGCTAATTATTTTCATGATTTATTAAGTCAGTACTATCACGGGTCCTAATGATCAAGCTAAATATGATCTAAACCAGTTCAATGCAGATCCTCTAACACCAACTGATCGTTCCAGCCTCTGTAACAGAATCGGATGATCTATTGTATCAAAGGCTGCACTGATATGTAATAAAATAAGCACTCAGACAAGTCCATATCAGACGCTATTAAAGGTCATTGGTGACTTTAACTAATGCTGTCTCTGTGCTATGATGAGCTCTGAAACCCGACTGGAAAACCTCAAATAACTGATTGTCCTGCAAGAATTCACACAGCTGACTGGAAACTGCTTTCTCTAAAAGCTTTGACAGGAATGGAAGGTTTGAAATTGGCCAATAGTTAGCCGAGACATCAGGATCCAGTGTTGTTGAGACAATAGCCACACTTAGTTGCTGCAAGTCAATGGGGGTGAAACTATCAAGAGTAACAGTCGTATCTCTACTTCCATTCCCCATGGAGGGGTCAATGCCACACGAAGGCAGACGCTGATGAATGACGTCCCTAATAGATTCGGTTTTGGTACTGAAGAAGTTCATGAAATCTTCACTACTGAGACCTGTTGGAGCAGAAGGGTCAACAGAGCTGGAGCTTTGAGTTAGCCTAGCTACGGTGTCAGAGAGAAACCTCGGATTAGATTTGTTCTCTTCTATTAGAGATGAGTAATATGCTGCTCTAGCTTTGTGTTAGCCTAGCTACGGTGTCAGAGAGAAACCTCGGATTAGATTTGTTCTCTTCTATTAGAGATGAGTAATATGCTGCTCTAGCTTTGTGTTAGCCTAGCTACGGTGTCAGAGAGAAACCTTGGATTAGATTTGTTCTCTTCTATTAGAGATGAGTAATATGCTGCTCTTGCCTTGCGGAGCGTCATCCTGTACATTTTGAGGCTGTTTTTCCAGATTAAACAAGACTCCTCCAATTTAGTTGAGCTCCACCTTCTCTCCAGTCTTCTGGCTGTTTGCTTTAACAATCTAATTTCAGAATTGAACCACAGAGCGTTCCTTTTTGGTTTTAGTTCTTTCAATTCTTAAGGGGACAATGGAGTCAAGCGCATCAAGTCCCCAGCACCACCTACAAGATGATCTATGTGGGAGGGGCTAAAGTTACCACACGACTCCTCAGTAATGTTAAGAGTTTAATGCTGATGGGATTACTTCTTTGAATTTAGCAATATCACCATCAGACAGACATCTAGTCAATGAAGTTCTGTTTGATGGAACGTAGTCCAATAATACAAATTTAAAAGTGATGAATTTGTGGTCCGATACAAAAGGGTTCAGTGGAAATACAATTAATCGATCAATGTCAATACCATTTGTGAGAACCAGAGCCAAGCTGTGATCAAAGCTGTGGGTGGGTTCTTATACTCTCTGGGAGAAGCCAATTGACTGAACACAATCTAAGCAAACATTTCTAATTGGCAAATGACCAGCAGGTGTGTCTCCAGGTGTACAGCCAACTCTCCCGTGGCCACGCCCACACTGCGAGACATGGAAAAAACAGTGTCAGAGAAGCAGATCACACAGGAGACTATGACAAGTACATTAATAAAGGTTATAAATTAAATAAAAAGATACAGTTTAAGAAAAAAACACAACTCTTTGGTCTCCAGTGTGAAAGATTAGTTTATCATTACAGCAACAGCTGTTACACAAACATGCTGCACAATCTATGTGGCATCAATACATGTAATAATTTAAATAGTGTTACCAAAGTCAACAGTTCATAGTTTATGAACCAGTATTGTGAAGTTTGTCCTTGTGTGTGTTTTGACCCTCGATGTAAATGTATAACTAATTGCTGTCTAATTGTCTTTTAGAAGATGCGGGATGTATTGAACGTGATCCTTTTACTGCATTTCACTGAACAGGGTGGAAAGATCCCCGTCCGATGGACCGCTCCCGAAGCCATACAGTACCGTAAATTCACCTCTGCAAGTGACGTGTGGAGTTACGGCGTCGTCATGTGGGAGGTCATGTCCTACGGGGAACGGCCGTACTGGGACATGTCGAATCAAGATGTGAGTTACCGCCTGGTATAAAGTCATGACGTCACCTACTCGTCGTTCTGCCGACGAACCGAGTAGAAACACAATCTGCATGGGTGTTTCTGGATCTCTGAGGGGTCGGTTGGCCTACAGCCATTGTTGCTCTCTTACCTTCATGCTCTGGGAAGTTATTATGGGCTGTTATGTCCAGTATTTCATTTCAAACTGGTCCTAAACCATAAATTATTTAGTGCTGACGAATAAATAGTGACTACAAAAAGTGAACGCAGTGAGACGCCTGCAGTCTTCCTGTTAGACACCGAGTTCAAACCGACCCAGGTGCATGTTAGTGGTTGAGTCAATGGTTACCACTAACTAGCAGCATCTGCCGCCATCTTACAGGTGTACGTAGGTGGTTGAGTCACTGGTTACCACTAACTAGCAGCATCTGCCGCCATCTTACAGGTGTAACTACCGTTACAATGTGGGAATGATTTGTGAGAATGGAAAGATTTTCAGTCAATGACGTAATTCCGTTTTTCTTTTTATAGGAACGGTAACCCTCTACCGGTTTAGTTTGTGTGATCATCGTTGCATTTGAAGCCATTTTAAGGAGGATAAAATGGGAAACATAGTTTTGATACTTGAGCTAATCTTAATTTGGAAAAGGCTTGTCATGCAGTGCACCTTTAATTCAATTTCAAATGTATTTAAATGTTTATAATGACTTATGCTAATATGGGCCATTTGAGCAATAGCGTTGAACCAATTACACAGTCAGCAACTTGTGTTTTAGTTTCAAACACAAAACTCAAGGATGCTAAGACATAAAATCTGAGTTTGGAGGGCACTGCACCAGCTTTACACAACACATCACTACACAACTACACAACTCAAGGCTTCCTTGGAGAAAATACAACAAGGAGAGCCAGCTGGCTGACATCCTAACCATGTCGTCAAGCTCTAATCGAGCGTCTGTGCGTGTTCCATAGACACCACGTGTGAAGGTTGGGTGGAGTCTAACGTTTGTGGGCATTTAGTAAGCAGGGAGTGGCTATTAGCTCCATGTCAGAGCTGGTCTCATGCTCGCGTCTAAAAGTCTGTCCTGCTGATTCCATTCTGTTCACCTTTCTATTTGTTTTTCACCTTTCACACTCGAGATGGGGAATTACCTCGTAGGGTAAAGTGAAAACCCTTCTGGTGTGAATACTCTTTACTGCATCAGTGTATTAATTTATGTCTTTAGTTTAAACAGTATCACTCTACTCGGGTTTTCTTGCTAAGCACCGAATCTATTCTCCAGTGAAATTAGGGCATAAGCTCCTGCGACCTCTGTAAATACATTTCAGAAAACCTGAGGAGGAATGCAAGAATGTTGAAGATGAGGTCTTTCCACTAGTTGCTGTAAATAACTCACAGGAATAAGCCAGAAGCGACAGAGCGGAAGCTTGTATAAGGTAGACGGAGGCAGTACGCCGCGCCATCAGGGAAATTGCGGGAGCTGACTTTTGCCACAGTCTTTCTCCTCAAAAGAACCCATTTATCCACAGTTCTCTGAGTATAAATATATATATATATATCACCCGGTGTTTAGCACCCACAGCGCCAGGCCTAAACATGATTAAGATTCTGCAGGGCTCCGAAGCACAGACTTGCTGATTGAACAATCAGATGGTGGAAATGCTAAACTAGACGGCTGGGCCTCGAAGTGGCCGATGCGATGCTTTGACACTCCGCCTCTTGACACGCATCAATGTCAGAAATTGCTGTGCTTTGTCAATACGTCAGCAAACATCCTCCGGGGATGGAGGAGGAACATGATTTGGATTTTACCCAAACAGTTTCAGCTTCCTGACGCCGTCTCCCCTTGTCTGAGCCGTCCTGACAGGGAGAGCTGAGCAACATACTCGAAATGCACACGTCTCCTTATCCACACAGTGAGGGAGGGGGGATGGGGAAAGCACGATGTGAAGCGACAATGGGATGTGTTTAAAGGCTGAGCAGAAAGTCCATTCCTTTGTTAGAATCAGTTAAAAGTGGGAAGTTAATCTTGTGGAACCAACTTGGCCTGAAGGGTGAAGCAGACGATGCGACATATCTGTGGCCAGAAGCGTTAGCCGGTTCAGCCTTAGTGGTTATCGACAGAGAGATGGGGACGAGTGTCACGTGAGCGCATCTCCTAAATAGCTGCTGAACTGTAGCTCAGACAGCAAGCGAAGGCCGGGGGGGGGGGGGGAGGCGATCACAGAGACCTGCAGGAGAAGCACGACAATCCTGTTCAGGGTCAGTTTAAGAGATACGACTAGATTGTAGTTGGATGAATTGCAAACCTTCTTCTTCGTCTTCTTCTTTGTCTCCGTCATCGTCTTCGTCTTCTTCGATTCTCACCAAACCAAGATGCCGTGACAGTCAGCTCTTATGAAAAAAGGCCTTTTTTGGTAGTATTCAAAGAGAAGTATGGGTTGCTTTATGTATCTCTAAAGACCTTTCACTTTTACATGATCCTGTTCCAGGATTTATTTTAATGAACCATTTATGGTCACATTCAGGTAAATGGACTGAATGAACAGGATAAACGGGAGGGGTTGTTTAATTCTTCTCTTTATCTATTGTTTGCTTGTTTGTTTGTGCTTACCCTTCCAGTTCTCTCTCATCTGCATGTTACTTCCAAACACATTTTCAGACCTTTACTGAACATTCAGAAGTTCCTTCATCCTGCACTTCTAACACAAACGTATTTTAACACTTCTACAGTCAAAGAAAAACATTTCCAGGTAGTGAATGAAAAATGTACACGAAACATGTTCTATCAATGGTGGCATGGTGGCGTAGCAGGTAGTGCTGTCACCTCACAGCAAGAAGATACCAGGTTCGAACCCTAACTGTGCAGAGTTTGTAGGTTTGCTCCGGGTTCCCCGGTTTTCTCCCACCTCAAAACAACATGACATTTAGGTGGTGAATTGGTTACTTCAAACATTGTCCGTAGGTGTCGGTCTGTGCGTGGATGGTTGTCTGTCTCTGTGTGGCCCCGTGATGCGCTGGCGACGCGTCCGAGGTGTACCCCGCCTCTCGCCTACAGCAAGCTGGGAGAGGCTCCAGCAACACCTGTTACCTGCAGAGTGGAATAGCAGCTGTAGACGAGACGATCATCTCATCTACAAGAGCATGGATGGATGGATGGATGGATGGAGGGATGGAAGGATGGATGAATGCATGGATGGATGGAAGGATGGATGAATGCATGGATGGATGGATGGATGAATGGATGGATGGATGGAGGGATGAATGCATGGATGGATGGAGGGATGGAAGAATGGATGAATGCATGGATGGATGGATGGAGGGATGGAAGGATGGATGAATGCATGGATGGACGGATACATGGATGTTCTATCAAGTACTACTCAAAGCTCAAATGTTATTCTACCATCACTTAACTTGAGTTGTAATTTTTGGTTTAGCGAGCACTGGATGATCAATAAGCGCCAAAAGGCTAGCTGTCACTGATCACTCCGTTTGTTTTGCAATGTCCAGGTCATAAAGGCGATAGAGGAGGGCTACCGTCTCCCCGCCCCGATGGACTGCCCCCCAGGCCTGCATCAGCTGATGCTGGACTGCTGGCAAAAAGACAGAGCCGAACGTCCTAAGTTTGATCAGATCGTTGGCATCCTTGATAAGATGATCCGCAACCCGAACACGTTGAAAACGCCAGTGGGAACGTGCACAAGGTGAGCAGACGAGTCCCCAGAAGGTCCGTCTTCATGCATAAGGAGTTTGAACCGGTCTTTAGGCGCGTTAGTGGATGCTTGAAAGTGTCCTCCAGATGATTTAGCCTCTGTAGTTCACAGATGAGAGGACCCCCCCCGAGGATCGATACCCCAAAGCAGCCTCCATGGTTTCCTGCTTAATAGCGAGGCCTTTAAATCAATCTCGGTAATGAGTTCCTGCTACTTTCAAGTGCAGTGGGAACTCCGGCCATTTGTCAGGTGAATTCTGAGTGCAGCCAGATCCTGCTTTCCTGAGGCGAGGCTGAGAGTCGGAGGCTCCCAGTGGTTAAAGCTCACTTTACTGCGTGGAGGCTGAGCGGAACGCCTTCAGATTGTAGAATATAGTGACAGAAGCATGTTCCGGCTGTAGGACGCTGACTTGCTGCATTTCTTATTGACCGATTCCTCCAATCAGCGAGGCTTCTTCTCGCCGGGTCTCCCGCTTGATTGTGCTCCTCAGCAGAACCTTTCTTCTTTACCTTGCAGACCGATTAGTCCGCTGTTGGACCAGAGCACGCCAGACTTCAGCGCTTTGTGTTCGGTGGGGGAGTGGCTGGACGCCATCAAGATGGAGCGCTACAGGGACAGCTTCGCAGCAGCCGGCTACGCTTCCCTGGACTCTGTAGCCAGGATGTCCATCGAGTGAGTAGAGAAGAAGCTTCGGTGGAACACACACACCCCCCCCGCCCCCCCCCACACACACACATGCTGTTTGTTGTTGTTTACCAGCTAACAGCAGCGTAATGTGATCACTAGCAGGACTGCAGATGACGTTTCCGTTCTCCCGGACCGTCCAGCGACCGCTTCTGTCTCCGTAGCTCCATAATGTGCACCAGGAAATGTTCCAAAAGCACTTTCCGAGAAAAGCAATTGAAAGTTCAGATCCTCCTTTTTTTTAGGTATCAAATCATCCGTGGAATCTTTCAGTAATAAAAATGTCTTGTTGCTGCAGTGCGTCTCCTGCACCCTCTACTCGCACCGATGAAGACAGACAGGCTGTAGCTCCGACTGTCCGTGTCCCTTTCTCCGCACGGACGCGCTGATCGATGTGTTGTCCTGTCTTCCAGGGACGTGATGAGCTTAGGCATCACGCTGGTGGGCCATCAGAAGAAGATCATGAGCAGCATACAGACTATGAGAGCCCAGATGCTGCACCTTCATGGCACGGGTGTCCAGGTGTGACCAGGCGGCTCAGCGTGGGTGAAGCAGAAGCAGCTCGTCCGGAGCGGCGCCTGGGACGGAGCCGGTGACAGTCACCGACCTAAACGGACTTTAGCTGCGTCTGGAGTGAAATCATTCCTCCTTTCCCCTCAGTGAAGGATTGCAGCACCGACGAGAGGAACCTGGCAGCAACAGTAAAACGGAACTACCTATCTGTGTGTAAGAAGCGCTCACAAACCCAAAGGCATATCGACGCTGCAGAGGAAATGTGCGTTTATTTATCGTCATGAACGATTCAAGTGCTCCTGGCGATGGCGTCCCTCTCAACGGAGCAGAAGCGACGTCTTCTTGCTGCGGCTTGTCTTCTAATTCGTTGATTTTCTCTCTCTCAGATACAGAGACTTGTTTTTTTTTTTTTTGCTCCTACTTTTCAACTTGACAGGGTAAAAACTCGTTTATCCAAATGCAGAGGGAAGTCGCTCGCTGCAGACGCAGAGGTGCTTCTTGTGCTGACTCTCACCGGACTGTTCGACCTGCCTCACGTGCACGTTTGCAGCCGGCGGGGTTGGTTGTTTCCTCTATTTGGTTTTTATTCTTTGGATTCTTCTGAAGAGTGCAACACTGAGGAGATGCAGGAGTGGAATTATATCAGAGTAGCAATATCCTCTGTCTCATGTTCACTGCAGGAAAAGCAGAGCGGCTGCTTGGATGTTGAGTAAAACTCTGCAGAACCGTGTAAAGACTGCGTTGAACCTGACGGCATCGTTTTGCCTCACATGTTGTACACACTGTCTGTTTCGGTCTTGTTAAGGGTGGGTCTGAGAAATAGATGTAATACTGCCTTAAAAGTATTGCCGCTATTTAGGCACGTCACTGGCAATGCTTTGTGCGGATCATTTAAAGTGGGCGAGCTCCTGCTGGGACCTGAGCTGGCGATGAACTGAGTACAGGGATCTGGTTCAGTGCCACAAGGGAGCAGAGGAACGGTGGACTGAACCGAGCAATAATTAGCAGGTTGAACTGGTCCTCTCTTCACCCGACAACGTTCAGGTGCTGAGACGGAGCCTCTGGAAAGATTGAGTCACCATCAGACATGAAAGGAATGTAACTCGCTGAGCTGGAAGCTGCAAAATCCTCAAGTGAAAGAATCCTGTTGCATTTCATTGCCAGAATGTGTTTCATTTGAATCCAACATGGCATGGAGGCGTTGAATGGAGCGCTAACACTGTGCTAACAACGTGCTAACATCTCCTGTTGAGCAGAAATCAGAAAGTCCCTTTGGGGTTTGCATGGGGAGGAGCAAGCATTGGAGACAGACACAAATCCTTCTCGGCGGGTCATGCGGTCTCTTTAGTCGTACTCCCCCACGGCTCGTCCCTCTAAAGCGTCGCCGCCACAGAACATGCATTAACGTGTCTCTCCCCACACGGACTGGAGAACAGCGACTTTAGAAGGACTTCACAAACGATGTGCTCAAAGCCAATCTGTCTCCAGCGTAGACGCTAAAACAGAACGATACGTGTGTGTTATTGCAGCTCTCTTTGATACGGAACGTGGCGTGGTGTCCTGCTGCCGTAACATGGGAGACGAAGCATTATTCTTAAAGTTGGAGTCGTCGCTGTCAACGTTTTTCCATTATAATTGCAAAGATAAAGCATCAAAAGTCAACCTTGGGCTTGCAGACAGCCGGGCTCTTTATTCATTGTTCGTGCACAGTCAGCCAAACCCTTTTTCTCTGTCCAGGGTGCAAAAGGTCTCCAGGGTGAGGGACACGCAAGCCTGCCTGGACGGGACTGAGTAAAGTCTGCCACCTGAACGGGAGTCATGCAACTAAAAGGCAGACACCGAAGGCTTTCTCTAATTCAAAGAGCAGTTTGCTGCTCGGGCAGGGAAACGGCAGCGAGACTTTGTTGTTGTTGTTGTTGTTGTTGTTGTTTACTGCTGTAAACAGGGCTAGCTGTTGACGCTATTAAAGCAGACAGGAGGTTTTTGTAAAGGAGAGCCGGGCAGAGGCATCTTGCTGTCGTCCAGATTCATATCGAGGACGGAGGACGTCACATTTGGACCTAAAGAGAATGATCTGCACATTTTGATTTATTTCCACTGTGGGACTCGTCTGGCCAGCTCTGCTCCCCCCTCCCCCCTTTGTCCGTGCAGCAGCGCTCAGCAGCTCAGACCTCGACCTCCCCGGCTACACTCCCTCTTCCAGCCCTGCTGCTAAAGCCAGCCCTTGAAGGCCCCCCCAGGGTAGGATGTCTCTGTCCCCATTTTGTCCTGCACTGGGGGAAACAACAGTTTGAGCCGAATTGAGATTAAGTCCAGGATGCAATCGATTCAACCTCCAGATCAGGTGCAGACTTCAGTAGGAGTCGCTTCAGCGCCGCCACCGTGTTTCCTCCACGGTTTGAACTTCAGGGCGTTTCACTCGGGACTAAAGAGATTTTTGTTGTGACTGTATTTCAGTAGAAACGCGAAAAAGAAAAAGTTTAAAAAGAAAAAAAAAACACAAATCGGATGTCGAGGCTCGGTTGGAATCAGGATTCCTAGATAGTCTGAAGTTATTTTTCAAATCTTGTGTTTCAGAGGTTGGAAGTTAGTTCCAGCCCCGGGGGGGATTCCAAAGAGTGCAGCGCTGCTGATTGTGTCAGGACGAGGGAATCTTTGTATATGATCTAATTGTAAAATTTGTACATTTTATTTATATTGTTTTTTACACGTGTTACTTGGTAGAGCTCTGAAACTTTTAAAATGCACTCTATTTTTCTATCTCGCAGATGAATTGTTGTTGCCCTCCAGGTTTCAGTTGGTCATAGTTTTTCATTTAGGACCAAAGACACCCGTCAGGATTCCCGTCTTTGCTCCGAGGTTTTTATTCACCTTTGATTTCGTTGTACAGTAAAGCAAAATGTCAATGTATTATTTATTTTTCTGTAATATTGAATATTCACTGGTCAAAAGTATTTTCCCAAACAGCGGTAGTGTAACATCGTTTAATTAGACCGCTTCTTGTTACATAGACAATTCTTTTTGCTTTGTAACCTTTGTAATAGACTGTACATATATTTTTGGAAATATAATAACATCTCTAAAAAAGTCTGGAGTGCCTGCTGTAGTTTTTGTTATTATCATGCAGTTTGTCTTTTATTGTCTATTTAATCACATCTTTGTATATAGCACAAATATTTCAGTTGTGTTAGTTTAATCTCTTATATTAACAGAAACCTGAAGAGAACAGACGCCATTATTTCAGATTTAAAAATCCCCATGGGATATAAATTCTATAAGGTTCTGTAAAATCTCAGATTTGTGTTTGCTACCATCTCGAATTCACTAAATCACTTTGGCAAAATTAAGGAAACAAAAGAAATACGGGCTAGAAAGTCGACCCGCCGACCGGCTGTGCATGAGAGATTAGCCTAATGTTGATTAACGTGATGGGACGTGCTACGTGTGCTACGTGTTAGCCGACAACCAAAGCGAACCTTTGCAGCAGATTTAGTCTGAACTTTATTTCATATCATCGCTGAAGAAGAAGTTCTGCACGGATACCGTCCTCATGCAGCCGTTTATCCTGGATTACACATAAAAAATTCCTTGTGATTCAGAAAGAGTTTTGCGCATTATTACTCAATTTAATAAAAATTTGAAACAAACGTCCTCCTACCTGGCCATCATAAAAAAAAAAACGTTTTAAATATTTTTACATTCATGTCTGGGACTAGCACGCAAAGGACAGGGCCAAGTGGACAAAGTAGATTTGCTGTGGTCCCATAACGGGACAAAGGATAGAAAGAAAAAGAATATCCCAATCGCACCAAATAGCCCCCCCCCCCCCAAAAAAATGCATTCCATTAAGTCTGTGGAAGTTCATGCTTTTATTATCATCATCTTTCTGCATCATTCAGCAGTTTGGGTTTTTATTTTTTCAAGTCCAGTTGGGGAAATACGTCACGACTGAACCTCGAATGTGTGGCTGACCATCGTTCCCAGTAGCCGGAGCTCCAGTCTGATCGGCCTCAACGGCGACACCGTCCACAGACGCATTGCGGGGCACGTCTGAACGTCGCAGAAGAAATAAAGCTGTGGTCCTTTCGTATCCAAAGTCATTTACGTTATTCACTTAAAGTGTTCTTAATCTGCAACCAAACACGAGCCGCTCTGCGAGCGCCGAGCTTTCGGTACCGCTAGAAGTCAGAATGCTGAGTCAGCAAACTTGGTCTGCCCATAAATTGGCAACGATTTTAAACAAAGAGCAGAAACATGGTCGATAACACGATTCAAAATAGTCCTAAAGAATGAAAATGTCAAAGTTGCGGTCGTACAATATTATGAGAATAATGCTCATGAGCCCAGGATGCGGGGTCTAGTATTTTCACACCATTAGTGATCAGATGAACTCGACTCCCGGACTGTGCTCAGTTAAACATCAGACTCTTTGTCTTTTAAAGATGCTCTCCTTCAGCAGCCAATGTCCATTCAACCCACATGTAATGCATTCAAGGCCAAGTGTTAGCGGATTAGCAGCCTGAAGAAAACATTCATGGAAGAAAACGCCATTTTCTGCACAGCTCAGTGCTGAACTGCTGCAGAGCGCCGGAGGAAGAGCGCGAGAACAGAACTCCTTTGTGTCGGGCGACGCTGCAACACCGAGCCCTGCCTCACCGAGCCCTGCCTCACCTTTATTACAGCGCCTCACGTTGTGGGTCTAATGTAGAAGTCGAACGGGGATATGGAGATGAACGGCTATAAATGGGCTAAACTGATTAGGAGGAGTGTGCGGGCCTGACAAATGGTTTACCTGCTGGAATCCTCGGCGGAAGCCGTTTGTGACCCATTTAGAAAACAAAGGCTTTGTGTTTCACAGCTCAGGGATCCTTCAGGGGAGTATGAGGTGGCATTTACAGACGCAGCCACGCAGACTTTACTCAGCTAATCTGTTGCTCTTGTCTTGATGAAAGATCGGGGTCATTTCCAGGGAAAGAGGCCCCGTGTCCTAAAACGCACGGGTGCTTTATCAAAGGTTTCGCCAGGAAAGCATCAATCCTCAATCCATTCTCATTCGCCTGCATGTTTTGTTGAATTGCAAAGTCCTGTTGCTAATCAGATGCATTGCCTGTTGCTTTTATCAAAACAGTCCTTCCAGATCTGAGAAAAGTCCGTCTGCAGCAGGTTTGGTGCAAAGCCGGTGACTTTTTAAAGGAGCAATTCACCCAAAAGTGACCTTTCTGCTGCTTGAAGGTCGTCAGCAGAGTTTTACACCGAGGTTTGATCAGGAAGTAGCAGCAACAGGGGCTGCAACGGAACTGCTGGGGGTTCGGATCTAGCGTCTGAACGACCGGCTGACACGACCTTAACATTTAATACTTGCGATCTCTCTCACATTGTTGTTAAATATACTAATATAATGTATAAGAACATGCAATGATTCAATGAAAAACAACTGCAGGACCCTCTTGAGAGAGATAGAGAGGTAGAGAGAGAGAGAGCAGACCTCCCCCAAGCAGCTCGTTCCCCTCCTAGCTGGATCTACACCGCCCACATGGTGATCTGGATCAGTACCAGAAGGTTCTAGACTGTTCTTGGTATCTTTATACATCAACCATGAAATCACTATATGCAAATTACTGGACAATCTCTCTGCATGCACTGTTTATCACTTTAAATTTGTGTTTTAGTCTTCCATTACTTGAATTGTATGTTGTTACTAAACACCGGACGGAGCAGCGCTCCTAATCTCATCGTGTAGCCACTATGCCAGGACAATAAAGGCTTTCTATTCTATTTCTATTCTATTCTAAAAGTGAATCAGAGTTGATGTATTTTTAACCGATTCTAGAATCCATATATGGGTTTTCATGTTAAAATGTAATATTTGTTCCTGACCTTATTCTGGATCAGATCCAGGAGACGTGTTTCATGATGGTTCATATCGGACCCCTTTATGACTGTGATTTTGGTGAGTGAATTGAATGCAGATTTTACAAGATATGATTTTTAGAAAAAGCCTCCATTATAAGTAAATGGGAAAATCCAGATTTGTTTTTTTTTTATATCCGGATCACTCTCAGCATTGAGATCCATCCAGCAGTTTTTCCTAATCCTGCTAACACACAGACAAACAGACGCTGTAAAATCAGAACCTCCTTGGGGGAGGTAACAAAGTTAGTAACTTCCATCTTGGATGTAAAACAGGCACAGAAATCAGCAGGTGCATCAGTAGCAGCAACATTGCTAGCGTAGCCCCCCCACCTGACCATTCCCCACCTTGGCAGCTCTCTGCCCTCTGACCAGTCCATGTCCACGCTAACCTCTGGACAGCACAGCTGCTTCGATTATGCCCTGCGTAATCCGGAGTAAAACGCTCCTCGGGCTCCGAGTGTCTGACGTCAACACAGTAATCTGAAAGCCAAACATCGTTTCTCGGCTTAATCTCCGCTCTGCTTCCATTGTTACGAGGGTAAACATGATATTTTCAGCAGAAGTACTCGCGATCCTCTGAGCCCCTCTCGATCGGCAATCCAGCACAAAGCATTATGGCAGCGGTAATTAAGAAGTCTGGCTGACAGGAGGGCGTCTGAATAGAGAGGGCGCCCTCCTCTATTCCAGGCAGCTTTCTGGATTATGTATTTAAGGAGAAAGACAAATATGTCTCCCTGTGCGATGGCCTGCGATCCCCGTGGCGGCGAATCAGTTTCACAAGCTGGCGGAGGCCTCTGTGCGGACGGCCGATGAGTCTGGCAGATACAAGGGTTTCCTGAAAAACACGGCGGCGCAGGATGAGCGATGGCGTCGCATCCATCAGCGAGCCGCTGGGCGAGCTCGGCTCTGCTTCAGGCCTGCAGACACTCGAGCAGTCGTGGGACCAACTCTTTAAAGGTACTCAAATAAAGGTCTAAATGCATCATGGAGTAAAGGACAATCCTGCGTCAACTCTGGACCGATCAGAAGTAGCATCAGGACGAAACCAGCTGCTTCTTCAGCTCTCAGTTTGGAGCCGCTCGAACATCATTTGAAGACGAGCTGCGCATCTTGATGCCGGCAGACTATTCCTGGTTTTCCCAAACTGAATTGGACAAGAAGTGAGACCTGCCCCGAGAGGTCCAGCCCGGAGAAGCACACGTTTCATTTCATACCAATGCAGCTTGTCGTAGTTCTTTTTGTGTGTATTACTCAGATGCATGCACATACCGGTATTATTAAATAGTTACTTTGTTTTTTCACTGTCTTTAATATGTTTATATTTGCAGTGAATTATAAATACACTGTTTATAGTTTTAGAGTGCAGTGCAAGACGCTGAACGTCTTTGTCACATCCGTCTCTCGTCTCCTGTCATTAAAGCATACATGACGCCACACGCACTTTCCAACATACAGCAAGGCCTGGCCGGAGTTGCCCTTTGACCTGGAAGTGCAACATCTGTCAAAGACCTAAAAACACATTGAATGATAATAATGAAAATAAGTTTGAACAGTGAGAAGCACAGCACACTGGTGTTGCATGAAATGAAAATTAAAGCAAGTGGATTTATTTTCCTTTAAGGCAACCGATCTGACGTCTTGTCAGCAGAGCTGCAGGAAGCATTGGGTCGGATCGGGTCGGATCTGCTGGATCCCAGCTCAACGGGCGCCCTTAGCGTGGGTGTATGCCGCCGTCGGTTCCGGACACACTGCCCTCCACATCGGCCGTTTACTGGGCAGCAACGTGAGGCGTGAAGAGGCTTGGAGGTCACGGGATGGCCAGCTGGAAATTGTGCTGAGCGCGATATGTGGCGCCGGGAATGTGACACTATTATCTTTCCATCTGACAAGAGATGTGCCAAATTATTCATGGCGGATGAATAGATGGAGGCTCCCGGAGGTTTGAGCGAGCAGAGGCGGGCAAACAGAACAATAGATGAGTATTTATGCAGCCATTGCAGTAGAAGTGCTGCCTGGAGATTACTTACAAACGGATCTATAATACTCTTGATGCTCACACTGTGTACATTTGCAGTTTCTCATAAAGCAAACACCATTTATGAACATCTGTGCCTTCCGTGCTTTATTTGTGCACATTTAAATGCCTGTGAAATCAGCCACAATTCATTGCAGCTCTCATCCTGGATGTCTGATTGTAGCGCTGCTGACGTGCTGCTTGGCTGCCCCCCCCCCCCCCCCCCCCCCCACAGGAAGCTGGATGCCAGCGTGTCTCACGCAGCATCCAGCAAACACCATCGTGCTCACGCTAGACATGGCGTACCTTTAAGAGTCCCATGGAGGAGGATGCATCAGCTTCAGAAGCCTGCAGGGGCCACTCACTGACTGGGGTAGGTGGGTCGATGCTCATAAGCTGGACCCAATAGGGGGGTCCTAATGGGGCCTGCATTGATCTGAGCATGGTGTTCTCCCCATGAGCTCACATTGTGGCTGAAGCGCTCACTTTCGTATGAGCAGATCCGTTCCCTGATTTGTGAGGTTGAACGCATTCTCTTCTGCCTATCCCAGCTGACTATGGGTCTAGAGGCAGGATACACCCCGGATGTGTCACCAGCACATTGCAGGGCCACTTAGCAATGAAACCTTTTAATTAATTATTACATCACAACAAAATGAGACGATCGCTGACGGAATCCATTCTTCTGAGCTGCTCCTATCTTGCCGTGTGTGCTGTTGGGGGCCCTGGGTGGCGTGCTGCAGACTGGTGGTGCCATTTGGATATGTGACACACTCGGGATGAAAACATTTAAAATAATAATGTGCAGAATCAAGGACATAGTCGAGCCTTGTAACGTTGCTAAGTCTGTCAGAGCTGGGCCAAGAGCTCAACTCAGAAGGTTAATGCAGGAGTCGCCGATTTGTGCCCCGGTAGGGCCAAATCTTCACCATGAGAAGTTTCTGCCAGGACTCGAAAGCCTTTTCACTTAATGGGAAGCTTTCAGCTTTGCATAAGATATTTGTATTTTGTCACAAGAGGGATTTCAAACAGGCTCAACTCGTAAAGCGAGGGGCCCCTTCCTATGGGCCCCCGCTGCTCCGTCACGCCCGGAAGATGGGATCCAAAAAATAAGAAAAGCTGACTTCTGAGATGGACAGAAAAGCGTGGATTTGTTTTTCATGTTACGGTCACTCCCACGAGGGCGTGTCACACGCAGTTGTGGAACAGAAAATTAAACATCTGTATGACTTTAAATATCAACGCTTTCAAGAAACGTTTAAAGTCTATGGTGAGGACATGCAAATAAATTAACTCCAAGCCCATCCACACTTCTGAGATTAATTTGACAACTTCAGCTTTTTATTCTGAATTTCGTTCTGGTCAGGGAAGAAAAGCGTCTCCCGCTTTGTCTCCCCCTATCTGTCATTGTTTATCGGTCTTTTGCATTTTGCATGTTGTTATGTATTTATTTATGTATTTTCACTGACTCACTTTCTCTCTTTCTCTTTCTTCACCCAACCTTTTAAAGGAGATGACTGCAGATGAGTCTTGGGTTCTGCTCAAGGTTTCTGCCTCTTAAAGGCTTTTACTTGCCTCCATCACCAAACTGGTTGCTCGTGTGGGAAACGTTGGGCTCTATAAGAGCCGGTCTTTCCTTGCTCTACCCTTCAAGTGCCTTGAGGAAACATTTTGTTCTGATGCTAACGCTATGCGAACTGAATTAACTGAATTTAATTGTTATTAATTATTTTGAGAACTTCTCTCTGACCTTTGGAACAAGACGATGCATGTCCCGCGATGCGCTGGTGACTTGTCCGAGGTGTGCCCTGCCTCTTGCCCATGGCGAGCTGGGATAGGCTCCAACTCCCGTGACCCGTAAAGTGGAAAAGCAGTGAGAAAATGGATGGATGGACAGCCCCCAGCCCCCCCCAGTAAATATTTGCTTTGTTTTGGGATGTTTGTTGTGTGAGCTCTGCTGGAGCTTAACGGATGATGCCAGTTAAGCTTCGGATGTGTACTTTGATGTGACTTTTCCTAAAGTGAGAATTCCAGTAAAGCACATGATAAACTGCTGAACTGCTTCTGCTGATGTCAGCATTCTGTCTGCTTTACACCTGGATGTACCTGTTTCCTTCTGATACACAGCAATGTTACTCTCACCTCACACCATTAGGGAAATGGAATAACATGTTCTATTTGGTCTATTTATTTTTTAATGCTAATATGATGTTTTTTCTGACTAAAGTATATATTTTTAAATTGAATATATTGAATAGTACATCAGCATTAAACACATGTGTGAACGTGTTTTATGCTTCACCAGTATTTGAAATGACAACAGGAACAACAGCCTTATTCCTATTTAAGATTCTACAAATGATATAGAACATTAAAGGACATGTCCTGCACGATTCCCCAGTCAAAGGTCTGGATATTCAGGCGTCTCTCATTCATGTGAAGTCTATGTAATATTCAGAAACTTCCCATCTGATTTAGCTGAACGCTGATGCATAAGGAATGATAATGATTTATTCCCAGATCATTTTGCATCACCCATGTAACTGATGTGACGTCTCCATTGTATTGAGGTCGTTATGCTTCCAAAGGTCATACAGATCCCAGATTACCATTCAGTCAGATGTAACAGCATAATCTGTGCTGTTAGGATTTTCTTTTTGGACTGTACATTTCTGAAGTTAAAAACTAACCCTAATTTACAGCCCCTTCAAGAGCAGATATCCCAAAGTGATTCACAGTAACAGACATATTAATGGAACAGAGAAAATAGAGTTGCAATGTACAAGTAATAAATAAAATAGAGTAAAAAATAATTGCATTCGGCCACCGGAGATTACGAGAGTAGTTGCTCACGCACGACTCCGAAAGCCTGCGCGGAGCTACAGTCTTTTCAGAGCAACTAAAATAGAATTTATTGAGCCATAAACTTTGCTTGATTTGAAGAAGAAAATCAAATATGATCAATACACAAATGAAACAAAGTACAGGCACACACAGATTTTGTAAAATGAGACAAGGGCATATCAATGTTGTCTTCATTGAAAATGTGAAAATGATGCCGTGACCCGATGACCCTGATGCTGCGACAGAGTCTCTGTATGATCTGGTACTGGACAGTCCATTTACAGAACGCATACCCCAATAAACTGTCATTCTCAACTACCTTCCCGAGCAACACATTTTCATTACTATCTTTCACTGGTGCAGAATCACTTCAATCGAACTTCACAGTAACATTTGATAATCTGTCAACGTTTTATGATCAAAATTAAAACACTGCAGAGATTTTCTGCTTTCTGATTTAAAAGATATTACTATCAAATAAGTAATAAACGAATAAAATCCTTCCTGCTTTCAATCATAATCACGATGAGAATGATAAATGTCCTGCTTCATAATTCATTCGTCACTGCATTACAAAATCAACCTTCAGATCACGGTTCAACTGCGATTGTTAACAACAAATGTTTGCCTGCCATTGCCTGTTCTATTCCAGCCTCTAGAACAGCTGTCAGCTGTGCTGCACATCTGCATGGAAATTGGACGAATGGGGCGAGATGGTGCGGCAGCGGCGCGGAGAGGCTTCCCAGCACATGAAGGATTGTTGGTGTTTCTCTGCAAACCTTTCCACATACTCTCGACATCGATCAGATCCCTCGGCTCAGCTGTGATTTATGGGAAAGGCCAACTAAATGCAGGATAAAATGATTGCCTGGTGATTAAAGTGGCAGTCTGGTGATGCTTAGTGAAACTACTCAGAAGTTTTGCTTTGTCATTTCCTTCACCAATATAGACTCAAGACGACATTACCGGAGCTCAGGCAGTAATTCATCTCAGACTGAGACTGGAATGTTACGGAAGGCACAGCCCGGTATAAACAGGGAATGTTGGAAAAGAGATGTGCTTCCCTTTTTTATTTGGTTTTCTCTCTTTCATAGGCTGTGAGATTCGTTTCTTTACCGTGTTCTATGATCTTTACCGTTACATGACATTCTTTGGAGAAACAGTGCTACTAACTGCCCAGAGACTTGGTTGTCCTCACAACTTCCAATACTGGTCCATTATTATCATTATTAGTTATTGTTATTATATTATTATTAATTATTCTGATCAAGTATTCTAATTATTGTTATTATTAGCTATTAATAATAATAATAATAATTAGTTATTATTATGATTATATTAGTTATATTATTAGTATTATTAATAATAATTATTATTCATTATTATTATTATTATAGTAGTTATATTATTATTATTATTATTAGTTATTGTTATTATTATTACAATGATTAATTATTCTGATTCAGATAAATTATTATGATTATTATTATTAGCTATTATTATTATTAATAATAATAATTAGTTATTATTTTTATTATTATATTAGCTATATTATTATTATTAGTTATTATTATTATAGTAGTTATATTATTATTATGATTAATTATTATTATTATAGTAGTGTCCATAGATGCTACGTTAAACCAGATTTTTAATTATATTATTATGTTTTATCAAATTGTTCATCATTGTTGTTCATGTCTTTCACTCATTCTCCGTGGTCCTCTATAAAATTATTGATTGATTGATTGATTGATTGCACTGTAATGGAGCCTTAATAAACAGAGGTATTCTTCTAATGTGAGGTTTTCCTCGCTTGGGGAGCAGCAGGCAGGAATATGACGCCCTCCTCCAGTCAGACTAGAAGGAGTCTTCCTTCCTTTATGAGCTAACTGTGACTCTCCACCTATAAATGTCCCAGTTGTGTGTCACATACATACATTTATATATAACACCAAATCTCAACCAAAGCAGGAACAATCTCTCATGTTTATTTGCTACAAACGGTGTAGAGATGTGTTTTTCATTTATCACCAGTAAGCTTGTGTCTTGTTCTGCCAGACAAATCTTTGGCCTTGAAGTTATTTGAAACAGGATTATATTTATTTGGGGGGTCGCTTTTGCACCATTTTATTAGCTTTTACATTGGTGTCGGTTCGGGCCGCTGTTTAATCCTGAACATAATTTTCACAAAGTGACTTTATTATCGCTGATGACTATAATTACAGAGCTTCTGTTGCTGCAGGGGAAAAGGTAGAAAGCAGGCATTGTCATTCCCCATCGCTTAGGCCCTCATTTACAACAGCAGTGAAGAAACGCTTCTCATCTTAGATCAAAGGTATCCTGCTGAATGAAGCATGATATTTATTCACCTCACTGCAGGATTAAGCAGGTGGAGGAGCAGCAAGAGAACCTACGAGTCAAGCAGTGCTTCTGTTTGTGCAGCAAAGATATGTTGGTTTCAGTGAGAGAACAGGCTTGTTTCCACTTAACTGTTTCAACAAATGAAAACCACTCTCAGTATGTATTTACATTGTTCTTGCATACTTGCCATGAGCCATGACATTTCCTCAGCATATCCTCCGGAGACCCAGCCCGCCAGTTAGCATGTCCTCTGTAATGGACAAATGTCCACTACAGAGGACATGCTAACTGTCTGGGTCTCAGGTGGATATATGAAGATGTACATGGATTAACAAAGGAAATGCAACACTAACCTACGGTGGCCGACAAGGGCCAAACGCACTTCAGGAGGAAAACGGCTTCAATTCCAAACCGATGCAAATTCACAAACTCAAACACGAGTAGTGCAAAAAAAAATGCATCACCATCAAACTCGCTGCAAATAGAGAAACGATGCAAACCAAGGAACAAACTGCAAAAGCAAAACGCGTGGAGAGACACAAAACAAGTGAACCACGGTGTTTGAACCTGCAGGGGGAAAGAAATAACAATAGTATTATATTTATATATTGTGTTTATATCTGTATATATATTGTATTTTACACCAGACGTTACAAGGCTGCATATTTTCCTATAGATTATCTTCATAACATGATTAGACATAAAACACTCGTTTTCAAAGTACATTAAAAAGCCCTCTTATCACAGTCTTCCATACAACGCTGCACATTCCGTGTTGTGACAAATATATTTTATATTGAAAGGCCAAATGAGAACTTTGAAATGTTTAACTTAAGAGTGTTTAATTCAATGGCCTTTTTAATTGTAGTACTACTTGGATACTTCTTTATAAATAATCCTGAAGTGCATAAAATAAGTGTTAAGTGTTTAGGAGCTCCTCTGATGAATGCTTTGTTGTGTTTTAATCTAATTAGCAGCTAGTCTCTTAAAAATAAGATTGATAAACAAGAAGAATGTGCTGCATATTTGCCTGTAGATTAACCTGCTTCATAACATGATTAGAGTTTGACATACAACGCTGCACATTCCGTGTTGTGACAACAGGTAACAACAGTTATAATATCCACTGTGTGTTTGCATCAAGAGGTAGAACAGTATTAATGTACTATGAAAACGAGTGTTTGACGTCAAACTCTAATCATGTTATGAAGCAGGTTAATCTACAGGCAAATATGCAGCACGTGTTTTCCATTTGCAGCACATTCTTCTTGTTGAGTACACATCATAGACGCCAGCTAGGTGCTGTCGCTGTGGTGTCGTTTGAATGTTCTCCTTGGGTCGCTGTGGGTTCCTCATTTCTCCCACTACCAGAAACATGCAGGCGACTCTAGAACGCATGCATGAATGTCAGCGTGAAGCCCCGTGATAACCCGTCCAGACGTCGACAGGAAGAGGCTCAAGCCCCAACCCAATGCAGAATGAGGGCTTGGATGTGTGCTACCAAAGATCCGGTTGTTGATCCACTCACTCGCCCACGCTTTCAATCAATCTTTATATGGTTGCTTGGTCCACACAAGAATTAGACAGCTGCCAAGAGAAGCGGGTTTCCTGCTCATGCTCTTCTAAAAACACAGAACAGCTCAGCAAACAGAACATTAGAATGCTGGACGTGTTTGCGTACAAAGATCCTCATAACATAAAGAATGTTTGACGCCTATGACTTGAAAAGTGGAAGAGAAGCTATTGAAATCTGACATGGCGGCCCTGATCTGCTGTTTTAACAGAATGGGGCGGGTTTGAGGTGGATTATTGTTGGGGCTGTGTCGGACTGCTGGGCAGTGCTGTGATATTCTATGCATTTTACACTGCTGTCAAAGTAACAAGGAATAAAAGGCTTTTGTGGGCACAGAGGCTGAGACGCCGGGGAGGACTCTAGCATGCTACTGGACTCTGCTGGAGACGCAGTGATTTAGGAAAAGGCTTATTAGAAGCCGTCCTATGAATTGGGGATTAAGTAAATTCCAATTTGATTACATTCTCGCAACAACACCTTTTTCACGGAAAAGGCCCGTCACTTCAGGGCCGTGTCGGACGAACCTTGTAATACAGCTGAACTTGTTAGACACGCAGAGCTGACTTCTAAACTGACACCTGCATCTGGAGTCAAAGTGAAATTCCTACTCAGCACAGTATAACAGTCTGGTTTGACTTTACAAACACTTCCAGGCTTTGGAAGTAGTAGTATTAGTGTGTGTGTGTGTGTGTGTGTGTGAGAGTGTGTGAGAGAATATATTTATAATCAACCCTTGAACAAAATAGGATCAATCTAAATTACATTTTATTAAAGTCTTATTTGTTCATTCTTTTCATTAATCTGATTAAAATTACAATCCCTTTCCCCTTTTTTCTTGGAGCCAGCTATGAAGGAACCCCCTCTTTGTAATCTCCACCCTGGCACCTCGAGCTGCCTGAGGCGCCGCAGGTGGACCATTCGTCGCTGGCAGAGGTTTCTCAGAGCTGTTTTAATATCTGTGGTTTTTATGGACGTCTCTAAACTCCATGCGATTGTGTGATGAGAAATGGCATTTTATTTTCCAGTTTTTCACAAAGTGGTGACGTTTATTAATGAATTCGTCTTTCAAGGATGCTCCAACAAATAACAAACATGTTTACATGTGGAATAAAATCAGCTGTTTATTTCAAATTGAGAATGCATATTTATGAAACGTGCAATCAGGCCGACCAAGTAAATATAGTTTATGTTTAATGCATACAAGTGAGAGCAGCTGAAAACACTTTGACAATTTACAAAGGCTGCTTTTGTGTATTTACACATTATAGTTATATGTTATTGTATGATTCCTATCTGTGTGGACTTTGTGTGTTCTCCCCGTGTCTGCGTGGGGGTTCTCTGGGTTCCTCCAAAAACATGCGATTTAGTTGAATTGATCACCCCAAATTGTTTGTAGCGTATGAGTGTGTGCGTGAGCGTGAGCGGTTGTGTGTCTCTGTGTGTCTCCGTGATGCGCTGGCGGCGTCTGACGTGTTGCCCGCCTCCCTCCTCATCTACAAGAAGATGGATGGATGTTATATGTTGTACACACAAGGATAACTATGAAACACAAAACAGTAGAAAACTATTATTTCTGGTGCAGATGATAATTTTCTTCTTTCTTAAACCCTGGGAGATCAGAATGTGAAGGAGTGGGGCATGGGTCAAACAGTTAATATCTTGCTTTTTGATCTGAATGCAGAGCAAGAATTACTGTAGAAATATCCTTGCCATTGTGATTCAGGGCATTTTGCAGTATTTTTCACAAATTTCAAGCTGCTAATTTGATTCCTACAAAATTTCCAGGAGGACAGGGAAACAACCGACAGTTTCTGGATTGTTGAGGTTTGAATTTTATGGTGCATCATACATTTTTATATATCAGTAGCCTTTTCACAAGGCATGAAAGTGTGCACGTTGTGCTTTAGGGGAAGGCCATGCGACTGATGGCTACGTGGACGGATTCCTGCCTGCATTAGGAGCACATTAGTAATTTAATTGAAAAAAGAGCACAACCTTGAAATAAGTTGATTGGGGTGTTGGTGTGTGTTAATACACTCCCCAATAGGGCCTGTAAATTAGAATCAGATGCGGGTTTAACTGCATAAATGTGGAACATTTGGACCAAAATTGATCCAACAGAACACGAAGGTAATGCTATTACTGTGCCACTTCAGTTCTGCAGTGCATTCTGTGGCTAAGTATCAACTGAAGGCGTTCAGTGTTGTGTAGCTGATGGCATTGTGAACGCAACCCTCCCTAACCCCGGCAGTGGAGCTAATATTGCTCTTTTAATGTGTGGTATTAGTGCTGTTAAGATTATTTTAACAATAGCAGATAACCTTAATGAACAGCATTTCTTTTGGGTAATGTAATGATCAATAATTGGAGAATTTATGGAGGGTGGATGAGTGAAAAGTAGTCATCTGTAAAGGGGATCCAAATGATGTCTGAGTGGAATCATTTCCACAGACTAAATGTCTCCATGTAATTTATTTTCTTTCTTTATTTTTTTATTCAAGCAACGGACGGAACAGCGAGGGAGGAGGCCTGTTGTTTTAAAGTTGACTCGGTTTCTTGTCTGTCCGCTGCTCTCTGGCTTATAACCAGCCCTGGGCCTCCTGTAACACTTCTGTTACTGGGGTCAGAAAATACTTACACATTGTGCAATGACATGATGTGAATCTCAGGACTCATATGTGTCAGCTGTGCGTCTGAAGAATATCAGAGGAGAACGAAGAATCCGAGGCGCCGTGAATGCATCATCTACGTCAACGTTTTGGAATGAATGAGTCCCCTCCTAAAAAAAAAAATTCAAGCTGGCGCTGGAAAATTCAACAGAAACCTTTTTAATATGAAATTCCTTCCCTTTGGGTCTGTGCAGGCTCAGCTCCAGCTCAGCTTTTATTCAAACCTACAATTGGACCAGGCCCATCCTCCTGAGTCAGAGGTAGTATTTTGAAACGATTGAATCTGCCTTCACTCTCCTCCGCATGGCCGTCTTTCAACAAAAGGCACGCAGAAGGGGGAGTCACATGCCGCACTGGGCCCTCTCTGCAGACATTTCCATCTGCAGCCTGATAAAGAGGCTCACTGGTGCTCTTGTCAAGTGGGGTGGAGGGCTGACTGGCTCACCACAGGGGTTTGCCCACCTCCATCTCCGTCCTCACTAATCCTGGCCGTGACAGCCAATCAGATGACGCCTGGCAGGTCCTCCAAATGCACCCAGGTCAAGGATAATTAGCCTGTAGATTTCTCTTTCTTTCCATTGTCTGAATATGTCTGAGAACAGGCTTACCCATCCATGGGGTTTCAATGGAGCTGCGGCGGTGTAGAATGCCGAGGGTCAGCTCCTTGCATCCAGGTTTAACAGGCCTCTGAAGGAGGTCCAAATGGGGGCCCCCCTCTTCTTTTTCTTTCCATGAGAATCTGTTTGTCTATCTGCAGATTTGGCGATGACGAAAAGGACTGTTCAAGCGTACCCACAATCTTTCAAAAGTTAGTCAGATAATGCTCTGTTGTGTTCCCTTATCATTAATTGCTTTAAAAAAGCAGGTTTGGAAGTGATTCAAATGGAGGGAAGCCGCATATGCTGCTTCTTTAATTAGGTTCTTGGTGAAATAAGGCAGTCCAGAATCAAAAGCAGTCATCACTCAAATGTTTAACTCTCATCTTCTTCAATAATCGGAAGAAATCTGCAGAACAAAACGTAATGAAAGTAGTTCAACAAAGCAATCGCAACAGATCCATCTGCACATTCTCCAAACCAAATGGCCAATTCTCTAAACACATTAAATAAAAGTAGCCCCCATTTGCCAAAACCATAAACACATTTCACACAAAGACACAATTCACAAGACACAATCCTCCTTTTCTCATAAATCGAAACACATTTGGTTTTGCTAAAACACAAGTTGCAAAAAACTCTGCTCAAATTTTCAAATTAAAGCTCATGTGACGCTAAACGCTCGCCAAAGTCTGCAAAATGTGAACACAATGAACACACCTGGCTTCGTTCATTTACAGTTTCTCTCAGTTGCTGACACACAAAAATCCAAACTTGAAACCCGATCACTGGAACCTCCGACTCGTGTTCCAACTGCACGAACCGATTCTGCTGAAACACCAGCACAATTCCGGCTTTTCACTCAATTCGCAGGTTCACAAGTTTTTCAGACCACGACACACAATCGATGTTGCACAATCTTCATGAATAAACCCTCTTTGTGTCCACATGGCGGACACGACGGACAGAAGCGACAGCCAATCAGATCGTGGGAAAGTCTACAGATACCTTTTTAGTGGCAATATCAAGGTTAGCATGAAGGCATATTCACATACGGTTAATATTACCGTTAAACCATTGGTTTAGTCGTCAACAGGCTTCTGCAGGGATTGATGAAATGATCCTTTGAATCACGTTTCCTGGTCGAGGGACGTGAAGAAACCAGGAAACCACAACGTTTAAATGGGGACCGTATTACTTTAGCACTAAAATCACAACCTGGAATAAAAAGGGACACTAAAGGCAGTCTCGTCTCTGCTTCCTGGGGCTCACCTTTAGTCCTTGCCCCAACAGGGATGGGCTCCAGCAGCGCCCGTGACCTGCAAGGTGGATAAAGTCGCTGTAGACAAGCTACGTACGAGCTGCTGTCGTGACCGGCCTTCTTCACAGAGAGGAAACTAAAGACCGAGCGCAGGTGAAGAGGTCGTTGAGACGACAAGATCCACTTCAGTTATCGGTGCATCAACGGGAACTGGAGGTGAGATTTCAACGCTTGATTAAATACATGTGAACAGCAGTTTGCTATAGATAGCATTAGCATATGAGGCTATAATGCTGCTCTGGAATGCCTCTCATTGATTAAGTTATCGGGTATAGATCACACTGCAGACAAATATCAGACATGTTCTGAAGTTATCAGGGCTAGTCCAGGTGTTCTTGAGCGGATCAGGAGGTGGGAGACTGCATCTGTAAATGTCTCCCTCTTCCCGAACATCTGGACCAATCACAGTACACACCCAGAGCGGTTTTCTCCTCTGATTGTCAGGAGGGGTGAATGATCGTGAAATCAGCCCGGCAACACTTCAACTTCATTTTGTGTTTACAGTTAATCAGAAAATACTTGCAGTACTTCAGTTTAACTGCTCTCCGAATTTGCATTTTAGCTCAATTTAAACGTTTCAGCGGTGAACGCTGGTTTTCTCAGGACGGCTTATTAGCTATCTTTATTAGAAACACTAATGATTGTTCTTACTATGCTGCAGCACAATGCTCGCTGGTAATTTTCTCCTCCTCCAATGTGTCCACAGACGGTGATTCAGTATCTGTGTGTAGGCAAGCAGCACTAAGAGGAAGGTTACTGAAGACACACATTACCCAGCACCGAGCCCCTTACTTCATCCTCCACCCATTAGAGAATCACATTAAGGTTGCAGAGAACCTTTTTTTTCTATTTTTTATTGCTTTTAGCTTTTCAATTAGAGTGGATAATTTGTGTCCACCTCTTTTAGATTAGATTTTAAATGAGAAACATGTTGTGCCATTAATTATCACATTTCTTATTTTGTGGCCAAAGCTCTTTAACACCACCTGAAAAGAACAAAAGAAAGCGAGGAAAGGAATAGAATAGAATAGAATAGAAAGCCTTTATTGTCTTTGCATAGTGGCTATGCAAAGAGTTTGGAGCGCTGCCCCGTCCGGTGTGCCGTACAAAACTCTGTGCATGTGTCGAGCAGCGTAGCGCCTGCCGTGCACTGGACAGCAACCTGTGATGAGTTGTTAGCTTGAGAAGCGGCGCGCTGCTTCGTCTGGCGATACGTGGAGGTCAGGACCAGGCCGCTTTGAGCTGCGAGGGCGTCTGACCCGAGGCGATGCTGGCCCGACCGCTGCAGAATGACTGGCTTACTGCAGCCTCTCCTTGTCACGCGTTCAGTTTTTACCCCCTGATTTTTACCTTCTTCACAATACGCAGCCGCTATTAGAGCGTACCTGTAAACTGCTGCTCTACATCTCGGCTCTATTCGCTGTTCCGATCTCAAAGGACGCTCCGCTTCAGAAGCGATGCAGCGCAGCAGGAAGAAAACACATCCCCAGGGTTTCTTCTTCAAGTCCTCGCTCCTGAAATTGGAGCACGCTGACCTAGTTGTAACCTGTTACACACAAAACTCCTGGAACAATTCCTCCCTTTTTTGAAGATGTAGTAATAAAAAATATATTAATTTGTTCAGGTGAATAAATATTTCCACAGGAACCAGAATATCTGTGCATAATAAAAGTCAATTCAACGGGCAACTAATCTCACCCTCACTTGTGCCACATGGGTGAGCAGGCCAAAAGGTATTTGCTCAAACCACAGAGACACTTCCAGCAGCCCACAGCCTCCTGGCCACACCAGTGGCCTCAGAGAAATTAGGCCAATTGAATCTGAGAGACAGTTTAACAGCCCCCTCTCCTCCCATCGAGAGCTCAAGCAATTTAATCCATGTTTTGCAGCTTTTGTAATTCAGCCTCCCCTCAAACACCCCAAGATACTTGTAATTACTGACAATAATTGAGTTTGCGTCGGCGTGAAACACAGCTTGGGCCGGACAGGACTGGGATGAGAGTGCATTTGTTTTGCTCGTTTGGCAGAATGACAGTGATGCAAAGCTGCAAAGACAAGCGTGCCACATATTTAAATGTTTTGTGGAATAAAATGAAATGCGACGCAAGGGGAGTGGACCCCACAGTGTCATCAGAGGCCGTTCTAATTAACTGGTGTGTGGCAGAGACGGCAGCAGGAACAGCTAAAGCCACGCTGCTGTCAGACAGCAGGCCTCCTTGTTTCACCTCTCTGCCTCCGATTGAGAACTTTCTCTGACTGCAGACTGTGTGAAAGAATTGCTGTGTAATGTATACATTTTCAGAAGCTCAGACATTAGGAGTGTACCTGCTTTAACAATTGGTTTGTTCTCCCTTGCTGCAGGACAGGAAGCATCTAAAAACCACAAAGCAAGACACCTCCAGAACAGCGGCGTCAGCAGGCAGCTCCCCGGCGTAATTGTGTACTCGGCAATCCTACCTCACATAAATACATTAAAAAAAAAACTTCACAGCCGTGTCTACAGGCCGGATCTGGCCTCACCAGAGGCCTACACTTACATTCAGAGGACATCATTTTAAAGACGATTTAAGCAACAACAAGATAAAGTCAACTTTAACCAGACATTGAACACGTGTCGACCCGAACCCGGCCCATTGGGTCCTTGTGTCCAGGGCCGTCAACAGACTTGCTGGGGACAGTAGCACATATAGTGAAAGGTTTGAATTGTTGTTGCAGGTTTCTTGATTCTTAAATGCTCCGGACAATAGTCCGTGTTGTACACGATTGAGGCGATGCAACAGCCAGTAGTGTGTAAGTGTGTTTCTGTACATTATTTCTCCAGCCGTGGTGTCATAAATGATGGTAGTATGAGGGGTATTTATTCAAGTCGGACTAAGTAATACATCACTGAAGGCCTCGGTGTGAAATGCACGGCCCAACACTGAATAAATCCACAAGAACAACTGGAACTTTGTTTACTAATCATGCTAACTTATTCTCTGCGTACTAACATAAATGCCCTCGCGGTTCAGTCGTGTCTTAGGTTGCCGACCCCTGACATATTTAAAAAATAAACTTTGAAAACTCCATTGTGAGGGTTGCTATGGTGACTGTTGCTGCAGGCTGATTTCTGCATTGTTGAACTGAACGAGACTCACCTGTTACACATCTCACCTGATCAGCTCCTGCCTCTCTGGACAGTCCTCTGTTATATCCGTCAGAAAATTCAGGTTCTCCCGTTCTGTGTGTCGTCCCGTATTCCCGAGTTCTACCTTTAATACCCGAGGAAACAGATCCAGGTGAAATCGGGGTAAATTTTCACAACAAACAATTTTGTTTTTGGACACTCAATAAAGGAGGTTCTGTTTCTGCTGTTTCTTCACCAAGACTCTGTGGAATTAGTAGTCGACAAACAGATTTGTTGTCTCTGCAGAAGCTCTGGATCTCGATCCACCACTATTGAAAGTGAGCTTTTTGTGAATAAATTCTAAACTAATAATGGCATCAATGTGAATCCAGTTGTTAAAGGTTTGTTTTCATGGTTAAGGAATCTAAAAACATAGATAAAGCAAATGGAGGGTCATTATGTTCGGTGTAAATCACAATGGATTGAGACTGAGTTGCTCGACGGAGGTCTGCGCTCTCTGAGTGCTTTTCTAGTTATTTTAAAGAAATGAAAGATGACACGTGCATAATTAGTTAGAGGTGATGAGTAATTCTTAACTGCCACACTCACCAATTTCCCAAACAAGGTCATGTCGGTGCGTCATGTGGGAAGTGAGGGCTGAGCGTCTTTTTAAGTCAGCACATGACTGATACGCATGACTTACCTTTGTGATTGTCGGGGTGCATTGGACCCGAAGACGGACATAGCAATCTTTTCAGCAAAGTAATGTAGTCTGTGCTAAAATGGCCTCAAAAATGAATTATCACTTTGCACACCCATCTCTAGAGATGAACGCCACTGTCCCTTCACCTCTGATGCATTATAGAAGACACTAAGTAGTACAGATTTATCATACACTTGCAGCAGTCGGGTGGCAGGGCAACCCGCTGGGTGGACTGACCGTCCTGTAAGTAGAAGGTCACTGTGGCACCTCTGGGAAATGGAAGCGGCGTCGGTGTCTCACAGGGACCCGTGGAAGGCAAATCCTAATTATGTAGTATTGTCATGGCATTGAAAGCCCTTTAAAGTCCAGCACAGGTACAAAGTTTTTTTTTTTGTCACATTTAACCAGTGACTTTGCAGGGTTACCTTCATTGCTGTGCATGTTCAGAAGAATATTGAGGCTGAGACATCAAACCAGGAACGATGGAATAAGCATTCACCTATTCAGTATAGCAATAGTAATACAGCATTCCTGTCTCCCCCTGCATCTCCAAATTGTCATACAAAAACTCAACAATAAAGTGTACAAATAATTTAATTCAATTTTATTTCTATAATGCCAGATCACAACAGAAAGTTATCTCAAGGCACTTTACAGGATTAGCAGGGAAAGACAGAACCCAACTTGACCCACAAGAGCAAGAATTTTGGCAACGGAGGCAATGAACAACGTCCCTTTAACAGGCAGAAACCTTGCATTATTATTATTATAAGACTACGGGGAAGAGAGAGATTACTGACATATTTAGAACATGAATAACCAGATGGAGAGGGAGGAGCTCAGTGTGTCAGATGCCACCAGTGTTTTGACAACTTTATTTTCTATTGGATTAGCAGTGGACCTCCTTCTTATCACAGGGATACATTAAGGGATTAGGGATTAAAATGTACAGTAGTGAACAATGCTAAAACTCATGACCATGGTTAAACAGTGTTCCAGTCCCAACGATGCGATCGGAGGACTCATTAAGAGAAGCGCTGTTAAGGGACGTCACGAGTGAATATACTATGTTAGGAAAATCATGTAGGTACTTTCTTAAGCCATAATAACTAATTAAAAAGTAGTAGACAAGCAAAAGATAAGCAAAAAATGTAATCAATAAACTGTGCCAGCTGGGGCCTCGCTGACTCCCATCGGTGTGAATGTGAGTCTCATTACTTGTTTGTCTCTACGACTCCTCTGGCACAGCCTTATTTATTTTACCTTGATTCATGATAATGAAACAGAGCTGCTAGCAAGCAGGATGGAGCAGAGTTGTGATGTAAAGAGTTAAGGCGTTAAGGTGCCGTTGTTGTGCAGAGGTGTAATCCAAATTAACATGATAGATAAATTACAGGCAAAGGGTGACTCTGGTGTTGACTTTGATTGGCTGTGATGAAGCCAAAAAGATGCACTTGAACAAACCACAAAGACTTCAGCCAACGACAAGCACACGGAAGAACGCAAAAATTATGGGATGACACAGATATATTCTGATTTATGCATCGGTCAAACAAACACCAATCACCACATATTAAAGTAACACAATTAAAGCTACGACAGGCTTTTAAGCAACAAGGAATCTCTGATACGAAAAGCGGCATGAACTCTGAAACCGACTGAAAAACCTCAAATAACTGATTGTCTTGTCAGAATTCACACAGCTGACTGGAAACTGCTTTCTCTAGAAGCTTTGACAGGAATGGAAGGTTTGAAATTGGCCGATAGTTAGCCAAGACATCAGGATCCAGTGTTGGTTTTTTGAGAAGCGGTTTAATGATTGCTGTTTTAAAAGACAAAGAATATGACTTTTAAAAGAGGTGTGAAAGTGTATGTATATGTATTTTTAAATATGTAATTGTTGAGAGGCGCCTACACACACACACCCGCACACAATGGGATAATGGGAAATGATCTATTAATCATTTTAGGTTTACAGTTCTATGGTTTGATTCAGACAATATTAACGTTAAACAGACTATACATCTTCATTAGTGTTTTTATTCTGACTGTGTGTACTATTTTATAGTATTGCTTCAAAGTTTGACAATTTGACTTTGGTTTTATTCAGTTCCATGTTGATTTATTTGAGAGTGAACATGGTAATTCGCCATTTTCAGCACTTTATTTTATGCGGATGCAGATTACGGCAGGCAGGCCCATCTGATGTCTGCACTCTTCTAAAGCATGCTGCTGCACACAATGTGCCTTTTTTTGTCTGGTTGGAATGACACAACATCCCTGATGGAAAAACGCCTGGATGGTTACAGATGTTGTTCCGTTTAAATGTACCTTGTAGGTTTAATGAGCCATCACAGATGTGCAAGGTACGCATGCCATGGGCACAAATACCCACCATGCCATCAAAGATGCTGCTTTTGAACTTTGACAACCGGATTATCCTTTTTCTCGTAAACCCAGAGGATGATCCTTTCCAAAAAGGAATCGGGAATCATTGTATCTCACTGCGGTTGGTTTGTTTGTCCGTCTGTTAGCAAGAGAACTCCAAAAGCTACAGACGGATCTCGATGACATTTTCAGGAAATGTTGGGAATCTTACCAGAAACAGATTATTTCATTTTGGTGACGCTCCAGAAGAGATCCTGGATTATGGATTACTTTGAATTTTTTGTTAACCTTGCAATCAATTGGTGCTGATCCAGATCACCATGTGGATGGTGTAGATCCAGTTAGGAGGGGAGCGAGCTGCTTGGGTGTTTCATGGAACATGCCACATAAGCAGAATGATCTATGCACAGTACTATTGTGTGTAAAGAGCACTGGTCACCGAATATATCACCACAAGCACATACAAGTATTTTAATAGTATATGTGACGGATGTGGTGTTAATTATAAGAAGCGTAAAGCACACAAAACCGTTTCAATAGAAATGTGAGGCGCATGCATCTGAGAAACCCATTCCTGTTTGAGCCCTAGTCTTTTGTTCTGCTGATAATCCTTTGTGTGATTTCATTTGGCTTTGGATTTCTTGCCTGATCTGTCACACTCTGACAATTAGTGACAATTACAGAGCTCCCGTTTAATTGGGCTGTCAGAACGCATGTATGTAAATGAAGCAGCGTCTGTCATTCTCCAAATGGCAGGTTATGCGTGTGATTTTCCGGTTGTTTGACATGGTGTTTGCTGCACGGACCTCTTGGGAGGCTGCAGACCAGACACTGGCTCTCTACTCTTCAGTGTGTGTGTGTGACAAAGCTGAGGAGTCTTTATATTTATCTCTGAGACTAGTGAAATGACATGTTCTAATGTCTGCTGCAGCCATCCGTTACGTGATGGCTGCAGCAGAAGAGGCTCCTTTCAACAAGTATATGTTTTTCGTCATTATTGTAAAAGAGTTGGCCCGTTCTTTAGACTTCAGCAAACATTTACCGATGGAAAAGTCTATTTCATTAGCAAAGATAGCCTCACGGATGCATTTCAAAAAAGCCCTTGCGGTCTTGTTTCCGTTGAAAGTCCTTGGTACATAAATCATCCACATTTAATGAAATTTAATGGAAAGTCCAAAAAGCCGTTGTTCCTGGAGAGGAGCATGTCGGTCTGATTTTCTACCTGAGCAGAAGCACAACTGAGCACCGCGTGGCAGCACAACACACACACACCAACCCGGTGGCAACCCAGGAGGAAATGGAGAGAACATGTGAAGTCCTGCAACTCTTTAAAAACCAACCCACCAAAACGCTAAATAACCGCTTTATGTTGCAGTCAATAATGTCTTTAAAGAAAAAACAAATCCATTCTGAATTAGCCTCAAGCTCAAGGATGCCTCTTTTTGCTCGCTGAAACAGCAGCTAATGGAGGAACACTTAAGACTGCATTAATGCAGATTTTGGCGTTATAAATTATAGATTATTGGCCGTCGTCTGCTCCTCTTCGTGCTGTAGATTGTCTTTAGGGGTCTGGATCCTTCCCAGGTAGGTAGCAGGCCTTGTGGAAGGCTGTTTTACTATTAGTTATTCATTCTGCCCAGTTTTACTGGAACTATTTTGATGCATTTATTGCTTTTGCTGAGTTTAAAGGTCCCATATTCTACAGCAGTTCCCAAACACACAGATGCTGCAGGACAGCGTCCGTCATTTCTGTATCAAACAGCTCCGTCAGAAACGCCTCTGAAAACGAAAAGGAAGCTAAGTTTCGTTTCACATGACAAGCATGTGCCCGTTTTCGTGCTGTGACGTCACAGTACGTTACATTTCTTCCCGAAGCGTTTCTGTACTTGATGAAAGAACTACACAAACTACGCAGGATTGACTGGCTGGTTTATTTCTCTGTTTTTGCGTTGATAGGGGTTCGATTCCTCTTTGTGTGGCGTGTGTATGTTCTTCCGGCGTCAGTGTGGGTTTACTCCGGGTTCTCCAGCCTCCTCCCACCTCCAAAAACATGTGACTTAAGTGAATTGTTTTACACCAAATTGCCTGTAAATGTGAGTGATGTGTGGCCCTGCGATGAGCTGGCACCTAATCCGGGGTGTACCCCTCTCCACGTAGCCAGCTGAGATAGGTGCCAGCAGGCCTGTGACCTACAAGGCGAATAATAACATGCTTTAGAATCGTTGCGATGCAGACACACGAAACGAGCCTGTAGTCAGCGCCGTACAGCAGCATTTCCACTTCCTGGTCCTGCGGCACTCGACTTGTCTCATCTTTGGTATACGGTAGTTTCTATGGGTTGGTTTCGCACCTTGGTGCAGCAGGTCATCTGTGACAGAACAATATCTGCGAAGGTAGATATCGGCTTCACTTTGCATTACTGCTGATCGCCAGCGCAGCTACGGTGCCTGCTGCCAGTTCAGCAGAGGCCCAATAGAAACACGCTTCAAAAGCTGTTTTCATAAAACGGATTCTGCAGAGTTTCATTCCAAAAATGTCTTTTTTTTTGCTCCGTCTCCCAACAGGATGATCCTGGCAATGACAAACAGAGGCCGAAAACAATCACGGGCTCCGACACAAAAACAATGTGGCTTCATGGAGCACAGTAAATGCTGACTTTGCATGTTATTTTTTATTTTTGGGTGACAGTCGATAATGAGCGAGCATTCACTGGCAGCATCTGTTGTTGAAGGTGAAACAGCTTGTTGTTCCTGCGAGGTCGCCTGGTCCTGCTCTGGGACTGCTCCAAGTCTCCAAGACGGCGGCTTTCAAAGTTCTGGATAAATTGACCATGGATCTAAAAGTGCTCTTCGGTGCTTTGGGGGACCGTGTGATTGCTCGAATCGAGGACCTGGGCAAAGCTCAGGGATCGATCCGGGGAGGACCGGCAGAAACTGGATACCATCTTGCACCAGCAGGTAGAACTGTATCGGCAGATCTCCGGACTGAGTCCTGGCTTGGAGGGACTGAAGTGTCTCGCCTCGGCACACGAAACGAGGAATAACTGAGGACCAGTTGTATATTTGGATTAAGCTAAATGTTCATTTCGGCTGAATATTGGATCTATTTTGTCTCAAGTCTCCCCCCTCCACCCCTCCCTCCCCCTCTGAGAGAGTTCTGTGTGACGCCAGGTCCTATCTGTTTACTAAAACAATCTCTCTGACTGTCCACACACGTGAACTCTCTCTCACACAGACACACACACACACACACACACGTGCACACACCCCTCAACAGCTTATCTGCTCTCAGAATTGGCCCCCCCTCCTCCCCGAAGGACGATTCTCCGGACTTGCCTGGTTCCTGCTTCTCATTGAAAAAAATCCCAAAGAAGAGTTGTTGGCAGCGCGATTTATTTTCTGCAGCCGATGCTCACTCATCGCTCTTGTTTCATTGGTGCACTGTGTACTTGTACTGTGATGACACTGACAATAAGAAAGCTTTCCATTCCAGATTGTGTTGCCATCATCACGCGGTTCTGCAGGAGGCTGTGTGCGAGGCTCTAAAGAGAAGCTGCTGTGTGCTCGGCTAATGCTCTGCCAATAGGAGCTGTGTTTACAACGACACACTGATCGACACCAGCGCAGAGGAGCTGCTCGGTCAAACATGCAAACAATCAATCGGGACGCTCTGTCTCGCTCTGCAGACCAAGTGGCAGACTGGCCTGTATTTGATGTGCTAATGCTATTTTGAGTGATCATTTCCCACGGGGGCCATATAAGTGGGTAAACAGATCCGAATTATGGGTTCAGGGCAAACACTTTGGAGAGCTCTCAAGAGGTTCTGACGCTTTCTGTATTTACAGGCGGCCGCTCAGCTTCAGTCCCGTCGGTCATTTCAAGACTGGCCTTTGTGAAAGAGACATGTAAAACAGGATTAGCATTTTACTTTGAACCTGAGTACTAGTACCTTGACATACGAGTATAATTCGTTCCTGGCCCGAGCTCGTAACTCAAATCGGCCTCCAGTGGGCAACATGAAACATCACTAATTGGACGATGGCGCCGTTCGGCTTTTAACCAGGAAATTATTCAACCTGTGTCCTGAGCATATCCAGTCTCACTTCAAGTTTATTCCCTCGTAGCGGCAGCTACTTCGGGGTCACCGGTAACATTCATATTTTGAAAAAGACGTTACTTAATGTTGTATTGCTTACCTTAATGTTGTTGTGTTTTTAATTTGTTGTAGTGGTTTGCGCTTCAGGGCCACCGTACTATATAGATACACACATAATGATATAATAAACGATACACAGTATTACTGTAATATAAATTGTGGTTTTATTATGACATTAACTTCGAGACAGGCGATAGCGTGTGGAGGAGGGAGAGAGAGTTTGACGGTACGTAACACTTTATACAGTAATTGTACCTTACAGATAAACGTACATAGTGAGAAGGAAAGGAGTAAGAGGCAAGCCAGCAATCAGAGAACGCTTCAGCAGCTTAATCAGCATTGATTGCCTGATGAGGAAGAACACTTCTGGTTTTTGTGGGCAGCAGCCTTCATTAATCATCCTCAAACGAAACAGCGCTCCGCCGCAACTCCAGTTGAGGACTCGCTTTTCTGCGGCAGCCTTTGTAGAGCAGAGCAAAAAGGAAAAACATGTGAAACAAAGGTGGGGAAAACACAAATGATGCACTCTTCTAATCAGTGAAACCAGCTTTGGTCGACTTCAGTGTCCAGAGGGTTAAAGTTTCAAACGAACACCAGACATCCGCATGAGGTGCTTTGATTGTTTGTGCACATTCCCGTGAAAGACCTTCCATTGCAGTGCTGGCAGGTACGCAGGCATTACTTCAGACCCCGAGGCTGTTCCTTTTGTTCAGATAAAATTCCAAAATAAAACCGCAGTGCAATCATTGGAGTGACTTATCTGTTCCAATCAAGCCACAGATGGACAAAATGCCATTAATTTAGTGTTTTTTCATTTGTACGAGGTTTCAAATCAAATTACATTCTCTATGACGTAAAGTGACTTCAGAGCGTGATCGAGGTCTAATGACTCGGGTTTGGGCGTGCAGACTGGGGAGCATCGTTTCCACAGCATGCACGCACAAAGAGGCAATAGTTTGAATAAAACACACAGAAGGATTTCAATAATATCACTGTTCAAAACTGAGCACGAGTAAAATAAAGCCACTGATGATTATTATTTGCAAGTGATCACACGACCCCATTTTAATATAGCATGACTTTGGAACTGGATTGCCTCCTAGAATGGACTGGTATTAACTGTGCATATTACAAAATTGTTTTTCTCATCTGTGCTGCATTCATTCTTTATTTCTCATTTGTCATTGGAGTAATTTAGTCAACATCTGTGCAGATTGTTGAAGTGGCTGGTCATCTGGTGGAGGAGTGATTGAAGCAGTCAGTCCTCTTTATGTAAGACACTTCAATGTGCCCTTCAGAGAATCCAGCTGTGGTTGCTGGAGAGAAGCTGTTTATCAATTAAAGAAGTTTCTATAAAAACAGTATCTAAATTCAGTAGCTTGTACTCATTTAACTCATTCAAAGCAATTACTTCCTTCCTTATTTCATTCATCTCGTTGAAGATGGGATGATTGTGATTGCCTCCTCTTCAGCTGCTTATCAATGAGGGTCACGGGTCTGCTGGAGCCTATCCCATCTCGTTCTCTTTGACTTCCCGGAGTCAAAGTGCTGATTGGATCCACTGTGAATCGCCTCCTTATTGCATCCCCTTTTGCAAACTGGCCTCCATTGGTCTCAGAGGCTGTGACTGGTCCCAGTCTCGTGTCCAGCCATGTTTGCTGGGAATCTTCCAGGATTGACTCACATGGCCCAAAGTACTTTGATACACCATGAAAGGTAATGTCAGCTTTAGGCTCCCCGGTTCAAGCAGACTGGCTGTTTGTGGAGATGAGACATCCATGAGTGTCAGACACATCACCGTCCTGAGTGATGAGCTCGTCTCTGCAGGATACATGCTTCTGCCACATGGGGCACCCTGCATGTTTACTGTGTTTCCATTGTGTAACAGAATCCATTCTTCCTGTAAAGGTAATAACGTTTTCTATTGATTGTATTGTGTCCTGTGAGGGCCAGTTAAAATGGTAATCATCAGTAAAACAGTGGCCTGAGGGTCCCTGAATAAAACACAGTCTTCAGCTACACTTTTCTCTGCCTGTGGAGACCAGCAAATATTGATCCGGAAAATATTTGTGCGTCCATTAATTTTGCCCACGTGCTCTCTTGTAGCGCTTCAACACAGCTCGACAGCGTGGCTTGTTTTTTCAATCGATCCAGAGATGCTTATCTATTTCCTAGAGAGATTTTCAACAAGGCAGAATTTAATTAAAAATCTGATTAAAATTGTGGCCCTACGCAAAAACTGACTCCCATAAAGGGAGATGCGGCGCCGCCATTGTGACCATACCACCTTCCGCCCTATGGAGGCTGAGCCTCATCGTGGCAGGGAACACAAGTCCAAGAAGCCTTGGGGGAACCTTTGCAGCTGAGGTTAAGTCACTCACATACTCTTCATCTCATTCATTTACGCACTTTTTTTTCATTACATTGGTGTCTTTAAAATTCTGGTGCAATCTTCAAACCACCATTGACCTTGAGTTCATCTATTACTTCATCCTCCCAGCCTCATATATCTGCATTTATCAGGTTGTAACTGCTTCATATTCCTGGCACAGAGCATTCCTCAGCACATAAATGAGACATTCCTATAAAACCCTGCCAAGAAGGGGGGGGAAACACTCATTTTGACCAAACCTCAGCACAAGTGACCTCCCTGAAGGGCTCGGGGTGTTTCTATGAGGGTTTTATGCATAAGGAGGTCTTGACTTCTTCTTGACACACATAAATTATTAGTATTTGACAGATATAAACAAAGAAATGTTACTGAGGTCAAATTCAGGGCTGTACAAGGAGAAAACAATTGCCCTGAATTATTTTGCTCTAAACGCCCAACAAAACTGGCTGGATGTCACCCATCATACAGCAGCCTCACTGCCCACTGGACTATGCAGCATACTGTAAGTGCATGACAGACACAGATAGAAAGAACTATTAGTCTCCTTTCAACATTAATGCCCAGACCTTACTGTCGTCCCTCACTATATCTCGGTTCACTCTCTGTGGATTCACTGTATCACAGATTTTCTGCAACATCGCAGGATTCTGCGGTATGTACAGACCCTTTCCAAAAAATTTGAATATCATGGATAAGATTATTTATTTCCATAATTCCATTCAAAAAGTCAAAATTTCCTAGATTATAGATTCAAGGCCCGCAATTGAAACAATTTCAAGTATTCATTTGTTCATCGTTACATAATTTGAGTTTCCAGCTCATAAAACCCACAAAAACCGGAATTCAAAAAATGTGATTGGTGTGAAGAAATCAACATTTACTTCTCAGTTTTTGCAGATAAAAAATTTAATCGTGTGTCGAGTGTCGGATAGACTGATGACTTTGAAGCTGGAGATTGAGGGTGTCATGTTGAATATTGTTGGTGGGTACGCTCCACAGGTAGGAGGTGAGTTAGAGGAGAAGGAGAAGTTCTTACGCTCCACAGGTAGGAGGTGAGTTAGAGGAGAAGGAGAAGTTCTTACGCTCCACAGGTAGGAGGTGAGTTAGAGGAGAAGGAGAAGTTCTTACGCTCCACAGGTAGGAGGTGAGTTAGAGGAGAAGGAGAAGTTCTTACGCTCCACAGGTAGGAGGTGAGTTAGAGGAGAAGGAGAAGTTCTTACGCTCCTCAGGTAGGAGGTGAGTTAGAGGAGAAGGAGAAGTTCTTACGCTCCTCAGGTAGGAGGTGAGTTAGAGGAGGAGGAGAAGTTCTTACGCTCCTCAGGTAGGAGGTGAGTTAGAGGAGAAGGAGAAGTTCTTACGCTCCACAGGTAGGAGGTGAGTTAGAGGAGAAGGAGAAGTTCTTACGCTCCACAGGTAGGAGGTGAGTTAGAGGAGAAGGAGAAGTTCTTACGCTCCACAGGTAGGAGGTGAGTTAGAGGAGAAGGAGAAGTTCTTACGCTCCACAGGTAGGAGGTGAGTTAGAGGAGGAGGAGAAGTTCTTACGCTCCACAGGTAGGAGGTGAGTTAGAGGAGAAGGAGAAGTTCTTACGCTCCACAGGTAGGAGGTGAGTTAGAGGAGAAGGAGAAGTTCTTACGCTCCACAGGTAGGAGGTGAGTTAGAGGAGAAGGAGAAGTTCTTACGCTCCACAGGTAGGAGGTGAGTTAGAGGAGAAGGAGAAGTTCTTACGCTCCACAGGTAGGAGGTGAGTTAGAGGAGAAGGAGAAGTTCTGGAGTGACTTAGATGAAGTGGTTCATAGCATCCCGAGCGTTGTCGCATCATGATTGGTCTAATAAGTCATGTGGTCGTGTTTTCCAGAAAGGTCAGTTCTAAGTTAAACTCCACGTATCTAAGTCCGGTATTTAAACAGCACGAATGGACTTTGTTAGGAACTGGAAAGAAAGCTGATGGAATGAGTGCGATGGAATTTCCTGACTGTTGCCTTCCAACTTCTTAAAAGTTTCCAGGTCAAGTTCAAGATATTTTATCAACGTTCTCTCAGCTTATCTAAATGTATTTTTTGCAATTTGAGTATTTTTATCCCAACCCAAATGGCACCATTTGATTTTTAACTGCTGATCCATGTTAGTTTAAGTAGTTTACGAGCATCCATTGATGGACGCTCTGGAAGGCGTGAGCACAGACTTTCTGAGCCTGAGAGCAATATGACAGATGGGGCGGGGGGGGGGCACAGAGGAAGATGTATTCATGAATAATAATGCCTGGTGGGTCGGATATGACTTTTATTGGTTTGGGATGAATCCATACTGTAAGCCTCACCTGCTGGGAGCCTTGCTTTCCGAAGCCAGTGTCATCCCTGTAATTTATAGATGGAAAACAGAGTAAAACTAATCAGAAATCTGCCGCCGTCTACAGGCCTCACAAATACTTCATTTCTATCCTCAGGAAAGACGACCTGCAGCATAAAACATAAAATATTCCCACAAGACATTTCTCTTTTTTGATTATTCTTCTGCAAAAGCTTCAGTACAATCCCTGATGATGCGCTAATGCCCCAATCCCGACTATGTTCAACTGTGGCTGCAACGAAGTGAAGATATGTTTTCCATTTGTAATTGATTCCCTGTCAAGGTGCGACTTCATATTGTTATCCATAATGACTTGTGAATAATGAAAGCCAATAGATCCCCCTCAGACACCATGTCCTTCACCTCCTTTAGCTTTGGAGCACGGCTGCAGAAATCTTCACCCTCTGCTCTGTGAAGGAAGCATGAACTCTGCACTCGACAACAACACTTCTGTCTGATCGCCGCCTGCAGGATGTGAATTTATTGACGAAATGCAGGCAGAAGATGTTTTCCTGCAGATAAACATCTGGTTTGACATTGCAGAAGAGTTTAAGGTTGGCGATAATAAGTATAGTAAGATATAATGAACTTTAATAAGCAAAGGCGTCATAATGAAGGTTAGAATTTCCTGCTCAGCAAACAAGCATGCCTCTTAAAAACAAGCAGATTTTTATTGATTTCAGGTTTGATTTTTTTATGTAAACAAGTTACTCATTACAAATGATCTGTCTTCTTTATTTAACAGTACTTCTCAGTTACTCTCAATTTTTCTTAATTATTTGGTTGTTGTTTTTTTGCATCAATATTTAGCGAATGATTTGCAAACACAAACATACTGTACACACAGAATACCACTAAAAATGCAAATGAGCTGGTAAATAATAGTGTGTTGTTCAAATGGGTCAGAATCTAGACCTGGCCTGCCCAGTAACTGGGGTTTAAGTCTCTTTGGACCAGCAAATATATATATATATATATATAGAGAGAGAGAGAGAGAGAGAGAGAGAGAGAGAGATAGACCCCAGTCTGTCCCTGTTGGAAACAACGTCTCTAACTCCATCATGCTGTCCACTGCTGTTCACACTCCTAACAAATTACAGTACATCCAGACATGAGGGGAACCATAGCATAAAATGTATGGATGATACTACAGTAATGGGACTCATTCGGGGGAACGAGGAATCATTGTATGGGGAAGAGGTCAATGATCTGGTGGGCCGGTGCAGAGAGAACAACTTTGTGCTCGACGTGGACAAAACGAAGGAGATGATCATCGACTTCCGTCGATCACTGCCTGAACACGCTCCTCTCAGCGTCAACGGACACCCGGTGGAGAGGGTGGAGAACATCAAGTTCCTCGGTGTGCAGATCTCGCAAGACCTGGAGCAAGAATTCCTGAGGGATCAGGAAACGGGCCCAGCAGAGACTGCCCTTCGTGAGGAGACTCGAACCAGCATCCTCAGGACCTTCTACAAAGGTGTGGTGGAGAGTGTCCTGACACACTGCATCGCAGCACGGTGCCCCGGCTGCAGGGTACTCGGAGCATGAACTCTTCCAGAGCCGCTGCCGGAGCAGAGCAATGAACGTTGTCAAGGACCGGCAAATGATTCCGGAGCATCGGGGGCAGGACCACGAGGCTGAGTAACAGCTTCCTCCCACAGACAAACTTTCAGTAAGGTCAAGCAAAAAAAACCCAGAAGCATAACCAAAAGAGAGGGAGAGAGAGAGAGAGGCAGAAACAAAACTACACGCTCTAACAAAATAAAAGACAGAGTTTACCCAAGTTGCCTGTTTTCAAGTGGCCCCCTGCATGTCTGTGCTAGTGTGCTTTTGACATACGGTAGAACAAACATTGGAGTGTTAAGCTGGTGCACTTTTATCTGCCTCAGGCTGTTGCTTGTTTGAGAACATGACAATCTGTCCCACAGTTTTCAGCCTTCGTGACCATTTCGCCTCATCTCCAGAGAATCCTGGCACAGTGACAGTCTAAGATGGGCGAGAGCTAGAAGAAAGGCGAAAGATCCTGCCTGATGCGCAGCTCTGGCAGGAACGAGACCTTTCAAATGAGCGAGTGAATCAAGAAGAGCAAAAAAATCATAAAAAGGAACCAAGCAGACTTGTTTAAGTTGGGTTGAAGACATTTCAGCTCTCATCCAAGCGGCCTCTTCAGCTCTAACTGACTAGTAGTCGAGACGCTTGTGCGCCTGTTGGAGCAGAAAACAAACAAAAGCCTGAAACCACCAAGACTGTCGGTCCCATTAGGAGCCTTTAGCTTTCACAAGGGAGTCGTTGTCCCGCCCACCCTGAGCTGTGATCGTGTGCCGCACCCAGGTGTGGCTGGTTGTCGTGGTTTAAAATAAAATTGATAAATAAAATTGACAGCAAGTATAACAATGGCCATCTAAAACCATATTACAAACTACAAGCATGCAAAAAAACCCACACAAAACGAAATATTGTGAACAAGACCCCAAGATCCCCACCGACCCGGAGAAGGCAGACCACCTTTTTCTGGTTGAGACACATGGCCTGGGATTTGGAGGTGCTGATATTCATCCCACTTGCTTCACACTCAACTGCAAACCGCCCCAGTCAAAGGTCAAAGGTCAAAGATCAAAGAAGCCAACACCTAAATCGAGTGGAAGTAAATATCGCTGTCCAAGTAGTGGGACTTGTTAGAGTAAGGTTACCAGAGGGAGCCAATCAGATGCAGGCTTGCAGGGGGTCATGCTTTTTTGGTTTTTGATAACAAGAGTTGCATCTAAAACATTTACTCTGTTGATGCCCAAATCCCAATAAAGTCTTAAACAGAGCTGTACTAGCTGTGTGTACTATGAATAATGTAAAATAAGCTTGTTATTGAATATAGGGGGTTCCGAGGGTTTGGTCGTAAATCAACCCTTAAATTACTGTGAGTATATTATGCTGCGTCATGACACGGAAAATATCGGCGTAGAAAGAGACGATGTCCTCTTGGTATAAATCGCTGCTGTCTCACCTACACTCGATTCGCTCGCTCGCTTTCCGGTGAGTCGTAAAAACACCTCGGAAACAGACGAAGAGCAACAGATGAGTGCGTTCGTAAAGTCGAACTGTCGCGAGTTGCAGAGGTCTGAAGTCGACCACCCCCTGCAGAGCCCCTCAGTTTAACATTCTGTTGATCATTTACATGACTTTGTCTTTGAAACCACACTTCTCACATTCCATGTTGTTAAATGGAGCTAATGGGGTAACAGGGTCACCCTGTTAACACAAGACAGTCAGCATTGTGCATCGCCTGCATTCGAAGGCCCCTCCAAGCCATGCAAAATTAATGAACCGCCCAGCAGAGATAAGCATCACATTTTTAATGCCCCCCATCACCGGAGGGCAGCAGCAGAATTCTCCAGAGACATCGATTAGCAGGAGATGGAGAGACAGACGACGCCACCAGGGGACAGAGAAGTACGGAGTACTTTGCAGCTGTTGTACACTGAACACATCGACGTGTCATTGAACAATGACGGCGCCTCAGGCTGTTTGTAGAAGTATTTGCAGTGTGATTCGGTTCTTAGCGGAGGCATTACGTGACATCACGGCTTTGTATTAGCTCAAATATGTTTAACAGAAGCCCAAGGTCAAGCCTTATGATGCATAATCACCAGTTAGCAGGTAATAACACATTGCATTATGTAATAACAACCTCAAACTACATTGTTTTCCCCTAGTATTACTAGTACTAGTAGTGTTTTGGTATTAGTAGCTGAACTACTGGGTCAGGTTTATAATTACTATCAGGGCAGACACACAAAAAAGTAAGACTGATATATAATAGCTTTATTTACCGTTATATTCATGAGTATAAACTTTATATGTCTACAATCCTATTTCCATCTAAAATGAAATGATGCATTATATGCAATCAAAGCGGACAGCACACATTCTGAGGTCTTTATTGGCCAAATTAAAACACAAAACTTACTTGAATGTGAATAGCAAGTCTGAAATTAAATCAATAAGATAAACTGATGCTCGCCTTTAGTTTCTGATTGTTTATTAGAATAATCTTAGATGAGCCCAGAGTGTCATTCTCTACAGCTCTTTGCAGTGTGATTTGGTGCCATTCTATCCAAATAGCCCTTCCAGTCATTCCCATTCCCAAGTCGGTTTGTAGGTGTGTACTGAATCGAAGGTGAATTTAGACGTGTTTGTTCTGTGGCTTTTGGGATGTAGCTTCTTTGGCTTTAATAGTCCTCAAAGGTGCTTTATTCACAAATTGTTTTCTAGTTTTCCAATTGTTGATGATGCATATATTTATTAGATAGAATGTTAGAGTACAAGTACAGTCACACAGTAGCATGTATTACAGTACAAGGACAGTCAAACATCCTGTCTAAGAGGAGCATTTCTAAAAAGTCTTGTTTCCGTTGAAAGTCCTTAGTACATAAATCATCGACATTAACAATACCAATAAAACTAATATTAAATTACTCCACAGATGCAAAACGAACAATATATTAAAAAGACACATAATATGTACAATGTAGGTGGGCAAAAAAGGGAGGGGGGGGGTTGATCCGGAGAGAGTCGTGATGACTATCTCCGTTTCTGCCCCCCTGAAAGGTGTATTTTTAGGGCCGTTTTGAATGAGGCCAAAGAGGTGCATGTTTTAACTAGTTTTCTATCTGTAGATGAAAGGATGTAAAGTTTGGCCAGATTAAAACCTGTCAACCCCAACTAATGAAAAAGACACCTGAGAGGAACATTCATTTCGTATCAGTGTCAAATCACTACCAAAATGGAAACAGGGGAGAAGCAGGGCAGCTCGAGATCGAACCGGATCGCTGCTAGATCCAAAAGCAAACCTCACACACAAATGGACAGTAAGATGCATCAAAAGTGCCCTAAAATAAAAGGCTGGGGTTGTTCAAGGGCTGCTTGAGTGTGCATCTGTTTAAATAACGTTGGGATTAAAACAATCAAAAATGATGAACACAATTCTTGGACTATTATGCATCCCATAATAAAACCTGGCAGACAACTAAATGAAACTGTCTTTACGCACAATAATCACTTCCTGAGCGAGGTAAAAATAAATCCCGGTTCAGATAAACACTTGTCATATAAAGGTAAATCATCAGGGACACACTGGTTATAGCGCCTGTCGTAAACCAAACGGAGCTGAATGGATGACGACTTGTATCGCCTATTAAAACATTTGTTTCTGTTGATAGACACAGATGATATAGAAGCAACATGTATTGCAGCGCTAACAAGACAAAGTGAGCATCAGAGCAAATAAATAATCAACCAAACAATCAGCCCTGCCGTTTGGTGGCGCTGGAGGAGAGCTTCATTTGTGGTGTCTAAATGAAACGCTAATTTCCATAAACCACATTATTTCTCTTCTACTATCAAAATGAGGACAGCAGCTTGGACTCAGATACAACAAATGCAGCTCTGTAATAATGCACAGCTTAAACATTGAGAGTTTCACCTGAGCCGCGATGCGCCGACCGTCTCATCGCGTCGGCGTTGCGTGATCGGCCACTCCAGAGGGCACTTTGTGTTCTATCATGGAAGCAACATGAGAGCACTCATCTTGTTCAGGCATTCAGACACACCAGTGGGGCGTAATATAATTAGAACACATATTGGTTTAATATCATTTGGTATTTAGGGACTGAGAAGTACAACAGACCAAGATGGGCAAAGAGAGAGAAGTATTATAATTTGTAGCCATTTGTTGCAGCTCGGCACAGAAAGGGAAGCGCGCACACACACACACACACACACACATGATATTGGTCTGGATTTAAAAGCACTGAATGAATGAGCAGCATTTTCTCTTCATGTATTTATTTTTGCTATAAAGAGACATTTAGAAGGATCAGTGTTATAATTTTTGATGCGTTGAAATAAATTGTACATTTATGACATACTTAAATATATACACACCAGAAATGTTTGAGGAATTGCACCTTTATTCATTGATCTGATTATTGCTAGCTGCACCGTTTCTGATACTGATAAGCGCTATGTTCCATTAGCTACTTCCCAAACCTCTCAAACTCCTTCCAGTCCTCCCACTGTCACATGCCCTGCCTATCTAGTAGTCATATACGAAGTATGCCCACAATGAAATGTAATTTTTTTCACCCTACTATGGGCCCCTCTAACAATCATAACATGCAAGGCCCCTGCAGCATGCGGGCCGGGCTAGGGTGAGGAAGCCGCCATGACCAGCGAGCTATTTGTAGACGAATGTGCGATTTCAAAGACAGCCGCCGCTCTATTCAGTAAAATGCATCTGCTGCTGTTTCCTGCTGCTTTCAACGACCATAAATTCCTCTCAGAAACCGCATGTACAGTCTGAGCTGAGCGGCTGCGCTTCCAATCGCTTGTGATGAGTCAAACATTTTCTGAGAACTATTTATTTTGCCTAAATGAAAGGAAAATTGCACGAAACGAGTCTCTAAACGGCTTAAACTGTCTTGATTTGGCTACTCAGTGCTATTCAGCATCGCTTTGGCTTGGATATGACCCACTGCTCATCAACCAGCACATTCATGCCCGTCATATCCTTTGACAAATAGCACTGATCGCATCACAAAAGGTCTGATTGGGAGCGTCTGGATGGCTGATCATTAAGGTTAAGCTGAAGCCGCGGGCCTGGCCTTGGTTGCACGCCACCTTGCACAGCGAGGGAGTTGCGGCGTAACCTTTGGAACAAATATAACTCTCCAAGAAGTTCCTCAAGAAGTTCCCCAAGATGCTCCCCTTGGGGAAATGCCTTTCAGAAATGTGTTTCCAATTTGTGCCCCTTTCAAACAGACAGGATCCAGTATGGAATAAGGCGTTTAGCAAATGCATCTCCATGAACAAATCTCCAGAACAGACCCGAGGTTTTTGGGACGTGCTTCAGGTCACTGACTTTGCAGGCGTTGGTTTCAGTGTAACTCAGATTGCTGAACTTTTCTTGGCCACTAATGGCCGTCTTCATTTTTTATAAGACTAATGGACTTCTATGCTGCTTCTTCCCATGTCAATATTGCCTTTGTGCTTCCTGGCTTATTTATAGGCATGCCTGCACTAATGTCCATTGTCTTCTCTGTGGACGCAGAGAGAACATCAGCCACAGAGCAACTACACCCTTCTCTCAAGGAGGTTTCAGCTTTTCCAATCTCCAGGTCACGGCTGCACAATTCTTTGCTCTTCCTGACAAACACCCACAAGTAACCCAAAATGCCAGCAGCGCTGCTTTCCATTATGGCTGACCGACCGAAGACACATTTGAGACTTGTAGATTGAGCTTGAAGAACATGTGCAAACCATATTGGATGTTATATTTTTAATCCAAGTATAAAGGAGTGCATTGTCAACTTTTAGTTCAAAAGTATTTACTCACTTTATAACAGTTTTCACAATACCGATGGGCCGAGAACAAATGAAACAGAATTTAAATAACCTTTTCGGAACTTGTTCCTTTCAGAATTGAAAGGGAAAAGACTCTCTTACCTTCTTTGACCCAGCCTTGGGCTTCCTTCAACCTGGCGCCACTTTCAGCTTCTTTTCCTCATCGAACATTCTGCCTGCTTCTCCACCTGCCCCGCGACCCCCCCCCCATTCAATATTTTAACCCTTCCAGCTCAGGTTCAGTGGCTGTAAAAGCAGCTGCACTTCAGCCGGGGGCCCACCATCGATCCACGTCACGCAGGACTCACTGCTGTCTTTGTTCAGCACAGACAGCTTTGAAAACAAGCCGGAGTAAAAGCGTAACTCAAGAGTTGCAGATGAAATTATTTTTGATTGTATTTTATTTTATAAATCCTTCTCTAATTTTGATCTCCAGTCTACAGTCACATCAGCAAACCCGACACTGAAAGATGAAAAAAAAATATCCACATCCTCTGAGCACGTCGTCGGCCATTGTTGAATGTTGGATCTTAAGGGCCGTGATCTAGATGTAAAAACATGTGCACACACACACACACACAGCTCAGCCTTACATCATTGTTGGTTAAAAACCCTTGAGCCTTTGAGCGGGCTACAGAGAACAAGATAATGAGGCACAAATCGTCTCTGTCATTGTGTCGCATGCTTCAGTGCCGCTTGGTGCTCTGAACTAAAATGTGTCACATCCATATGTAATTTAAATGTTTTATGGAAATGAGCAAGGCATTTACTGTTGAGGGGTGCAGGCGGACAAAAACATGTGTCTTTGGATGTACGATTGGTTGAGGGGAAAGACAGTTACAATATTCTTACTAGCCGCATCCTAGTAAATACTGCTGGTAAACCTTTGAAGACGTAACATGCAGTGTCAGAAAAGTCCTCACAAGCCCAAGAATGAAACCCTGATAAACAAAGACAGAGGGCCATTTAGCAGGGACAGGATTAATGCACAGCAGAATGTTACATCCCATTGAAGCAGCGAGTTCTGACACACATGTGCTTGTGCCTAAAGTCTAACGCCACCTGTTAAGTTCTGCAGCCATGCTGAGAATCGAGCCACCTTGAGGAAAGGTATAAACGGAAATCCACCTGTTTGTATCGTCACATAATCCTCTCAGAACTGCAAAATGACCTTGTAATCTGTTCCTTGTAGGTCGTACTCATGTTAGTGGCATTTGTGAAAATGCCTCCGAGTGACTGTGTGAGAATGTTCTGGCTGTGTTTTTTGGGTTATTTAGTTTCTTGGCTACCGCTACCCGTTAGCCTGCGCACCTCGTGTTTAGCTACATATATTTTGGTTCGGACCTTCCCTTCGTTGTTTGTAAGAGTTTTTTTTGGTTCTGTAAAGAAGCTAAAACTTTCTCGTGGCTCTGCTTCCTGGGGTTCACCCGTTATTCCTGGTCTTGACACAATGATCATGATCACATTGAACTCTGATTCACATTATGCTGCTTTGTACTGTGCTGCACAAAAGGCAACTTTTAAAACGACGCATAATGACAGTGTTAACTGATGTATTAATATTCCTTGTCTGGGTGGGGCCTCGTGTGTGGGGTGGGGTTCACACCTATAAACAGCCTGCTGCTTCTGAGGATATAACACGATTCCACTTCCTGCAACATGCACTAAATCACATCTTCCTCTGTCAGGTCTGGGTGAAGTAATGACAGCGTTCCACCCAAGGTGAAGGGCATCCTCGTTCACTCCGGCAGAGCGTTGTTTTGATGTGGAGACAACAGCAGGCGGCGGTGAGAGATGGAGCCGTCCGACAGGGACGAGGGGAGGCCGGGCGGTCTGTCACAGCAGGACAGACAGATGGGGCGTCACAGGACACATGCCGGAGATCATAAAAGACTCAGCAGGACAGAATGCGAGGAAGAACCTCCCAGGAAGGCCTCATTTAACAGCATCCAGCCAGTCCTGCTCAGTGACTGATTTTCACTCCGCTTATTATCTCCTCATCATGGACCTCTGGAAAACCGGCAAGTAAAACAGAGTACTCTCGTCTTTGATTGCAGGACACGGCACCTTTACGAGGTTGCATCACGGACTGACGGTCCGGCACGGCACATCCATCAGCAGCAGAGCAGGGGCGGGTTGAATGTCCAGACTCGCCCAACACGTCTGTCTCTCTATCTGTAACACCCCTTTATGAGTCACCTTGTGAATGTCTCAGGCCAGACAACCTTATTCCACCGCATGGACAGGTGGAGTATGGAATACTGTGTGTGTGTGTGTGTGTCTTCCACATTTGGCATTTTAATATTGACATTCAGCATTTATCCAGGTTGAATCCGGCTCTGTGCAGAGTCCAGTGGAGAAGCTCACATTCTCTTCCAGATTCTGATTTCCATCTTGCTCTTAGCGAAAGACCTTTTCAATCGTCATCTGAAGAATCCGGTGGATTTCGACAGAGCAGATTTACATGCTAATGTGAAAAAAGTTACATTTAACACAGCTTTTCTCCTGGATTAAACCGCCATTGAAGATTCATCGCAGCGCAACAGGCGCTCGCCCCCTCCCGATCCCTTATCGCTCGTTACTGCCACTCACTCTGCAGACTGGAAAGGTCATCCATGACGCGTTCAGCGTGAGACGAATGGACTCTCTGTCGCCTGTCGACTATCACACATTACGTACGCACTGATCGCCAAGGCCTCGCCCTGGAGGGATATGGTTAATGCTGCACCCCAAATAAGAGATATTGTTTGGATTGTTGTGTTGCAGACCTTCAATCCTGAAACCATTAATTATATACAGTATATATTTAACATATATATTGAGTCCTTGCTGTTGCAGCAAACACACTCAGGAAAGAAACTGGAAGAGATCAATTGGAAATTGTGCTTTGCTCTTTCTTAAATCTTAAATTCTATTTTTTGTTGTGTTCGGTTTACATTCTGACAATTACTTTATAGTGAGGCTTTAAAGGGTTAAAATAATTTAACACTAATAACATTTCCAACACTGGAGAGACGAGATTGGGCCACGGGGTCCAGACGCTGAGCGCACGGAATCCGACCAGATCTCCTGATCATAAAAAGATGTGTGAAGTGTTTTTTGTTTTATTGATTCGTGTTTATCTGTTTCTTTGCATGCTTTGGATTTTGCTGCCGTCTCACCTGCAGCGGCTGCTTTGATTTGTGGAATCATTTAAATAACGACCAGCAGATATTCTGTTTGGAAGATGAGATGTTTTAAAGCATGTCTGGTTCATATGTGCTGTCCATGCATTGAGGTGATCATTCATTGATCCTGGGCACGTTTTATTTCAATAATGTGCACGTTGCTCTGGACATGAATAAAACTCATTGTGTGTACATTGTCGTGGTCCCAGCCCTACCGGTAGCCTTTTTGTGCTCTTCTGTGGAGTTTGGCCTCCAGCTTCCTCCTCATTTCCCCCTTGTCCCCTGACCTGGAGGTCTTCTTCTTCTCGTGGAGGAGAGCTTTCAGGTCACCGGTGATCCAGGCCTTGCTATTAGAGAAGCAGAGGACAGTCTTGGCGGGCAGGGTGGTTTTATTCTGTGATGCAGTCTGTCCTGCTCTTCAGATCCTCCCTGTGTGGATCACAAAACCCTTTCCAGTCAGTAGAAAGCAGTTCTACTCGCTGAACACAACCTCTTTATGGACTGGATCATGTAATCACGTCTATATATTTTGAACTCTTTCAGTGCCAGCCTTTTTCAGCTCAGCTATATGCTGAACGCCCCAGTGTTTGCCCATGTTGCCCGATTTTCCAATCCCCACAGAATATTATTTTCTATGACTAAGCAAAGACAGAACAAACGAAATATCAAAGTATCTTAAACGTGTTCTTACCATTTTCCATTCCGGAGTTATCGGCCGTTGAAGTGGGGCAGATTTCAATGTCAGGGTTGGCAGTGAATGTTTGGAATATAAAAAACGTCTTTAGACGTTAATGGCACTGACAGAGTTAAATATAAAGAATAACTGAGGGCTTACCCTCTTAGCTTTTTTAATCTCCCTCTTCTGGCAGCACAAGCATTCAGAAAGCCACTTCGCCCATTTTAATGACTGAATACAGTCATGAAGAAAGAAATGAAGGGACTTCCCACATGAAACCACACGGAGTTTCCAGCCAGAGTAATTACAGCCAAAGTGGGCACTCTTCCTCCTAGTGCAATGCATTAACTCCCCCAATAAATGATTTATAACTATGCAACCCACTCACCCCTGTGATTACAGCACAAAGCAGGAGAAGGAACAAATGGAGAAAGGGAGGCACGGTGGCTTTATGTCTTTGTTTTCTGTCCGACTGGGTAAGTTGGGCATGGTGACCTCTCAGACTTGACAGGTGGGACACGGAGCTGAACACAAGCCACTATTTGTGTGGAGGAAGGCTTTGCTGCAGGGAAGTGAGCGGCTTCGGTTTGTGTTTGTGTCGGTTCCCTTGGACAATGCTCCCAGCTCTTCTCTCTAGACAGAAGAGTGATATTAAAGGAGGGCTTTTCTCCACCTGGAGAATAGTGCATTTCCACTGTGTATTATTCTGGAGTATCTAAATTGACAGATGACTAAAAGCCCGTTTTAAACTTTAAACCACCGATTCACTTTGGTGCTTTCCTGCCTTTATGGCTGCAAATAGAATACAGTACCTTTCTGTGATGGAAGTTGAGGAAAAATAAGCGGTTTTATGGTTCATTCATCTTCCTGAACACTCATTTATTCACTGCAAACTTTATTGTATTTATCGTAATGGGATCCACTTGTAAAATAAATCCATCTTATTGATGAAAATCACACGATGGAGCAAAGTCATGCTTTATAGGGAACAATTGAGAGTAACATAACACATCTTAAGCTTTACATTTGAAGGTAATGTTTGTATTGTAACAAAAACATTAAGCAATGTTGCAGGAAATGTATATAAATATGTATTGAAATATCAGTGACTATAAATCACAGAATCCCGTGGACGGACAGAGAGGCGTGCTCCACTACCAATCCACCCCTCACATGTACATGACATCTATAAATGAATTAATTTTAGGAGATGTTACATGTCTTTCTAATCCCAGCATGCCTTCCCTCGTTCCTGTCTCGTGAGAAGGACCCAGCCTGCTCCCTGAGGCAGACAGGCCTTATGAGAGGCTATTGAACTGTGCGGCGCAGAAAACCTGCGCTCAGGCAGATCTGCGTCACCTTGAGATGAGCCCTGCATCCTTGTTGCACGGTGTCATCGCCGACCTTGATGCAACTGGGTTGAAGTGACGAATGAGGACATGCTGGATCGCCCCCGCTGTCCAAACACTCAGGTGCAACAGACTCATTTGTTGTTACTTTCATGGCCCTCGTAAAGCCATGTGTGAAAGCTGGCTGCAGTCGCACAATCCTAAAGGTAAAGCAGGTTTTCACCACTCAGTGAGGCTGCAGCACACTTTCTATCTGAGCCTGAGCTTAGTCTGTTGTGTGGAAAGTACATTGAAATAAAAGGCACACCTGTATACTGGTCTCTGGTCTCTGTAATGGAACTAATTTCCTTATTGACCAGGTGCACAATCCACAAATAATAACCCATCGCGGAGCTACACAAATATTAGACAAGAGAGCACCATAAATCCAGTTTCATTACACCATATGCGTACATAAACGTGAATGCGTTCTGTTCCTGATAGCTTCCTTCTGTTCGAGGAGTGTACACATCGTCGATGTTTTCCGCTCGTACTGGTGCGTTAAATCCCTTACACAGACACCACGGTCATGTTAATTGATAATTTTACGCTTCATCTCCATCATGCATTTTTTTCTTCTCACTGCCATCCTTAACACTCGCTTTCTTTGGACCCAAAAAATATTCACAAATACAATGGAAATCACTGAATGAGTGAAGCACGGAGTGCTCGGCTGTCTAGCGTCAGCATCTGGAAGCGTGCTCGCGTCTCAAATTTATGCAATCCATCCATCTTCAACCTCTTATCCAGGGTCGGGTCGCGGGTCATGTTTGGTGTCAGGACTCAAAGGAAAGTTCAATTCAGTATTTTCTTAAGAACAAAGTATCAACAGAAAATCAGACAAAGTATCAAGAATCCAAATCTCACTCACCATGACGTGGGCTGGCGCTGGTTCTCTGGGTCAAACACTCAAGACGAACTGGCACAGGACAAAGTGTGCCCTAAAGTGTGCTTGTCTGGTGTACCCTGTTAAGTTTTATCTCTAACATTTCTTTTTTGTTTTGATTTCTGTCTTGTTTTACTCTTCATTTTGTTAGTTCTGTGATAAAAACATGCATAGACGGCTTTTTTAAAATTTTCCTTCCTTTCCATGTTTTTATGAATGTCTGTGTTGAAAGCCCATCTGTGGACAAGTGCTGCGAATTAGCTTCAGCTATAAGCGCTATAATGCAAACATTGGATACCTGTGCTACATGTGTCTGTTTTGTATTTGTCCATATTCAAATAAACCAGAAAAAAAGGGAGACACAAACAATTTATACAAGAGGGAGGGGAACAGAGGTGGAACCAATCGGGGCGGGATTGACAATCACACTGGCGGGAGAATCACACGAAGGGAGGAAGTCAAGGTCTGACAGGAGAGAGGAGGGATGAGTGCAAAAATAAAACGGGAAGTGGAATAAAGAGAGACACAAGACAAAAACTAAAGAAAGCCTAGCATGATTTCCTGGACATGACAGATGGAGCCTTTCCCAGCTTTTCTATGGGCGAGAGGCGGGATATAAACCGGAAGCGTTGCTGGCACAATGCGGGCTAAAAAGACATTTGATCGCACAAAATGTGGGTAGAGCTGTCAGTCAACAGGGGTTTTCGTTGTTTAGCCTGCTGAGGACCTGCTGCAGGGTTTTAGCCGTCCTCTTTTAACATGCCGTGCAATCATCAGTCCCAACGAACATTTCTTAAAAGTGTTTTCAATGCTTGTGACCAACATGTAAAAAAACGAACTGATGACCGGAGGCCCACACAAGACCGAACACTCGGAGCCACACCTGCAGCTCTTACGATGCCATTTCACAGAGCTGATTGGTCAGTCGCTGCTGCTTTCATAGCTCTTCTTACACACAAAGATTCAAGGATGTTTATTTGTCAATATGTGGACACGAGCGGTTCAATATTTCAAGTCACAGATAAGGTGAAACACATCTTTTAGAAAAATAAAGTATAATAATAAGTGTTATAAGAAATAGTTTTTAGAATAAATATAAAACTACTGTATGAGGAGTATGAGAAACATAACCTGCTTCAAAGTAGGGTGAGTGTGCAGTATGTGTTACCATGGCGATGAATCCCAGTAAGGGACACTGAAATCCGAGCATCGTTATTCTCTGTCTCCTCAGGCTACAGTAACTGCTGTTCAGCACTGAATGACACTTCACCAACGTCGAGCAGACCGGGCACTCTGACGCACGATAACTTTGATCTCACACACACTGACCAACGCAGGCGAGGCAACGGGTAAGTGCACTGCAACGTGACCGTCTCTCACAGTCAGGGCAACGCTGGCGACAAGGATATGAATATCTCGTGCAGACTTTACCCCCCTGGGAGTTTACCGCACCGACCTTGCACCGACCGTCATCAAAGGGGCTTTTGGGGCGAGCAGTTAGGAGGAAACTGGCTAATGGAAGCTACGCAGTGGTGAGATGTCTCCCTGTCACACTTCATCTAGCCTGATGCATCAGAACTGTTCCACTGCTGAGGTCAGGCAATTACTGCCCTCTTCCAATCTATTCCTCAGCACCACTGTAATGAAAAATAATTAGGAGGCTGAAAATGAGTTTTCTCATGAAATGGCTTTCGGTTGTTGAACACAATCGTACCTGGCAGATAGCTACGCAAGTGTGTTTTAATACGGCACAGATAGTTAATCACGTTCAAGGTGTATTTGGCAGCATTTCTGGTGCCATTTATGTCAACAAGTGATTACTTATATTGTATTTTCCGGACTATGAGACCCACATTTTTGATAGTTTGGTTGGTCTGAGGTGCGGCTATTAAAATACATGATTTCACATGTTCTTAAAACGTTAATTCACACTGACCGACATGACCAAGGATGAACAATTAGCGAGCGAGAGGGCGCTCTAGCCTTGTGACAACTACCGGTATGTGACACTCCTGTAACATTAACTTATAGATAATTGAGAGACGGAACATCCATAAAGATTATAGACAGAACCGAAACACAGAAGTAAAGAGCAGCCCTGCCGGAGTCCATCATGCAGCTGGAACAGGTTTGACTTGCTGCCAGCAATACGAACCGAGCTCCTGCTTCGATCATACAGGGACTGGATTGCCCTCAGCAATCGGCCCCGGACCTCATATACTCCCAAAGCACCCCCACAAGATACAAATGCCTAGCTTGAGTGTAGCAGTCAAATGCCTTCTCCAAATCCACAGCACACCATCGGGTGCTCGAGTGTTCATGACTGGCGCGAACACTCGAGCACCCGGTGGAGAGTATAGAGTTGGTTCAGTGTTCCACGACTTGGATGTAAGACACATTGTTCCTCCCGAATCCGAGGTTCGACTGTCGGAGTCCACCCATAGCTGAAAACCAGGCTCCAAACCTCCCAAAACAAACTCATTCGGCTACTCCTCAACCTGGGGCCCATGACCCACCTTCTTCCTGGACATTTTGCTAGCCTAAAATGGCTCAGGGTAGAAGACAGGGTTAAACAACTCAAAATGGGATTGGCATTTAAAATAGTCAATGCAGCTCTGCCCTCAGTCCCCTCAATCCCTGCATACCTGAATAAACACCTCCACAGATTTAGTGACACCCACAGCCACAACACTAGAGGGAGCTCAAACAACAACCTGATTACACCCTCCAATAGGACTAACATGGGTAAATCATCTTTTTATAATACTGCCCCCTAAGGGTGGAACTGTTTGACTCCTCCCCTCCAAACATGCACCTCTTTGGCCTCCTTCAAAACGGCCCTAAAAATACACCTTTCAGGGGGGCAGAAACGGAGATAGTCATCACGACTCTCTCCGGATCAACCCCCCCCCCCTCCCCCACCCCCCCTTTTCTTTGTCCACCTACGTTGAACATATTATTTGTCCTTTTAATTTATTGTTAATTTGCATCCATGGAGTAATTTCTTTTTATTTTATTGGTATTGTTAAATGTCGATGATTTATGTACAAAGGACTTTCAATGGAAACAAGACCGCAAGGGCTTTTTAGAAATGCTCCTCTTAGACAGGATGTTTGACTGTACTTGTACTGTAATACATGCTACTGTTTGACTGTACTTGTACTGTAATACATGCTACTGTTTGACTGTACTTGTACTGTAATACGTGATACTGTGTGACTGTACTTGTTCTCTAACATTCTATCTAATAAATATATTCATCATCATCATAGCTCGCCGTGGCTGCAGTGGATCATCAGCATCAGCATCAGCTCATGCTAGGCTTGACATAAAGGCCATATACTACGTCTACCTCTACACCAAACAGTAATTTGAAAGATTGACGGATGATTTCCATGTGTTAATCGGGTTACGTTCACGCCCTTCCGCTCTATTTGACGGACGTAACCTTGTTAAAATGTTTATGCAACACCTGCAACAGTAGCAGAATAGACTTAATATGGATGTGATCAAAGTACCAGCAGCATTGCTGCAACTGGACCAGCAGGCTTGAACACCTCTGGTCAAATCTATGATGTCAAACACACAAGAAGGCAACAACAGAGAGCTCGTCAGCACCCAGAGGAAATACAATATTAAATACAAATATTTCAATGGTCGCTAAAAGCATATTAGTTTAATATCCCTTATTTGTAATTATTACAAAATAAAAAGCTTGAAGCAGGCAGCACGGTGGCGCAGTGGTCACAGGTTTGAATCCAACTTGTGGGCTTTCTGTGAGCAGTTTTCATGTTCTCCCCGTGTCTGCGTGGGTTCTCTCCAGGTTCTCCGGTTTCCTCCCACCCCCCAAAAACATGCAAATTAGGCAAATCAGTGACACTAAATGACCCGTGAGTGTGTGTGTGAATGATTGTCTGTCTGTGTGTGGACCTGCGATGAACTGGCGGCTTGTCCGGGGTGTGCCCCGCCTCTCGCCCGTAGACTGCTGCGATAGGCTCCAGCACGACACGGCAACGGACAAAGCGGTTCAGAGGATGAACGAATGTGAAATGTTTCCACCAATGACATGTGGTTATTGTAAAATGTGTCCACCTGAACGCGTCTTCAGAGTCAGGTGCATCTCATCTGATAATTTACTGAGGATATTAAAGTCACGTTGGTGGGTGATAGTAGGAGTTGCAGCAGTTCTTCATTGGCCTTTGATTTATTTATTACTTCATTTTTGTATTCTGCTGTTATACCATAGGTACTGTAGTTGCTGCTGTACTATTACAGCAGCTCCATCCGGTTTGCTGCTCCTGCAGGTACAGACGCAGAACAGTGGGTGGAGAACCCAGACAGACACAGACAGAACCCAGACAGACAGACAGAACCCAGACAGACAGACACAGAGAGAACCCACCCAGACACAGACAGAACCCAGACAGACAGACACAGACAGAACCCAGCCAGACAGACAGAACCCAGACAGACAGACACAGAGAGAACCCAGCCAGACAGACACAGACAGAACCGACCCAGACACAGACACAGTGTGACAATGAGTATATTGTTGCACGATAAATCCTCGCAGCAGCAGTATCGGTCTGTACGGCAGCTACATCTTTACTTTGTTCATCACGTCGTCACTAATTGTCTCTACAGTGTTTTTTTTTCTGCTGTTGTGAATGATTGCTAAAAATGGGCAACTCCAAGAACTCTAAAGGGAAATTAAAAGCTGGTATAATTTACATTTTGACCCTCAAGGCAAATCCTGTCATGGTGATCCATTGTTAATAAAATAAACATCAAGTATAGCCCTGAATTTAAAACAAATGGAAATGGGAAAAGTTATTTCATTTATTTCCATATATTGTATAAGATATGGCAGCACATCGGCACGGTGGGTGGGGGGGGGGGGGGGGGGGCACACTTTGCTTCACAGCAAGAAGATTAAGGCTTCATAGCTCCAGATTATAATCACAATGTAACACAAAGTCATGCACCTGTGGTGTCATGAAGGTGATTAGCCAAACCTGATGGATTTTCTTAAAATGCTGCTCTGTCTTTCATCTCTTTAATTTATGAATCGCTGTGTTTAATGAGAAATAAATCATGTATACTATGTGACCACTTTACTTTCAGAGCACTGCGGAGGATTGTTTAGCCTTGAAAGTGTAGTAGTCGTAGTAGTTGCTGAGATATATTTAAACTCCTGTGCAGATATCTTTCATTCGTGACAAAACAAAAGATGAGCTGTTCTGATTAACGTTGAATCGTTTCCTCAATTTGAGTGAAAACCATCAACATGAAACTTCTCTTTCTGTTCAGCTTCACTTTCTACATCACACGTTTCAGTGAGTGGCCGTCGAAACTGATGCCGCCAAAGCCCACAAGTACGACCACAAGTCGGGTTTGGACGCGGACAAACACTTGTGATTGTGAGTCCAAACAGACGGAGGACACTGGCGAGTAGTCTGGTCCACGCACGGCGGTAAATATCGCTGTTCTGGCATTGAACCGGTAGATGAGGAGTTTTCTGCAGCTACATCTGACGCGGTTTATTAGAAATGGGAGTGTGATGCTCATCAAAAGCACTGACACACTACATAATGGATTCTTTATATATCATTTAATTGAAAGTAAAGTCATTTGGGATTGTTGACCTGAAGCAGACGCACATGTGCGACACAGACCAAGCTTCATTTGCATCCAGGAGTTTTCATGCTCGGAGTCTAACGGCGGCGCCTCGCCTAGAAAGGACAGATGTGCTTTTTGTCCCGCTTGCGTCTCAACAAGCTCCGCCTTAAGCGAGCTCATAAGAGCACAGCTCCGACATCAGTTGGGTACTTTCTGCTTTTATTGCTTCGTGATTACCCACAGAGAAAGGTGCCACAGCAATATGAGGCATTTTTTTCTGCTGTTGTTTTAATTTGTGCAGAAATCTCATAGAAATCTACCACGAGTTAAACTTTCCTTTCCTGTGATACTGTGTCCTAGGAGGAGCAATAAAACACGGAGCCGCAGTACCAGTGGTGAGTCTTAATTGATCACCGAAGATGAACAGCTCCTCCGCCGTGTATTTCACGCTAACGAAGCCTCTCAGCAGTTTGGGAGAGGCCTTGTCATTCGCAGTGCTGCTGGTGCAGCGGGCAGAAATACGTCTGAGAACGTTGGTCTACTTCATCATGACTGAGGTTTGATTTGCGGCTGTTATTCTCCGTCCTCTGCAGGGAGGGCTCCTGTGCAGCTAATTCTGAAGTCAGATTCCGTGCATCCCCGAGACAAGCAGTTGTTTTCTGGCTGGTTGGAGCCAACCTGGCCTTTTCGTTTTAAAGATCTACCAGTTAGTGCACGCCATCTTGATCTTTGATTGGCCTGTCAGAAACGATTAAAGCAGCGCTTGCTCTTTGCCATGAGCTCAGCGTGGCATCATGTACAAAGAGGATCAACTCGATCCCACTGGCATAATAAAAAGAACTTCAGCAGGACGTTCAGCTGGCATTTAGGAAGCGTGGCCAGCCTCATGTAATTGTATGGCTCTTCCTGACAGTGTGTGTTTCCTTGCTGGTAGACAGCGCACGTTTGATGCTTCTAACTTGAATCACTCGGTTTCAGTATTTCAGCATTAAGTCACACGTTTGTTTTTGTTCCCCATGAATAAATTCTCCACCTAAATTGATTTGTTTTCACAGTGAAATAAAGTGCTGAACAGACACATTCTTCATCCTCCACCGAGGCACTGCTTACCCAATAACCCTGTAATTAGTTTATGTTCTGGGGCCGTACACATCAAATAAAAGCAGCGTGTGATGCCAATGTGCGTCATTTGAAGGATCAGTATTATGTGTGAGATGTGCAACACAGCGCACGCACTAAAGACACGCACTAAAGACACGCACTAAAGACACGCACTAAAGACACGCATGTGTAATCCGAGAACCCCGTGCGACAGGAAACGGCTGTGTGTGTAAATATTAATTGGATGGATTGAATAAAGTCAGAGTGTACATTTCCGCTCGGATGTGTGTCAGACAGATGAGTGCAAGCTTTTGCTCAATGAATGTATGGAATGATGAAAGTATTTTCATTTTGGTTCATTTTTCAACAAAACAAGTACAAAAGGACACAACTATTTCTGACCCTGATAATCTGAAAGGGGGCAGGATGGTTGCCCTGGTGATCATTTGTTTTGTGTTGATTCTCGGTCCTGCACAGCTGCAGAGGCACTAATTAAGTGATTGGGGCACACCTGTTCCATATCTTCTCCTAATCCGCGCGGGACTCTTCGGGCACTTCCCCGCCAGGTTATCCTCTCTGCTGTCGTCAGTAGTCTCAGTCCACCCTCGTTCCACGTGTCTCCCCGCATTTCCCGGAGTCAGTCCTTGTTCAGTTTGTTTGTTCCTCTACCGCAGTTTGGTGAGACATTTTTGTCTCTCTGGACATCCAGCCCGTCCTCATTATTGTGTTGTCTCGGTATTTGGCAGTGTTTTTATCTTTTTGAGATGCCTGCCCGTCTCTGCTACGTCCCCTTTAAGCTCGTTAGGGGACGGAAGGGGACGAACATGAAACCAGTTGGTAAAGGTTTAGTAAAATTATTTATTAACACAAATTCAATCGTGAATTGACAACAATAGAATGAAAGTGAACCGAGACTATGGCAGTGGGTCCTGCTCAAACCCGAGGCTCCGACGCATGCGCTGTAGGCCTGTAGCTCAACAAGCCGTTGTATGGAAACACTGTGCCGAGGCCTGGTTCAGTCACATGACCAGTATAAATACAATTAATATGTCATGCTATTACTGTAGTTGGTCGGAATCTGTTCCGAGTGTCCTTCTAGACCAGGAGTGGGCAAACTGTTTTACTCACGGGCCACAATGGTTTCTAAACTTTGACCGAGGGGCCGGGCCAGGAATGGATAGAGTGTTTGCATGAACTAATATAAATGGCATGTAAAAGTCATTATATGAAAGGATTTGGCCGATTCCAGGAAGCATTACAGGGAAATAAATGGAATTTTGTTGTGTATTTGCAGTGTAAAAATGGTAAAACATATAATGACAATAGAAAGTTTAAAGGCAAAATTAATGAGATTTAATTATAGTAAGATTTTATGATGTAATTTGGACAAGTTTGGCAGCTGGATTAAAAAGCCCAAGGGGCCGCATATGGCCCGCGGGCCATAGTTTGCCCATGCCTGTCAGCAGAGCCCAGACAAAGCATCAGTGAGATGATGAGGCTTTTTCTTTCTTTTTTGAAAGCTTTATTTACCCAAAACCAAGTATCGACTCGACATAAATAGGATTTTATTAGGTATTTAGCTATTAGATATTTTAGTGGATTTAACAATCCTCATTTTGGCTTCATTACTTTTCTGCAGTTGTTGACAGAGTTAAAATCAGGAGGTCAGCATCCTTTTAAACGTGTGTGTGTGTGTGGCACATACGTGTGTAAGTGCTATTCACTGCCATAGATTTTACATGCATCAGGTTCAATCAAAGACAGAATGATGAGTTTCTACAGCATAAATGGCAGTTATGAAATAACATTCATTCGTTTATCTTCTTGATAGCCATTTCACTACAGCTCCCAGGTTCACTGTGCGGCCCAGCTGTGTGGAGTTCTGCATCGGCTCTTCTCCATGGGTCTGAGCCTTCAGAGGGTTCCGGTTCTATGGAAAACGTCCTGCGTTGTATCTAGTCCATCCTGTTTGCTGGGGCAGCAGACTGAGGGTATCTAGTCCATCCTGTTTGCTGTGGTGTGCTGGGGCAGCAGACTGAGGGTATCTAGTCCATCCTGTTTGCTGGGGCAGCAGACTGAGGGTATCTAGTCCATCCTGTTTGCTGGGGCAGCAGACTGAGGGTATCTAGTCCATCCTGTTTGCTGGGGTGTGCTGGGGCAGCAGACTGAGGGTATCTAGTCCATCCTGTTTGCTGTGGTGTGCTGGGGCAGCAGACTGAGGGTATCTAGTCCATCCTGTGTGCTGGGGCAGCAGACTGAGGGTATCTAGTCCATCCTGTTTGCTGGGGCAGCAGACTGAGGGTATCTAGTCCATCCTGTTTGCTGGGGCAGCAGACTGAGGGTCATAGATGGAGACAGACTAAACAAACTCGTCCATAAGGCAGGTGTTGTTGTGGGGGTAAAGCTGGACTCCTTAGAGACAGTGATGGAGAGAAGGATGCTTCAGAAACTACAAAGCATCCTGGAACCCCCCCCCCCCAAATCAGCTCCTGCGCCTAACTCATTTCCCTCGCCTGTGACTTGACGGCCCAGAACTGTCTCTTTCTTGTTCCCTGAGACTTTTTCCATTTTTCCAGAGCAGTCACCATCTCTTTTGTTGGCTGCTTTGATGTGTCTATTTACTGCGGGGATGGTTTGATGTGAGCCGGGGCGGTCACGGTGCTGTTGGGAACATGTGTGGGTGGCCCTCATGCAGGAAAATGTTTGTGAGCAGGCTGCCATGTCCACTAAAGCTGAAGAGAGACAGCTGTGGGGTGCTGGGACAGAAGTGGGACAGGGTCTGTGTCTCTCCAGGGCTTAAATATGTGGAACTGCAACACATTTGATCATCTACACACATACAGTGACCAGACTGGAGGCGGCTGAACGCAGACCTGTAAACACATCCTGTAAACCATCAGAGAAATGTTTTTCTGGACACTTTCTATTTAACCTCTTAAATGACTGGAGGTCTGAGTCTCAAGTGATCACTTAATGTGAGTTTAAATACAGCAAAATACCTGTACTGTGTTACTTATGCCTCATAAACAGAGGTCGCGTCTAATGATTGGGAGTCTGGCCGTAATGAAAGAAGAAATGAAGGCGCTAAGTGGAAGTATATTTAGCTCATTTGTGGACATTTATCCATCAGCATGAGATAGTTAGCATGAGTTAGCGTAAATACACATAGGCCTCTCTACAACTCGGTGTTACCTCAACCAATGTAATAAATAAATACATCGCACACGTAATAAATATTGTTTTTGCTCTGAGGCTCTGGATCTCTCACGTCGCCTCTCAAGAGGCTTTACTCCAAACGTGGTTTAAGGATGTTGTGTTGTTCATACGCATCCATTCTGCTGTCTGCATCACTAGATGAACACCCCCTCCCCAGGTGGAGCAGGGTGTGGGCAGAGGCTTGACCAGCCCACGAACCCATAGCTGTCCCCCATTGAGACCAAGGCAGATGTTGGACGGACGGATCTTGCACATTGTTTTGCTCCGGCGTGATTGTGATTTTTAAATTGTTAATATTTGACGGTGTTTGTGTGTTGCTGCTCTTCCAGCGCCCGCCCGCTGTAGTGTTTTGTGGTTTTGGTTACGAGGAGCTCAGCCGGTCGGAGCCGTAGTTTTGGCCGTTAGTGTGGTTTTGTTTTTTGTTGAGCTTCTACTCCTGCCTCTGTCTCTGCATTCTGGGGTCCAGCAGCTTGATCGTTGCATCCTGTGATGCATTATGCTTTACTGAATTTGTAATATTCTGTAACATTCCTCCATTCAGGCCCCTTTATTATCATCGCCTGGGGGCACCACAAACACAAAACAAGTGTCAGTAGCAGCAGCAAAGCAAAGAAATGATAGGAAGTCCTGGCTATGAAGTTGAGTGTACAAATACATCAAGCAAATACATCATTACTTTGTAGGAGCCAGGATTTATTTGTCCAGTCCAGTACTACATGGCTGAAATGACCTTCGGGAACATCTGCTTTGGGTTGGGGTTACCCTGGTGTCCACAGGTTAACTAAGCATCAATCTACTTTATAGTGCTGAAATCAGGGAGCTGCATATTGTCATTAGAACTCTGTTTGATGGATCCAGCCATTCAGACTAACTGATCTTTCTGCCACCCTGGCAGTCTGTGAGTGTTGTCAGCCTCACACACACACACACACACACACACACACCACGGAGCGGCGTGAGCTCCCTGTTGACTAAACAAATGTTGTGTGGAGGTGTTTGAATTAATTTTTAATCCTAATCGGGAAAGCTCTGTTGAACTGCTGAGACGATCTTTATTGTACCTCTCTCACTGATCTGGCATCAGTTACTGTGGGGCTGCACAGGCGCGTATGGCTTGTTGACCGGAGGAGAAACACGACACACATCGGCTCACTGTGTTAGTGACGACGGTCAGCATCAGATAGGGGTCTTAATTGCGATGGATTGAAGGGATGTGCGCACCCACACATCCAGACGTAAACACAGTGTGTGTCATGACCGAGTACAGGACGAGGGAGGATGTTGTACAGCAGTCACTTCGTTGGCCGATGGACGTTCCAGTCTCCAGTCCTTCCTCTGATCGGAGGACCCTCATATCTCGGTCGTAGCTAATGCTTTGCTCGGAACTACGTTCCCAGAATATGTGCGATCCCTGCCACCAGAATTCTACTTTGATAGTAAAATCTGAATAAATGGCAAAGATTAAAATGGCTTTATCCCACCGTGGTTTCAGAGGGACAACAAATGTGCATCTCAAAAATATTTCATCACAGAAAAATCCCAAAAAGCAAACAAACCTGAGGAGGAAGCGCTGGTTGTCTGAATGTCAAGTGTGAGAACTAACAGGCTAAAATGATGAGCGTACAGCTCTGCCCTGTAAATCACGTGGCCTGCTTTAACTAATAAAGTTAGAGGGGAAAAAAATCAAGCTATATATATAAATAAATGTCCACAGTAAAATCAGCATACTCACTTCAACACTGTCAGACACCGCGCTGCTTAGCAAGTCGCCCAGCCTGCGCCATCCAGACTCACCGTCATGGGGTAATTATAAAGTTAGGTGGAGCAGAAAATTGGAAACTCCTTTTTAGTTTTGTGAGTTTCTCCATTCTGGCATTCCATCACGAGCATTGAGAAACTGCGGCTATGCAAAAACAGGTTGTCGGCTGGTCACTGGGACATGAGGCTGGGAGACAGAGGCTCGCTCTCATCCAGCCCCCCCCCCCCCCCCCCGAGAGGCCTAATAATAGCCCAGAGGCACAGAGGAAACACTTTCCCCACCCTGGCTGCTTACTGAGATGTGTGTTTTAAGTCAAACTCGGGATGTCTTCATTTCTGTACCCGATGGTTCCAAGGGGGGGAATTATAATTCAGACACAACCACGAACAGAAAAATGGAAAACGGGGGGGTGGCAGCATCCAGACTGAATCAAAACGCGGTCGCTGTGCTACAAATCAGTCAAGACAGGAATATGGCAAGTACTCTCATCTGGCATGTTCACATTTTCATCCTGTGATATCTTAAAAATCTACTGAATTGCAGTGAACGGGTGATTAGAAACCCCATCAAATGAAGGAATGCTGGCTGTCGGCGCCGGCAGGCCCAAACATTTATTCATATCAGTCAGAGTGACAAAACCCTCCCGTTCCGAAAAGGAGACACTTCTTTTTCTTATTATTACTAATATCAGTGATCCCAGGTGATCGAAATATAATATCATGTCTGTCCTCACCACTGTCTCTAAGCCATCCATCATGTCTGTCCTCACCACCGTCTCTGAGCCGTCCATCATGTCTGTCCTCACCACTGTCTTGTAGACCTGTCCCTTCGTCCTATCACAGAGCACACCTGATAATCTCCTCCCCCCGTTCCAGCCTGCCTGCACACGATTCTTCACCTCCTTTCCACATTCTCTCCATCACTCTGCTCTGTTGACCCGAGGTACCTGAAGTCCTCTCCCTTCTTTACGTCTATTCCTCGTAGCTTCACTGTCCCCCCTGAGACCTTCTCATGTACACACATGTACTCTGTTTCACTCCTGCTCACCTTCATTCCTCTCTTTTCCAGAGCAGACCTCCACTTAGTAATAAATGATATAAGTGATCATCTACCTATATTTGCTATATTTTACTATCAATTACCAAAAGAAAAAATCCCAAACTATCAATTACATAAAAGAAACATGAGTGATAATATTAATATGTTTAGAATTGACTTAATAAAACAAGAGTGGAAATAGGTGTATAGAGATGATGTGAACACTGCATATGATTCCTTTCTTGAATGTTATCTTGCTCTGTATAATAAACACTAGGTGTGTTTACATGGACACATTTAATCAGATCAAAAGCCTGATCAGACTAAAAATGCTTCATGTACACACCCATATTGGATTAGTCTGACCCAATCAAGCTCAATCCGTTCAAAATTCTATCCCGATCGAGAGGGGTGGTTTATACCGATTGATGATCCGATCGGGGCGCATGAAAACACTTATTCCGATGTTTTGGTACAAGCCGTCTTTACTGCGCATGTGTGTGACGTCAGCTAAATGCGCTGCTGCTATTCCCGGGAGCTCGTTGAAGCAGAGCGAGCGAAAAGCACGGCGGGCAAAAGACAGAACTGGTCAATATCTGAGACAAACATGATGCTGGAGACATTAAAGGAGGAAACTAACAGTGCAAACAGGGAAAACGTGAAATAACGCTGACGTTTCACGCAGAAAAGGGTGGAGCGATGATTTGTTTACAGCGGAAGTCGCTACAGCTTCTTCTACTATTTCCGGTATATTTGGTATAAATAACCCTATAACCCTAACCCCTAACTCTAAAATTCTATAACTCTAACCCTGTAACCCTAACCTTATAACCCCCCAACCCTGCACAAAGGCATAATAGAAAGCGTTGGCTGACAAACGGTTTGAAAAATGCATGTAAAAAGAAAAACAGACGGTATATTTGACAGAAGGAGTTTATTGAATCAAGAACAGAAAATGCTGAGAAACACTAAGAAGTACAAAAATAAGTTAACCAATATATTGAGAGAAAAAAAGAATTTTATAAGAGGCTTTTGCATGAAAATAAAAATAATATAAAGGCGATATGGAATATTCGGAACGAAGTATAAGGAAATAAGATGGGGGTTACCTAAATTGATAACAAGGACAAAATTGTTAATTAATTAAAGAGGAAATTGTTAAGTTAAAATTATGGTTTGATGTAAATAAATTATCTTTAAATTTGTTCAAAACTAAGTTTGTGGTATTTGGTAATAAAAGAAAGACAAAAGTTACTTTATCTATTAACAATGTAAATACTGGAACTGTTGGGGTTCAGGGGGTTTTGGTTTCATTCATTCTTCCCTCTCCCTCTCTCTCTCGACAGTGGGCGTGGCAGAGAACAGAGCGGCAGTTACAGACGCACCTGAAACCCATCATCCCCATTACCCCACTGCTTAAAGTCCCTCCGTCTCCACCGTCAGTTACCGGATCACCCGAATGCCTCCCGTACGTGTTCCTCGGTCCAGTTCCAGTCCCTGCGTTTTTGAAGAAGCTGTTCCGTTCTCTGCCAGTTACCAGAACCAGCTTAGTATTTTGATTCTTGTTTGTCGGAGTTGATTTCCCGACCAGCTGTTGTTTCTGCACTTTTGTTTGGCTGCGGTTTTGTGTTGTTTTCTTACTCGGACGTTCCAGCCCGTCCGCCCCTCAGTACAGTTTAGACTGAGTGTTTTGTGTTTTTGGGAACAATTAAAAACTCTATTTTGGTTTCCCAACTCTGTCTCCGCATTTTTGGGGTCTTGCTCTGCTCCTTGGCCCTACGGGACACAACAGGAAAGGTGTCAGAAGTTAACTTGGAAATCTCATATTGTAAATAAAGAATAACGTTTCAAAAAGTGTATTTATTTTGAAAAAGTCTAAATTTATATTGCCATGCAATACATTGAAAATGTTATATTGTTCAGTGATATTACCTTATTTCAACTACTGTGTAGAAATATGGGGTAATATTAATAATAGCAACAAACTGCCTTTATTTCTGTTGCAGAAAATATCCATTCACATTATTCACAAATCTGCTTTTAGGGATCACACAAATTCATTATTTATTCAGTCAGGATTATTAAAATGTAAAAACTTAGTAGAATTGCAGACTCTGTTGTTTATGTTGAAAGCCAGAGACAAAATTCTTCCAGAGAACTGGACAAAAGTTGTTTGTGTTTACTTCTGGTAATGAAAATCATAGAAGACAACATGATTTTAACCATCAAATGGCACGAACAACTTTAAAACAAATGTGCTGGTCTGTTTTGTTTTGGGTGTAAAATTGTGGAATTCTCAAGATAATGATATGTCGTCATATGTTGGAATTTAAAAAGAGATACAAAAAGAAACTATTTATTTTATACCCACTTGATATTTGAATGAATTTATTAACTGTAAGACTGTGGTGGTGATAAATGATGATATAGCAGGGGTGATGGGAGTGGGGGGGGGGGGGGGGGGGGCAGTGACCATCTTGTAATTATTATGGGAAAAAAAGGTGGGGGCAGACAAATCTAAGAATGTAATTCTTTTATCTGTGATGACATCTTTTAGGTGTGATGTTGTACATTTTCATGAAAGGAATAAATAAATAAGTAAATAAAAAATTCTCCTCTACCTGCTCCCTGCTCTCACTGCAGATCACAATGTCATCTGCAAACATCATATTCCAAGGAGCTTCCTGTCTCACCTCCTCTGTTGGTCTATCCATCAGCATGGCAAACAAAAAGGGGCTCAGAGCTGATCCCTGGTGCATCCCACCTCTACACTAACTAACATTACTCTTACTGCATACTTTACTGCTGTCCTACATGTCCTGAACTACTCTGACATACTTCTTCGCCACTCCAGACTTCCTCATGCAGTACTACAGTACCTCATGCAGTACTACAGTTCCTCTCTGGGCACCCTGTCATAGTCTTTCTCTAGATCTACAAAGACACGATGCAGCTCATTTGTCATTTCCTGGTCATCTACTATCCTTTGCTCCATTGTCCAAACCGGGTCAAAAACTACAGTTAAAGTTTGACCTCTGTCATTGCCAACCGAGGTTACACCACAAAGTATTGATTTGAAGTTTTGCTATTGACCAAATATTTATTTTATACACCAGTATCCAAATAAATTGTTAAAAAAGCATACATTTGCTGGACCCCCCCCCCCACACACACACACATTTTGTCTCTCAAAGTTGAAGTGTACCTTTGATGAAAATGACAGACCTCTCTCATCTTTTGAAGTGGGATAACGCACACAACCGCTAGCTGCCTTTCATGCACCCCTGTATATGGTCATGCCTATTTCAGCAGCACTTCATGGCGGCATCTTGCATCACACAGACAGCTTGGATGCTCCAGCATACGCGGGGGAGAGAAATTAATGTAGGTATTGTCAGGGGAAGTGGCAGATTTATTAAAGACAAATATTGGTGCTCATTCAGCCAAAAATACACACATTTACAAGAACAAAACAGACACTGTCCCCGTGAAAAAACCCTCGATTTACGTGATTTTCCATAATCATGTCGCTCCTGCGTTATACCCAGAGGTGTGCAGATACGTTCGTAGAGCTACATCTTTGTGAACGTGTTGCACCACAGCTCGCTTTCCTTCATTAATATGGAAAGCACCAGTTGCAGAAACAAACTACTGCTCTTCTCTGCTTCTGCTGCTCTCCCCTTTAAGCGCTTGTGTATTTAACATTGAATAACCGTTCAAATAACGTCTGTTGAGGAATCGGCCTGCATAAAGCACCATCTGTGCTATCCTGCCATCCTTTCACTGACAGGGTAAACAGAGGAAAACGAAGTAACGCTTTAAAGCTCAGATCCAAAAAGCAGGTCAGCTGTAATCAGTCATCAGTTCTGGCTCTGACACCAAAGCTCTGCTACGAGGGAAAATATTTGCTGAATAATTTGGAAAGGATCAGTAAGGAGGCGTTGAGTCGCTGATTGTAGAGGCGACACTGTTGATTAAAATGGCAATGGCTGCTGGGTTTCTCATTTCTAAAGTCCTTTTGAATGAACTGGGAAATGAGCCCAAAGGCAGAATTCACGGGAATATGTCTCACCTGCCTCTGTGACGATCAAATCAACAGATTGCTTTCCTCATTCTCCACTTGCTATATTTAAATGTATTCAGATGAGCAGGAAAAGGCCGATGCAGGCAGGGACTCGGTGTAATCAGCAGATCCATGATAATGAGATATTAGTGGTGCAGCTCTCATGTCTGTGGCAGAGTGTGAACCCCCGCCCCCGCCGATCCCACATTCTGCCAAGCTATGATTGGCACCAGCGAGTCACACCACCAGCACATTTATCGATTGGAGGAGTAATGTCTGCAGAATGCAGGCCTTTTCATGTTTTTGAAGGCAGCTGCAGAAATAGCAGGTTCCCGCGCAGCACCTACAGAATCATCGGCGACGCGTGCCGGCGCTTGGGTAGCGCCGGTTGCAATGGCAGGGACTTGATGAACAGCATCGTGGTTCTACATATAAAAGTTTCATGGGACCAATACGTGGTGTGATGTGATGGACATTTAACGACTGGTGTGAATAATTTAGGGTTAACCCTCGAGGTAAGGGAAGTTTGATAGCGCTCTGACCTCAGAGCGGCCCAGGTGCAACATATTTCTCATCTAACATCCAGTGGGCGTTTAATCGGTCTGCAAGGCTCGTGGCTCAGAGTAACGCATGTCTGTGTCAGTAGTGCCCTATTTACGTAATCTGAAGTACATCATTTACAACACAGGCCTACGTCCAAACTTAACCTGAGCAGTTCGAGGGCTCAAGTGTGTTCACGTTCACGAGTGTGTTAGAAATGCTGTTAGCTAGAAGTACTCAGATGGCATACAAAAAAGGACCCAAAGGTTGAATGTGCAAGGATGACCTCTGGAGGGTGTTCCTGTGTTTGTAAATGCTGTTAAGGTCAGTGATTTGTCGGGGGTGTTACTACTATGTAATTACGAAGTTACAGATATATCTAATAGAAGTAGCTCATGTATTTTGAGTAAGCTTTTGACCCCGTTGCATGAACTACTCATCAGTCTTTGCTATTATTTATTTACTGTATTTTTATTTAATAATAATAATATTGCATTGACTTTATATAGCGCTTTTCTAGATACTTAAAGACGCTTTACATTGTATGTGCATTCATTCATTATTAATTCTCTTTTTCAATAACGACCTGGACCTAAGTTGCATGTTTTTTTAGTATATATTTACGCTTTACTTTTCGATCTGCATTTCGATCACAGCTGTAATGTTTTGCTGTTGTGCTTTTCTGATGTTTTAACCAGAAAAAAATGCACGATCTGGAGAAAGTCCTGTCTGACTCCAGTCCTGCATCTGCTCTGCGTCACACAGAGAGATTGTGATGACTCCGCCTCCATTCCTCTTTCCTCTCCTGCATTATGAACAACTTGAATCCTGCTCCTCAGCTTCCAGCCTTGCTTCCTTTCCTCCTGGTCTCCTGAACACACATCAACCTTCCTCCTCCTCATCATCATCATGTCCACCAGCTCTCTAGCTTTTCCCGTCATCGTCCCAACATTTAAAGTCTCTACTCTCAGTCCTAAACTCTTCCATTCCCTCTTCTCTAACTGCTGACTCATTCGTTGATAGTATGGAAATACTGACAACACCCAACTCAACCTTTTAAGAAATATCTATAGTTGACCATGAATGATGCCTGAGTCTCTTCTGTCCGGGCTCCACTGCATCTTTTCAGTCTGACAGAAGCTTTGTTGTGTGTGCATAACTATAAAGTAGACTGAATCCACTGGCAGCTTAGACCCCAATAATTCTCTTCCCTTCTCACACAATCATGTCACAGAATATCAGATTCAATGTCACGGCTGCCAGGAGGCGTTTCGCTACCAACGAAGCTGACGGCATCGCCCTCTTTTTTTACACTTCACCCAGAGTCGGCTGCAAACAAACTGCATTTCTCGTCTGTAGATTAACATGTATTTATTTTAATTTACAGCGGCACATATACCTGTACACAGAGGTGGTCAGTAACAAAGTACATTTTATAGTACTTTGATTTGTTTTGCTGTAAAAGTAAAAAGTACTCTGTATTTACTTTTACTGAAGTACATTTTTGACTTGCCAACTTTTACTTTTATTGGAGTAGTATTTCACTAGTAGTATCTGCACTTTTATTCAAGTAATGAAATGAAGTACTTCGACCACCACCGGCTGTCTGGTTTATATGTGATATCCTTCACCGTGCTTGGCTGGAGAGGATCATTGAACAATAATAATAATAATAATAATATAACAATGCATTGTTTTTTTAGAGCCGCTTTTGTGCATGATTCATTTACTCCATACTTGGTGGTGGTGAAGCTACTGTTGTAGCCACAGCTGCCCTGGGGTAGACAAAGCTGCTCTGGGGTAGACAAAGCTGCCCTGGGGTAGACAAAGCTGCTCTGGGGTAGACAAAGCTGCTCTGGGGTAGACAAAGCTGCTCTGGGGTAGACAAAGCTGCCCTGGGGTAGACAAAGCTGCCCTGGGGTAGACAAAGCTGCCCTGGGGTAGACAAAGCTGCCCTGGGGTAGACTAACAGAAGTGACAGTCTGCTCATGTGCAGATAGACCTCTCTATCATAGAACGACGCGCTACATTAGAGATAACTGCTTGTATATATTTTTGCTATCCAGTTTTGATCCATGAGTGACATGATGCGGTGCCCTGACGATCGGCGGCTCACCCTGCGTTGTCCAAAGGGGCTCGTCGTAATTGCTCTGGCCAGCTTTTCTGCCCCAAAGAGGTGTGAGAAGGAGAAAACACTAAATCTTCTGTCCTCCCTCCTCCCTATCTTGTTCATTTGGAATGAGTTACTAATTTATTCAGCCTCTCTGCAGGTCTCTCAGCTGCTGCTTTCTCATTTAGCTTATTTCTGGTGAAAGTGCTCCAACCGTTTAAGGTAACACAGGCTGCAATAAATCCTCTACTGAGCTTTCCTCGTGACTGGAGCCTTACTGCCAAGCAGCTGCCCTTGCAAATGCTTTCACAGCTTTAACGTGAGCATGTTGTACATGTGTGCTGACATGGAGGAACATGAGAGTACAGTGTGTGGGTGGGAATGTAAATCTCTCTGCACAAGCTGCTGCAATGCCTCATTTGTGGAGAGCCAGCCTTCATTGCACAAAGCAGCTCTTTTTTTGCCTATTGCAAATGGAGAAACACACTTGATGATACATGATCTTAATCTCATTGTCGGTGTTGAACAAGAAATGTGTTTTCATATTAATCATAGGTGGGATTCTCATTGTATAGATTTTATGTTTCTCCCCCGTGGTTGTGCAGTTGAAACATTCAGTATTAATTTCGTAATATTATCGTGTTTAATCGATCACAGATTGATTTGTTCCTCCTATTCCTAGATTTTATTTTTGTTACCACTTCTGGAACTGCCTTCTGCTTGAGAACGGTGATGGTGATTTGTCGACTTGGGTCGTCCCTGCTGGCAGGATAATTTGTTTCTGGGCACTAAGAAGAAGCAGAATGCAAACACTAACCCATTGCACCCCCGTCTGGCAACTCAAGTGCCAGACTTCAAATACCTGCAACAGCTGTTCATGGATGTCCTTGCAAAGTGGGACCAATACCGCAAACCCGAGCACCTAATTCCAAGTCCAGCTGAAACAGCAATAGCATATTCTACTTCAACAGTCTATCCTGCAGTCCTTCGCATCACGACAACAACGGGTCAGAAACAGCGGTTCAGAGATCCATTGGCAGCGACAGACTTTATCAAGGAGGAGCTTTGCAGTAATTGTGTCAATTATTTGTGAGTTGAAATGGACAATTGATGAAGAAGTGGCCACATATTGGTGATGTCACATGAGCTCCCTGTCCACGGGACCAACAGGTAGTTACAGACCAGGGCTGTCAAACTCATTTTCTCCAAAGGCTACATTAGCATTATGTTACCCTCCAAAGGCCAAATGTAAACCGTAACACAGTAAACAATGTAACTAAATGTAATGTCATTTAATGTAAAATAAATGTAACTACTCCTGAACATGCTGTTAGATAACTATTTATTATTTATTTAACTCTTTAGCCAACACAGTATTTACAACAAAATATTCAGTTTTGATGTCGCTTTTTTTAAAAGGTTGTAACTTAAAAATTGTTAGAGATAAAGCCATACTGTAAAAGAACAATCATAAGTATGAACCAAAGGTTGTAATGGGAATAAATTAACACATCTAATAATGTGGAAATGTTCCATTCAAATGCAATCATCACGCAGGAACAAAGATAATCAATACAAAATCAAAGCAAAACCAAAAAGCCACCATCTTGTCTTGTTATGGACGTGCAGAAACCAAAAAAACAACCGAAGTGGGAAAGATAAAGAACATTCCCAGAGTCAATGGAAAAGACGTCACTTTCAGGATCAGCACTGGACAGCTCCATAGGTAGCCGGCTACATATGGAGCTGTCCAGTGCTGATCCTGATCCATATGTAGCCGGCTACCTATGGAGCGGTCCAGTGCTGATCCTGATCCATATGTAGCCGGCTACATGTGGAGCTGTCCAGTGCTGATCCTGATCCATATGTAGCCGGCTGCCTATGGAGCTGTCCAGTGCTGATCCTGATCCATATGTAGCCGGCTACCTATGGAGCGGTCCAGTGCTGATCCTGATCCATATGTAGCCGGCTACATGTGGAGCTGTCCAGTGCTGATCCTGATCCATATGTAGCCGGCTACCTATGGAGCTGTCTCATGATAATCCTGATCCATCCTGATGATTGTGAGCGCCAAATGTAGCCAGGAGCTAATGCTGGAAAAAAAACAAAAAAGTTCTAATAACTTTCAATCGTCACCTCCAGCAGATTATTGATTTCCTGACTGCAGCGTGTTGCTATTGTTATTAACATGTTGCTGAATTGTTCCGTTTGATCAGTTCACTACTTAAGTTACAAACATTGCATATTCAATTGTATAGTTGTAAAAATATATGGATAGATTATTGCTGTTATTAAAACATAAATCCTTTCAATTGATCAGGTAAAGAAAACCACACTACTCCATCGATCAATAATCTAACTTATTCAAATAAATAATATTAAATAATCAATAAAGAAAAATATCATCCAACACAAGTTATGGCATTCACGTTGTTCAAAACTCTTTTGTCACAGTTGAGAGGAGCAGAACTGCAGAACAACCAACACATGTGGGCTGTTAAGAACACGTGTGACAGATGCAGCATTTTACAAAAACAAATGGCTGCACACAGCGCTCGCTGGCCACAAAAAATGACTTGGAGGGTCACATTTGGCTCCAGACCTTGAGTTTGACACATGTGTTATAGACTGTCACGTTGTTGTTTGGACTAAGTATGGGAGCAGTTAACGGTTTCCTTAGAAATTAAGTTAAGGTTATTTCAGAGAAATTACTATTGTTCACAATATTCAAATCTATATCATCATCCCATCATGTGTTATTTTTATGGCATGCCATTTAGAAACTTATTATATATATATATATATATATATATATATATAATAAGTTTCTATATATATATATATCAAAAGTGAGGTCTGAGAATATGGACCAAACTCCGGAATATATATATGAAAACAGGTGCACCGGAATATATATTTGAAAATGTTCATATATATATTCCAAGATTTCCATATATATATTCCGAGATTTCCGTGCACCGGTCACCGCCGCGGCACGGGTTCGATTCCCGGTCAGGGAACCAGATTTAGGACTTTCAACGGAAACAATTTGCAAGGGCTTTTTTGAAATGCTCCTCTTAGACAGGATGTTAGACAGCTAAAATAAATTGTAATGTTGCTTAACTGCTTGACAGAACAAGAATGTCTTCAGGACAGTTTGGCATCTGAATATACGGTAGTCCTTAAATTGTCCTGTACGAAGGTTGTAGAAAAACACTTTTATCAAAAATTCATCCTGTTCAATGAGATCGAGGACAATCCCGTCGGCTCTGTCATCTCCAGTGCGTTAATTCCTGCTCGGGATTTGTTTGAAAGAGGCACTTCTACAAAATGAGAAATTAAAATATCCAAAGGTATTATTAAGTCCTATCTTTTCAAAGCACTATTTCAGAGCAGACTTACTGAAGTAATGACACTTGGAAAAAAATAATGGACTTTTAAGTGATCAGGACTTTCAGACTGACCCGGACCCTGACTTTAATTTAAGACAGAAATAGCATAGTCTAGATGGGTTAGGAGGGAAGAGAGATTTTCACAGCATAATGACCCCCTATAAATAGAAGAATTAGCTGCTGCAGTCCGGAGCTTACTGTCCCTAAGCTCTCCCTGGAGACAAGTGAATAATGATTAGGAAAATTGGCCCATAAGACTTGATCCCAGCTTTTCTTATGAGGTCCAGAGGACGACAAACAAACTGTTGAGATACTCCCCAGAGGCGCTCAGGTAAACTCCAGACTGCAGAGTTCATGCAGAGGGACCTGATATAAAGATTTAACCGGGTAGAGATCTAAGGAGAGCTGAAGGCTGCTTTCTTCTTACTGATGCAAGCTCTCATTCTAGCTTTGATTTCACGAGAGAAGAACCCGTGTTCCCTTGCAGGTCTGCTTTTGACTTGTCCTCAGCAGCTGAGGACAAGTCACCAACATATTTTGGGGAGCAGCCTGATGCTGGCTGTATCAGGAGATGTTTTCTCCCCTGGGCCCAGATGTTGATGGGGTGAGACGGAGCGCAGACCATTGCATTCAGAAGCCTGCTGGGGGGGGGGGTAAATAAGCCATCAACTTTCACTTTGGCTTGCAACCTGTCTGTGTGCTGAACGCTCCCCAGAACTACCTCCTCCCTCTCCTTACCAGCGGACATCCGGACCCCATCTGGTACCTGCAGGCTGATTCCTCACAATCTGGCTGGAGAAAAGAGGCTTTGTCCCAGAGGAGTGTTTTCCTTGCTTAGACCAAAAACCTGCCAAAGTAAAGATAAAATGGAACAAACAATGCGTCCTGCTCAAGCAGGATCCCTCCGTCTCCACACACACACACACACACACCCCGTGTTTTTGGAGTGGAAACTACTGTTTCTGCTTTTATATGTCTGCTGAGATTTGAACCTATGGTTGCAGCTAATGCATAGTTTATGACCTTAAGGGGAAATTGCCCAGCCTTAGGTTCTGCAGGGATCCTCTTCCCCTACATGGGTCACCTTAAATCCTCAGGTCAGCATGTTTATTTCCCCCAAGATGCCAGTCATGGTTTTACGCACTCCTATCTTTTGGGGTAATTACACTCGTGCATGAAAATGTTGCCAAGACAGAGCACGTATAACTGACTGCACTGCACAAAAATGTGCTGATAGTCCGTTTTGAAGCCGCACTTTAAGTAGGTTATCGGGGTGAGATAGCTGTGCTGTATTTTCACTTCTTTATTGTGCAAATAAAATCTATCTCAGCTATCCTATCAGTACCTGTGTACTTATCCGCATGTTGGAGTAAATATCTGTGGCTCATTATTCTGACTTAAAATGAACTTGTTCTTATTAAAGCTCAAATATTCAGCATTTTTATTAAGTGCATTTCTTAACTATTAGTGAAATGCCTTTAATATTTGCAACTATTTTTTATCCCCACAAACCTCTGGTTCCCGTCTCCTCACGTCTCATCTCGCAGATGTCTGGAAGGTCAGTTGCTTTCAAACAATGTTTGGAGAACCGCCATTGGTCCTAAGAGGGGAAATAAATTACTACAATCCCACCGTGTCCATTAGTGACACTAGACTTGGTCGTAATGTTAAACACCTTCATTAAAATATTATCTTGTCTTATTAAATTGAGTATGTCATGAATCTCTCTCTCTCTCTCTCTGTGTCAGACTGCTTTACCAGAAAGAGAGCAGTCAAGTGGCCCCCGCTTGTCTGACCCATCACTGAATTACTGAGTAGGGACGAGCCCCTGCTTCACAACCACTGCTCCACGAATCAGCCCACCATGGTAACGGAAGATTACACCCTCTTCAAAGACACGTGCTTATATTGGACAAGTTGACTCTGGGCTAAAGAGGGACATGCCAGGTCGGAGACTTTCAGCAGGATGACCACTGGGATGGATTTGTCAAGCAATTTAAGACCTTTATAATTGATTTAATTCAAAACAAATTCAGTGTGTGTCAAATGGCAAATCATTATCCCTCCCTCCAGTTCTAAAGAAGAACACATTTATACAATTTCCATTGTATCGATTATTAGTGTCTAAAAGGTGTTTTATTTTGAAAAACGACCAGATTTTCTCCAACGTAATATTCGCCTGTGAATTTTCTTGATCACGTGATACGTTACTAAAAACAGACGCAAACTAGCGAAAATTAAATTAAAAAACAAACGTCTTTGGAGAGCTTCTTTGCTGATGGGAAAGTCCGACTGAGGAGGAAGGAGAGGAGGAGGAAGAAGAGGAGCCGACAACCTCCAAGAGAATAAAACATCTTTAAACAGACAAACCAGGAGTCAGACTTAAACACGGTTTATCTACAGCTGCCTGGCTTCGTTAACGAGGCAATGCAGGATTCAAACCTGCTTCGGCACAGAGAGACCAAGAACCTGGTTTAAAAAACAAGAGTGCGGAATTTATAAAAAAAAAAAAGTTACCATGAAGGACAGAAGCAATTATTGAGACCACAACTAATGGTGAGTAGATATTGGAGTAATACTTGTGTAATAGTTATTGCAAGTGCATAATATTAAGTTTATTGGCAAGATTATATTCCTCTTTTTTTATTGGATTACCCCCCGGTCCGCGAAAAAATTGCGCGGCATGCAACCGGTCTGTTGCGTGAAAAAGGTTGGAGACTTTAGAGCATCATGTCAAACAGCATTTGACATCCTTTGTTATTTAGTTTCAGGCTTGGAAACACTGAATGTTTTCGCAGGACAACGACGCCCAAGGTCACCTTGTCAAAAGGACAGGCTGTCTCTGATAATCATAGCAGAATGTTATCAGTTGTGGCGAGGCAATCCAGATCTAATCAGCGCACCGCGATAATGTTTTTCCCCTCGTCTGACATTAGGTAAGACAAAGGAGCAAAGGCGCTGAGGTGATTCAGACGAGTCTGGTTTTTCTTTAATTAATCTTTCTGAGCAAAATGAACTCACACATAGCGCCGAAGCTTTAAGATGAATGTGGCTGTCGCTGTGAGAAACAGAACAACACGGCAGCGTCATTCCCTTTGTGTTGCTGCTGATGGCTGAAGCAGCAGAGTGGAGCGATGGCACTGAGGAGAAGCAGAGCCTCACAAGTCCCTCATATTATGATTGACCCTGTTTGGAAGGTTCACGCTATCAATCATGCATCCAATCCTGTCTCCGCAGAATACCCACTAATCATGTTTTACAGTTTTCTGAGGGACAATACTTAACATTACCATTTAGGTCACTGTGTTCTCTGAGGCTTGAAGTGTAAAGTCTCAGAAGAACACACTTGCATCTTTTTCACAAAGAGAATGTATTTGATTAAATATGTGCAATATGTCCAAAAAATGACCAAGATCATCTTCTCTACATTTTACCAGAGCCACCGCTTATTTATTATGGCGGTCTGCTCTAGAAAAGAGAGGGATGACGGTGAACAGGACACACACATGTACTCTAAACCAGAGTACATGTGTGTAAATGAGAAGGTCCTGGGGGGTGGAGAAGGGTGATTTGCTGTGGCGAGCCCTCACGGGACAAGAAGGAAGTACAGTAGTAGTAGTAGACAAGACATTTCCTGTTCTCCCAACAGAACTACGTATTGTACGTTTGCATCAAAGTACTTCCATGGACTGGGCTGAAATAAATCAAAACTCTCACTGTGCTTCCTTTTTCTCACTTAATTTGCCATCAGGAACAGATTTTATCGACAAAGTTTGTGAACAGAAACAATGTGCATTTTATTTTGTGAACAGTGTGAGAGAACACATTTTAGGAGATATTAGTGTAAAACACTTAAAGGATTTTTCAGATGCCTCGGGTGCAGAAAGAATTTGCTGTAAACTCAGCATGTGACCTGTTTCTAGTTGTAAAACAGCACAACCACATTAAATACTCCACTAAGTTCCCCAGCTCGGCGCTAACGCAGCCTGCCAGCGGTTCAGCGATGGGCAGGCACTGCACGGTGGGTTCATTTGGGTTAATACCTAAAACAGCCGCCGGCTGCTGCTGGACAAAGAGATTGATGTTAGCAGTGAAACTGAGCCAAATAATAAGGCTGCGGTCCGTTAAACTCAGACAGCGATGTGCAACGAGCTAAAAAGCTCTGCAGTGATGAGCGATCATTACCTGTGGCCTCATTTCTCTAAGTGACGCCTCTCACTTTACACACTGTCGTTTTTATCCACCATTACGATCAGATATTTTGACTAATGCTGCTTGGAGCTGAATCCTGCAAGGGAGTAAACTTTAATGCTGCGTGGAGGGAAGCCGCACACAACACTGAAAGAGGTAGGAAGGTAGAATGTAGGTCAGTCTTCAGGAGGGAAACTTAATGCAGAGCGAGTTTTGACCTGGGAAGGACAGTTCAAAGTCAAGATAGAATTTACTCCCCTTGAAAAAAAAAAGCAAAGCATTTCAAACTTTCATTATAAAAATGTGCTTGTGCGTTTTATGGTCCCGTGTGTTTGTGCGATTCTTTCCTGTATGGCATATGTGTCAAACTCAAGGCCCGGGGGCCAATGTGGCCCGCCACGTCATTTTTTGTGGCCCGCAAGAGCTTTGTGCAGACATTTGTTTTTGTAAAATGCTGAAAAGTAAAAGTGAATCAGCGTTTATGTGTATTTGTAACTGATTTTTAATCTGTAAATGGGGTTTTAATGTTAAAATTAAACATTTGTTGCTGACTCCATTCTGGATCCGACCCAGATGATATTCAGTGGTGAGATCGAGCCCCCCCCCCCCCCCCACCCTACATGACTGTGTTAAATTCCCTAAATATCAGTCAATAATCAATGGAGATATTGAAGAACAAATTACAGACAGACGCCGGTGATTACATAACCTCGGCGGATATTTTTACAGCAGTAAGGTATCGATATATTTTTAGAACTATGGAATCGCATATGTAATATTTATAATTTAATTAAGTATGTAGTAGTAAATACAGTTATTTAGCAGCATGTTAAGGAGTAGTTTCATTTACATTACATTACATTTACAACTGGCCCTTTGAGGGCAACCGTAATGCTGATGTGGCCCTCGGAGAAAATGAGTTTGACAGCCCTGCTGTGTGGGATAATTTATCTGTGTACCCGTCCTTTTTTGGCTGGCTTGTTTGTGTATAGGATGATGCAAACATCCATCCATCCATTTCTTTGCGGGTCACAGCAGTTTCTGGAGCCTATCCCAGCTTGCTATGGGCTAGAGGGCTACACCCCGGACACGTCGCCAGCGCATCGCGGGGGCCACACGGCGACAGACAACCACTGACGCACACACTACGGACAATTCTCAGCCATTCTCTCTCTCTCTCTCTCTCTCTCTCTCTCTCTCTCTCAACCCAGCCGGTCAGACAGATGGCCGTCCACCATGAGCCTAGGTTCTGTCCAAGGTTTCTGCCCGTTAAAGGGAAGTTTCTCCTTTCCTCCGTTGCTCTTGTGGGTCAAGTTGGGTTCTGTGTTTCCCTGCTAATCCTGTGCAGTCCCTTGAGATGACTTCCTGTTGTGATCTGGCGCTATAGAAATAAAACTGAATTGAATTGAATTCATCTTCTGAACCATTTTGTCCGGAATCGGAATGACAAAATGGTAATTGTCATTAATTTACTTGTTTCATTTTATTCTCCTTGCTGGACTGCTGTTTTGCATAGATGTGGTCGTCCCTCGATTCAAACACAGCACAGTTTGGGTAAAGTATTTAGAATTGCCTCATATGGTGCAACTTTACTGCCTGCTAGACTCTTACAAATCATATCCTCTTCTGAAAGATGCCCCTATGGCAACTTTAGAGCTGCAATCAGAACTCATTTGCATGATGCACAAGAGTGTCTCCTTCACTCCACAGAAATATGTTTGAAATCATGCGTAGACTATAAGGAGGAGTAATGAGGAGTTCTTCTCATGTCCATCGGGAGAAAAATAAATGGAGAAAATGAAAGTTCCATGATGAATGATCGTATTAAACCAAAACAACAGATGTTTTTGCAATCGTGTAAAGAGATAGGGGTTTAGATTCAGTGAGAATCTAAAACAGAAGATGATCTCGACACCGTGACAGCCTGGATGCTTCTACATGAGGAGGGTGGATCTCAGCGATGACCTCCATCTTTGTTTTAAGCAACTGCTCAGAACCAATCACCGGGTCTGATGATGCTCTCTTTGCCCCAGTGATAGTGACTTTAGTCTGCAGCATATGCAAAGGTCTCTGTAAAAGTGTCTCTGCACAGAAAACATTTTTTTGTAGCATTCTCCAAGTGAAGAAGAAAGGAACTCGATGTTTTAATATAACAATCAAATCTAAGTTAATTTTACCCACACTGTTTAAATAATTCCACGTCACCAAGACCAAGTCATCGTCAGATTCTAGCTGTCTCTCCTCTGGACATGTCCAAACCATCAAAGTCTGGTCTCTCTGACCTCGTCTCCAAAACGTCTAACCTTCACTGTCCCTCTTATTGTCTCATTTCTAATCCTGTCCAACCTGGTCACTCCCAAGGAGAACCTCAGCATCTTCATCTCCTCCACTTCTAGCTCCGCCTCCTGTCTTTTCCTCAGAGACACTGTCTTGAAGCCGTCCATCATGGCTGTCCTCACCACTGTCTCTAAGCCGTCCATCATGGCTGTCCTCACCACTGTCTCTAAGCCGTCCATCATGGCTGTCCTCACCACTGTCTTGTAGACCTGTCCCTTCGTCCTATCACAGAGCACACCTGATACTTTCCTCCCCCCGTTCCAGCCTGCCTGCACACGATTCTTCACCTCCTTTCCACATTCTCTCCATCACTCTGCTCTGTTGACCCGAGGTACCTGAAGTCCTCTCCCTTCTTTACGTCTATTCCTTGTAGCTTCACTGCCCCCCCTGAGACCTTCTCATGTACACACATGTACTCTGTTTTACTCCTGCTCACCTTCATTCCTCTCTTTTCTAGAGCAGACCTCCACTTCTCTAGATTCTCCTCTACCTGCAGATCACAATGTCATCTGCAAACATCATATTCAGAGGAGCTTCCTGTCTCACCTCATCTGTTAGTCTATCCATCACCATGACAAACAAAAAGGGGCTCAGAGCTGATCCCTGGTGCATCCCACCTCTACACTAAACTCCCCTGTTATACTTACTGCACACTTTACTGGTGTCCTACATGTCCTGAACTACTCTGCCACTCCTCCTCTCTCCTTCTCTAAACATTGCTGCATTTGTTTATTTTGCAGTCAAATGACTTCTTGATGGGTTAGTTTTAGGTTCACATAAGAAGCCGTGTGGGTTTAGCTCTGGGACTACAATGAAGATTTCATCTTGAAAAAAGGTATCGGCATTATCTGTGAAAACATTTTTTGGATTACTGTATATAAAATCATGAGGAGTCCGGCAGGGATGAGTAAATCGATTGTGCCGTTGATCGCGGATCATATCTTGTTATGGCCCCCCTCCCCCACCCGTTATGTTCTCCTCTTGCCTCCATGCCCTTGATAAAGTCTGCTCTGCATTATCTTCACTGAGAGCACATACAGCAGCAGGGCCTTATCTCCAGTGACCTCTCAGACCAGGCATTAATCACCAACTGAAGAAAGAAATTAGCCTCAGAGCAATCTCCAGATGATTAACTCTCAGCCCCCGCACGTCTGACATTGCAACACCATCACGTACCCTCAGTGCTTGAAAAGGAGGGAATATGGCAAGGCTTGAATGACATCATAATTAGCAAGTAGCTAAGAAGATGTCATTTGTGCTGCTGAGCCTCGATTTCTTTTTTGATTGTCGTTAGGAAAAACAATACAATTAGCCGCACATAATGAAACTGGTTTGGCAAGTAATTGAGCACATTGTTCATGAAATTAGACTTCCCAATTCCTTATCCTCCCCCACAGTCATGCATTTTAACACAAATCATGATCTAGAGTCTCTAGACCCAAGGTTTTGTTGTGTACAGAATGCTCATTCAAAAATAGGCAACTTATAGGATGGTTGGGGGTGTGGAACCGGCACAAGACACAAGGGGTTTGGAATGAGGCCGTAAGATGGAGGGTGAAGAAATCAAACACACCGATTCTGCTCAGTTGGCATTCTTTTCTGCCAACTGAGCAGAAGAAGAGCAATCATTTAGCACAAACATAGCACATCTCTGCTGACCCCCCCCCCCCCCCCCCTCCGGCGCAGCTTGGATCACAGCTTGATGCAAACGCCCATGATGGATGCTCAAAGAGTCGACCCTGTGACCGATGAGCCAACGGGCAAACAGCGCAGCTTCTAAACTTCTCTGCCAAGTAGAATATTGATTTCATGTTCTGTGCACTTTGAACACCTACTCCCCCCCCCCCCATCTGTCTTATATTGGAAGAAATTCAATAGGTTTTTGTTGCTCACAATTGCTTAGGAGACAACATTGTAGAGCCTGGAGTTTTGGGCATGGCCCACTCCCACACGCAGCTGCTGCTCACAGTGTTTGAAGATGTATGAAACATGTCAGCTGGCCCTGCGGTCTTCCTTATGGAAAGTGTTAAAGACTTTGCAAAATGTATCTGGGAGTAGCCATGAAATATCTTTACCGGAGCCGCAACACAAATGTGCTGCAAAATACAAGATTCTATATCAGTTGTATGTCGATGTAAGTGCCTACAAAATTACTGATAGACATTTACTTGTACACTTCCAAATTCCTAAAAACAAATGATCTAAAGGTTTATATCCCCATGTGGACGGTTTAAATCCAATTACGAGCGGATGATTGGCTTGGCGGAGGTCTGTGCTTTATTTAATCCAGGCCCAGGCCCAGATTAAAGCCAGTGATCCGGGCTCGTGGTCCATACCCACTCATTTATGCTGCAGCTATGATGCTGCTTTGCTTCTGTTGGCTGCAGGTGCGCGTGTGTGTGTGGCGATGGCTTCAGCTGCTGAGCAGGCAGCAGAGATGCTCACTAGTTTAGGCTTCGTCTCTCTGAGCTCCATCAGTAACATAAAATAAAATAACAAAGTAAAAATGCAGCTTTTAAAGACTTTCATAACTTCTAGTGAGATAATAATTTAGAACAAAATGGGACCGACCAATCTGTTGTGTTTGTGTAAACGTCTAACACAGCAGGTCCGGGCGGCTGCAGCATTTCACTTTCACAATGGACTCATTCAAAGCCCACCAGCAGTGTTAGCTGTGCTCCAAACAAAAATACATTTGTTATAACTGGACAAGATCCAGTCCGGTGGCAAACATGCTACTACTGAGACAGATCTGCCTCAATACGAAATGCACACATTGTTACATCAGCATGGGTGTAATAATGATTGACGTTTAATTACAGTGTTAAATGTTATTTTACAGGGCTGAACAAAAGGCTTTCCACTGAAAGTCACCCAGACTTGTCTGTTTTGGGCATCATCAGCCTCCAACTCAAGAATACAGAACATTTTAATATTTGTATTTGAAGTTTTTTTTTCTTTTGTCTCAGTCTTTCATTTCATAAGACTATTTTCTCCACACCGCCCCCTCCTCTGATCTCCCATCAACACCTCGTGGTTTGAATACATTATCCTACTCACCCTGCAGTGGCACTTGTCGCCATCAGGTGCCTGGCCTCAGTGTCTCTCTTTGTCTGCTCCATCATTTACTAAGATGGATACTTGTTATCTTGAGTGCTTTCCTTGTAAAAAAGTCTATTTGTTTTGCGTCTTCCCTCAAGGACTGCTGCTGCCTCTTCATGTCCTTTCGGGTGCTTTTATCCTCGCTCTGTCTGGTGAATAACCACGGACCTGTTGGCTCTCAGCCAGCCTGTGGTCATTACACCAGTGGCTCTGGGCTGCCTTGCAGGGTCTTTGATCGCTCATGTCACCTGCAGCAGACATGCACTCACCTGGGGAGGGGAGGGCAACCCCATATCCACAGGTGAAGCAGGCTTTATCAATGCACTAAATGCTCCATATGTAGCCGGCTACATATGGAGCTGTCCAGTGCTGATCCTGATCCATATGTAGGCGATCAACATTTCAGCACATGCTGGGAAAAACAAAGAAGTTCTAATAACTTTCAATCATCACCTCCAGCAGATTATTGATTTCCTGACTGCAGCGTGTTGCTATTGTTATTAACATGTTGCTGAATTTTTCCGTTTGATCAGTTCACTACTTAAGTTACAAACATTGCATATTCAATTGTATAGTTATAAAAGTATATGGATAGATTATTGCTGTTATTATAACATAAATCCTTTCAATTAATCAGGTTAAGAAAACCACACTCCATCGATCAATAATCAAACTTATTCAAGTAAATAATATGAAATAATAAAGGAAGAAAAATATCATCCAACACAAGTTATGGCATTAACTTTGTTCAAAACTCTTTTGTCGCAGTTGAGAGGAGCAGAACTGCAGAACAACCAACACATGTGGGCTGTTAAGAACATGTGACAGAAGCAGCATTTTACAAAAACAAATGTCTGCAGGCCACAAAAAATGACTTGGAGGGCCACATTTGGCTTGCAGGGTCTTTGATCGCTCATGTCACCTGCAGAAGACATGCACTCACCATGCACTCACCTGGGGAGGGGAGTGCATGTGTGCCCCGGGCCTTGAGTTTTACACATGTGCACTAAACCAGCCACCATGAGGTGACACTTTTTGGACCAGAGTGGCAAAGAGCTCAGTGCTTCCTGAAGAAACCTCTGGATGGCTCCATCGGGTGACCTGTTGTGAGCAGCAGAATCTCACGCAGCATGCTGAAGGCTTTCACTATGCTCTGTGTGGAGCTGCTCAACCTTTTTCTACTGCTGATTTATGGCAAACAATGAAGTGGGATGTGGGGAGATTTGTTGACAGCTGCCATACAAACGTGCAAAGCCTGGATATTGATGAAACGTGGTGGAGTACAGTGCATTTCTCTTCCACAAGCCATTGGCTTTAACAGGCTGCACAATGTGAAATGTCTCCCAGTGAGGAAAATCACATCTCACATTATTCACTATTTTATGGGTGTGCTTGTTCCCAAATGATGAGAGGGTAATTTAAAAGTCTGTCTGCTCCACTTTGGTCAAACAGTTTCCAGTTTCTTTTTCAAGGCCATTGCTTTGCTGACATGGTCAGATTTATTACATGGTGCACGCCTGAAAATACGAGCTCTATTTCAATTTATTTGAGACAACATAGATTCGAAAGTCTGCTTAAATTATGCCTCTTTGAAGGTGAACACGTTAATTAAAGCCTGGTTGCTCAAATTGCTTTGGTACTTTTGTCTTCTTACTGTGCTTTCTGTCTTTTACTAAATTAAAACTGCATTTGGAAGAGCATGAAACAATAGCAACACCGATGTGGAGAGCCATATTGATATTTCCTAAAGGCAAGAAGGTAATTAAAGCCGCAGAGCAGCATTTGTCAGACAATCAGATCCAGGGGGTCACCAGCGTGTTCCTCTGTGTCTCTGGATGGTTCCCATTATTTGTTTAATAAGAGTGAGCCTCAGGGTGACATTACCTTTGCTCTATTAAGTTTCAACGCTGGCAGTGAGACAGAGTTTATGAAGGTGTAACAGTATATCTGATGGAACGTTGGATGATAAATATGGTTTTGGCAATATTAAAAAAGCACATGTGTTCCATCCATCCATCAATTTTCGACCGCTTATCCGGGACCGTGTCACAGAAGGAAAGGTATGAGGAGGGATTTCCAGACTTCCCTCACAATATGTGAACAAATACAAACCACAAATTTCTTAAATTCACTGTTCTGTATGGGATTGTAACCCCCCCCAAGAAGGATCCCAGCAACTACAGCTACGCTTATCGATAATATATTCAAAGGGACAAATATCTGGAGGCTTAATCATAAATGACATCACAGACCATCCGCCTGTATTTATATCCGTCACCTTAGAAAACAAAATAGATAAAAGTAGGGAGAGACATGAATCTAATTAGACCATAAGTGCCATTAGCCATCTGAAAAGGGACCTCATAAATCAGAATGGTAGTGACGTTTACTGAAGATTTAGAGAAGTCTGAGGGAACATTAGTCTCCATAATATCCCAACTAGATGACAAACACTGTCCACTTTTGTTTAAGAGAGGAAACAAATACAAGGATAAGCCGTGGACAACTAAGGGTTGACAAAATGCTTGCAAGAAGAAACATTTATTGTAAAAAGAATTCCTGAAGTTGAGAACAAATACAAGACCTATAAAATAAACTAACCAGTATTATGAGAGAGAAAAATGCATTATACTTCACTACTAGAAATAAACAGAAAATATATAAAACAGACTTGGAAAGTTTTGAATAAATACCAGAAATTACCCCTACTCAACAAATGATACAATAATCAGGGGAAATCAACTGATAGCAGATAAGTTCATATTTCATCAATGTAGGAAAAAAATTCAATTCAACCTCCAACAAACACAGATGATGTAAACATCAGTAATATTAATATCAATTCAGACTCAATGCTTATTACAGAAACCGATGAAGAAATAACTAACATTGTACACAAATCTAAAAGTAAAAAATTGACAGACAGAAACAGGTTTGTTTTTGATTAAAAAACAATTGACTGCATTGTGAAACCATTAAATCTGCAACAAGCCACTAATGACGGGAAGTCATTAGTGGCTTGTTGCATCAGGGTTACAAAGCCTTTGAAATACTGCCCTTTGTCTCTGTCCCATTCATTAATTCAGGTGTGAGTAACAGAACATGAGTTAGTTTCATTTTGATCCATAAAAAAGAAATATTCAGAATAACTGAAAATGAAACTCCAAAAAGTATTGTCTGTAATAAAACTTCAAACAGCAAAGGTTTTGTCAAATGGAAGACCCTGGCTCAAATCAAATTGATGTCTGTCGGATAATTTGTTTCTGTTCATGGGTTATTGAGGTGTAAACGTTTTGGAGCTGTCTCCCGTGGAGTATCCTGGCATCAGTAATTGCTAAACTTGCACATTTAGTTTTAGCAAAGCACAGACTTCTACTTTATCTCAAAGAGACAAACACAAATTTTAACCTGGTATAGATAGGTGACAGAGATATTGTTGTTTATTTATTTATATATTAAGTGATCATATCCCAATGATTAAACAGTATTTAAATGGAATAGAGCTGTATAGGATACATGTGGTTATGCCACCACGCTGGTTGAAACAATCTGAAAACCTGAGAACATCCTGTGTTGACTCATCCATGGCGGTGGAGCCTGAAACATGCTCTACTTTACTCGACACACAGAATTCTTCTTTTTCTACTTATTGCTGCTTGTCCCGTCAGGCAACACCACAGCAAATCAACTTTCTCCACTTCACTGTCTTTTGAATCGTCCTCCCCAACACCAGCCATTCATTTGCCTTCCCTCACTACGTCCGCATGTATCTTCTCCTCTAACCTCTAACCTTCAATGTCCCTCTAATTGTCTCATTTCTAATCCTGTCCAACCTGGTCAGTCCCAAGGAGAACCTCAGCATCTTCATCTGACACCGGCTTTCCAGCGAAAAGCGAGCTGAGAAACAGAAAGGTGAATGAATTAAAATCCCTGTTGTCCGGACAGCAGCCATTTTTCACACAACATACTTCAAAAGCAAAAGCTGCCATCGAGACATCGTTCTGTAAGAGTCACGTCATCTTTAATAACAAGAAGTCCTTCCAAACCTGATGTAGTTACAAACAAATGTTCATAGTTAATTAAATTGTGTTGTGCAATATTGGCTCATGCGGTTACGCAGGGTACATCAGCATACATCGTAATTAAAGAATCCTCGATATATTTGAAAATACTTCTATGATTAGCATTTTTTAGTGGGTAGATCTTTGCGACTTGGTCATTTTATAAGTAGCTCGCATGCTGAAAAGGTGTGGGCACTCTTCCTTCAAGATGACTCCGCCTCCATTCCTCTTTCCTCTCCTCCATTATAAAACAAGTTGAATCCGGCTCCTCAGCTTCTACCCTTGCTTCCTTCCCTCCTGGTCTCCTGAACACACATCAACCTTCCTCCTCCTCATCATGTCCACCAGCTCTCTAGCTTTTCCTGCCATCGTCCCAACATTCAAAGTCCCTCCTCTCAGTCCTAGACTCTTCCATTCCCTCTTCTCTCGCTGAGTGGAACTAGGTAATGATGTAACCATCAGTTAATGAGACAGAGTCAGATGAGTCCAGTTTCAACAGACCTCTGAAAGTAAAACAATTCCTCATTGCCAGTCCATCGACTACACCATCAACTGGGTACAACTGCCATATTATTTAATCTCTTGTGATTTAAACGAGCCTGTACTTCAGGCAGGAACACAGATTCTTATTTAATATTATTCTCAAGCCCTGTCCATCCAGTTCCCTTCACAATGTACTGTGAAACAAGAAAAGTATTATTTTTGCATTACACATATGAGTACTTTTAAAACAAATGTGTTAAGTTGAAGTTGAAGTTTGCTAAGTGCCCCTGATGCCGGATCTATTTTCTTCTATTGGCTTAATGTCTCTCTAACTTTGTGGATTTATCAGCACTGCTTGTCTTTTGTTCTGAGACACGTTCCTTCAATATGTGAAGGACTCCAGAAGGAGAATAATTACTTGGAGGCTCAGTCTGTGTTGGATGAGATGATTGATGGATGCAAACCTGTGCTAGGAATAAAAATTGGTTGTTTTTGATTATACTCCCGTACCAAAAGGGAGCCTTTGACTTTAGGGGTGGAAAATGGTCCAGCTCAGAAATGGAAAGCATGAAGACACTGAGACATAAGAACATGAATAACATCTGCATGGAGCTTCTAAAACACGGTGGGACAGGTTGGTCAATGGTATTTTCTAATTTAGCTTTTAATTCCATCACTTGTGTTATTGTATCTATCGCTGTAGGGGTGAAACACTGAATAAAATATAAATACGGTCATTTTGAATCATTCAATGGAGTGACAGATGACAACTATTTTATTAAACTAGTAGACTGTGTTGCTCTTATTGTCACCGGTGTCATACACTTTGCAAAGTATTACAAAGTATTACGAAGCTTTGTAGTTTCTGAAGCATCCTTCTCTCCATCACTGTCTCTAAGGAGTCCAGCTTTACCCCCACAACAACACCTGCCTTACGGACGAGTTTGTTTAGTCTGTCTCCATCTACAACCCTCAGTTTGCTGCCCCAGCAAACAGGATGGACTAGATACCCTCAGTCTGCTGCCCCAGCAAACAGAATGGACTAGATACCCTCAGTCTGCTGCCCCAGCACACCACAGCAAACAGGATGGACTAGATACCCTCAGTCTGCTGCCCCAGCACACCCCAGCAAACAGGATGGACTAGATACCCTCAGTCTGCTGCCCCAGCAAACAGGATGGACTAGATACCCTCAGTCTGCTGCCCCAGCACACCCCAGCAAACAGGATGGACTAGATACCCTCAGTCTGCTGCCCCAGCAAACAGGATGGACTAGATACCCTCAGTCTGCTGCCCCAGCACACCACAGCACACAGGATGGACTAGATACCCTCAGTCTGCTGCCCCAGCACACCCCAGCAAACAGGATGGACTAGATACCCTCAGTCTGCTGCCCCAGCAAACAGGATGGACTAGATACCCTCAGTCTGCTGCCCCAGCACACCACAGCAAACAGGATGGACTAGATACCCTCAGTCTGCTGCCCCAGCAAACAGGATGGACTAGATACCCTCAGTCTGCTGCCCCAGCACACCCCAGCAAACAGGATGGACTAGATACCCTCAGTCTGCTGCCCCAGCACACCCCAGCAAACAGGATGGACTAGATACCCTCAGTCTGCTGCCCCAGCAAACAGGATGGACTAGATACCCTCAGTCTGCTGCCCCAGCACACCACAGCACACAGGATGGACTAGATACCCTCAGTCTGCTGCCCCAGCACACCCCAGCAAACAGGATGGACTAGATACCCTCAGTCTGCTGCCCCAGCAAACAGGATGGACTAGATACCCTCAGTCTGCTGCCCCAGCACACCACAGCAAACAGGATGGACTAGATACCCTCAGTCTGCTGCCCCAGCAAACAGGATGGACTAGATACCCTCAGTCTGCTGCCCCAGCACACCCCAGCAAACAGGATGGACTAGATACCCTCAGTCTGCTGCCCCAGCAAACAGGATGGACTAGATACCCTCAGTCTGCTGCCCCAGCACACCCCAGCAAACAGGATGGACTAGTTACCCTCAGTCTGCTGCCCCAGCAAACAGGATGGACTAGATACCCTCAGTCTGCTGCCCCAGCAAACAGGATGGACTAGATACCCTCAGTCTGCTGCCCCAGCAAACAGGATGGACTAGATACCCTCAGTCTGCTGCCCCAGCAAACAGGATGGACTAGATACCCTCAGTCTGCTGCCCCAGCAAACAGGATGGACTAGATACCCTCAGTCTGCTGCCCCAGCAAACAGGATGGACTAGATACCCTCAGTCTGCTGCCCCAGCACTTTAAATTTGTGTTGTTTTAATCTTCTATTTGTATTTTATGTTGTAACTAAACACCAGACGGAGCAGCGCTCCTAATCTCATTGTGTAGCCACTATGCAGTGACAATAAAGGCTTTCTATTCTATTCTATTCTATTCTAAATGTTTTTAGATTCCCTTAAAAATACAATGACTGTGCATTTGAACAAACCTTGTTTGTTTGTTTGATATTGTTGTTTCATTTCAGTTTACATTTCAATGTATATGTTCTTTATTTTTTCCTTTAATCTCAAAATTAATAGCATTAATTAGATGAGATACTGTGGCCGCGGTGATATTGTCAGGTAAGGGCACACAACCAACATATATTTAGAACAATTTATTGTTTTGAAGTCTGTCAGAAAATCCGTTTTTGTAGAAGTTTTTACAGACACAACGTAGCGCTGTCCTTTAAAAGCATGTTGGTTGGTTGTGCCCAGTAATCACCAACACCTCCCACATACTAAGTCATTGTAAAAAAAAAACCCACAAAAACAATAACAAGGAAAATAGGAATCTTTTGAAAGGACAACACCAATTTGTCACAGCTTCCTACTGGTGTTAAATGTCAGCAGAATCCAACAAAGAAGAATCAAAGACAAGTTGCAAAGTACTCGTCCTACCCTCTTCCTTTGAGAGCAACTTCAGTCGTTATTGTGTCCATGAAACCATAACATTCCTTTAAGAACATGAACACGTTGAGTGTTTGCTGTGTTTGGGGTAAATAGTCTCCATACAACACATGAATGCTTTTTAGCAGAGACGGGAGTTTGGATTTCATTTTCTATTTTGGTATTCCACTCAAATACACATCCTAATATGTGATGATTTATGAGTAGAGCTTTGCCTTTGTTTCATCATAAATTAAATTCCGACTCCTAATGAGTGCATTTTAATTCCATCTTGCTCATCTGCCGCCACCAGTAACACATCCCATTTTATTAAATTACTTTGGTCATTACACAATGTTTTATCAAAGTAATGTTTTATTCATAGACTAGTGTATATTAGAGTCTTTCACATAATGTTTCGACAGGAACTATCCAAAGACTTTTATAAATAGCAGTTTTCCCGTAATTGTCCCTCCTCTCAGTCCTAAACTCTTCCATTCCCTCTTCTCTCGCTGCTGATGCACTTGTCTTCCTCCTCTTCTTCGTCTCTGTCTTCGAACCGCATAAATCCAATAACTCTGCTGGCGTTCGTTGTTAACTCGTGCCTCGACCGATCCTGTCTTATTTATGATCTTTTGCATTTAAACATATTTTTGGTCAAATGTTGACGCCGGATGCCGTTCCTGACTCAACTCTCTGCATTTATCCGGCTTGGGACCGGCACAAGGGAGAATCTGGCAATGCTACGTTAGCTCCTGCTAACCGCACTACCCATACTACCCCAGCACTGGCAGGCTGCATTGTTTTCTTAACAATGTCATCAATGAAATAGGTAAATCTTTATGTGTAAAATCCGAGTCAACAATGAATAGACAAATTATTTTTGCAGGGACAAAGTCCTAAATGTTCCAAACAGAATAATCTTCTCCTCGGAAGGAGCTGCTGGCATTCTCCAACACAAGTTGTAATATGCTAATTATCAGAACTAATTGTTCACTCATGGGTTATTGAATGTTTCTTTAACTCCAAGCTGACCTTTCAGTCACGCAATAAGCCATTTTGGTGTGTCGTATTAACACATGAGATTTATATTGTTATAATGGAGGGCCTGCACAGTGGCATTACTCACAGTGATTAGTGACTAATGAGTGACTGCTGGTGCTGCGGTAATGCATTTCTCTGACTGATTGTGGTCAACCCTGTTTGGGAAGGCAGCCAAATAGAAAAGTTGATCAAGTTACTGGAAATTAATGTCGGGAGGGGAGTTCATTTTTTCCATGATCTAATTTTTATCAAAGAAACCGCACTGACAGACTGACTTGTCAGTGTTTTACAATTAAACTTCCCACATCGTGCAGTGAAATGTCTCAACTGAGCTATGCTTGACAAGCAGGTAAGGCGTTTGCTCTAAGGCAGTGGTTCTCAAATGGTGGGGCGCGGTGCGATGTCAGGGGGGGCGCCTGTGACCGCGGAGAAAATGTTTTTCTGCCTTACGAGATTAAAATGTAATTGCACATCCACTCCATTAGTCGGCAGTGGTGCCCTGATTGTCAGAGTGCGCGCAGGGAGGATTAGCAGAAGAAGAGCGGTTGTAAACAATCTACGGTGGGAGAAGAAGAAAGACTTGACTTCCTCATTTTCTGTTGCAGACTAAAAAAAATGGTAATAAAGTTATTCTTTGTTGTAAGTTGATCAATATTTCTTTCTTTTTCATATTTCTTTGTATGTTAATAAGGATACAAGAGTGTTTTTTTTGGGGGGCAAAATGTTTTTTCTTCCTAGGGGGGGCGCGACAGAAAGAATTGAGAAGCACTGCTCTAAAGAGAGGTGAGAGTGGCCCGAAGCAGCTGCCTGGCTCCCCCTCTCAGAGGCGCACACTAGAGATGGGCAGGTGCCGATTGTTGGTAGTCAAGGAGGCCTCTAACCAATGCATGGTGCCTCATCTTTATAAGAATTTGTGGAACTGTGGAATTCGACACAGTTGAGTAGGGTGGCGACCTCTATGACAACACCAAATTATATCTGGATCGCTTCCAGAATGGAGTCAGGAAAAAATGATATAATTTTAAAATTGTAAACTGCATTTACGGATTAAAAAAATCAACTCTGATACACTTTTACTTTTCATGTTTGGTGTCAAAAGATACCAAGGAAAATTTAGATCCTTTTTATGATGATCCAGATCACCATGTGGACGGTGTAAATCCAGTTAGGAGGGGAACGAGCTGCTTGGCGGAGGTCTGCTCTCTCTGAGTGCTTTTGTAGTTATAACATTAATCCTTTTAATTTAGCAGGTTAAGAAAACCACACTCATCAATCAACAATCAATCACAATGTGAGCAGGGCTGATTGGCTGTGTGGCTTTGCATGTGACCAATCAGGTGGTGCTGTGCTCGGGACAATGCAGGAGACAGAGAGCCACGGCTGCACCAGAGCCTAAATATCAGTGAAGTCACTAATGGCCATTACTTCACAGGGAATCGAGGCTTTTCCACAGACACAGAGAGAAAACTGCAGAGTGAAGATTTCTGCAGCCAGATTTATTTGTGCTCCCTAAACTTCTCTTAGCTACCAGCGTCTCTCTCATATATGATTCTCAGCTTTCATATTAAATGGACATGTCTCTGGTGGCTATATAAAACCTTCACAGCTTTATGAAGGTGATGCAAGCACACAGTGAAAACAGATTTTGAAACACTTACAGTGCTAGAATGATGAGTTCCTGTGTCAAAGAGAAGTCTCTCTGTAGTAAGCCAACAATATAAAAGATCATTTGTTCTGTCACTTGGTTCAAAATTGCTTAAATCATATAATCTAACACTTAAAAGACCAATAAGGAGGGTTTTTATTGCACCATAACACAAAATGACTACAATATACCTGCAGGAGGTTGATAGGATTTTAGATTAATCCCAATGACGCTGGTTACTGTAACGTCTGGCTTGCACAGCTCATGTTTGAACTGCATTCCTCACCAAAAAGAGGTTGTTATTTTTATTTACAAAGGTTTTTTTGGGTTTTTAACCCCACACAGGTAATATAGCCTGTTTCTGTACAAATGTTAGCCATATGCCAGCTAGTGATGTATACAATGACTATCTTGATGGTATAAATGCAATAATTTTTAATTGCAAAAGAAGCCTAGTAAGCAGTCTGCTGTACCGGCTGCTAGCTACAGACTCGGTTTGGTTAATTAGAAAGAATTACCTTTTGGAGATTTCCCTCCTTCTCAATAAACGTCGATGGGAATAATTCTTAGACTGCAGTCAGAAGTCAGACAGTGTAAATCTTTCACTAAGTTGAAGCATGTTCAGCTGGTGCTGAGCTCCATTGTCCCATCGAGCAAAATTGCCATTGGTGAACATTGGTAGAAATATGTTGGGTCTGGGATTCTCTATCAATGAGGGAAATATGAGACGTGCGAGAGAAAATAGGGGGGAAGGCATTTTGCCTCAATTCTTTGTTGCCTAAAAGTCAGAATAAGGGAACATTTCCTCCTGGTGGAGGTAATAATGCTGATAGACCCAGTCTCTGGGCCACGGAGCTCCTTGCCCATCAAGCATTCTGTAGTCCAGCTCAGGTCTGAGCACAGGAAACACTTCCCTCGTCATTCCACTTCAGTGAATGATGCAACGTTGCTAACAGCAACGGTCAATGTCACTGAATTCAGTAACATTCGCTCTTCGTCAGTCTCTTCTGTATCTCATGAATTGCACTCTGGCTGGTCTGCATTGCATCTAACAGCAAGTAATGCCTGGAAAATCAGCCTCTTCTTCCTCCTAATCCGCCGCCCAACAGATGTTAATGCTGACGCAATACTTTCTGCAAAGTGATCATGATCACCATTTTAGAAAAAAAGCTAATGCAGGTACAGATTTAAATTCTCTGCAATGCTCATGTAGACTCTGGTGAATACAAAGACAACAACGGCTCCCTTGAAATGGAAATATTAGCGGGGTGTTTTTAGAAAGCGTACGATAGCTGGAAAGGGAAACGTTTCTGCGGAGATCATAAAAATGTGATGTTTCAGCCAGTTGCAGTATATATCAGCCAATTATGCTGAGCCTGGTCGTTTCTCCCTTAGAATCTTAAAAGCTCCTCCGTGCATCTTGAAAGTGCATGAACTGATGCTCGGGCAATTAAAAACTGAGATGAAATCATAGCAGCTCAAATGTTCTGCTCTATTCCCCTGTTTAAATAAAACACATGCTCTCCACAGTAATCCAGCACTAATGGGGTGGGTTCAACGAGAGTGTCAAGCGTCAGCTTCTCAGCGCTGCCTGACAACAGAACCACTTCCAACAGGGGCTCCACAAGCAAAGGGATAATGACATCTTCTGCATACAACAGACAAAGAGCGTGGATACTGTCGCAAATAAGTACACAAACTGCCATGTTGTACTTTGTGCTCAGGGTTTGTGGAAAGCCGGTAAAGTCGTTGGTACCACGGTATCGTAGTTACACTGTGTGTGAAATCAATGCAGGTGTAGCTGTGTTAGTCCAAAGCTAAGACAATGAGCACTTTCCTTTGCTATGTACATACAGACTAAACAAAGCTTATAGTTAACCAATACAGTAATCAATATGCTGTCATAGGCCAGCACTGGTAGCATAACCTCCTATGACACACTGAGCTCCTCCCTCTCTATCTGATTATTCATGTTATAAATATATGTCAGTAATCTCTCTCTCTCTCCCTCTGTTTGTCCCTCTTTCTTTTTCTGTCTGCAGGTCCTTCTGTCCATGGTGCTGCAGAACCTGGACTTGTGTCCCTCAACACTGATGTCCATATTGCTAGCATTAGCATTTATAGCTTTATACAGCAGCTCTTTAGTCAGTATCTTGTTCAGCAGCCTAGATGTAACATTTTGTTTTTGTCTGCTCCTGCTCTCCCTCTCTCTCTCGCTCTCTCTCTCTCCCTCTCTCTCCTTCTCAACCCAGCTGGTCCAGACAGATGGCTGTCCACTATGAGTCTTAGGTTCTGTCCAAGATTTCTGCCTGTTAAAATGAAGTTTTTCCTTGCTTACGTCTCCAAAGTTCTTGCTCTTGTGGGTCAAGTTGGGTTCTGTATGTCCCTGCTAATCATGTAAAGTGTCTGACTTTCTGTTATGCTCTTGTGCTATAGAAATACAATTTAATTGAATTGAAAGCAGACTGACCAATGGCTGTCAGTCTGATCCCAATCATCCATCCATCCACTTCCGCTTTGCGGGTCACAGCTTGCTATTGGTAAGAGGCAGATTTTCTTTTGTCAGAATACTGCAGTCATGATGGTTCTATATGTGTTTGGAGAATTTGAACATCGTCACCAGGTATGTTATGCATGTTAAGATAGATGGGGGGGAGACTCATAGTGCGGGCTTCACAGCAGATGGAGACAGGTGCCAGATGCTCTTAGAATTATTTAGATTACATTTGGCGTTGCTGATAACCCTATTAACAGGGCTTGTTTTGGTTCCAATGACTCATTTAAGATGTGATTGTTTTGAAGACTGCATCATAATAAGAACGAACCATAATGAACTGAATTATTGATCCTTACTTTGAAATACATGCAAAACTGTGTTGTTTAAATTAAGGGTCAGGTATGAAATAAGTAGCTAAATTCAGCAATAATAGAAAGATCATCCTCAGAGTTTATGTTAACTACTCTCACAACGATAAAAACAGCAATAGTATTAGCAAACACTGCACTGAATGCACAAAGAATGAGTCCTTTTTGCTGCTGTAAATTTGAAACAAATTGGAACCCAAATTCCAGAGACGGAGGCTGTGAGAACAGAAAACCAACAACAGAAACACACTGCCTCAAATAATAGGTGCTAAAAAGAACAGAGGGACAGACTGGAGTCCAGAAAGAAAGGGAAAACACAAAATCTCAGCCAAACACAAATTGACTATGTAGCAAGGCTGGAGCCGTAAAAAGAGTGAACAGAAAATCAGAACACCACTAAATAATCTATTAAAGCTGCAGGCTGGCTGAGGTCGAAAAAAGGAGAACACAAATACATAGCCCAAAAACCACATTCTCAACATCAAACTAAATATTTGCAGGCGAGCAGACTGGCAAAGACAAAAAACAGTCGACAAGAATCACAGGCTGGAAAACCAGACATGGGGGGTGAAGCCGTATTCTGGCAGTGAGCAGACAGGAGAGCAGGGCCTAAGTAGGGTGGTGGCAGATGAGCTGGGAGGAGCCTCAGGTGTGTCTCGCTTGTGGTCGGCCAGTCTGTCAGGACAGTCAAAACCTTGCTTTTATTTATTACCGCCGCCATTTGTCTGTCTATCCGTCTGTCCGTCCGTCTGTTAGCAAGATAACTCTAAAAGTTCTGGACGCATCTTGATAACATTTTAGGAAATGTTTGGATACTGTCGATACTGTCGTGTTGGCACTAGTCTATTTTAACCCTGTACACGCCAAGGGTGGCTAACCTGCTGCTGTTTTAGTTACACTGGCCTTTTGGTTTCAGTTGCATTATTATTTTGTTTATCTATTTTGCTCATTTTGATTTATTCTTATTTGGGGTATTTGTGTTTTGGGTTCTTCTGATTTATTAATTCATTACTTTTGACACTGATATACGCGGTATTCACTTGCCAGTGTGGCCATCGCAAATGTTCTTTTCTGCCAACTGGGTTTGCCTTAATTAATTTTGTGTGCTTTGTTCCAGTGCTGGGTGCCTCTGGGTGGTTGGGCAAGGCACTTGGGGTGAGGGTTCCCCACCTCTGCATGTGATTTAGTGCACTGGATTGCAAGTTTAGTTGGCACCTGTTGCTGTGCTGTTTGCTGTGTTCACTGAGGTGAGTACGAGGTCGCACCCCGAGGCACTCCCCCTAAGGTAGGCCGCTCGCCACCGGTGGTCCCAGCCTGGATATGTTAGCTGAACTTTGATTATTTCTGTGTATTTTAGCTATAGGTCTGTTTTTGACTGTGTCAAATTCATTTAATATCTTTTTATTTTTTTGGTCTTTACTGAGCCGTGGGTTGCAGCCCTACCCAACCCTCGGTCTCCCACATATGCGTTATGTAACAGAGTAAGAAGTGAAGAGCAGAAACGGCATGACAGGAAAGGCTTATTTATTGTCCATTTATGTGCAAAAAATAGCTACACAAGTTTCAAACAATGTAGCCATCAAAGCCCACATACTTCTACTCATCTTTAATTTGGATTCAGTCAAAAGGTTCAACAGTTAATATGGGGATCGAGGAGGTTGTGAATAAATACAAATGGGGATGGTTGGACGGATGTTCTGTACAAAAATGTGTAAAAAAAAAAACCTTTAGTTTCATGTAGAACAATGTGAAAAACAGATTACTGTGAGGAAATCATCTTGCTTGAGACTTGGCACAGTTATGGATCACAATTTATAATGAGTGCGATTTTTGTTCAGTGATGAATAATGAAGTACAATCCATCCATTTTCTATCCCTATGGGCGAGAGACAGAGTACACCCTAGACGTGGTGCCAGGACATCACAGGGTTACACATGGACACACAACCACTCACTCACACACAAACACCTTTGGATGATTTGTAGTAGTACCAGTAGTAATTTTATTTCAGTCAGTATCTTAACAAAGAGAAATCAAATAAAATGAAACAACAGAACAATGATTGAACGGGCTGAAGTGAAACACTTATTAAAGCCAAACCCTGAGCACAACTTGATTACAATTAAAAGCATCAACGTACGGCATTTGCAACAATCAGCAAGATAATAAAAAAATATATATAAATATACTGTTTATCTCAATGTCTTTACGGAATGAATTCATTTTAGTTATACTCACAAATTCTTCAGTAGATTTTGCTCCAATCAATCAGTATTATGTTTTGGGTTTTTTTTACAATTACAACTTATTTAGTATCACGGGTCGGAATAATTGAGCTGTGGACCTCTGAATGTAGGGACGGAGGAAAGAAAAAAGTTCAAACAATTTACTGACATGCTCAGGAATATACTAAATGACAGGAATCGGAAATGTGTTAAACAGAAAACACACGAGACTCCAAAACAACTAACGCTTGGACTGGCTGAGGTCCCAGAAAAACAGCAAGAAAAAAGACAAGCAGAACAAAATACAGCCAGAACTAAATGCTCAAGGCTAAAACTAGGCAGTGGACAAGCGCTGGGAGAAATGAAATTCAAAAACTCTGCCAAACAAACCCTACAACATGCAAATCTTACAGTCACAAAGAGCAGAAGCTAAGTAGGAGCACAAGGCATGATGTGGCGCTGGAGCGTCAGCTGGGCAGCAAGCAGAAATGAGCAGGAAACGGACAGCAGGTGTGTCTCCACTCCAGGTGTTCTGCCAACTCTCCTACGGCCAAGCCCACACTGCAAAACAAGGAAACACAGGCTCAGAATGCCAAATCAAATGGAAGGCCACGACACTTAGCCTATAGAGTCCCTTCATATTGGCTGACGGAGCCACGCTTCCTCACTGACGACACGAGCACTCTGGATGACTCTTGGAATCCTGCTAAGCCCAGCAACATTTGTTAGCAATTGAAAGCTAATCTTTTTTTGCAACATCTGCATGAAAAGTGCCATTGTGCAGACGAGTTTCCAGTTAAGAGAGTAAAAATAGAAGCAGACACATCCATCTTATTGAGAGCACATTACTAATTTACACTTAGTTATTCTCCCCTGTCAGAATTTTCCAGAGCACTGTTCAAGGAATGCAAAGCTGTATTACCAACCAGCAGAGATTCACTGAATTCATTGGTATTGAAAAAATACTAGAACTCCCTTTTGACTGAACAGTTTTCACATTTTTCCTCCTGCAAGGCCTTTCCTTGTTTAAAGACGGTTCAGAGAGCCTTGACAGCAGGGATACCCATAAGAGACGGCATGTCAGCATGAGGAAGAGACTAACTAATGAGGACTCTCATAATCCTTTAGCTCAAGCCTAATGGGGCATTTAAAGGAAGACAATGCATCTTCTGGCACATAACCCCGCTCTTCCTTGCACTCATTTGTAAGAAATGATTGTACAAGGGGAGCATAATTATCTCGAGTAGTGATGAAGAGCCGCATGGCTTTTTTTTTTTGTAAAATAATATTGCACTTCAGACAATGTATTAATCAGTGAAGCTACTAAATTATTATACACACTGGCAAAATACTTCTATACTCAATCAAAATATAAATGTTACACTTTTATTGTTGCTCACATTTTGCATGAATTAAATTCGTTATATGGGTGGCATGGGCAGTGCAGTTAGCAGGAGCTAGCATAGCAATGTCCGTGTCTCCCTTGGTACGGTCCCAAGAACGAGTAAATGCAGAGGGTAGAGACGTAAAACGTTGGAAAATGTATACATGCATTCAACCATAAATACGAAAGTCATACCATGTTAACCCTGGTCAATGCGCGGGTTAACAATGACTGCCTCAGTGTTGTTAACCAACAGGACGCTGCTGGAAATTGGGTAAATGTGGGTCAAAGACAGTGACAATGAAGATGAGGAAGATGGCTGCATCAGCGGTGAAAGAAGAGTTTCGGTTCAAGGGGCTTGTGTTTCAATGTTGGGCCGTTGATGGGAAAAGCTAGAGAGCTGGTGGACATGATGATGAGAACACGCTTTGATGTGTTGTGTCAAGGAGGCCAGGTGGAAAGGAAGCAAGGCTAGAAGCTGAGGAGCAGGATTCAAGTTGTTTATAATGGAGGAGATGAAAGAGGAATGGAGGCGGTTGAATATTGTTCGTGGGTACGCTCCACAGGTAGGAGGTGAGTTAGAGGAGAAGGAGAAGTTCTTACGCTCCACAGGTAGGAGGTGAGTTAGAGGAGGAGGAGAAGTTCTTACGCTCCACAGGTAGGAGGTGAGTTAGAGGAGAAGGAGAAGTTCTTACGCTCCACAGGTAGGAGGTGAGTTAGAGGAGAAGGAGAAGTTCTTACGCTCCACAGGTAGGAGGTGAGTTAGAGGAGGAGGAGAAGTTCTTACGCTCCACAGGTAGGAGGTGAGTTAGAGGAGGAGGAGAAGTTCTTACGCTCCACAGGTAGGAGGTGAGTGAGACAGATTGTTGGTGGTGAAGAGAGGCATCCAGAAGACTGGAACAGCTCAGGTGATCAGGGAGACAGGTAGGAGACGACTGAGTGTGTCTTCTGAAGGGAAAGGAGAAAAGGAGACCAGGAAGTGCAGAAGTGTAGACAGGAAAAGAGGTTAGCTAAGAGGAAGTGGGACATTGAGAGGAGAGAAGAGAGTAAACAGGAGTACGGGAGGGAGGATGAGACGCAAGGTAAAGGTAAAGGTGTCAAAGGTCAAACAGAGGTCATATGATGACCTGTATGCAGGTTAGATAGTAAAGAGGGAGAGAAGGATCTGAACAGGCTGGACAGACAGAGAGACAGAGACAGGAAGGATGTTCAGCATGTTAGAGTGATGAAGAGTAGAGACAGGAAGGATGTTCAGCATGTTAGTGATGAAGAGTAGAGACAGGAAGGATGTTCAGCATGTTAGTGTGATGAAGAGTAGAGACAGGAAGGATGTTCAGCATGTTAGAGTGATGAAGAGTAGAGACAGGAAGGATGTTCAGCATGTTAGTGATGAAGAGTAGAGACAGGAAGGATGTTCAGCATGTTAGTGATGAAGAGTAGAGACAGGAAGGATGTTCAGCATGTTAGTGATGAAGAGTAGAGACAGGAAGGATGTTCAGCATGTTAGAGTGATGAAGAGTAGAGACAGGAAGGATGTTCAGCATGTTAGTGATGAAGAGTAGAGACAGGAAGGATGTTCAGCATGTTAGTGTGATGAAGAGTAGAGACAGGAAGGATGTTCAGCATGTTAGAGTGATGAAGAGTAGAGACAGGAAGGATGTTCAGCATGTTAGTGATGAAGAGTAGAGACAGGAAGGATGTTCAGCATGTTAGAGTGATGAAGAGTAGAGACAGGAAGGATGTTCAGCATGTTAGAGTGATGAAGAGTAGAGACAGGAAGGCTGTTCAGCATGTTAGAGTGATGAAGAGTAGAGACAGGAAGGATGTTCAGCATGTTAGAGTGATGAAGAGTAGAGACAGGAAGGATGTTCAGCATGTTAGTGATGAAGAGTAGAGACAGGAAGGATGTTCAGCATGTTAGTGATGAAGAGTAGAGACAGGAAGGATGTTCAGCATGTTAGAGTGATGAAGAGTAGAGACAGGAAGGATGTTCAGCATGTTAGAGTGATGAAGAGTAGAGACAGGAAGGATGTTCAGCATGTTAGAGTGATGAAGAGTAGAGACAGGAAGGATGTTCAGCATGTTAGAGTGATGAAGAGTAGAGACAGGAAGGATGTTCAGCATGTTAGTGATGAAGAGTAGAGACAGGAAGGATGTTCAGCATGCTAGAGTGATGAAGAGTAGAGACAGGAAGGATGTTCAGCATGTTAGAGTGATGAAGAGTAGAGACAGGAAGGATGTTCAGCATGTTAGAGTGATGAAGAGTAGAGACAGGAAGGATGTTCAGCATGTTAGAGTGATGAAGAGGAGATGTTTTGTCACTCAATACGACATGAAATGTGTATTTTGTTTGTATTTGCAAGAGTATACACTGTTTGAGGACATTGCTTGTTGAAATATGCATGAGGGTTTAATGGGTGCAGTGCAGCTAGCTTGCTGGAACAATGATGACAGTGCATGTTCCCCCTGAAATAAACTTTCAAAGTTGATTAGTGCATTAAAAGAGTTTAAAAAAAGAATCTCAATATGTACTACTCGGGAAGAGTCGGGAGGGAGCAGAGTCGGATGCTACAGGCCACAAGATGAAGGATACAATTAATTGTCTTTATTCTAGTATATCTTTAAAAGTCATTCTGGTCAATTGCAGCCAATAGCCAGAAACAAATGTGACATTGTTTAATTTGCTGTAGTGTGATAATGATTCAGGGCCGTATCTCCTGCCTTGCACAAGTGTCCTAGTACCGGTAGTTACAGTCTAACGCAAGTGTCCCTTTCAGGTACCACCCTTTGCTAGTAATTGTACTTCTGGTTAGATGCTGAACTGCATTTCGTTACCTTGCACTTGTACAAACAACAAAGTGGAGCCTAACCTAAAGTTAAACTGGAACATTTTCCTAAGGAAGGAAAAAGCTATTTATTTTCTGGCCAACAGAATTATGGTCTCAAGTAATTGGGCCCTGTTTTTCTGTTTTTCTTGTAATTTAAAGGGCATATCAAAGTTATAACTGTCAGAGATAAACACACACAAGGTCCGAGACGCGCCCCCTCTGGTAACTTTGCCTGTCCCAGGCCCAGAACTGAGGCTGCTTGTAGATCTGTTCTGTTCAGAGCTACAAACATGTGGAATAAGCTACCACTTAGTATCATTGATGCTTCTGTGAAAGCAACTTTATGGTTGTATTGTTTCCCCCCTGATATTTTAGATTGTATTGCAATGGTTTTATACTCTTGGTTGTAGAAAGGACCGCAGGAAGAGTAGCTGCCAGTTGTTGACAGCTAATGGGATCTAATAACCGATAAAGAGATGGTGATTGATGGCCGTCAGACGAAGCCTAAGCTGCACCAGTGAACACGAAGGATTTGGCCTGGACATTTTGTTATCTGGGAACTCTCTGATAGTCTCAGAGATGCAGTTCCCCAGGTAACCGGTGTCTCACAGTCAGTTTAGGGGAAGGATGGTGAGAGAGAAGTAACATTTCCCTCCCTCAACAATTTCCACTGACTTACCGCTCCTATCTGCACAAGCAGTGACGACCTTGAACGCATCTTCGCTCACTCAGGACTGTCCTTGCGTGAGGCTGAGCCAGCGGCTGATTACTTTGCCAGACAGCCTCACCTCAGAAGCCACGGCCCGTGGGAACTTTAAAGGCGTACAGTCAAACTGAGCACAGCATGCTCTGTTGCATTTTTAAACAGAGCATGTCAGAAAGGTCAAGCAAGTACTGGACTTTGATTCTCATTAAGGGAGCTGCTTGAGTTCGGAGTGGTTCAGACACCTACCACCACTGCTGACCAGATTAGATGGGTATTATTCCTGAGGACCTCTCTTCATACGATCATTGGGTCACAAATGCCCATTGATGGACACGTTTGTTAAAACAATGTGTGCTTCACGCTCTAAAAGGAACAAATCACCCAGAATCAAGACCGAGGTATCAACTGGAAAGCAGCAATCTTATATCGACAGAACATTCTCTGAAACAACTGGATGAAGCCTGAAAGCTGTAAAATATATAGAACAACTCCATAAAGCGTAAAGTCTCCTGAGGCCCAGAGATGCCTATTTTACCCTCTTTTTTTACCCTTTTCTCCACAGTGGCACATCTCAGGAGGGTGAACATGCTTGCTCTTGTGCACATGCGTTATCCAGTGAGCTCAACAAGAACCTGTGATCTCTTCCTCCTAACTGGAAGCTCCAAACTCACGGAATCCTCAGATTAGATGTGGGCTACAAGTGAAGATTTCAAGTTTTGAAAGGGTGAAAATAACATCTGTTCACAGCACTTTAGGATCTGTGGGTTCCTGGAGACTCGGACTCGACCATGCAAACTGTCTGAAATAGGTTCATGATTGCTTTCAGTTTTAAAAGGCAGTGAAATGCAACATACTCATAATGCTGCAGCAGCAATCATCTAAGCACATTGAAACGCTGACGGCATCATGTCCTGCACGGTGAGTACACAATGTACCTTTTCATTCCCTTGGTGAATTATTATTTTGAATGCATGAACTTTACTTTTCCAGTGGAGTATTTTCACATTGTGAAATTTGCACATTTTCAGAATAGGATCTAATTACTTTATCCGCTAACTTGGAAAAATCCGTCCTCTGGGAGGAGCAACTTCCAAACTGATCCACCTCTCACAGGAAATGGCCAGATGTGCAGAGGCGCAGGATTAAGCTGCCTCCACAAGCTTTCATCCACCGTGTCCCATCTCTCTCTGGGCTTTCAGCTTTTCATCCCAACCTCTCAGTGTCCTTCCGAAGCAGCTGTGAACATGTCGGGCATTTTAGGCAACTTCCCATTGTCCTTCATTTGCTTTTTCCACTGTAAGTGACCTTAGATGTGACAACAGCCGTGGTCTACTAAAATAAAGTTGATGATGCAGCCTCCCTGCACTGCGACAGCCAGCGTCCTCTGCAACAAAATGATGTTTGATGGATTATTGAACACCTAAAGGACGGATGGATGGACGGACAGAGACAGACAGATAGCTTTCTCAAGGATAAAGATCAACATACTAGAAGTAACTATTCCCCAATGTCCTTTTCTGCATATAATCTTGTGTGATGATGATGATGAACATATTTATTAGATAGAATGTTAGAGTACAAGTACAGTCACACAGTAGCATGTATTACAGTACAAGTACAGTCACACAGTAGCATGTATTACAGTACAAGTACAGTCACACAGTAGCATGTATTACAGTACAAGTACAGTCACACAGTAGCATGTATTACAGTACAAATAAAGTCAAACATCCTGTCTAAGAGGAGCATTTCTAAAATGCCTTCGTACATAAATCATCCACAATAAACAATACAAATTTAACAATACAATAACAATGCGTTGGACTTTGTGTCACATGTTTCCCATCTGTCCCATCTGCATTTAAACATATGACTTTTTTTCTACTTGCCAGTGCCTGTCACAATTTACTTTTAACTGGATTCTCTCTTTTAAGTACTTTTGAGAATATTTTGTCTGCATGCATTATCTTTCATTTTGATTTAGAGCAGGGGTGTCAAGCCCGTCCGGTGGAGGGCCGAGACACTCCAGGTTTTCCTTCCAGCCGGCTACTAAAGCAGGTGATTGTAATTATCAACACCTCTGATTTGAGAGAAGGAACTCATTAGTGAGATCAGCTGCTGGAGAGATGGTTGGAAAGAAAACCTGGAGTGTCTCGGCCCTCCACTGGACAGGTGTGACACATGTGATTTAGAGCCTACCTGGGCCCAGGTCATGGAGGCAATGGTATCCAGACTATCCTCTCCCCAGACACCTCCTCCATCTCTTTGGGGAGGATTCAGAGATGTCCCCACACCAACCGAGAGGCAGTCTCTCCAGCGTGTCTGGTCTTCCCCAAGACCTCCTCCCGGCAGGACATGCCGACGGCAGGGGTCTGGATGACCTGATCCCCGGACACAGAGACTCGCTCTTGGGACTCGGAATGTTCTTATGAGCCTTTCTTTGTAAATTATTTCATCATCAGTTTTATTTTGTTGCATAAGATTTGCTTCATGCCTGTCGTGGTATTAACGTGGTATTTCTACTCACACAATCATGTTTGAACTTGAAGTTTAAATGTGTTTTGAGTGTGGCCAATATTCCTGTTAGCGGACCTGCAGAGGTAGAAGCTCGAACCTTGAGGCTTAAAAAGACGCGTCCTCCTAGGAGCAGGTCGGATCAGCTGTGACTCTGACACTGAGTGGTCGTTTCTGCCTTCCTTCGAGCTGCATTAAAATTATGTTGGTGTTGAACTTCCCTTCAGTTCACCTTCACCTCGACCAGAAATGCACACAGATATCATTAACTCCTCGAGGAAAGAGCGATGTTCTCGACCCGATGTGTTGTGGCACAGAGCTCGTCTCCGGTGAAGTATTTCCCACAACCCGAACCCACACTGCAATTTATTGACATGGGGATGTTCGGCTCCCGATGCCTCTTATAAAGATGACGATGCAAGGAGGAGGAGTTGGCCCTGCTAGCTATGAGCTGTAAATAAAATAAGGACACGAGGCAGAAGAATGTGGATGAGGTAGTAAACGGTTCTTCTTGCAGTGGCAGTTTGTGCTCGTTTCAGCAGATTCAGCTGAAACTTGCACCAAGAAGACTCTATCTATAGTTTGTGAAGCTTTGAGGATAGGAATATCTCACAGTCAGAGAATATTAGCCTGCAAGAGTCCAGTTAGCATTACTGCATCGCTGGTAGAGGGTCACCTGAGTACCTGAGGCACTGCAGTGCTAAATAAAGGTGCCCAACAGTGCAGATGCAAAAGCAGATGCACCAATTCTACTGTGGGCATGGAGCCGCACGTTGTTTGAAAGTTAATCTTTCATTTTCTCTTTACTTGTCGACAACATTGGTCTGAATAGAAGGCAGTGATCCTTAACTTCACGGAGAAATAATTACTGGAATATTTGTGTACAATCAGTCTAGTGATATCCACAGATCACAGGATCTTGGACCATGAATCAGGCGGGCCGGGTCAAAGACAGGACAACATCTGTGTGCCCACTCCCGATGCTCATTACTGTTAGATGTAGCACGACTTCACCGAGAAACATTCCTAGTCAGTGAACCCTCATTGGCAACGGCAATAAACTACTTCTGATTCTGATTCTGATTCTGATTCTCATTTGTGAGGTAAATTAAAATCATTTAAAGGCTGCCTATAGGGAAAGGCAGGATCTGCTGGCACATTCACATTCAGAGCTTGAAAATAGAAAAAGTTTTTCCTGAATTAAACCTCTGTGAGGAAACACGACGGTTCTTTCTGCCTCGCTGGTAAGCGAGATTTGCTGAGTACATGTGTGCAAATGTGTGGTCTAAAACTTTATCCTCTGCAATCTGTGTCAGTCAAATCCATTTCACAATTGGCATTTTGAGACAGAGGGCTTATTTCTTCGTTTGGCACAAAATAGCTTTGCCTGGAGGGAAATGCTCGATGAGGGAGGAAAACAATATGCCTGGACTGACAAGTCTTCATCTCGTGTCTGTCAAAGTGCGTCATGATTAAAATACAACCAAATGCAGCACGTCCCTGAATAACCTTCCTGATGTCAAGCTGTCGATTTGAAATACCGAGCAGATGGACCGGATCTGAATAATAAATTACTTACTTTCCGACAGTTTTACATTTAGATTTAAATGATACAATGAAAAACTCATGCTGAGAAATAAAGAAGAGTTGAAATGACTCACACGTAAAAACATCGTCACGTGTTCTGAACCAGCGGGTCAGCGGGCCCTCGGTTCTGCACACAGCACCAGGGATGGGTTCAGTCATGTAGTAAAGCTCTACTGCATATGTATGGTGTTGGGAGGGGGCCTGGGGGAGTACACACACACACACACACACAATGTAGGTTCTCTCCTGATTCGCTTTCTGACATTCACTGTCATATTTCTCACCATTTCTTGCAACTTCATCAGGACAATGTGGAGATAATTTATTCCCCATCACAGACGTGCACAGATGCCTTTGTCATTGTAGGTCACGTTAAACAGAGTATTAAAAACAATATAAAACCTAGCTACATTTAAACATGTGCAAAGGGAGCAATAGTTCAAGCAGCATCAGTAAATCGACTGTCTGGTGTGTTATTTTTTGGAGTTCAGTGCGGTGATGGCTCGGGGATGAAGGAGTTCTGTAATCTACTTGTTCTGGTCCTGATGGACCGGAAACACCTGCCAGAGGGCAGCAGGTCAAAGAGGTTGAGAGTGGGATGGATGTTGTCCCTGGTGATTGTCTCAGCTCTTCTGAGACAGCAGGGTGCATAAATGTCCGTCAGAGAACCAATCGTCTTCATCAATGTCTGCCCGAGATTTAGCTACAGACACCATTTGCCGAGAACACAAATGGATAGATTGTTAGCATTATTGCCTTTCATCACATCACAGTCATTTTATAAAAGTCCTAAGAGAAATGACTTTTAAAGTACAGCAGCGCCTCAAGTGCTAAATAAGAACCTAGAGTTGATGGGAACATGATCTACCTCCGTTGTTCATCCCTGGAGGTCATGTCCTGTGTAAACACACACACTTTACTTGACAATTGCCCGACATACGATGGTAAAGTCACTCAAGCTTGCAGCCACAGTGTGAGAGGATGAAGTGAGAGGGTTTCGACAGGCTCAATCAATAAACATGCCTGGATGCTTGCTGTGAGCCATTTTAGAGCCCGTGATTTTAATAATACAGTTTGGGAGGAAAGCTGTTGTCTGTATAGGATCCTCCACACTGCTTTGTCTACCTGGTGCAGAGGTCAGTGCCTCCACGAGGGTTAACCTCAAAATGACATGAACAATAAATAGTGGCATCTGAGTCACGCTTCAGACGTACAAGCGAGGACGCCGACCATCAGAAGAGAAGGTCGCTGATTTTAGCATTGCATATTATCTTTGGAGCACTAAATGCCTTGCAGGTCATTCAATCTTCAGAAATGTTGGCCACTAATCCACCAATTTGTAATCCTCATGCTCAGTTGATGTCTGTCTCTGTTTGAAAATGGAATTCACTTGTGACATTGTTCAGAAAGCTGCTCTAGAACAACATCTAGTTAGGAACACTATTGTTGTTGCTGTAGATGCTGACTCCAAAGAAAAATTCATTTATTTAGATCCAGTTAGTACATGAAAGAGCTGCTCACCAGAAAATTACAATCATTAAATCATTAATTCACCTAGTCACCCCCATGGCAATGGCTGGAGATGGTCATGGTGACATTTCTGGAGCTTCACAGAAAGTTTCAAGAGTCTCCTAAAAAAATTTGAAGGGCGCAAAAACCTCCAACTCCATCTGACGAGATACCTACCTGTCTGTCTGCCTGTCCATCCATCCATCTTGCATTTTGGTGTGTACATTATAAGGGCAGCATCATATCTGCAAGAAGGTAAAAATGACCAACTGCTGCCTGAAAAATCCAGCGTCGTGCTGCTATACAATATTTATCAGTGACCGAGCCAAGTACTAGTATACAAGTGAAGTAATTAATGCCACTGGTTGGTAGTATGTGGGATTCCAGATGTACTGGTCATGGTTGGGCTGAACAGATGGGCGTCTTATACTGAACAATGAACGCTTATATCAATGGGAAATCAAATAGAACTATGAAAAAGCGGTTATTGTGAACGAATGCTCAACACATATTACATGTCTGAGTGCGGGCCGTTGTTTTATAGTGAAGCCAGAAGCCTGTTTCAGAATGTGACAATTCCTCAAACTGTCCATCTGCATGGGTTGAAGAGGTGATGAGTGCATTTATATATTTGGGTGAACTTCTCTTTTAATTGGCTGGACTGCTGATCAAAGTGCCACCCGAGACAAAGACATCGACGTTGTGGTGGTGACAGGCAGCACCTGCTCTTTATTGGTGCAGTAACACTCACACACTATTGGGGCAGCCACAGTTTGGTATCTTGCTCAATGATACTTGGACATGTAGGCTTTAGGACAACCAACCATCTGGTAGGCAGAAAGCTGCTCTTCTACTGAGCCTCAGTCCCCCTTGAGGTTCAGCTCCCATAAAGTCAGCTGCTATAGAGGGCTATTCCAGCTGACATTGGCTACAGGCAGGGTGTGGCCGAGACAAGTCACCAATCAGATGGCCACATGAAAGACAAGCAACAATTGAGCTCACGGTGTCAATGTCTGGACAATGTAGAGTCACCAGTTCACCTACTTTGCAGCTTTTTGGCAATGAGAAGAAGCCGGACGGAACCCATGCAGATGGTTGTAGAACATTCAAAGTCCATTCAGGACCTTCTTGCTGTGAGGCAACTGTGCTGCCCACTGCACCATGGCACCCCCTGTAAAAGGTTGAAGTACTTAAAATGCAACAGAAAACTTGAGCCCTTGACATTTTGACATTTACTCTTTGTCATTTGTCTGAAACTTAGACACCTCTGAGCTAAGCGAACAAAGACTTCATGAGACAAGCTAATGGAAAACGAGAAGTACATCTAAAATGTCAAAGTATCACTTTTACAGAGACTGCCTGTTCCCTGATGTATCTAAAGCGGGCCAGCATGTGTGCCGGTGGGATTCATCCTTCTGCAGGCGACGTCAGTTTGCACAGGCCAGGCTGGGAGGCAGCCTCCCACTCCTTAAATGTGGATCAGCCAGCTGAACATTTCGCTGATTGCATTTATTTGTGGAAATAGGCTTGATATGTTTTCCTCCGTTCATTTAACACCTACTTGAATCATGCCCATCCATTCCCATGCGCGAGCCCCGTATTATAGGACAAAGCTGAGCGTGACTGCTCCATATGGGTATTTATATGCAGCAGAGGGAACTGATGGATGAATCTCACATGTGTTTCCCAGGAGGCTGTGGGACGTTGCCATTTCTAGAAAGTGCTCTATGTGGCCCCTGGGAATGAAGTATCTGAGGTATACGTGCTGCAGTTTCCTTTTGACTACCTCACGCATTTATTCCGCCAGCCTTCTGCTCACATTCTTTATGAGCACATGAGCAAATGCATTATACATGAAGTAAATATAAGTGAGTGCAAACATATTAGAGCAAAAAGAGGGGAAGGGCTGTATTTCACTTTGTGACTTCAACTTCTGTCATCCAGATAAATAAGACGGACCGATTTCAGATGAGCGTTAAAAAAACAGCCACGGCTACAGACTAGGCGATATGCGTCTCTGAGATTGAGTTTGGTGAAACTCCTCATGAAAGGATCCAAAAGCAGAATCTATGAGGGGGAGTGGATACTTATTGCAGACCGTTATGTCATTTACTCCACTCCACTGGTGGAGTCGCCAGCAGCAGCCTTGAGCCTTCAGTCAATGACAACGAGGAGACTGGCTTGAGTCTCAACCAATGGAGAATCCCAGTCGAAACGAAAGCAGCAAACCCAAATAAATAACCACAGCAGGAGTAAATAAATAGTGACTAAACACATAAAACTAAACGATAACACCGTAAACCCAGAGCAAACCCACAGAGTGTCATTTCAGCACATGGGACAGAGCATAAGACGATTAAAAGTTGGTCTCCATCAGGATAAAAGAAGGGATTCAGGAATGCTTGACTTTTTCCTTTCAAATACAGCAAATCTCTTTTTCCCCAACATGTTCAGAAAATATTGACCCACTTTCCATGACAGCTTGCAATGCACAGTTTATACCATAATTTCATCCCAGCCCTGGGCTGGCATAGACACCCTGATTGACAGCCAGATCAGCCAATCATAGGTAAAGCAACAGAGTTACAAGCTGTGTGGCTGCTGAAACACCAAAATGGAAAGTACGACACAACAAAAAACAAATAAACAGGAAACAAACTGAAATTTCACGTACTAATAAAAATGAAGCAATTCAAGACATTGAGTCTAGGAGTTTTTAAAATAGGACCAAAACATTGTATGAAAGTGGACAGGGGTTGTCATAAAGACTGTATCAAGAGAAAAGATCAAACTGGGTCAAGACAGGAAATAAGAAATGAAATAGAACATCTCATCCTGATTCCACACATTCTTCTTCCTGTTTCAAGCCCGGGTGCCTTCCCAACTACAGGAAGTCCTCACGTAACGGCATACTTGTTTAAAGTCAATGTGGGGTTAAGACGGACTTAACGAGATATAAACGTATGCGTTACGGCGAGCTGAATGCATTGTCTGCGGAGTCGAGGGTGCGTGCGTACAGATTGTTACGTACACCATCTGAGAGCTACAGCAGCCTCTGTGTGTGTGTGGGGGGGGGGGGGGGGGCTGCAATACATCGAGAGTCCACTAATCCTGGATCACAGCGTTAGCGCCGTTAGCTTCTCCCACGCACTGCAGGGATTATACCCGCTGAGCTGGCGAGAGGACGGCTGAAAGGTGAGGGCAGGGGGGAGACGGGGTCTGCGTGACAGCTGTGATGAAGGCGCCCTTTTCAATGAAGCCATGCATCATGTCAGCCTCGACACGAATGTCTGATTATTATCATGAGCAAATGAATAAAAACAGAAATAGCATACTTCTTCTGCTCTGCGTGTTTAGTTATTTACACCCTCGGACACACCAGCAGGCTCTAATGGGAATGCTCTGTGTTGCTCGACTCATCACGCACTCACACACACACAGAGGTAGTCACATTGCTCGTCTCTGCACATAAACACATCTGTTTATGTTTTTATAAATTGTTTGGTTGATATAATAAAATGTATGCCTTTCAGAATTACCAGAAATCTGTTTTTTCTACTTTAGGACAACAAAGCAAAGAGCAGCAAAATGCTAAGTTGCTGCACTGAAAAGTTTACGTTCCAATGTTTGCAAGTCATGTCAAGGCAGTAATTAGATGACAGAGTTGTTGCGCTACAGGTGCTAGATGAATGGCCACTGATTTTACCTTGTGCTCTCCTCTTTGCTATAGCGCACTTCCCTGAGCCTCGGGGCCATCGCAGTGTTACGGCTGGTGCAAATGCATTTGGCATTTCCGCCAGTGTAATAAAAATGTGTGAAGGATGAAGAGAACTGCTGACATTTATGGTAATAACAAGAGTGGTGGGCAATGCTCTGTTTGTGCTTGACCTCGTCTCAGGAGGGGCGTTGGCCATGCTTTGCTTTTTGAAGTGTCCAGAGGTGCTGGTAGACAGACTTGCCATGTCTGAGCTTGAGGGAAGGGAACAGAAGAATGACTGGATGAATGGTTCTGCTTGTAATTTGTAATCCCTGCTATCACCAACAAGATGAGGAAGGTATACCAGAGAGCACGCACGACCTCCCTCACAAGGTCCAGGGCCTGCAGCGTGTCCTTCAAGACTTCAATGCACAACACAGGAAAGAGCTCATTTCAGTATCCGGACAAGCCTCCAAGCATTAAAGGACATTCTGGTTCCGTAGAATCACCTTTCAGTCTTTACTGTCGTTCCTATGAACAGTGGACTCATTAAAAGCAAGCAAACAGAGAAACCAGAATTATGCTCAGACAAAGGCTTTTCCCCCTAATGATCAATGTCTGTTAAAAAATATGAAAATCATTTTTAATTCACAAAGTGGTGGAAGTTTTTCATCGATTTATTTGTGTGTGACCAGATTGTAGTATCATTTTAGGTTTCGTCTTGTTGCATCTTTATCTGTAGATGCATGTAATGCTTCAAGTTGACGTGACCCACCGGACCCAGAACCGAAGGGAAGGGAAGGCCAAAGAGCATCGGCAACACATCTCAAGACATGTGGCTGTCGAACGGGCCATTTGTCAAGAACAATAAATATAACAAACACAACAACAATGAACAGGAGAGGGAAGACAAACGGAAAACCACTGGCATTCCCTACATCGCTGGTCCACCCAGAAGACATCCTCACCACTCGCTTTCTTTGGGCCCATCACTGATCAGGAATACTCACAGGTACAGCCAGAATCAGAATTTCAATACTGGAAATTCTGGATTTCCCCTCTATTGCCGTGCATTTGGGTTCTCGCCCGCTTTTATCTCTGACAGTATCAGTAACAGTTCCTCTAAAATAAACTAAAATTAGTTTACACCTTTTGTGGCCCCAATTACCACATTTTTTAAATTCTGCTCACACATACTTTGTTTTACATTAACAATTTCACGTGGAATTGATTCTTTGTCATATTGGCGTAACAGAAGAAACTGAGTCCTACACTAGGCAGATAATACTTTCATGTTCGTTACCTACTTGTTTTACACTGTAAAAATGAATCTCATTAAGTTCTAATGTCACACCTTCTTTCCTATAGTCTCTTCTGCATCTGGCTGAAATATTAAGTACGCTGAAGACATATACTCAGAGATGCCATTTTGCAGCACCACCTAGTGAAGGTTCTGAAGGAGAATCTGCTATTGCTGCATGCACAACCATCTGAAGGACAAGATAAAGAGTGATTCATCCCACCAGCTCTCCTTTCCTCTGACTCCAGCAGAACGAGGAAGAGTAATTGTTGAGGATGTCCAGGCTGCCACCTCGGTAATCAGGGTCTGCCACGCTCTGTAGTCAGGAGCCCACTCTTTTGGAACTGTCCACATTCAAGGCTCATTAGCTCAGAGCAGCTGCAGGGAAAGGCTGGGGAACCACTCGCCAGATATTAGGGGGCTTTGGATTGGCCACACCTTGAGACAGAGGTAAATGTTACCTCATTAAGACAAGTTCCCTTCATCCTCAAGTTCTGAAACGACATGGAGCTCAGATGAGCAGTGCAATGAAACATCGTCCGTAGGTGTGAGTGTGTGTGTGGCTGATTGTCTGTCTCTGTGTTGCCCTGCGATGGACTGGCGGCTTGTCCAGGGTGTCCCCCGCCTCTCGCCCATTGACTCCAGCTTGGCCCGCGACCGGAGGACAAAATGGTTGGAAATGAATGAACTGTAACTGTTAGCGTTAAACGAGTCCCTTCTCACGCATTACATTTAGAAGACGTCGACGAGAGACAGTCTCACTGGTTGAGATGCGAACAGCACTCGCTCCGATCGACCGCTAGCTTCTCCGTTCACCGAGGCAGGAAGCCTGCTGCAGCCACGCACTCGAAAGATCCAGAAAGATCACAAGTCCTTCCTGAAAAAGCAGATGTTCTTCATAGTTGATTGTTGCACATTGAACGGTTCCATCGGACTTGAGATGATTGCATCAGTCACTCGCTGTTTTATTTTTGAGTGCTCTGCTCATATATTATTTTATAAAGGAGACAATTTAAATTTCTAGACATTCTTCTGTAATTGCTACAGAATATTTTGTTGTATTTTTGTAATTTCTACAGAATAATTTTTATTTTATTACTTTAAAAAACCCACATTTTTCTTTTTGCATGCATTGTAGTTTAAGGATTAAAATTTCAGGCAAATTGATGCACTTCAAATGTTTTCTGTTGCAGACTAAAAAAAATGGTAATAAAGTTATTCTTTCTTGTAAGTTGATCTATATTTCTTTCTTTTCCATATTAATAAGGATACAAAAGGGTTTTTTTTGGGGGGGGGGGGGGGGGGGGGGCGCAAAATGTTTTTTTCTTCCTAGGGGGGGCGTGACAGAAAATAATTGAGAAGCACTGGTTTACACATACACGTAGCACATGAGCTACTTTTACCACGCTGTGGTCGACGACCTCGCTGCTTTCCTCTGGCGGCAGCTTCAGGGCAGCGACTAACGACTGGGGTCGCAGCTCACTTCACTTTCCCAGCCGGCAGAGCAAACAGCGACCTTCGTACAGGTTACTTTGTGATAACCCCGAGCTTCGAACATTCCCTCTGAAGGCTGCTGTCTCACATGGAATAGCGAAATGGACAAGACAACAGCATAAACACAGCATTCTCTTCATCCACTCGTTTGTGCTTCAGAGCAAATGCAGCATCGCCTTGCAGCTGCACGAAAACCAGCATTTATATTCAGCACATTATGCTCTAGTTCTTTACAGATTATATTTTGGAAGTTTTGGATTTGAACTTTGAACATGGTTTTGAAGCCAGAAGCGAACCCCCTCCAGTGTGAGGGTGTTTTTGGATGATCTCCAGGAGAACTCACCAGAAATACACTGAGGTGCTGCGCATCAGTTGGCATGTCTGTTCACTAGAGTCTAACTAAACACCACGGTGAACACAAACATGAAGCCCGGGGGGGGGTCATCCTGATATTTAATACCCAGGATCTCATGCGAACGTCACACACCTAAGGAGCGAGGTTTGATGGGGGCTCATCGCTAAAGTGTTTGGAGGCCTTTTCTTTTTCCAACACTGCTGTTATCTCAGTAGATGATCTGTGTTGCTGCTAAACTGCTGCGCTCTCTCACTCACACATATATACACACTATATATATATAGAGAGAGAGGTCATTCTTATAGATGCCTCATGATATCTTGCTCGAGATGTGGGGTCGTCACACTTGACAAGCGTGCACACAGAGAGTTGTTGAATTCCTCCAGCGAAGCTGCAAGCAACCCGCCCACTTCCTCCCTGTCGACTTCCTGGTCTGGATGAAATTGTATTCTGAGACATTTGTATTTTACACAGGAGGCACAATGAGTCGTGGCTAAATTTGCATTGTTCCTCTTTCAAAATGCACATATTACTCCACATGCAACCGAGATTTGCTGTAAAGTTCTCATTTGTCAGACACGAAATGTCATCAGTTGGCAGGGAGCAAGTCGACAAGAGAAGACAGCTGTGAGATTAAAATTCTTGCACGCTCTCGCAGCCTAAAGTACTTTGGGGCAGACAGCTTATTATGGCATTCCCTTTCATGTCTTTGGAATAAACTTATCGCAGTAATGCTCCTCCCCAGATCTTACACTGATTCACATCCCCTTCGGCATGTCAGGAAACTGTAGATGGAGATGAAACGAGAAGGGAAATAAATAGTCTTTCAGATATGCAAGTCTCTCTAATCAGAAGTGAGACAAACAACATGAGTTCAACAAAAGGTCACGTGGCTCTGCAGGTCAGATCCCTCACATTTGGCAGAACTTTCCAGTCATGTTCCCAGCCTACACCTGACCGACGTGATGTATGACGAAGAATGTCAACGGGACAGACTGTTCACATTCTCACAAAGGGCCCCTTGTATGCAACAAATGACTCTGTGGAGAAAAATCAAGGGAGACTAGACCTAAACCGTGTTTCAAACCGACAGGGCATGTCCCCATCATGCATTGCTGCAAAACCAAACAGGAATACAGCGGAACCTGGGTTGTCGAACATAATTTGTTCGGTAACGCTGTTCGAAAACCGAAACTAGATTTCCTATAATAAATAAAGGAAACATGACTAATCCGTTCCTAGGCACCAGATAAATTGTACATTTACATGCCTACAGGTATATTAATGTGTACCTACCTGTATCTAAACAACAGGTAGCACATAAAAATTTAAATAGTACGAAAAACAAAATAATAAAGTTTTAACACAATTCCTCATCTCCCCAGCTCTGACTGGGGAGATCGCGAGGCGCCCCCAGGCCAGTGTGGAGATGTAATCTATCCATCTAATCCTGGGTCTTCCACGCGGTCTGCTCCCAGCTGGTCATGCCTGGAACACCTCCAAAGGGAGGTGCCCAGGGAGCATCCTTACCAGATGCCCGACCCAGCTCAACCGGCTTCTTTCGACGCAGAGGAGCAGCAGCTCTACTCCGAGTCCTGAGCTTCTCTGAGGTTGCCTGGGCATTTGTTTCAAATGCATTCTGGATACCTCTCTGGGAAGGTGTTCCGGGCATGTCCCACCTCCGCAACCCAGCCCCGGATAAATGGTGGAAGATGGATGGATGGAAATGTTCTTCATCCTCAGATGTATCAATGCTCTCAAGCAAAACATACTTTAAGCCAAAACTTGTTTAAAAGGGTTGTAGAGGTTCGCGCTGTAGTGATTAAAATTATTGTTTAAAGCGGCTTTAAACATAAAAAATAAAGGAGGAAGTCAAAGTAATTGCAATTATAGTACATGTACACTGTAGTAATCTTTCCTTTATTAAGGCCTTCAGTCGAGTTTTATTTGTTTGTGCAGGCTGTGCATTTATGGGAGATGCAGATGACAAGATTGTAGATCTCATTACACTGAGATTTATAAATTCTATATATTGTTATATTACTGAGAAGAAATCTCATTCAGTGTGCCAGATCCCTTCTGTCCTTGTTTGCGATGGAATTCTGCATCCTGACCAAACATTTGTCTTTTATCCTGCGCCAGAGCGACTGACAGGCTTGATTGTCGCTCATTGAACACCTGAGCTCCTGTGAGCTCCTGTGAATACAAATATATCACGACATCTTGCGTCTTTCATCCTGGTTTAGCTTGGCTGCAAAACTGGCTATCCGCTTAATCCTGGAACATCAAAGTGTAAATTCAATAAAGCGACTTCAGCTACAAATGTATATGGTTCTCTGCTGTTATGTCACTTGACACTTATGGCATTTTGAGAAAAATATAGGCCTTTGTCTCCCCCAATTAGATCATTCCAAACAAAGAGATGATTGTCGTCCAGCATCTTTCTGAAGCGTAAAGTTAGTTTTAGCACGTTTACTAAAGAAGGAGAAGGGGAGAAGGACTGGAGACAAAACCGAGGTACCTGAAGTCCTCTCCCTTCTTTACGTCTATTCCTTGTAACTTCACTGTCCCCCCTGAGACCTTCTCATGTACACACATGTACTCTGTTTTACTCCTGCTCACCTTCATTCCTCTCTTTTCTAGAGCAGACCTCCACTTCTCTAGATTCTCCTCTACCTGCAGATCACAATGTCATCTGCAAACATCATATTCAGAGGAGCTTCCTGTCTCACCTCATCCGTTCTGTCCATCAACAAACAAAAAGGGGCTCAGAGCTGATCCCTGGTGCATCCCACCTCTCCACTAAACTCCCCTGTTACTCCTACTGCACACTTCACTGCTGTCGTACATGTCCTGAACTACTCTGACATACTTCTCTTCCACTCCATCCGGGCGACTTTGAGACTGGCACAGGTGGTAAACTGCAAATGTTACGTTAGCTCCTGCTAACCGCAATACCCATGGGGCTGCATTCGTATTACAGTGAAGCATATAGCATATATATGGCAAAATGGCTTGAATGGCCGCTAGCCATTTTTGCTTCTCCCTCCAGGAAGAATCTCAGCAGCAAGTGGGAGACGTTCCCATCGGTAACCGAGCAGCAGCCGACTCCGCCGGCTTGTTCAGCTGCTGAATCACCGATCATTGATGTTGTGTTTGATTGGCTCAGTGCTGTGAATGAACAAACAGTGAGCAGAGATGATACAACTTTGGAAACTAAGCTCTTCCTTGAGTGTGGTTTGATGTGGTTTGTGTGGGATCCAAGAGCAAGATGCTTGTGGAGACAACACTGTGATATCTGGAGTAAAATATAACTATGAATTATGGCCAAGAGGAAATCTGATCAAGCTGTATTTCATGTGCAAACCCAAAGTGGCTGCCGGATGGTCGCTGCAATGCAACATCACATCGTGATCTTAATAAGGGATCATTAAGCAAATTACCTGTGAAAATGGACGCCCGTGGCCCCGCCCCAGGCAGCCCTGTTCAGTCATGATGATGATGATTTTTATTTTGGTTGTCAGATTGAGACAAAAAAACACATATGGCGGTGACTCTGGGAATGTTCTTTATCTTTCCCACTTCGGTTGTTTTTTTGGTTTCTGCATGTCCATGACAAGACAAGATGGTGGCTTTTTGGTTTTGCTTTGATTTTGTATCGATTATCTTTGTTCCTGCATGATGATTGCATTTGAATGGAACATTTCCACATTATTAGATCTGTTAATTTATTCCCATCACAAACTTTGGTTCATACTTATGATTTTTCTCATTTACAGTCTGGATTTATCTCTAACAATGTTGAAGTTACAACCTTTAATAAAAGTGATATCAAAACTGAATATTTTATTGTAATTACTGTGGTGGCTAAAGAGTTAAATAAATAAATTAAATAGTTATCTAACAGCATGTTAAGGTATAGTTATATTTATTTTATATTAAATTACATTACATTTCGTTTCAATTTTTACTCTGTTACGGTTTACATTTGGCCTTTGGAGGGCAAACATAATGCTAATGTGGCCCTTGGAGAAAATGAGTTTGACACCCCTGCCCTAGTACAACGGGAATTTGTATTTTTGTGCATCTTTAACAATATTCTATGGCCTTAGTTTTTTATTCTATAACATCTATAACTGTTAAAACATTAGAACTTAAAAAAAGCATATTGCTACGATCTCTATATCAAGCATTATGATTATCCAACCTAAAATATTTTGTGATGTGATGAGGTCACTTCCCTTCACAGCAGAAACCTTCCTGTCACTTGACAAAAATGGCACGCTGGTATTCACTGTTAAAACAGCACTTCTTTCTGAACAAGGAAAGAAAATACTCACTGTGATTGCTGCTGTGAAAAGTTAGACTTCCAGACACTCTTTAGCAGTGTGTAACCGCTGTGTGTACTATTGTACAAATATTCCAACTGTGCAAATACAATGGCATGAAAGAGCAGCTTGTTCAGTAATGGTCTCTGACTGCTCTCCTGTGGATGTCTGCTTCTCCACAGAGCACATCTGTCGGCAGTGAAGCTGCCCCCCAGAGGGAGGGGCCCATTCTCTGCGGATGATGTTCTTTCATCAAAGAGTACTTCGATATGGTGGCCTGTCTTTCTCACAGTAATCTAAAACGTGAAGTCTTCCTATCACCAGGCGCTACAGGCAAACCAGCTCCCTTGTCAGGCACATCCATGTCCTATTTGGATGTAGTTTAGTGATAAAACACAGAGAACAAATGTTAACAACACAACAGTAAAAACAAGATAGCGGCTCAAAAAGAGGAGATATAAATACATTTATCCCGGCAAGATAGAAGAACCCCAAGGGGCTTTTAAATAACATTTCAGAACAAACAAAAATAAAGAAGCACTTCACTATCTATTATCTGAGTGTGCAGGGAAGTGAAACGGAGGAAACTGGGTCAGACTTGGTTTGAATCGTCCAGTACTGAAGCTCAACTTATTACAAAGTGACTTGGAAAAAAAAGATTTGAGATTCAGGAGAAACAAAATTGAGAAAAGTATGCACTAGCTTGTAGGTAATATGTCGTGTGATAAGCTTTCTGCTTCTAGTCTGATCAGGAGTTGAATGAGGAGATGATTAAGAACCCGTATAATATTTACCAAAGCACAAATACGTCTAACTTTTTAGGCCTTACTTAATGTTTCATAGGTATGTAGGATGCTAAGAGCATCCAGAGCCAAACATTACACGAGAGGGGTAGCTGAGATCTGCCTTGGGTATCTCAATGCTCTGGATGTTGTTGGGCTGTCTTGGCTGATCCGCCTCTACAACATTTAGTGTACAAACATGGGTGGTGGCCCCTAGCTTTAAGAAGGGGACCAGGGGGTGTCTTCCAGCGATAGGCGATCACACTTCTCAGCCTCCCTGGTAACGTCTATGCCAGGGTACTGGACAAGAGGTTGGTTGAGAGGGTCGTCCTATGATCGAGGGGTTGGCGGTTTGATCCCCGGCTCAGGCACATGTGTACACTGTCGTTGGGTCCTTAGACAAGACACTTCACCCACATTGCCCGGGCGCATGCGCACGCTGCGACCAGCAGCAGAGTGTAACTGCTGTAAACCAAATCTACCTTTGGGTACAAATAAAGTCACCTTACACCTTACCTTACACTCCAACATTCCATAAGGCTCGTCCAGTGCCGTTTGCACTGCGCCCACTCGAGTGGACTGATTGGGCAACACGCATCATCCCAGTGATAAAAACAAAAAGAAAAAGGCAAGACTGAAAGTGTTGGTAAATGTGTAGACTTTAAAATGAGCATCAATCCTGTGCTCCCACTGCCACGCATAGAGGATATCTCTGCGTCACTAGCAGGAGGAGTGAGGTGTTCAAACATTGACTTAGAGGTCGAGGAAGCCAGCAGGACATCAACACGCGTAAAGGACTCTTCCAATACAACAGGCTTGTCTTTGGTGTTGGATCAGCTCCGCTGAACTGCCAGAGAGCTGTGGACCAAGTGCTTCAAGATATCCCAGGTACACAGTGCTCATTCATTATGACCCAGCACGACCAATCAGACTGGCTTGTGGTGCTAGCGGCTAGCCCCTATGGCATTGGGATCATGAAAAATGGTTCTGAACGCCCCGCCCCCTTGCGCTTGTTTCCAGATCTTTGACAAGCGCAGAATGTAACTATGCACAGGTCGATCGTGAGGCCCTCAGCCTTGTGTGGGGCATCAAGAAATTCCATCAGTCCCTTTATGGACAGAAATCCACGTTTGTGACAGACCACCAACTGTCACGCCTACCACTGTCGGCATCGGCGGTAGAAAAGACTTGCCCAGACCCAGAGGAGGTGAACTACACAGCGCTAGTGGAACAGTTGTCTGTGACCAGCTGTTCCCTTATCCATTATCTTTTTTGGGGGGTGGGGGCTACCCTGTAATGCAGGTCCCCAACCTTTTTCCTGCCACGGACCAGTTTCATGGTGGGCAATTTTTTAGTAACGTATCACGTAAAGCATGAAAATTCACAGGCAAATATTACGTTGGCAAAAATCCGGTCGTTTTTCAAAATAAAACACATTTTAGACGCTAAAAATCAATACAACGTATAATCATTATTATTATTATTATTATTATTATTATAGTTATTATTTCTGTGTGGCCCGGTAACAAATGCCTTACGGACCGCTACCGGCCCGTGGCCCGGAGCTTGCGGACCACTGCTGTAATGCATTTGTATCCTATCCATGACCCGTCAAGAGGACAAACATGTCCACCTGTCATTTAGCCATATGTAAATGTCGCTATTTGTATTTATTATTCTCAAAATCTTTGCTGTTACACTAAATCACTACTGACATGGATTTCGGTTGTTTAACCCCTTCCAGGCCATTTGAACACATCTGGGTGCTGACGGATCATTACAGGGTCAAATAATGGATTTTCATGATCAAAATTGGGATTTTACAATTTAACTCAAAAGTGTTGTGCCTATAGTACTACTACTACTACTAATATTAAACTCACACAATGAAATCTCAACAGCATCAATCACACATTAGTCTGGACACTGCTCTCCATCACCTTGTGCAGTGGAACAGCAGAGTCCATAATGAGCAGATGCTTTCATCACACAGCATGATGCAAATTGAAGTTGTTAGTCCTGATAAAGAACCCGTGTAAAAGTCAATGCAGCATTAATGGAACCGTGATGCTGCTCAGATGAATCTGATTTAATAAGGGAATTGCCATGGTGATTGAGGTCATCATCCTCGTGCTTCTGCAGGGCAGGCCCACAGGGATGGATGCGGCCCCACCTATTTTACCCACCTCCAATTCCAACAGAACTATTTTATCTGGCAAAAAAGAAAATGATTTAATAGTTTATTTACCTCTAAAGAATATATTCTCAATCCTGGAAGACACAGACACAGAGCCCTCGTGGGGGGGGGGAGCTGCTTGATAATTACATCCATTTCCCCTTCATGTTTCATTACAGGCTACAGGAAAGAGGAAATATTCCACAATTGTAAGTTATTGCACAGGAGTCAATGTCAGACAATGACAGGAAGTCAGCTTCCTCTTCCCTTTATGCAGCTGCTTGATGCTCAGGCTGTGTGCAGAGGCAGTCAGGCAGTGAAGTGAAGGGACTTCTGCTTCAGTTCATTCACAAGGTGAAGCACCTGACTGCTTTCCCAGGGGTGGACCATGACTGAGCAACTTTACAAGTTCTCCAGAACAACATCATTTCAGCACAGGGAGTCTGGACGAGCTGGACTCTGCTCCTGTCTTTCCACAAAGAGGAGCTGCACCTAAAGTGATGAGCGAGCATTCGTGCCTCATTATTTTTTAAGCTCAACACTGGATGTCACTTTGGCTGCACCGAGTCAAAAATAAACCCCAGACTTTTTCCCGCACACTCCCTTAGTTTGAGCTCTTACACGACATCTTCATTTCCATGCAAGTGAGGCTTTGCTGCACAGTGTTCCAGTTTTTGACAGATGAAGCACGACTGATTTTATCTCCGCCGAGGAGATTATATTTTTGACAGTGTTTGTTTGTTTGTCTGTTTGTTAGCAGGATTACGGAAAAACTGCTGGATGGACCTTGATGATATAAATCTGAAGATGGGTCTTGGTCTAACTAACCATTAAATGTTGAGAGCGATCCAGATACCCGTCTGGATATTTAAAATATATATATATATTAGGGGTAGGACATTAACTCGTTAATTACAATTAATTAATAAGAAGGACGTTAATTAATTCAAAATATTACAAAACACCCGGAACGTTTGTCAGTTCACCATGTTCTGGTACGCCACTTATACTGACGCACACAGTCCCAGGCTGACCTGGGGACGAATGGAGACGGGAGAGTACTTTTGTAATGTATTTGGTCCGTGCCTGGATTCCGTAGTCACGTGATGACGTAGGCACGTTAGCTTGTTGTGTGCGCCGATGTAGCATGTAGTTCCGCGACTGACTGCGCCTCATTAAAAGATAAGTTTGTTCCTGAATCTGCCTCCTCCTTCCTACATCCGTAGAGGTGAAAGACAAACAACTCTGCTGGACGGTAAATTCATTTTCAAAAAACGACCAGATGGGAGAGACAAAGCCACCGTGTACTGCAAACTATGCAAAAAGGAGCTTGCCTACCACAGAAGTACTTCGCAGCTAGCACAGAAACGGCTCGCGCTAGCGGTTCTGGTCAGCAGCAACTTGACCAAATGACAAATGGATTTAGATGGAAAATGAGCAAGTAAACATCGGAAACACTGACGAATTCACTCGCAAAGTGGGTCGCCAAAGACTGTAGACCGCTATCAGTGGTAGAAGACAAAGGCCTACAAGATGTAGCTGCGCGTGATGAAACCTTTGAAACGCCGTGCAGAAAGACTTTCAAGCAAAATTCTGCAACTGTACTTACCTTTGTTTACAATTTTGAAATGAAATGAAATTACCAGCCATTAAATGAGCTTCAGTTAAGTCGTGTCTGTGTGTATTATTTGTCCAATACAATTTATTTGCATAAAAAAATGTTGCTTTTGAGGAAATTATGGTCATGCGATTAATTTCGATTAATTAATTACAAAGCATATAGTTAATTAGTTAAAAAATTTTAATCAAGTCCCACCACTAATGTATATATGTATATATAACCCTGATTTTCCCATTTACTTCTAATTGAGACTTTAAAAATGAAAACAAAACTCGTGTCCTGTAAAATCTGCATTCAATTCACTCACCAACAAGTACAGTCATAAAGGGGCCCGATAGCAACAATGTCAGGCCTAAGGCAGGTAAGAACCCAAATGCGAGGCGGTTTGAGCGGGAGTCCAAAAACAGGTTTAATGTTCGATACCAGGGAGTCAGTTCAGAGTAGCAGACAGAGCAGGTTAGGGGCGGGCACAGAGACAGGTCCAAGGGGCAGGCGAGGGTCAAACACCGGGTGGTCAGGGCGGGCAGGCAGACAGGTCAGAGGCGGGAGGCGAGCAGATGGGGTTCCAGGGACGGGCAAGGTCGGTACACAGGGAGGCAGGCGCTGGGAGGGTGCTGGAAAGAGGACAAACACGACACTGCAATCTGGCGCGGTTCTGTTGTCTGGGCCGGGCTTATGTAGTGCCAGGGCTGATTGGTGATGCGTTGCAGCTGGTGACGGGAGCACAGCTGACAGGAATCAGCTGATTGCAGAGCGGAGATGCGGAGGCGGGGAAGTGGGCGTGGATAGCGGCACAGCCGTGACAATCATGTAAAATGTCTTCCGGATCTGATCCAGAATGAGGTCTCGAAAAGAATTGAAAACACAATTTATGGATTCAAAAATCAGTTACAAATATCAAGCGATTTTATTAATCAACTCCAAATCACTTTTACTTTTCATGGTTAATATATGAAGATACAAAGAACAATTTTTCACCTTTCGACGATGATCCAGAACCCTGTGTGAATGGTCTAAATCCAATTAGGATAGGAATGAGCTGCTTGGTGGAGGTTTGCTGTCTCTGAGTGGTTTTTCTAGTTACCCTCGCCGAAGGGGAGGCAGAGGGTATTGCAATTGGGTCTGTTTGTCTGTTTGTCTGTCCACGCACACAACTCAAAAACTAGTAACCCAATCGACTTGAAATCTTTACACAAGCAAGGTGCTGTCCGTGGCTCGGTCCTCGTAGGACAGGAAGAGGATGTTGTACTCGTCTCTCTTTGAATGCCAGTCTCTGATGTGGTCAAACCAGGAAGATGCTCTAACTGTAAAATTGAATATTTAAAAATTATTTAAAATTCAGTGATTTTCGATTTTTTTCATTCTTTGGTGACCTGATCCTTTACAGTTCAGGAAGAATAATGATTCCTGCAGACTCTGAAAGGGTAAACAGGGATTTGTTTCTATTTTACATTTTAGATTCTTAAAGTTGCTCACCATTTCCCTTCAGATAGTCCTCAAAAAAGTGCTCAAAGCTCTTTGGAGTGTCGAAGAACTTGTAGATTTGGCTGAAGTGGTAAAAAGAGACGATGTTGTCCTTTGGATTCCTCGTCACGTAGATAACCTGACATGGAAAACGAACAACCATCAGCCTGTAGTTCAACCATTAGATACTCTTCTCCACACCAAACTCCACCAGACTCCGACCTTTGCCTTCTTGTCCTTCAGTCCTGGAGGCATGAGATCTGGAATCATGTGAGAGGTGAAGAGTCGTGGAGAAGGTCGGAGAGAATAAGGCTCTCGACCCTCCGGGTACTCCAGCCACAGCATCAGTTCATAATTATTTGGATATTCCTTCAGACCTCCACCCAACTCACAGACGGAGATGATGATCTGCTGAGTCCATATAGTTCCTGTGTGGAGACGTCACACTTAATCTATGAATCTGTCTGAATATTAGCGTGAAGGACAATCCGCTGCTGCGTTTGTCTCACTGACCTGACTTTGGATAAGTGACCAGGAATATGTCGCTGTCTCTGACTTCAAAGGTCTGCAGTGAGTCGATGTACTCTGGAGTCGCCTCTGTGTTCAGGAAGTTGTAGTTTTTATACCTGCCGATATGTTCGTTGATCTTTTCCATGTTTCTTCTTCCTCGGTAAGATGAGTGGCAACAAGACGAGAGAAGAACGACACTGCTCACTGGTTTCGTGGTATAAGTACAGAGAATTGTTTGTACATGATTATGTCTGTTTGTAGACTGGACTAAACACACGCAACACACACGCAAGCACCGTGTTCCTGAAACAATGAATGGGTTTCATTTTTACGATTGATAATTCATTTATGCACCAAAACAAATGCATCCGTTCAGGGGCGTCACTAGGTTTTAAGGACAGGGGGGGCTTAGTCCCCAGGAGATGCACAGGATGTGAGCAAAAGTAGCGTACGAGCACAAAACCTCACAAACGGCTAACAAGGACTGATAAATTATACATTATTATTATTTCAGTCTGTTTTAAACAACAACAAACAGGTTTAAACAGTAACAGGATGTTTAACAAGAAAAAAATGGCTACAATTACAAGTTACTCGGTGGATGGAAGCATCAAAGAACGCGTCTGTTTCTAAGAGTCCATCACTCTGTTGTGATTCTGAAGCTCGTCTTTTTCAATGACTGCAAGATTGTGAAGTATTTTCTGACCCGTTGTTTGATGCAGCCAGGAATGCAACCGACGCAGGGCAACCAACGCAGGGCAACCGACGCAGTGCAACCGACGCAGTGCCCTAAAGGACCTTTCACACGAGCAGCTGCTTACGGCACCGTTAGGGCAACTTGGGTAGAACCTTCAGAGAGGGAAACATGTCTGAATCAAGGAGGTTGTGCACAGACAAGATATCTTTGGGAGAACATCCAGCCTCTGTTTCAGGCCACCAGAACCTCCTCTGTTTTCAGGCTTGAAGTTCTTTCAAGTGTGATTCACTTAAGAAGTTCTCACATTTAGGACACATTTAAATCTTAACTCAAGCTCGCCACCCATCCTACCCACACAAGGGAAAAGTAACTCTCTTTTCACTGTGTCTGAGTTCTATTCAGTGCGTGAACCTGCAGGTTCCTCCAGGTTCTGCAGGTCTCTGCCCCTGATTCAGGGAGACTGTGGGCGTGGCACAGGGCTGTGGTTCTCCCATTCAGCTCCATGGCTAATGCATCTCTGCGTTTGCCCTTAAATCTGTCACACACTAACTAAATGTTACTACCAGCAGTGATAAACTTACTTTCTTGAAAAACTTTCTTATATCCATTCTCCATCCATCCGTTCACGTTCTTCTCCTAAAGCTCTTCTATTCTGCTCTGTGTGCTTCAAACACGCTGCAGGGACCGACAATTAGCGGTCACAGGGAAAACGTGGACTGGAGTTTCAGTGATGTGGGCATTCTCTAGGAACAGGTGGAACGGGTTCTCTACCTTACGTCATGAAGTGAGGGGAAACAGATTCATGATCAGATTTAAGTAAATACTGACAGGTTATATGTCTTTAAACATATATTCTGGCGGCTTTAATAGAATATGTCGGCATTTTTTGGTCACTGAACAAAACAAAAAATATCTATATATATATTTTTTATAAAACAACCCAAAATTATTTAGGGGGGCTTAAGAATATTTTAACGACGACACTGCATCCGTTTCAAACGGTGTAGCGGTGAAACCTCGGACAGACGGTGGAGGAAACACAACCTGGGAGGGGATGGGTCACAAGTCTGCCCTCGCCAGAGTCCTCGTCTTCCGTGGTCGGGTGGGGAAGCAGTACCGAAGCTTGCTGCTCCGGAACGTACTACAAGACTCCTTCTGGACTCTTTTTCCCATCATGCCATTCGTGTCCCACCCTCTTAAAGTAGCAATTTACAGCACAGGCACAATTCCAGATGTAAACATAATTCTAGAATCTGGATCCAGATCCGGATCAACGCCATTCTCGGGGAGGACCGAGCCACGGACAGAACCTTGCTTGTGTAAAAATTTCAAGTTGATTGGGTTACTAGTTTGAGTTATGCGCTCGGACAGACAAACAAACAGACAGACAAACAGACAGACAGACAAACAAACAAACAAACAAACAAACGTACCCAATTGCAACACCCTCGTCTCCTCTTCGGCGAGGGTAACTAGAAAGACAATCAGAGCTTGCAGACCCTCGACTCCAATAGACTATTGGATCTTGTGAGACAGTAAACAGGGCTTCCGGATCAGAGTGGCCAAACCTGCTCTAGCTTGCTGCTCCGGAACGTACTACAAGACTCCTTCTGGACTCTTTTTCCCATCATGCCATTCGTGTCCCTCCCTCTTAAAGTGGCAGTTTACAGCACAGGCACAATTCCAGATGTAAAAAATAATTCTAGAATCTGGATCCAGATCCGGATCAACGCCATTCTCGGGGAGGACCGAGCCACGGACAGAACCTTGCTTGTGTAAAAATTTCAAGTCGATTGGGTTACTAGTTTTTGAGTTATGCGCTCGGACAGACAAACAAACAAACAAACATACAGACAAACAAACAAACAGCCTGCAGCCTCCCCCAACGAATACAGTTTAAAGTCCTCCTCATCACTTTCAAAGCGCTCCATAATCGGGCCCCCTCATACCTCACAGATCTGCTCCACCATCACACCCCATCTCGTTCCCTCCGCTCCGCCGACGCCAACCTCCCGTCCCTCCCCTGTAGGACCAAGCTCCGAACCTGGGGAGACAGCCTTCTCCATCGCTGCCCCCACACTCTGGAACTCACTACCGCAACCACTAAGAGCCTGTTCTGATCATAACACCTTCAAGAAGGAACTAAAAACACAAATGTTCAACATTGCTTTTAATGTATAATTTTAGATTTTTATATTTTATCTAATTTATTTTCAAGTTACTCTTTTATTGTCTGTATTGATTTGCTGTTATTATTTTATGTACACATGCTGTTTTTATCTTATGTACACATTTAAAGCGACTTTGAGTTTTTAGAAAAGCGCTATATAAATCAAATGTATTATTATTATTATTGATTTTGTGTAAAATATAAAAGAATCCCTCTCGTCAGCACATCGTGTAAATACTGTAAAAGGGACTCGTTCCTGCTTATCTAGAAATAATGCTTTGCAACCTGAGGGAGGAGCTGCAGCAGGTCCCCTGACAGAAGATGCATTTTAATTAGCATCTCGTGCAGTTTGGGTCACCAGCATAGGAATCCATCTGAGACCGTTCAATATTTCATTAAACGGCTCTTGCTTTACACCTTTATTCACCGCGGAACACAATAGCCTGCAACACCTTTTATTCAGCGTCGCAATTAATCAGTGCAAACCTCTTAATGAGAAACAGCTGGCAGAGAAAATACTCAGTAAAACCATTCGTTTGTTGTTGTCTCTGTGAAATTGAGTATTTGAAGTGTTATCTAGAGTCTTAAGAAATACAGATTTAAAATGAAGTAGGGTTGTCAAATGTTAAAATATTCTTAAAAGGCATCTACATCTACATCTGGAATAATGCACACATAGCCAACAAGGCCGGGGGGGTCCCGGGACCCGTAACGTGGCCGCAATAACAAAAATAATGATATCTGTGATAATATATAAATTAATTGTCATAAATTATTTATGACAATTAATAATAAATTATTGTAAAGCAGATCGACTGATAAAGCAATTTAAACGATAATTGATTTTATTAGTAATAGAACGTAAGTGAGAGTAGAAGAGAGTGGGGTCCAACCACAGACCGAGATATTTGAATTACTCGACTAATACTATTGGAGATTTATCCAGAAACGTAAGGTGAAGCACCCTGACGCAAGACTGATGTTTTTAACATAACATCGAGGGACATTTCGATTTATTAAGACGTTTATTGGCTTGAAGCCAAAACCGTACTCTTTCAAAATCCTACTGAAGTGAGTGCTGAATATTATTATTATATTATTAAAAGCTGTCAGCTGAAACTAGTGTGGTGTTGTGCATATGGGGCTAAACGAAATGCTGCCAACAACGCCACTTTAGGACTCGCAACCTAAAGATCGATTTTTTTCATTCCTTTGGTTCCCAGCACGTTTTAGCGGGTTTCCCCACCCACAGGTCCGCACACAATGATGACCAGCACGGCATTAGGAATTCAAAATATTTATTTAAGACTCTAAAAAACTTCCTTAAAAACACTCTATGAACAAAACTAACAAATGAAAAGGAGAGACAAGCAGTGACGGTCTAGTTTTATTACCTGCTTACCGCCCGCAGTGAACACACAACATGGACAAACACAAAGACAAACCACCTCCACTGACTCACAGACCGGTGGGCGGAGTCAACGCTCGTACTGCTAATCCCAGGAAACATTATTCGAAGATGCAGCACTTCATCCCTGCTGCATCGTGTGAGTGAAGCAGCTGCTCATCCAGCAGGAAGGGGCCGTCCAGCTCTTCACTATTTCCAGCAGTAGCCTCCCAGAACTGAGTGGGATTGTTCAAGTTAGCAAAGAGGGACAAGGAGAGAAGTGCAATCTTCTCACAATCCCTCTGAATTCATCTGGGGAAGGATGAGGAAGTTGAATCAGTCTTGCAGGATCACCCGTGGATCTTGTTCTGTTCATCTGCATCTGCTGCAGCTGCATGAGGCGTGGAACGCTACGCTGTTGCTGCCCGCTCTCATGGTGGAGAGGCAAACAGGAGCTTTTCCTTCTTTTCCTTTCAGTCCTGTGAAAACACGATGTAATTATGTTGAACGTTCCCCTTTCAGAGAAGAGGCCCATGTTTATTTCTGTCTTTCAAGTCCCAGCTGCTCTACTCGTGCCTTGTAAAACTCATGAATTACAACCATGAATTATCCTTTAATTGATGCTTAAATACACATTTCAGACCCCAAACTGCAATACTGTCAGATGCAGCGTTGAATACATTATTCTCCTCCTTTCCCTATACAAGACAAACATTCTTACATCATTACTATTGATGGAAGCTGAAAAAAGACGTTATTTGTCTTAGAGAGCTTGACGCAAATTAAACATCTATTTCTTATGTTTCCTGAACGCCTCCCTGGGGAGGTGTTCTATGACCCGCCCCTGGATAAGCGGTGGAAGATGGATGGATGGATGGATGGATGGATGGACATAAAAGCAGCTTGACTTGAGAGGTTGTTTTTGACCAGGAACTGCAAAATAGCTGACAGGATACAACAGGAGGCCTAAAAACATTGAGGCATCCCGTACAATTGTTTAGGACAAGGTCGTAAATGATGATGATGAATATATGTATTAGTTAGATTGTTAGAGCAGTACAAGTACAGTCAAACAATAGTATGTATTACAGTACAAGTACAATCAAACATCCTGTCTAAGAGGAGCATTTCAAAAAAGCCCTTGCGGTCTTGTTTCCGTTGAAAGTCCTTCGTACATAAATCATCGACATTTAACAATACCAATAAAATATAAATAAATTACTCCACAGATGCAAAATAACAACAAATTAAGAAGACACATAATATGTACAACGTCGTTGGAGAAGAATGGAGGGGAATTGATCCGGGGAGAGTCCTGATGACTATCTCCGTTTCTGCCCCCCTGAAAGGCAGTATTGTAAAAAGATGATTGTCTTATAGGAGGGAGTAATCGTGTGGTATTTTGTGCTTCCTCTAGTATTGTGGCTGTGGGTGTCACAAATTTTTTGAAGGTGTTTATTCAGGGTTAGGGTCAGTGCTGTCCAGTCCTGATCCTGAGCGCCATATGGAGCTGGCTACATATGGAGCTGTCCACTGAAGTTCAACTTCAGGATCAGCACTGGACAGCTCCACAGGTAGCCGGCTACATATGGATCAGGATCAGCACTGGACAGCTCCATAGGTAGCCGGCTACATATGGATCAGGATCAGCACTGGACAGCTCCATAGGTAGCCGGCTACATATGGATCAGGATCAGCACTGGACAGCTCCATAGGTAGCCGGCTACATATGGATCAGGATCAGCACTGGACAGCTCCATAGGTAGCCGGCTACATATGGATCAGGATCAGCACTGGACAGCTCCATAGGTAGCCGGCTACATATGGATCAGGATCAGCACTGGACAGCTCCACAGGTAGCCGGCTACATATGGATCAGGATCAGCACTGGACAGCTCCATAGGTAGCCGGCTACATATGGATCAGGATCAGCACTGGACAGCTCCATAGGTAGCCGGCTACATATGGATCAGGATCAGCACTGGACAGCTCCATAGGTAGCCGGCTACATATGGATCAGGATCAGCACTGGACAGCTCCATAGGTAGCCGGCTACATATGGATCAGGATCAGCACTGGACAGCTCCATAGGTAGTCGGCTACATATGGATCAGGATCAGCACTGGACAGCTCCATAGGTAGCCGGCTACATATGGATCAGGATCAGCACTGGACAGCTCCATAGGTAGCCGGCTACATATGGAGCTGTCCAGTGCTGATCCTGAAAGTGACGTCTTTTCCATTGACTCTGGGAATGTTCTTTATCTTTCCCACTTCGGTTGTTTTTTTGGTTTCTGCATGTCCATAACAAGACAAGATGGTGGCTTTTTGGTTTTGCTTTGATTTTGTATCGATTATCTTTGTTCCTGCATGATGATTGCATTTGAATGGAACTTTTCCACATTATTAGATCTGTTAATTTATTCCCATCACAAACTTTGGTTCATACTTATGATTGTTCTCATTTACAGTTTGGCTTTATCTCTAACAATGTTTAAGTTACAACCTTCTAAAAAATGTGATATCAAAACTGAATATTTTATTGTAATTACTAAAGAGTTAAATAAAAAAATAAATAGTTATTTAACAGCATGTTAAGGAGTAGTTACATTTATTTTACATTAGATTACATTATATTTAGTTACATTTTTACTGTGTTACGGTTTACATTTGGCCTTTGGAGGGCAAACATAACGTTAATGTGGCCCTTGGAGAAAATGAGTTTGACACCACTGATCTAGAGAAAGCCTATGACAGGGTGCCCAGAGAGGAACTGTGGTACTGCATGTCAGAGTAGTTCAGTAAAATATTGGTATCCTTGAAAAACGTGACAGAGAAATCGCCATGGAAATCTTGTCGGCGTGGATTTTCATCATCATGCAATTAATCTAGAGAATTTCCCGCTGAGATCCATAAAGTATTTTGATTCTGATCCATTTTGGTCAAATTTTGTCTGAGACCCCTCTGCCTGCAGGAGGGGGGCAGGAGGGGCCATGTCACGGACAGGTCAATTACACAGGAGCAGTGGAGGAATCTGTAAAATACGACGTCCTGGGTACTTTCAAAGTGCGGCTTCTATGTTGGGCTCTTGCATGTGATTTCTTTCACTCATCGACAAACAAGGCAAGGTTGACAAGGTCTGATAAAAATGCTGATCTATTGCTTTTACGTACGAATAGCAGTTTGCTGCTGACCACAGAGACTATCAGCTCCTGCAGCAACTAGAAAATAATCCATTTCCATGTGAGCTTGCAGCCTCCTCTGGATGAAGCGTGGATATATTATACTATATGTGTGACCGCTGCTTGACAGGTTTGCTGATGTGCCTGCTGAGGCCACCATCTATGAATCTCAATTTCCTTTATTAATGTAAAACGTCACTATAAATTTGCCTCTGAGTGGGCATGGCCCAATGTGTTTACCACACAAGGAGAGATGCTTCCCATCACCACATTTTACAAAGAGCATTTAAAGTAGGAACAATGGAGGATGGGTACAAAGTGTGTAGTTCTGATGTACATAGTAGACCACTGTCATCACTGCGGGTGGCATTCGATGAAGGGTTAAACAACACAATGCCGTCTCTCGACCTTGTCCATGAAGAATATTCCATGCGTAGTGCAAACCACGATGGGACATGTTGAAAAGAAATGTAGACAAATGCTGCAGTCAGTTTGTCAAATTAAGAAAAATCTTATTTTCTAATTACATTGAGATGCAGAATTGGTCGATTGGTTATCCAGTCTAAACATGAAGCGCCGGACTGTAGTCAGTGGAGATTGATTGCTGTTACAGGTATTCTACCCGAACACAATCCTCAGAGGCCCATCATGTTCATTTATTCGGTTCTACCTTTTGCTGTGAGACCAGATGGTCGTTGGTGCTTTGCTATTTTGTGTGCATGTGACTCTGCAGAGCCGTAAATTATGGTTATGTTTGTTTGCTATATTTTCGTATTGATTATTTGGTTTCCTCCGTTCCCCTCCCTTTCTCTTCCGTCCGGTGATTACAGTGCGTGAGGCGATTGGGGGTAGAGGCGAAGCCTAAACGAGACACACCTGATTCTCATCCCCGTCGTCAACGCTCCCTGTACTTTTACCTTCTTCACCCCTCTGTGTTGTGAGACAGTAAGGCAACATAAAGCAACACAAACATTTTACACGGAATAAATGTAAATATATGGACATTTCATTTTGATACTATTTTATTTTATTGTGACATCAGTACAACAATCATGCTGTCTAATCAGCGTCTTGAGATGCCACGCCCGTCAGGTGGATGGATTATCTCAGCAAAGGAGACGTGCTCACTAAGACAGATTTAAACACGTTTGTGAACCAAATTTTAGATAAAGAGGCCTTTTGAGTTCATCGACAATGTCTTAGATGTTTGATTTAAACTCGTGAAAAAGTGGAGCTAAAACACAAGTGTTGCGTTTTTATTTTTGTTCAGTGTAGATCATGCAACCTTTCACTGCGTTCTAGTGTCGGTAGCTTTACTATATACTAGTGATGTTACGAGATGTGCCGAGGCTTCGAAGCGTGCGTCGAGTAATGAAGGGGGCGCTGCTGGGAAACGCGTATCGCTTTGTCCCATGCCCATGCTTCATATTGCTTCGCTTATGGGAGGAGCCACAAATGATGACCTCGCTGCCCGGCTGTACCACGCGATTGCTTCAGGAAGTGGTTCAGATTGTGCCGTGCAGTTTGACAGCTCGGGTCCATGGAAGGAGTGTTGCGCTCAGTTGAGAGTTTGGATAGCGTTTATGTAGTATGGAGATAGTTTGTAGAGTTTAGGGTTAGAGTTTAGTTTATATTTAGGAGAGTAGGACAGATGTCCCCTGTCCTGTACGTCATTGTCCAAATTACACAAGTATCACCTGTACCCTGTTCCTAGTTCCACAAGCACTTCCCCTGAAGAAGATGCCAGAGGAGTGGAGGAGAAGTGTTCTGGAGCCCATTTTCAAAAAGAAGGGAGACACACAGAGTTGGATACAGAGTTGGATACATACAGAAACTATTGGGGGATAAAGCTGATGAGTCATACGATGAAGTTATGGGAAAAGGTGTTTGAGGCTAGACTAAGGACAGAAGTAAGTATTTGTGAGGAGCAGTATGGCTTTATACCGAGGAAGAGTACCACAGAGACAATGTTTGTGTTGAGGCTAGCAATGGAGAAGTACAGGGACGGTCAGAAGGAGCTGCATCGTGTCTTTGTAGATCCAGAGAAAGACTATGACAGGGTGCCCAGAGAGGAACTGTGGTACTGCATGAGGTACTGTAGTACTGCATGAGGAAGTCTGGAGTGGCAGAGAAGTATGTCAGAGTAGTTCAGGACATTTAGGACAGCAGTGAAGTGTGCAGTAGGAGTAACAGGGGGGTTTAGTGTAGAGGTGGGATGCACCAGGGATCAGCTCTGAGCCCCTTTTTGTTTGTTGATGGACAGAACGGATGAGGTGAGACAGGAAGCTCCTCTGAATATGATGTTTGCAGATGACATTGTGATCTGCAGGTAGAGGAGAATCTAGAGAAGTGGAGGTCTGCTCTAGAAAAGAGAGGGATGAAGGTGAGCAGGAGTAAAACAGAGTACATGTGTGTACATGAGAAGATCCCAGGGGGGACAGTGAAGCTACAAGGAATAGACGGGCGGGTATCAAGCCTAGCAGGAGCTAGCGTAGCACAGCCAGCATCTCGCTTGAGCCAGTCCAAAGCCTGGATCAACGCAGAGGGAATGGCATCCGGTGAAAATATTTGTAGAGAAGGACAAAACGTACTTTTTTTGATAATTGAATGGCGTTGGAGAACGTCGCCACAGCGTTGCCGTTCACACCCACTCAATCAAATGGCCTCTGATTCAGTCCATTACAATGCTTTGAAACTTAATAAAGGCGTAATTATTTTTGACATATTCTTGTTGAATCACCCTGTAGTATATTAAACTAATTTGAATACAAATCAGAATGAAAACCAGAACACCAACTCTGCCGGCTCTTCCTCCCACGCTGTCTCCCAGCAGGCACAGCCAAAGAGAGAAATGCACTCTGTGTCACTCAGCAGGTCCTCTTCTTGCTCCTCTCATAGAAGAGGAAGAGGAAGAGGAAGAAGAAGACCTGGATGATGCTTCAATGTTGTTAGTTTTCATCACATGGTGACAGAGGTGAGGTGACGGCTGTTGCCTTTCATTGTGAAACAGAAGTTGGTGTTGAACGGTGAGGGATGCTCAGACGCTGGTCTCACCCCCGGTTAGCCAGAGAAAAGTTTCTCAGAGCAATGACATTACCCAATAGGAAATCAGACATTTACATTTCTGTAAAGTTTTGCTGTATTTTTCCTCCATTTTCATGTATTGTACTTTATCAAACTCATCTTACAGATTTCCTCCAATGCAATGACTCCTGCCAGGATTTAAGTTTATTCCTTAATTCTATCCAATTAGCATTTTGATGGCATCTGATGGCACCTGTCTCTCAAGCAGGAAAGTCCTCGTTACGGCCCGTTTCTTTGACTGGCTGTTCCGACATCGACTGTCACGGTTCATCAGCCATGCCAAGGTAGGAGCAGACTAAGCAGCAGCCGGAGCCACGAGGAGATCAGCGCTGGGCCGCAGCGCTGGGGAAGCGCTGATGCCTCAGTAATCCCACATTTCATCTGAAATGTTCAGGAATTGTTGGGAATCTGATGTTCCAGAAGAGATCCTGAATTCTGTATTCTGTGTTTTTGTTAACGTTACAGTCGATGGAGTTTCAAACTTTATTCCTCAATATCTGGGTTGATTGTTGACTGATGTTTATGGAATTTGACACAGTCATGTGTGTGTGGGGGGGCGGGGGGGATTTCATCTGGATCTGATCCAGAATGGAGTCAGAAAACAATTTATCATTTTAACATTAAAACCCACTTATGGCCGACGCCTTCCTCTGGAGCAGAGACGGATGAACAAGGAAAACGAGTGCGTCTCTCTCTGCACCGTAATCCCATCTCAGGAATCAAAGTCACACCCACGATGCCCGTCACATGATCGCTCCCCGGTGTTGGACGGGTGCTGGAGGGGAAGGTCTGTGGTCAGGCAGACAGATGTGTCTAACCCCCCCCAAATCCCTGACCCAATGCTGCCCAAGAGGAATTAGTTCTTCCAACTGCAATGCTTTCTTCTGGTGCTGCTGAGTCTAGAAACGGCAGCACCAGAACTGTCCACTTTGTCTTGCTGCTTCGTATCACCTCTAAAAGCAGCCCTGCAGAGTCCAGGGGGATAATCATAAAAAGAAGAATGCCCTTGATCCCTGTCTGACCCCTCCTCTTGAGACGGCTCCTCTGTGTTCCACCTGCTCAAGGGTGCAGACATTAGCTTATCCCACTCCTCAGGCGCTTGATGCTGCTGCACCTGCTGCTGCACCTGCTGCTGCACCGACTGCTGCACCTGCTGCTGCACCGACTGCTGCACCTGCTGCTGCACCTGCTGCTGCACCTGCTGCTTCCTGGGCAAAGGCCTCTGTCTGTCTCACGGCTGCAGACGCTTGACTGGATGGCCGAGGTGCCAGGACTAACGCGGCGTATGATGTTTGTGTAAAGTCTGCAAACCAGACAAATCCTTTCTTTAAACATTTAACACGGCCAGCCGAGACGAGATTGATCCGGATCCCTGCGACAGAGTCAGTCTAGTGAAAACTGTCAAGCAGAAATTCTTCTGGGTGATGTCACAGGCTGCATGAGCCGAACCAGGTTTTCAGACAGACCGGTCAGGGTGGTGGGCCCATAGAGACTACTCTACTACGTAAATACATAGACAAAAATATACAATTATTTCTTATAAGATATCAAATCTGTTTTGTTTGGGGGCCGCCAATGTTGTTTACGTCACAAGGCATTCTGGGTGTGACGCGAAGTGGCTGCAGCACCGAGCTCATTGATTAGTATGGCAGTGATCTGTTAGCAGCGATCAGCTCCTCCATCCAGACTTTGTCGGCATGGCGACGCAGATGCCACAGAGAACACAACAACCAAATCTGAACGTAGTTATGCTTCCGGGTTTGGAGAATTTCTGACGGAGCTGCTTGAGACAGAAATGAGGGACGCTGTCCTGCAGCATCTGTTTGAGACAGACATGAGGGACGCTGTCCTGCAGCATCTGTTTGAGACAGACATGAGGGACGCTGTCCTGCAGCATCTGTTTGAGACAGACATGAGGGACGCTGTCCTGCAGCATCTGTTAGAGACAGAAATGAGGGACGCTGTCCTGCAGCATCTGTTTGAGACAGACATGAGGGACGCTGTCCTGCAGCATCTGTTTGAGACAGAAATGAGGGACGCTGTCCTGCAGCATCTGTTTGAGACAGAAACGAGGGACGCTGTCCTGCAGCATCTGTTTGAGACAGAAATGAGGGACGCTGTCCTGCAGCATCTGTTTGAGACAGAAATGAGGGACGCTGTCCTGCAGCATCTGTTTGAGACAGAAATGAGGGACGCTGTCCTGCAGCATCTGTTTGAGACAGAAAAGAGGGACGCTGTCCTGCAGCATCTGTTTGAGACAGAAATGAGGGACGCTGTCCTGCAGCATCTGTTTGAGACAGAAATGAGGGACGCTGTCCTGCAGCATCTGTCTGAGACAGAAATGAGGGACGCTGTCCTGCAGCATCTGTTTGAGACAGAAATGAGGGACGCTGTCCTGCAGCATCTGTCTGAGACAGAAATGAGGGACGCTGTCCTGCAGCATCTGTTTGAGACAGAAATGAGGGACGCTGTCCTGCAGCATCTGTTTGAGACAGAAATGAGGGACGCTGTCCTGCAGCATCTGTTTCCTGTTTGGACCAAAGACTGGCTCAGATATTTCATAGAACTGCCTGAGTACTGCGTTAACTTGTGGAAAAGGTGTATAATATGTCTCCTTTAAACACACCCCATTATGTTTGTTATTTAGTTAGCTATTTCACGGTGATCATGCATGATGGTGGGACTTTCATGTACGTGGTATTACTACAATCAGCTGCCCCAGAATGCATTGCGTCTCCCCAGACGGTTCGGTGGAAAGGCTGTGCTTATTTTCCATTACTGTTAGAATCAAATTTAATTCATAAGGGCAAATTGAAAACCTCCCTGCATGGCCACAGACAGCTCCTCCTCCTCCTTCAGGCTCCTCCTCGCCTCAGCAGCCTCCTCTTCTGCTTCACAGGAGCTGCTTGCTATAGTTAACGGCTTCGTTCTATAAATCATCATTATTTTCCCGTCTTTCCTTTGACGCTCGTGGGACCGGGACGTATTCATGAAATCAGGAGCAGAGAAAGGCCGCGAGCTGAACCGACTTCGGGCTGCTGGCGATGCGTTCTGCAGGCTGGATCTGAACACAGGAGGAGCTGCAGGGTTTCGCTTTCCCTTGATTCTTTTTCCTTTACTATCTGTTTATGCTCTTTGATATTGAATTCCTGTTTTCTGTTGGACTTAAGTTTTAATGGTAGATTTTTCAATTAACTTTTTGATGTTGTCTTTCTATGTAAGTTGGCTTTTGGCATTGTTGTGTCACATTTATTGGTGTGCTATAATATTTGCCATCTCATCATGTAATAAATAAACAAAAAACTAAACCTTCATCAGTAAAATAATAAACCGCATAAGGCAGATAAATCTCTTCCTCATTTGGTGTCAAAAGGCTTCGGCATTTAACTATAACATGAAATGTTTCTCTTCCACCTGTAACATCAAAAAACAGCATCTTTTTTAATAAAGGCAAATTCCATAGTAGACAGTAATGAAAGGACCACAGAGAACAATATTTTCACCTCATTAAATTTGAGCTAATATAATGAACACCTTTGCTGCTTAAGGGAAATCCACCATGCCGGTGTTTTATTCCAACTCGAGCACTAAAAGTCACCCAAAAGATGGCATTAGTGTCTCAAATGCAAAGGGCAGCCTCTCCCTTCCCGTGAGCCTCAGTGAATAAATCATCCCACAGGAGCAACATGGGGAGGTGTGTCACGCCAGCGTTCAGGTGGGTACGGGTGGGCGTGGGGCGCCGTGCTCTACCGTCTCCGCCACTTATCAAGGCTGAAGCGTCTGAGTGTTGCTGGAACAAAACAGAAAGGTCATTCTCAGCTGGTTGCCAAGCAGTCGGCCTGTTCAGGCGCCACCCGTCGCGTCGCGCTGGAGCTGCTTTGTCTCCAGCTCAGCGGGAGGGAAGGGACGTCTGAGGCAACAAATCAAGCCTTCATTTCTACCTGGGCTTTGACTCGGCCTCGGCCGGGACAGTCCCGCTGCTGCCGTTCTTACAGAGCTCTTTGTAGGATGCTCTTCCAGGGGTGCTCTTTGACTCCCACTGGGACTCCACTGGGTATTCTCTGACTAACACTAATTAGCCTATGAGCCTATTGTTCTAGTGATGAGTTTTATCTGTCAAAAGAATTCCGCATAACTGAATTTGTCTTTTGGGTAAAGTTAAAATGATTTAGAAAAAGTCTTTGCAGGGGTCCGCAGTGCTTACTGGTATCGCTTCACTCTAATTAAACAACATGCACTTTATCGGGGACAGCGATATCCATGCTGCCAACCTGGAGCACTAAAAGCCATGAAGCCAAGATAAATGTTGATCAGCTGCACGAGCGACTCGTCATCAATCACACGGCTTAGTGCGGAAACAGAGAGCGCTGATGCTGACATAAGAAAATAAATCCATTCGTTGTAATTGTGAGAAACGTCCATGCAGCGTCGTGCATCAGCAGGAAGGACGGGGGCGCAGTGGGAAGTGCAGCAGCAGCACCCTGTGGCCATGGCAACGCAACGCGGAGTCCTCTGAGTGGATCAGTACAGGTTAACAAGAGGTAGGAAGCGACAGCGCTAACTAACTAGTAACCGGGGGGTTACACATTTAGTTTTTTGTACACATTTTAAGCAACTTAAAGTCACATTTAAAGTGAGATAAAACGGCCTATAACAGAATTCATAGTAAGGTTGTGCAAACCATCACATTTTCCTCAAAGCCATCCCTTGAAGTTCTCCTGGGATCTGTGGCCTTGAGTTATTATCATGTCATTCTGGATCAGACATCGACTATTAAGTACATCAACAGACAACAGACCGTCTGTGTCTCAATTCAGGAGCTGAATGAGATGATGCTCTGATCCGTGGAGGGTTTCCTGTTCACACGTCCTTACCTTTGTGTCACAAAGCTCATTACCCTCGCCGAAGAGGAGGCGAGGGTGTTGCAATTGGGTGCGCTTGTTTGTTTGTCTGTCTGTCTGTCTGTCTGTTTGTTTGTCTGTCCGAGCGCATAACTCAAAAACTAGTAACCCAATCGACTTGACATTTTTACACAAGCAAGGTTCTGTCTGTGGCTCGGTCCTCCCCGAGAATGGCTTTGATCCGGATTTGGATCCAGATTCTAGAATTATTTTTACATCTGGAATTGTGCCTGTGCTGTAAACTGCCACTTTAAGAGGGAGGGACACGAATGGCATGATGGGAAAAAGAGTCCAGAAGGAGTCTTGTAGTACGTTCCGGAGCAGCAAGCTAGAGCAGGTTTGGCCCCTCTGATCCGGAAGCCCTGTTTACTGTCTCACAAGATCCAATCGTCTATTGGAGGCGGAGCCTGCAGTCTCTGATTGTCTTTCTAGTTATGTCTATCCGGGGTACACCCTGGACAAGCCGCCAGTTCATGGCAGGGCCACACACAGACAGGCAATCATTCACACCTACGGGCAATTTAACGTTACCAATATATGAATTGTTTTTTATCTCAGGAAGATGCAACGTCTCTGGTTTAAAGATGCCGCTGATGTGCTTTGTCCGCCGTTTGTTGCTCCCCTTTTGTTTGTGATTTTCCGTGACGCAGCCCCCCCCCCTGCTAAAATAAAGAACTCAACACAAGTGTGTTTCAAGCATTTTACCAGCCCTTCGGCCATATTACCTTCTGCTACTTTCCACAGCATCATTTCCATTACATTGTGGGATGAAGGTGCCTGCTGGGACACCGCCTCTGAAAAACAGCTGACCGGAAGGAGAGGACCTCCCAGGGTTTGATTCTTTACCTGAGGGAGAAAATAAACATGCAACTTCCAGTTGACCACAAAACATGTGGATGCAGGTAGTCCCAGACAAACTGCCTGGTGAACACGTTTTAAATAACCTTTGAAATGAGTGATTTGAATAATTATTTCAGGGGAGAGGGATGTCTCCTGCTATTAACAGCCCTCTGTTCAATATCACAACAAATTAGTCCATGCTCATTAGTAGGAGTTGTGCTTGCCTTTAGGTTTGGAAAGCCTCCACTGGGGTCTTGCCTTATTACTCCCCATGGGTGTGGCATGCAATTAGCATTCATCAAGTGCTGTGTTTAATACCCCTCCTCACAAATGTCATTTGCACTATTGTTTGCTGATTATCATTCTCTCTGTGTATATATATTGTTGCTTAAGAGAGATTTTGGTTTTCGTTTATGTTCCTATGAGTGCCTTAAGCCGTGGGCCTTCACACGATTTTATTATGTTTGCATAATGACAATAAAGAATCTTGAATCTTGAAATTACATTCATTTTGTCTACCTGATCAAGAATATTAGAAAATAATAATAGCAATTTGAATGCTGCATTATTATTTTGCAGCAGAGTGTCTACGTAATACATAATGTAATGATTTAGAAAATGTTTTGGGGGGTGAACTGCTCCTTTAAGTGTCTGTGTTGTCCGTAAAACTATGTCTGCAGCCAGGCCCGCAATAATCTGTAACGTTTCACACAAAATTATCGATTTTATATTATATTAGTCTGAATACACCCAACAGGTTTAAATGTAGCCCTTCTCCATAGAATTTCAACATTATCGTGAGCTCGTCCACTTGTGAAGGTTTGTGTACCGGGGACTCCATTTAAGGACGCACCCACTTCCGGGTGGAGCTGCGCCTGCGCAGAATAAAAATACACTCCAATCAGGCCAGCTGGACGAGTTGTGAAAAAAGTTCTGTTTGGCTCTCCGGTGGCTATGGAACGGCTTTTTATGAAAATGGACGTTATTTCTCGGTTCCCTGTGCCCGAGCAGTAGAACACATCCTCATGCTCAGGCAGCCGGCGACAAGTCAACTGCGACGGGTTGGTTTGTGGAAGCTAATCAGTCCTCGGAGCTAGCACTAGCAGGCTGGCTAACAGCTAGGCCTGAAGCAGCTTGTTTATACTTTAGGCAAGGGTGGCTTATTGTTGTGTGAAGTAACGCGGATGTAACGCGGATGTAACGCGGATGTAACGCGGACCTGCCTCTGCTCGAGGCTCACTTTAAGCACCCCTACTTGCACATGGAAGTTGTAGAGCTAGCTGCAGCTAGCTCCGCTTGCTCGGGGACGTGGCTAGCCAGTTGCTGGGCTGTACCATAGAAAGTAGGCGACAGAGAGATCACGATAAGCCGCTGAGTCGAGCTCGGCAGCCCGCGCAGGATCTCCATTGTCGTGAGGTTCACGCAATGGCGCTGTTTGAAGCGTGCCTGCTTTCTCCTTTTGTCTCTTCTCTGCAGTAGCTTCCTAGCTGACGCCAGCCAGTGATGTCTCTGGCGTTACCGCCCGCCGACGCACTGGAGACGCCGCCTGGGTATCCGTTTGAAGAAATCAACTATGACGACATTGAGGTGGAGGAGGTGGGCGCGCGTCGTTTTGCTCCGGCGGTGCTCTGCGTGTTTTTGGAGGTCTAAACCAATAAAGTCGTGTTTGTGCTCGCTTTAGGTGGTGGGGAGAGGAGCGTTCGGGGTTGTTTGCAAGGCCAAATGGAAAGGCAACGATGTCGCTATCAAGACCATTGAGAGCGAGTCGGAGCGGAAGGCCTTTATTGTTGAGGTGTCGTGTTTGTCCTTCTACTTGATACTTTCAATCGCCGGTCGAATGGGTCTCACCTCAGGCCGGTCTTGATGATCGTAGGAGGTCAGAGTTGAACTGCCGCGTCTCCCCGTGCTTTACAGCTGCGGCAGCTTTCGCGGGTGAATCATCCCAACATTGTGAAGTTGTACGGCTCTTGCCATAGTCCTGTAAGTTCACTGGAGTGTTATCGTTCACGACGTATCCACGGATGTTCCGGCTCTAAAGTCCCGGTCTGTGAGCTGTTTGTGTTGCTTTTGCTTTTCTTTCCCACGCAGGTCTGCCTTGTCATGGAATATGCCGAAGGCGGCTCGTTGTATAACGGTCAGTCTGCATGCTGTTGCGTTACCGATGCCGCGTTTGGCTAGCAGTGAAATGAACACAGAACGTGCACACGTATGTGAAGCAGCCCCGTTCGCTGGTCCAGGTCCGATACCGTTCAGTCGCTGCACATCGGCACACTTGTTTGTCTCGACATTAAATGAACAAAGGAATGTGGGTAATACTGCGATAGAACAAGCAGCAAGTACAAGGAGCAATACTAAGATGAGTCATCAAAGAGAAGTACAGCTCGGCAGTGAGCTCAGAATACTACTCATTGCTGCGTACTGCGAACGAGCATTTCCGCGTTCCTCCGTGTTCCTCAAAACATTCGTGGTTGAATCATTTTTCGCACCCGAGAGGTTCAGACTGACATTTTGTAGTTGTTGCCGAAGTCCCAGAGTTCCGAGCATCGACTCCTGTGAGCTCCGGGATGATGCTGCGCTTTGATGCGGCTGCGCTTTGATGCGGCTCCGCTTTGATGTGGGGCTCTGCTGGTCGTTGTGACTGTGCTCGTGCTCTCTTGTCTCCAGTTCTGCATGGTGCGGAGCCCCTTCCCTATTACACTGCCTCCCATGCCATGAGCTGGTGTTTTCAGTGTTCCCAGGGCGTGGCCTATCTCCATGGCATGAAACCCAAGGCTCTCATTCACAGGGACCTCAAGCCACCCAAGTATGCTCCGCCTCACCTCGCACTCTGTGGTCTCCTCTTCCTTCTGTTTTTAACCTTGAATGTGGTCAGGCTGTCCAGTGTTCTGGGTCCGGAGCATAGATTAATGCACCGGGTAATGCCGTTTGTGTTCGGACCCCTTTACGTGCACCGTTATTCCGTCTGAATAATTGTGGTCACTTGTGCACTCGTGTTAGCGGCAGAAGAGTAAAATAGTAAAACTGGTTCCATTATTATATTTAATGCTTTGATGCGGTCAGAATTGGAGCGGCCTCCCTTCTAACCTGAGAGTAAAGCCGGGCCTTTTATTCATGGCGGGTGTGAGGGGGGGGGTCATCAGGTGGGCACCGACTCTCAGGTTTAATTGTTAAAGATGCCGTGATGCCTAATTTCGTATCGCGGTAGCTTTAACCTGGAAACGAGGCTGTTAAATTCCTTGTTATAAACGTCTTCGGATCATTACCGATGAAACTCGGCACATTTAGCTGCTCTAGTTACTGCCTTTTGGTGCCTCGCCCATAGCCTCAAAGTGAGCCGACTGGGTGCTAGAGGTGAGGCGGGATGTCCCGTTCCTTCTAGCGGGGCTGGAACCATTAGGAGCTATTATGCAGGGATTACTTCTCCTCTGTGTGACATCAAAGGGTCCCAAGTTAAGAAAGGAATCCTGCATTATATTGTGAGTAACGGGATCTGTATTTACTGAAGAACAAACGTGACGTACTGTTAGCCTGGTTTCTCATACGCTTGGGCTCCGGGCGCCGTCCGTCCGTCCGTCCGTCTCACGCGTCCCCGCTCCCTCCTGGGCTTTGTTTCAGTCTGCTCCTCGTGGCGGGGGGCACGGTGCTGAAGATCTGCGACTTCGGGACGGCGTGCGACATTCAGACCCACATGACCAATAACAAGGGGAGTGCAGCGTGGATGGCTCCGGAGGTGTTTGAAGGCGAGTATGATGGCGGTCCAACCGTGGGCTTTTAACCCTTTATGGGGCGAGTGACTAATATAGCGTCCTTTAAAGGGTTAAGCTGAAGAGCACAGATAAACGTTAATGGCGTCGCATTGCTCCCAGTGAGGAAGCATCGGGGCTCGGCTCCCCATCACCAGCTCCTGCTTCACGGCGGTTCACGGTTCCTAGCCCCCCGAGCATTGTGGGAAGATGAATGGAGTGACGCAGGCGGCTTTATTTCCCCTGAGAGATGACCGTGTAGAATTTGCGTTCTCACTCAGCCTCGATGCGTCTCTGCATGACGAGACGTGTTGAGACGTGTTGAGACGTAATGAGACGTAATGAGACGTGTTGAGACGTGTTGAGACGTGTTGAGACGTGTTGAGACGTAATGAGACGTGTTGAGACGTGTTGAGACGTGTTGAGACGTAATGAGACGTAATGAGAGGTGTTGAGACGTGTTGAGACGTGTTGAGACGTGTTGAGACGTGTTGAGACGTGTTGAGACGTAATGAGACGTAATGAGACGTGTTGAGACGTGTTGAGACGTGTTGAGACGTAATGAGACGTAATGAGACGTGTTGAGACGTGTTGAGACGTGTTGAGACGTAATGAGACGTGTTGAGACGTGTTGAGACGTGTCGAGCCCCAGCCGTTATCTCACAAGAGTCCGCTGCAGTTAAGCAGCGTGTGTTTGCCCTCTTGGTGAACTCACAACAGCTCATTTACATCAGGGGGGGGGGGGGGGGGGGGTGAAGACGTAGTGCTTTCACAGGAACCTCCTCAAATGTGCCTCGGAGAATGGCCGTAGTCAGTCAGCCATGTCAGACTGCTTATCTCCCTGTTATTAAAGGAATTGGGTGTTGCCGCGTGTCCCTCTGTCCCTCTGTCCCTCTGCACACACAGGCAGCAACTACAGCGAGAAGTGCGACGTGTTCAGCTGGGGCATCATCCTCTGGGAGGTGATCACTCGCAGGAAGCCCTTTGATGAGATCGGAGGACCGGCCTTCCGCATTATGTGGGCTGTGCACAACGGTGAGGAGCGTGTGGACGTGTGGACGTGTGGGACGTGTGGGACGTGTGGGACGTGTGGGACGTGTGGACGTGTGGGACGTGTGGGACGTGTGGGACGTGTGGACGTGTGGACGTGTGGACGTGTGGACGTGTAGACGTGTGGACGTGTGGGACGTGTGGACGTGTGGGACGTGTGGGACGTGTGGGACGTGTGGGACGTGTGGGACGTGTGGGACGTGTGGGACGTGTGGGACGTGTGGACGTGTGGGACGTGTGGACGTGTGGGACGTGTGGACGTGTGGACGTGTGGGACGTGTGGACGTGTGGGACGTGTGGGACGTGTGGGACGTGTGGGACGTGTGGGACGTGTGGGACGTGTAGACGTGTGGACGTGTAGACGTGTGGACGTGTAGACGTGTGGACATGTGGACGTGTAGACGTGTGGGACGTGTAGACGTGTAGACGTGTAGACGTGTGGACGTGTGGGACGTGTGGACGTGTGGACGTGTGGACGTGTAGACATGTGGACGTGTAGACGTGTGGACGTGTGGACGTGTGGGACGTGTAGACGTGTGGACGTGTGGACGCGGCTGATGGCGTTCATGTCCTTGTCGGCGCTCGTTGATACGTCTCTTTATTTTTCCCCGCGCTAAGGTACCAGGCCGCTGCTAATCAAAAACCTGCCCAAACCCATTGAGAGCCTGATGGCTCGCTGCTGGTCTAAAGACCCTTCTCAACGGCCTTCTATGGAAGAGATCGTAAAGATCATGACTCATCTAATGAAGGTAATCACAATGTCCACCAGTGAGTCAGCGAACGGTCGAGCAGTCAAACAGAACCACCAGATAATTCTCGACAAGTCAAGTTCATGAACTGGACGCTCCACGCAGACACTTGGCATCCAGGTTTTCTGACTTGCAGCTATCTGAGGACGATGCTGCGTCGTCCAACTGTCCTGCATATGGACGATTCTCTTTGAAGGGACAGTTCACCCCGAACATCAAAGGAAAGACGTAGTTCTTACAGAACAAACATTGTATGACGACAATAGATCAAATGACGTAGAAAGAAAATCAAAGTTCACGTACCAAATTGAAAGACTGAAACAAGAAAAAAAACTACAAAACTAAAGGTCCCGTATTATAAACAACTCACTTTCCCATGTTTCTGCACGATTCTGCTGTTTCTGGGTCCTCATCAACCCAAAAACGGCAAAGCAAACCATCCAGCCGAGTTTGGTAGGTCTGTGATCGCCTCCTGAAACGTCTGGAAGAAATCGAACTTACTGTGACGCCACAGCAGGAAAACGTGCACAAGACGTGCGTGCACGTGCATGCACATTCATTGCAATGAGCTTAGTTTCGATTTCACTTTCAGAGGCTTTTCTGACGGAGCTGTTGGAGACAGAAATGAGGGACGCTGTCCTGCAGCATCTGTTTGAGACAGAAATGAGGGACGCTGTCCTGCAGCATCTGTTTGAGACAGAAATGAGGGACGCTGTCCTGCAGCATCTGTTTGAGACAGAAATGAGGGACGCTGTCCTGCAGCATCTGTCTGAGACAGAAATGAGGGACGCTGTCCTGCAGCATCTGTCTGAGACAGAAATGAGGGACGCTGTCCTGCAGCATCTGTCTGAGACAGAAATGAGGGACGCTGTCCTGCAGCGTCTGTTTGAGACAGAAATGAGGGACGCTGTCCTGCAGCATCTGTTTGAGACAGAAATGAGGGACGCTGTCCTGCAGCATCTGTTTGAGACAGAAATGAGGGACGCTGTCCTGCAGCATCTGTCTGAGACAGAAATGAGGGACGCTGTCCTGCAGCATCTGTCTGAGACAGAAATGAGGGACGCTGTCCTGCAGCATCTGTCTGAGACAGAAATGAGGGACGCTGTCCTGCAGCATCTGTCTGAGACAGAAATGAGGGACGCTGTCCTGCAGCATCTGTTGGAGACAGAAATGAGGGACGCTGTCCTGCAGCATCCGTTTCCTGTTCAGACCAAAGACCTGCTCGGATATTTCATAGAACTGTCTGAGTACTGCGTTAGCTTGTGGACAGCGTGTATAATATGTCTCCTCTAATGGGAGTTCAGCTTTGAGTTAATGCAGAACTCAGGTTCGTGATATCCTGGACTTGATTTGCTTTCCTGAAACAAGCCGGTCCGTTTGAGGACGGCCTCGTCTTTAAGTGGTCCGGCTGTTTGTTCCACAACACAAAGCCTGAGGTGAACACATGATATCATGCTCAGACAGACTTAGGATCGTAGACGTGTATTTATATTTGTTTAATGCACCATTGCTGACCTTCCCTTCTTCTTTTTGCAGTACTTCCCAGGTTCTGAAGAACCCCTGCAGTACCCGTACCAGTATTCAGATGAGGGACAGAGCAACTCTGCAGCCAGTTCTGGTACGAGACTCGCCTTCAATGTCCATCGTTCAGCGCCTCAAAGTAGTGCAGGACCTTCACGTGAGAGCGTAGTAGTACTGGTGCAGTATCCTGCAAACATTACAGTACACAGTTACTGTGGTGAGTACTACCACAAAAACCTAAGGCTGCTCCTTCCTGCGTTCCTTCTGTGGCTCGGGCAGGTTGAGCGATGCAATGGCGTGTTGCTTTCAGGCCTTTCAAAAATGCAATCAAGTACTGGGAGCCTGTACTTCACTGTACTTGTGTCCTACCCAGAGGGAATCGGCCCGTCTCTGTTAACATCTACGGCTCTGGTACTCCTGCATATTGTTGGTTGGGTGCGTTCCAGTGCGAGCGTGGTTAATGTTTGACTCGGGGTCGCGCCGGCGGTCCTGTGTTCCTGGGAGCAGCAGGTTCCTACGCGGAGCACACGGCCACGAGCAACCAAAGCGGCGTCAACGCGGAGCGCAGCGACTCCCAAGGAAGCAGCGACACCATCAAAACGACGCCCCCGTTCCCGCCACACCTCAGAGCCAAAGTAAGCCGGCTCTCCGGGGCGTTGCAGTCGTGTCTTTAATGGCGGATGGCGATGGAGCTCCTGTCCGTTTTCTTAAAGGGAGACCCGTTGAGGGCTCTACCGCTGTCCAGGGGGGGCAGCGTTGAGAGTCTGCCTGCACGAATCCAGTGCCTGACGTCATCCGACAGCAAGAGAATGAGCGCCGACCTGTCCGAGCCGGAGCCCAGGATGCCTTTTGCACCTGCAGGTAACGGCAGACGCTGCAGCACGAAGCGGAGCAGGGAGGAGCTCGTGAAGTCGACCCGGAAAGACTTATTTACGAAGGAGGGGGTGTTCTCGTGAACCCGGCGCCCCTCCGTGTCCCTCTCTGGGACTCTGACAGCGAGCGTCCCGGCTGAGCGGCTCCTGCTTGCGCAGCATGCTGTCCGTGCACGTAGACCGTTTGCTCTGCATGTGTGCGGCCCACATTTCTGTCTAGCTGCGGCTTTCCCAGCCTGCATCTGCATGCTTGTCATGTTTGCAGCTGTGTGTGTGTGTGTGTGTGGTGTGTGTGTGTGTGTGTTTTTGCAGCGACCCCCCAGTATAAACGAGGCCACCGTAAAACTGCATCGTACGGCACCATTCTGGATGTCCCCAAGATCGTCGTCTCAGGTACTGCTGGACATTCTGGTGCCTGGGCTGTGGCGTGGCCCCCCCTCCTGTGGCGTGGCCTCCCCTCCTGTGGCGTGGCCCCCCCTCCTGTGGCGTGGCCCCCCCTCCTGTGTGTAACTCCATGTGATTCCAACCGCAGAAGGTTCATTCATACTTGGAGTAACACACATCAGGGCTGCGTGTGTGTCGGCCGGTAGAACATGCTAACGATAACGGCACCTTTTTAGCCGTCTCCTGACCCGATCGGTTCCTCTTCCTAACTCCTGACCCCCCCCCCCCCCCGTCTTCTCTGGCTTGGCTGCAGCAACGGGAGTAAACCAGCACACGTGTGTTTTGTGTTTGTGCTTGTCCTTGTCCTTCATCCAGAAAGCATGAATACCTTTCCCTCTCTTTACGTCCTTTTAACTTTGAAGAGTCGTTTTTACTCATTTCTTTCACAATGATCAGAGCTATTCTTACGAAAGGAATGGCTCCACCTCCATGTCGGGCTAGAGGTCAGCTAGTGACTTCCATTAAAGGTCGGGCACGTTTCTGCGTGCGCACACACGGACGGCAGGCTCTGTTACCCGACATGAACGTCCCTCAGTGAGCAGCTTTCAGCTTAAAGTGGTAAACCTTTACAGACGGCAGAAGACGCCATGAAAGGGTGGCGAGTCAGCAGACGCGCTCCAGCGAGTAACCGATGGGTCGGACCGAGGGCTCGGACCGAGGGCTCGGACCGATGGGTCGGACCGAGGGCTCGGACCGAGGGCTCGGACCGAGGGCTCGGACCGATGGGTCGGACCGAGGGCTCGGACCGATGGGTCGGACCGATGGCTCGGACCGATGGCTCGGACCGATGGGTCGGACCGATGGGTCGGACCGAGGGCTCGGACCGATGGGTCGGACCGAGGGCTCGGACGCACGTTAACGCACGTTAACACGAGCGTTCCTTCCACGCCTGCGCTCCTTGTTAGATTTAGAGCTCGGCTGAATGCGATTCGTCCCACCCAATGAGCATCCAGAACACTGATCTCAGGCCTCCTGTAGATTCTGCCAGTAGATGTCACCGGTGAGATTTACATGCAGAGCTTCTGTTTCCAACAGAAACCTCAGTCGCAAAAGGGAAGCCATTTTGGGCCTAGAGGGCGTTTCCCTGCAGGGCTCGTTGGTTCCCGGTCAGGAGTAGTTTGTGTTCCAAGGAGGGAAGGTCAGTGACCTAAGGGAAGCTCATGGAGTCTGACCCCACAGGAACGCTGCTCCAGCACAGGTAGCATGCGGAGTACATGCTGTACGACAGACGTCCACAATGTGCACCAGAGAAGGAATACAGAGTGACAGACGAGGTCCAAAGAATCCCTGTGGCTTCCTGGTGTCTGTGCTTGGCTTGCGTGAGGAAAGGGCGGAACCAGGATTCCGTGTGGAACGGAGCTACGATGCTGGGAAACTCCGGTGGAATGGACTTTGTTAGGGAACGTTGCTGCAGACCCGGCAATCACCTGCGTCTCATCCTGTCCTCAGCCTCATGCGAGCCTCAGAGACGGCGGTCTGTGCAGGACCTCCCAGGCATCGGCACCGAGTCCAGCCAGGTAGGACACGGTCCGCCGGGACGGGGACGGGGGGGGTTCTAATGCCCGTTAAAGTGTTTTCTTCTGCTTTCAACGTTCCTCTCCTCCCCCTGGTGGCCAGCTGCCTGTCTGACTGATGCACATTCCTGAGGTGTGAGAATGTCATTGAATGCGACTCGCCTCAATAAAGAGACGGCGTGAGAGTGGACGCGTCCTTAAATTAAATTCAATAAAGGCGGCTTTCCCGTTGTCCCAAACATCTCATCTCACTCCCAGTTCATCCTGGAATAGGGCGGTGGTTCTGTGCCGCCTGTGGGAGGGGTTTGTTTTGGTCCCTTTCTGGTTCTGGGGCCTGTCGGTGGAAACGTCCTGCTCTGGGTTTCCTGCGGTCTCATTCAGGCCTGTGTTTGTTCCTCTGGCAGGGGAGCAGGAGCAGCAGCCGGTCCTCCAGTCCGAGCGTGAGGATGATGCCGCCCCGATAAGACGAGCAGCAGAGGTTACTTCTCTCCTGATGACTCCACAGGTTGTCATGACAACCTTTCTACTCTTTACAGTACAGGGGAGGAGAACACGCGGCACGCAGCGCGGTTTCATCAGGAACGATTAATAAGCAGATGTTGGGAGTCCATCCAGAATCACCTGCAGGGTCTAGACCTGGCCCGGGCTTTGGGTCGGGGGGGTCGGGGGGGTCGGGGGAAACGCTCGTGAACGATACGTGTTCTTTCTTCTGTGTCCTCAGACACCAACGGCTCAGATAACTCCATTCCCATGGCGTATCTCACCCTGGATCACCAGCTGCAGGTGAGCCGTCATACAGTGTCTCATAGCCGCTGCTGCAGTGACCAATCAGGAGGACTCGTGTTACAACTGCATTGTGGTCCCTTTGAACGCGAGCAGCCTCTCGCCCCCTGCCCCCAACTCCAAAGAGTCCATGGCCGTGTTTGAGCAGCACTGCAAGATGGCCCAGGAATACCTGAAGGTGCAGACGGAGATCGCCCTGCTGATCCAGAGAAAGTGAGTCCAGCTCCGGGTTATCCGGCGGCGTGTCGTCGCCTCCACCGGGGGGCGATGTTTTCACCTGCGTCGGTCTGTCGGTCTGACCGCGAGCAAGATAACTCGAAAAGGGCAGGGCGGAGCTTGAGGACATTTTCTGGAGACGTTGGGAATCAGACCAGGAACAGATTCTAACATTCTGGTGCTGATCCAGAAGAGATCCTGGATTCTGGATCACTTTGAAATGTTTGGTAACATTACAGCCAGTGGAGCTTCAAAATGTGTTCCTCTATCTCTGCTGATTATTGACCGGTGTTTATGGAATCTGAGAGTACACTGTAAACTCTGGGTGTCTGTGATAGACGAGGGTTCTTTATGCTGTCCGGTGATTGGCTGCCGGTGGACTGAACGGTCCCTGATTGGTCTGTTGTGTGCAGGAAGGAGCTCATCGCCGAACTGGACCAAGATGAGAAGGACCAGCAGAACACGTCCCGTCTGGTGCAGGAGCACAAGAAGCTGCTGGAGG